>NC_083588.1:7440111-8156111 GCF_027579695.1 Neoarius graeffei
AATCCAATTTAATGGTCAACATGCAACTCTGAGCCCCTGTAGTAAATTCAGTGATTCTTAACTGACAAAAAGCCAAAACATGAAACCTAAAAATGTCATTCTAAATTAAATCATCTGCATTAGAATAAATAGAAAATTGTATCAGGAAAAACAAAATGTATACTTTCAATTACTGTAGAAGTTGAACATACCTAAATGTGCCTTTTCAAACAAACATGATGCAACATAAGAATTCATCCACCATTATTGATTAAACTATATTGCTCCTGGTAGTCTCCCGGTTTGGTTCTTATGTATGGCAACTTCTAATATTTGATTAAGTTACTGCACACCCCGTTTAGACAGGGTAACAGGATTGACACAAAAAAATTAGTCATGCATAGACTACTTACCAAAACTGAAATTAAGTAAATATTCTCAGATTCAGTTCATTCTGCCATCCATATAAAAGGTGAGAATATGTAGATCCTTGGCAACAAATAATTTCAATAATAGCTTTTGGGAGCATTTTTTTTTTTGTTATGTGATTAATCACGGTAACAGAACTGACACAAACCTCTGGGACAGGTACAAAAATTAACAAATTAATGGCATTTTCAATTTGTGACATCATATGTCCATTGTGGTTTCCACAGTCTTGTCGTTGAACATGAAAAAGTTTCAATTCCACCTTTGTCTAACATTAAGAATCATGTCTGAAAAAAAGTCTCTTTTCAGTGGGACAGCCATTTTTGCTCATTTTCGACCCTAAAATTTGCTACAAAATACACATTTATGAACCAAAGTAGTCAAATTTTTAAATGCAAGGTAGAACTGATAATGTTTTATCATATGAGACCATAAAAAGGTTTTAGAAATCTCAAAATGTAAGCAAAACACGTCCGGACAAAAGAAAAAAAATACGTTTTCTGTGAAATTGACTCATATACAGAACTGTACAGTGTTCACTCACTTGAGGATTTTCATATGCAAGAATAAAAATCACTTTTTTCACTAAACATTCACAAAAAATGTGTTTGCAATTAATTGGGATCCACTGTTTTTATCATTTCAACCGCGCATCAGACCCTCGGCCAATTGAAAATGTCTTTCATGCACTAAAAGTTGGCAAGTATGTATTATTTGCACTAACAATTTAATATTGAATAAACAAATGAAAATTGTGTATAATTACCTTACATCCACGCTGTGGGAAAAGTTTTGAGCGAAAATTAAAACTAACTTTGAGTGAAAAAGGTGAAATAATCTGTGATGAAGTTGGCAGAGACTATGAGGTAAAGTGAGAGGAGGCGGGAGGGGTCAAGCATCACTGCCACCTCACAGACTCACTTTCCCGGGTTAAACTCCCACCACTCCCCCTCTCTCTAGCTTTTGTTTTGTTTTTCACTGAGTAACCATTTTGATTTGTAAACTAGAGCCGTGATTTAAACTGCTGTTTCTTCGGACGTAACTAAAACAAACTGAAATAAAAACCGCCCCTTTTCTCCTCAGAAGGTTTAGCCTCCGATGCTAACCTTTTCACCACAGCTTTCATAGCGTGCGCATGCGCATCCAGGAAGCAACAGATGGCGCGAGGCCCCATTGCCACGGCAACCTTCGTCACCCAGCGAAAACATACCCAACTGTCGCACGTGCAGTGACACCATCACCACTCACAGGTTTATTATGGGGAAAGAAATGAGCTGGGTTGTTTTTTTCTTCTTCCCCATGTTTATTTACTTTAAAAACACACACACACCAAACTGATGATCAGGTGCGTCTTTACGCTCGATCACGGAGGCTGCCATCTTTCAACTCTTTGTTTGAAGCGAGCTTACGTACAGCTATCTAACAAGCACATTCATTGGTTGTTACAGAGCGATGGGCCGATCACGTACCTTGTTTCATCTCAATGACGGAATTACTGAAAGTCGGAATGAATAGGATATGAATGCGGATTTTTGAGCGAAAAATCGGAAATTTTTTTTTCAAATTTTGAGGTGAAAAAAGCGGAATTCCGAGAATTCGCGGAAAAATCACATCCCTGAGCTTCACACTTTCCATGACATCTGTTGGACTACTCCTGGTACCATGTAATGTTTCCAATATGTTATAGAAGAAACCGGGGTTCGTGGCTACACTAATTTATTAACATAACTGAATCAGGGTACAGGTACACCGTGCCATGTTCATTATTCATCTACTGAATGCTTTTAACACACACACAGACACATATCTGGGGGTACACAACATCCGCAGCCCTCTTGTGGCAGGGGGGTAAAAGTACAACTCATTAACTTATCATTACATGTTGTGTCAGTGTGAGTCTCGTGCACAGTTATAAACAGCCGTGTTTTCTGGCACCAGGCTCCTGATATCCAAGTAAAGCACATTGTTGCTTGTGTCTCTGGAGATGCTGAAGCAAGCTTTAAAGGAATCACAATCAGAAACACTTTTATTGCCAGGTATGTGGACACACATGAGGGATTTGACTCTGGTTCACTTAGCTCTCACAGTACAAACAGATAAAAAAGCATATACACAAAACAAACAAACAAGCAAACAACAACAATGACAAAAATAGGTGCATAGTGCAAAGTAATCTAGGTAAGTCATGTATGGAATAGTTAAATAAATATAAAATATACAGTGTGCACAGAATGACGGTATAAGTGTTCATATATTTTACAAGTGATATTACTGATATATGAATCTGGATTTTAGCTGTTCATCACAGAAAGGATTTCCCTTTTGGTTCAATATGGTGCATAGTGCAAAGATGAATAATAAATTTAAATAAGTATAAATATAATATAAGTAACAGTGAGCGCAGAATGACAGTATGAGTGTGCAGATATTTTGCAAGTGATATTACTGATATATGAATCTGGATTTTAGCTGTTCATCACAGAGACAGCCTGAGGGAAGAAACTGTTCTTGTGTCTGGTTGTTTTTGCATACAGTGATCGATATTGCCTCCCTGAGGGGAGAAGATGAAACAGATTGTGACCAGGGTGTGATGGGTCCGCAGAGATGTTACCTGCCCATTTCCTGACTCTGGACAAGTATAAGTCTTGGATGGAGGGCAGGTTGACACCAATAATTTTCTCTGCAGACCTTATTGTCCGTTTCAGTCTGTTCTTCTCCTGTTTGGTGACCGATTCAAACCAAACAGTGGTGGAAGAGCAAAGAACAGACTGAATGATGGCAGAGTAGAACTGTGTCAGCAGCTCCTTAGGCAGGTTGAGCTTCCTGAGCTGGCGCAGAAAGTACAACCTATGCTGAGCCTTTTTGATGATAGTGACTGTGTTTGTCTCCCACTTCAAGTCCTGAGAGATTGTGGAACCCAGAAACCTGAAGCTTTCAACGGCAGTCACAGTGTTGTTGGTGATGGTGATGGGCAGCAGAGTGGGGGGGCTCCTCCTAAAATCCACTGTCATCTCCACAGTTTTGAGCGTGTTCAGCTCCAGATTGTTCTGACTGCACCACCAGACCAGCTGTTCAACCTCCCGTCTGTATGCAGACTCGTCACCGTCCCGGATGAGGCCGATGACCGTTGTATCGTCTGCAAATTTCAGGAGTTTAACAGACGGGTCTCTTGAGGTGCAGTCGTTGGTATAAAGGGAGAAGAGCAGTGGGGAGAGCACACACCCTTGGGGGGTGCCAGTGCTGATAGTCCGAGTGCTGGATATGATGCTCCCCATCCTCACCTGCTACTTCCTGTCAGTCAGGAAGTTTGTAATCCACTGACAGGTGGAGGAGGGCACAGTGAGCTGGGTGAGCTTGGTGTGGAGGATGTCTGGAACAATGGTGTTGAATGCCAAACTGAAGTCCATGAACAGAATCCTGGCGTACGTCCCTGCAGAGTCAAGGTGTTGCAGGATGTAGTGCAGTCCCATATTGATTGCATCATCCACTGACCTGTTTGCCCAGTAGGCAAACTGCAGGGGGTCCAGCAGGGGGTCTGTGATGTCCTTCAGGTGTGACAACACCAGTCTCTTGAAGGACTTCATGACTACAGATGTGAGAGCTACAGGCCTGTAGTCATTCAGTCCTGTGATGGTGGTTTTCTTGGGAACCCGGATTATTGTGGAGCGTTTGAAGCATGAGGGGACTTCACACAGCTCCAGGGATCTATTGAAGATCTGGGTGAAGATGGGAGCCAGCTGATCAGCACAGACCTTCAGACAGGAGGGTGACACGCCATCTGGGCCAGGTGCCTTCCTGATCTTCTGTCTGCGAAAAAGCTGACAAACATCCTCTTCACAGATCTTGAGTGCTGGTGTGGGGTCAGAGTCTATGCTTCCACTACCCCATATGATCCAAATCCACTCCAAGCCTTGTCCTGGAGACTGTCTGATCCAGCCTGTGCTGTAGCTAGTGAGGGCATAGCCAGAAACCTGACAGGACAACTTCACTGAGGCTCCAGGAGGTTTAACCTCAGTTGGAGATGAGGTCAGACTGATGCCATGCACATCTGAGAAGAGAAAAACAGTAACACATACAGAAACAATGAAATTCAATTCACTTTAGCTCAGACTGAAATATGGAGCATAAAAAAGGTGAATAAGTTGTGGAGAGATGTGTTTACTCACAGGACACAGAGGATATCAGAAGAAGAAGAAACCAGCTGATGATTCCTCTGCTGTACTTGAACAAACACAAAGGCTGCTGTGGACTTGCAGTGGATTTATATCTCTCTGAAATGGGGGGGGGGGGGGGGGGGGGTTTGCATGCAGTGTGTGTTTGGAATTTCATGTTAATTACGGCAGACTTTTGACAGAACAGCTTTTCTTCAAACATTTTCATTCATAAAACTGTATCAACTCAAAGATCCCAGCTTCTGAAAAGGAACAAATGAACAAAAATGAAGAAACAGATTTGATCTGAATATATTTTCAGTCTTGTGTTTGTATAAAGGAAGGAATCAACTGTTAATAGTTTGGATATTTGTCTTGGTAGATGATGAACGACCTGCCCACCAGCTGTCTTGCAGAGGGGCACAGCTTTTCCTCAAGAAGTTGCTTGTACTTGACAGCATCCATTTTCTCTTCAATGCTCATTGATTACTCCATCCCCACTAAAGAGAAAACACCCCCACAATATAACTTGGCCCCCACCATGCTTCACAGTAGGTTTTTGTCCCCTGTGGTGGGCTTTTTTTGTTTGATTGTTTTGTTTTTTTGCGAAATATAGCATTTGAATTTTCACCCAAAAAGGCCGAGTTTGGTCTCATTTCACCGTAGCACCTTTTGCTCCATTGCATCAGAATATTTGAGGTGCATCTCTGCGTCATGTAAACAAAAGTGTGGCACTTTTTCAGAAAAAAAGCTTCTTTCTTTACACCCTGCCAAACAGCCCAGCTTTTTGTAAAGCTTGTAAGATTGTTGGAACACGTACAGACTGAACAGTCCCAGCCATAAAGTCTTGTAACTCTTTCAAAGTTGCAGTTGGCCTCTTGGTAGCTTCTTTGATCAATATCCTCCTGACTCAGTCATCCAGTTTCAACAGACAGCTTGATCTAGACAAGGCGTTGGTGGTATCAGACACTTTCTATTTCTTAATGATGCTCTGAACCTGACTCAGAGGGATAGTTAAAGCCTTCAGTACCTTTTCCTCACTTTCTCTTATCTTGTCCCTTCCTACAACTTTATCCCAGAGGTCTTTTTAAAGTACTTTCCCAACTATGGTGAATTATTTGCAGGAGTATACACTACGAGCAGTTGAGTCTTCAAGAAAGAGCTGGTTTGATACTGAAATCTTCAAAACCAACTGATGTCAGTTGGGGCAAAAAGCCCAGGAAGAGCTCTGGTGTATTTTGTGCACTTTGGAAAATGTTTCAGTTGCTTTCTTTTCAGGGTGTCTTTTTCTTTTCCTGGCCATGCTTTAAGTCAGTCTAGTACCTTCTTTCTACCACTTTCTATGTTTCCTTTTGTTTCTCTTCCATTTCTTTACTCCTCGTCTCATTTTGATTTCCAGTTTGCTCTTAGCTCATGGCAAAGCCCTGACATACCATACCAGTCTCCCCTCCACAAAGAGGTGATGAAGCAGCACCTCCAGTGTTGGTCTGAAGTAACCTTCCTGGCAGGTGCAGGCAGTTCAGGTTAATCAGCCTGGAGAATTCTGGGTAACTGAGTTCTCCAGCTTGGCTAATCTCACTGTGCACTGCTGCCCCCTCTGCTGGCTGCTGGCGGTGTAGCACGACCTCTTCCAGTTCCATGAACAACATCAACTTCAGAGAGGGAAGAGTAACTCAGCAACACTCATCACTCCACCCTGCTGATGATTATTTTCAGCATGTTTAGAAGTGTTTCATTCTTTCCTCAGACACAATATTTAATATTTTGGGGAAAATCATTTTCCTTATATGTTCTGAAGTGACCAGGACAGAAAAAGACAAGCTTCCAAATGATGAAGAGGTTGATGCCCAGCTCTCAAACCTCATGTGTCCCTGTGCTTCTCTAGCGCTCTAATATACTGCAGTGTATTCTGTCCTCATTAGCCTGGCTAACGCGACTTCAAAGCTCTCCGAGCATTTGGTCTGGCCATGCTATTAAGCCAAACCGTTTCCCAGAGCGCGTGGTTGACCCGCCTCCCTGAAATGCCTCAGTTTGCTACTGGTCGAAGCCAGAAAAGGCTGTGACAAAGCTTAAACCAATCACATCACTCTTTCCTCTGACGTATGTGACGCGACAGAAACTGCTTGAGTAACAGGAAGAAGATAAATACCTCCAGGGCTGCTCTTTGCTCCGTTTTCAATGAGAACTTCCCATTGAATGCTTTTTTTTTTTCTTTTGAATGCTTTCAATACAGCATCTACCGCTGTGTCAAAGGCTTGCCGCTGCTCCATGTTTGTGATGTGAATGAAGCGCTTCCGCCATAGATTCTGTAAACAATCTATGGCTTCCGGTCGCAGTTCTACTACGTCACTGCCTTGAACACGCCTCTACCCAGGGCCATTGGAGATGCTCAAAGTTGACTGGTTCCCGATTTTTCGGGAGCTTGGAAATGCTGTAGATAGCCTGCCTGGCCAGACTAAGCTCGGAACAGGCCCTCGTGTTGCATCACGCTTAGGATGGGCGGGCCCAGGCTAGTCCTCATGCTGTTCGTGTGCAGATACACCTGCATCTTACTGTTGTCTCTGGAGATTATGAAGTGGCCATTAACTGCACTGCAGTAATATTTGTTCCTTCTACCTTGTGAGATAGTTGCAACCCATTCCAGCCCTTTTCCATTTCCAGGTGCCTGTCTGATCCAAGCTCCTAATAGCTCCTAAAGTCAGTTTCAGAGACTGATCAGGTTTGATGATCACTGAATCAGACTTGACTGGTGTCTGAAAAACCAACTCGAGTTCAGTGACATTTAATTGTAATTTATCTTGTCTGTACTGTGTATCGGGGGTTTTCAACCGGTGGTCCGTGGCGGTACTGCTGGTGGTCCGTGACTTGCTATCTAGTTTAACGACTAAAAATACTTTTTAGAATAATTTCATTTTATTTTACTAATCGTTTCAGTTGATTTTGGTATCAGAATGAATAATAAATATCATGCAAATATCGAAAAAAAACAAGATGGGAGATTCAACCTTATCCTTGTTGCACCAATCAGGTCGATCAACTGTACTTCCCCTATGGTAACGTGAACGTCATATCAAAACTCGTCCTTCGCGCGCGAATGAACTAGCTTGCAAAAGTAACTAGCAAGGCTATATAATTCAGTTTAGTTTGACAAATATTCACTTTTTTGTGAAGTTAAATTTTGAATGGTGTGCTGTAAAGCTGAGGTAGCTGTACAAGTGACACTAGCTTGTCAGCATGGATCACTATTTGGTGAGGAAAGGGAGCAATGCCACCACAGAGGACACCTCTAATGCTGCAAGCTGTTCGGGAAAAGATACAGATGAAACGGTGAAACGTAGGGAAAGACGAAAAAGGAAATACAATGAAGATTACATCAAATACGGATTTACAGTCACAGACAAAGCTGGAGAGGAGGTACCGCTGTGTTTTGTGTGCTCAACAGTACTTTCAAATGAAGCCATGAAGCCTTCAAAACTACTGTGGCATTTAGAGACGCATCACAGTTCATTGATTGGCAAGCCTATCGAGTTAATGCAGCAGATGTTGCATGATTTCAAAGGACAGAAGACTCTCATGAGAAAGAGTGCTAAAGTTAGTGAAAATGCACTGAAAGCATCATATCAGGTGGCCCTCAGAGTTGCACAATGCAAGAAACCCCATACCATTGCAGAGCAGCTAGTTTTGCCAGCAGCCATGGACATGTGTAAAATCATGATACATGTAAACGAAGAATCTGCAAACAAATTAAAAACTATTCCGTTGTCAGACAGCACAATTGGATGAAGAATCGAGGAAATGGCCACTAACATGAAAGAGCAGCTAATAGAGAAACTTAGTGCAAGGATTTTCAATTCAAATAGACGAGACAACAGACATTACCAATGATGCGCAGCTACTGACATTTGTGCAATACGAGGATAATGGTGCTATGTGCAAAGAATTTCTTTTTTGCAAACCACTTCCAGGGCGAACTACAGGTGCAGAGATATTTAAAGCCCTTGACGATTTTTTCAAAGACCACAATATTTTCTGGCAGAAGTGTGTGGCATTATGTAGCGATGGGGCCAGAGCGATGAGTGGTAGCCAGACTGGATTGCTTGGGCACATAAGAAAAGTAGCACCAGGAATACTTTGGACTCACTGCATGATTCATAGAGAGTCTCTGGCCTCCAAATATCTCAGCGCAGAGCTCAGTGGTGTCTTTGATGACGTTGTTGACATGGTAAAACTGATTAAACGAAGTGCATTAAATACACGCCTGTTTGCAACCCTATGTCAAGACTTAGGAAGTGAACATAGCACCCTTCTTTATCACTCCGAGGTCAGATGGCTGTCTCACGGCACAACCCTTGCCCGTGTGTTCAAGCTACGCGAAGCTATTCATGATTTCTTATGCGAGAAGGACAGTGAACTGGCTTCTAAGTTTAACGACAGCCATTGGCTAACTAAGCTGGCATATCTCACAGACGTTTTCGCCGAGCTTAACAAGTTAAACAGCTCAATGCAAGGGAGAGACTCTAACGTCCTGCAGCTCTATGAAAAGCTGGATGTGTTCGTTAAAAAAATGCCAAGGTGGATAGAAAGAGTCGAAAGTGGCAACTTGGCTATGTTTCATTCAGTTGAGGAATATAATGAGAGCACAGACATTAAAGGCATAGTCTGTGAACATTTGAGGAATGCAGTGCTACAATTCCAGAAGTACTTCAAAGATTCAGATCAGTGGCGCTGTGACAGCAAGTGGATAATGCTCCCATTTAGTAATGATGCAGCATCAGGGTCAAGCTTAACAGCAACAGAAGAGGATCAGCTAATTGAAATGTCAACAGACTCTGTCAGAAAGCACCTGTTTGATACACAACCCCTTGTGAAGTTCTGGACCAGTTGTCAGGCAGAATTTCCAGAGCTTACAACAAAAGCAGTAAGATGCCTTCTACCATTCCCAACCACATACCTCTGTGAGAGTGGTTTTTCAACACTTGCATACATAAAGAACAAGTACAGGGCAAGGCTGGCACCTGAAAATGACATGAGACTGGCACTTTCTACAACAATATCCCCCCAGATAGACAGACTGTGTGCAAATCATCATGCCCAGGTATCTCATTAGCAGGTAAGAAATCCCCCGCCACCCACACGCACACTCGCACACACAGGGGGCCGCAGGCTACTGCTTAGTCTGAATGGTGGTCCCTGGGGCAGAACCAGTTGAAAACCCCTGCTCTATAAGATTCATTCATTTGTCTCTGGTTGGGAATTTAAACAATTGTAAAGACAATGTGATTGAGCAGTTCTATAACCACAGTAAGATGGAGATTATTTTCATCCTTTGCATAAATCAAAAGCTTAAACAGGGATTTATTTGGAAAAGTAGACAATTGATCAACTTCCTCATTTCAATCCTTATGAATTTACCATGAAATCAGGTTCTCCAGAATAAAGAGCCTTATCTCCTGATCAACACAACACAACTGCTGATATGCTGTATGTAATTCTGTTTAATCTGAGGGTCACGATTCATCGCAGAATGTGAAAAGAAAAATTCCCTCAATGTGCAGAGAGCAACAGGTTGAGTTTGCACAGATTGCTCTCTAGAGGCACAAAATTTCTGTCTTCAAAACATCGAGAACTGGAATGAGAGATTTTAAAGAAAAAGGTTCAAATGTTCTTGAAACAATGCAGTTTTCGTCCTGGCTGTGCAGCACTGGACAAGCTCTTTACCCTCTCAAGGATACTGACGGGTTCATAGGAGTTTTCCCAACCAGTCCACATGTGTTTTGCGGATTTTGGAAAGGCATACAGTATGTCCATGTCCCTCAGGGGATCTTGTGGGAGTTGCTCTGGGAGTATGGGGTACCAGGCCTACTGATACAGACCATTAGGTCTCTGTCTGAACAGAGCGAGAGCTTAGTTTGCATTGCTCACAGGAAGTCAGACTAGTTCTCGGTTGGCATTGGGCTCGCCCAGGGCTGTCCTTTGTCTCAGATTCTGGTCATAATTTTTATGGACAGAATTTCTTGGTGCAATCCGGGGATGGAACGTGTCCGGTTTGGGAGCATCAAGATCGTCTTGTTGCTTTTTGCAGATGGTGTGATCCTTTGGGCTTCCTCAAGCTGTGACCAGCATGCGCTGGGAGAATTTGCAGGTAAGTGTGAAGCGGCTGATATGAGAATCAGCACCTCCAATTCAGGGGCCATGGTCCTCAGCTGGAAATGGGTGGAGTTTCCTCCAACCTCTCTCGGTTGAGGGTAGGTCGCTGCCTCAAGTGGAGGAATTTTTAAGTATCTCAGGGTCTTCGAAGAAGAAAAGAAGATGGGAATTTGGCTGATTGGTGCAGCGTCAGCAGACATGCGGACGCTCTACCAATCTGTCATGGTGAAAAGACAGCTGGGCATCAGGCAAAGTCAACGATTTACCAGTCAATCTATGTTCCTGCCCTCACTTAAGGTCACAAGCTCTGGGTAATGACCCAAAGAATGAGATCGCGGATACAAGCAGCAGAAATGAGATTTCTATGCAGGCTGTCTGGGCTCTGCCTTTGCAATGGTGTGAGGAGCTCAAAGTACAGTTGCTGCTCCTTCACATCAAAAGGAGCCAGATGAGATGGTTCAGGCATCTGTCAAGGATGACTCCCAGATGTCTCCCAGGATGTCCAACTGAGAGGAGACCCTGGGACAGATCCAGGACATGCTGGAGGGACAATCTTTCTTGGCTGTCCTGGGAATGGCTTGGAGGAGCTGGCCTGGGAGAGGGAGTTTTGGGCATCACTTTTGAGACTGCGGCCCCTGTGACACGGACCAGTGGTAAAAAAAATGGATTGATGGATGGATGCATTAATTCTTAATTGGAATACTTTATCATTCCAGAGGAACAACTTACAAATTACTTGTATCAGTCCCCCCAGGATTTTGTGGGCCTTTTTTGTGATTGTTGCGGGCTAAAATGTCTGATGTTGCGGGGGGGGGTTCCAAAAAATTTCGATGAAAGTTGCAGTGTTTTTTAGATTTTTGTTGCGATTACATTGCGGGAGGAAGTGAAAGTTGCGAGAAATTGTTGCGATTTTCTCTTTTTGTGATTAAAATTGAGTGATATGTTAAATATTAAGTTCATCTCATTATCCTTCTACAGGGTCGCAGGCAAGCTGGAGCCTATCCCAACTGACTACGGGCGAAAGGCGGGGTACACCCTGGACAAGTCACCAGGTCATCACAGGGCTGACACATAGACACAGACAACCATTCACGCTCACATTCACACCTACGGTCAATTTAGAGTCACCAGTTAACCTAACCTGCATGTCTTTGGACTGTGGGGGAAACCGGAGCACCCGGAGGAAACCCACGCGGACACGGGGAGAACATGCAAACTCCACACAGAAAGGCCCTCGCCGGCCACGGGGCTCGAACCCGGACCTTCTTGCTGTGAGGCGACAGCGCTAACCACTACGCCACCGTGCCGCCCCCTAAATATTAAGTTATTACTGAAAAACTATTGATTAAAAAAACAAAGACACTGAGAAATGGTCCTATAAACAACTTTACCAATATAAAAGATTACCAGGACTACAAAAATGCAGAAAAATAGGCTTTACTTATCCAAATGCACCTGTTGGTTCTAAAGTTAAAGTGCATAGAACCTCACAGCACAACATGAAGTTACCTTAAAATATAACATAAATGCCTCAGCTTTCATGTAAGAAAAAAAAACCTATTAATACTAGTACTGTGTGCAAGCAATCTCTCCTGAAGACTAAATTAAACAATAATTATAAACTAATAAAATAAATGGCTCAGGCTTCATAGAAGAAAAAAAAACAATTTGAACAGAATCTCACAGTATGATGCTGAAGCTGCCTAAACAATGGAAAATAAAATACCATTTTGGCAAAAACGTTGGCATCCATTAATTTCTTGTATTAAGTAAAAAAATAATGTAAAGTGCACACAGTCCTTCACTGTAAACATAACACACTTTCAGTTACAGAATTTAAGCCTACATAAACACTGACTCGCAGATGCAGTGTTGCCAGATACTGCTGACGTTTTCAAGCCCAAAATATGTTCAAAACCCGCCAAAATTCACTTAAAACCGCCCAATCTGGCAACACTGCGCACATGCTGCTCCTTTTGAATGTATACATGGAAGTGAGGTGGAAGGTAGTTTGTCGACATCACCTCAAGACGACGCCAGCGATTGGTCAAATTTGCGGGAAAGTTGCGCTGATTCATTGCAACACCACCCTGAATTCTCGGGGATTGGTTGAATTTGCGTTGAAGTTGCAAATCGCAACATCGCGAAATCCTGGAGGGTCTGTTGTATGGTGGATGTTTCACAAAAGCAGATTTTAAATAAATAAATAAATAAATAAATAAATAAATGTCAGTTTTCAGGAAATGTTTTTTTCAGGTGTTCTTCGAAGCATGGTGGACTCCACTTTCCCTCCAGTTAAAAGCCAGCAGAACAGAAAAGAAAAGCAACTGCAAGATCGAGCAAGATCGTGAGTGCAACTGCAAGATCGAGCAAGATGAGATGACCTGTCATTTTTCTGGACAGATAACAAAATCATTCTCACTCATGCGCAGCTAGCTTAGCCTCAGAATGCATGGGCTTGACTTCAGCAACTTTGGTGAACATGGTCGTGAGTCTGGAGTTATACACCTATTGTCTTGTTCTTACAGAGGAAGAAACGAGAACACAAAAGCAGACACAGAGAAAAGATCTATTTGTTTTTGTTTCATGGATCTATTTGCAAATGTCAACCCCAAATTACATCCCTGCGACTCAAAACTCCCTGAGGTCAATGCAGAGTCATGATGTTTACCGCCCGCCACCATTTTGTTGTGACGCAGTTTCATAGTTATGCTAAGTAGTTTTGTGCGCATGACATTGTTCTTGCGAGACATAGGGAAATGCATGCACAATAAAAAAATTTGAAAATTTCAGAGGACTTTGCAGTCAGCACCTTTAAGGCTGTGCATGTAGAACTGTGGTTTAACATTTACACGATAAACAATGAAAAAAAAAACAATATGAAACTCTTGAAATTTGTGGGATTTTTTTTTCAGTTCAACTTGGACAGATAAGTTTTGTACATTGTGGACATTCTGTTATGCTGTACACTGTATAAGGTGTTTTTGTACAGGGATGTTGTTGATTTGTCTCACTGTGGATAACGAGCGCAGTAATACACAGCTGTGTCTTCAGTCTGCATGTTCTGCCCTGTTAATGTTACTGTGCTGCTGGACGTGTCTCTGGAAACCTGAAACCTGCTTTTCAGTTTCTCACTGTAGTAAGTCTTCCCATCGTAACATATCGATCCGATCCACTCCAGAATTTTTCCTGCAGGTTGTCGGATCCACTCTGTACAGTAGGTACTTGTTAATGAATATCCAGACACTTTACAGGTCAGAGTCAGTGACTGACCAGGGTTTAATACTGTGGATCCGGTCTGGATCAGCTCAACACAGTGAACACCTGGGGAGAAAAAAAAAGTTATTTTACTGTTGAAAAAGCAAAAAGCTGCCAGTAAAAAATAAAAATGTATTAAATATCAAATGTAAAAACACCTACAGTGTACGGCTGCCAGCAGCAGCAGCAGGAGGGATGTAGAGATCATGGTGTGTGTGTTGAAGCAGAAGAAGTAAAAGCTCTTGGTCTTCACTGCTGAAATATATCACAGGGAAGGACATTTGCATCAAGACACTCCTTATCTTCAGGGAAATTTGATGGATTCCTCTGGATGAGAAAACCTCCCCATCTCTCAAACACCTCTAATCTGTGAGTTTAAATCTATAATAATTTGGAGCAAATATTTGAACAATTAAAAACATTAAAACAGTTGTTAAGGGGTGAGCTTATGGGCTATTAGCTGTTTTCAGGTGAATTTATATGAAGCAATCACATGAGAATATCACCACATTAGGGAATGAATAAAACACAACAGTAATAGAGTGTGCAGTTATAGAAAAATAATCAGTGATGGGGGGAACTGAAAAAAAAAACAACTGAAAGAAATCCACGATAAGATTCACTTTTTATTTAGAGATTTGCAAATGACTGCATTTCATTTTCTCTCAGCATTCATTCATTTCTTGATGTGAGAAATTGTTCTGACACATTGTCCTACCAAAGTACAAATCACACAAAAGGACAAACATCAGAGCCATAAATTTAGTGTGCGTTTGTGAAACTTTGTTTATCATGTTTGGTATTTGGAGGAAACATGGCATGAACCCAGTCGAGGATTACAGACTTGAAACACTGAGAAAATTAGAAATTATAATTGCAGGTGTCTGTCTGTCTTTAAGTGTGTGTATTTGTTTTCCACACATTATTCTTATTCTTCCATCAGTGAGACCTCATGATATAATTCATTACTCAGCTTTAATATATTCAATGTCAAGTGACTGATAGATGTTGCCTTGTTTCTGTTCAAGTGGAGGACAAACCTAATATTAACATGAATAATTAAATGTTGTTCAATTAGCTGAACTTTTTTTAACAAGTTAAAAGTTTATTGAAAAGCGTTCATGTGATATTCATTGTGTAGAAGGACTGAATGATGAAATCTTCAACTCTAATTCATAGAAATATTGCTGCTCGGAAATGTTTCACTGAAGTGGATGAGGTTTTTGGTGTCAGAAATGTTTTGGGTAAATAAACTGAATCAGAAGAAGATAAAAAGTAAAAGTGTGACTGAGATGGTTTACAGTGGTGCTTGAAAGTTTGTGAACCCTTTAGAATTTTCTATATTTCTGCATAAATATGACCTCAAACATCATCAGATTTTCACACAAGTCCTAAAAGTAGATAAAGAGAACCCAGTTAAAAAAATGAGACAAAAATATTGTACTTGGTCATTTATTTATTGAGGAAAATGATCCAATATTACAGATCTGTGAGTGGCAAAAGTATGTGAACCTCTAGGATTAGCAGTTAATTTGAAGGTGAAATTAGAGTCAGGTGTTTTCAATCAGTGGGATGACAATCAGGTGTGAGTGGGCACCCTGTTTTATTTAAAGAACAGGGATCTATCAAAGTCTGAGCTTCACAACACATGTTTGTGGAAGTGTATCATGGCACGAACAAAGGAGATTTCTGAGGACCTCAGAAAAAGCATTGTTGATGCTCATCAGGCTGGAAAAGGTTACAAAACCATCTCTAAAGAGTTTGGACTCCACCAATCCACAATCAGATAGATTGTATACAAATGGAGGAAATTCAAGACCATTGTTACCCTCCCCAGGAGTGGTCGACCAACAAAGATCACTCCAAGAGCAAGGCATGTAATAGTCGGCAAGGTCACAAAGGACCCCAGGATAACTTCTAAGCAACTGAAGGCCTCTCTCACATTTGCTAATGTTAATGTTCATGAGTCCACCATCAGGAGAACACTGAACAACAATAGTGTGCATGGCAGGGTTGCAAGGAGAAAGCCACTGCTCTCCAAAAAGAACATTGCTGCTCGTCTGCAGTTTGCTAAAGATCACGTGGACAAGCCAGAAGGCTATTGGAAAAATGTCTTGTGTACGGATGAGACCAAAATTGAACTTTTTGGTTTAAATGAGAAGTGTTATGGTTGGAGAAAGGAAAACACTCTATTCCAGCATAAGAACCTTATCCCATCTGTGAAACATGGTGGTGGTAGTATCATGGTTTGGGCCTGTTTTGCTGCATCTGGGCCAGGACGGCTTGCCATCATTGATGGAACAATGAATTCTGAATTATACCAGCGAATTCGAAAGGAAAATGTCAGGACATCTGTCCATGAACTGAATCTCAAGAGAAGGTGGGTCACGCAGCAAGACAACGACCCTAAGCACACAAGTTGTTCTACCAAAGAATGGTTAAAGAAGAATAAAGTTAATGTTTTGGAATGGCCAAGTCAAAGTCCTGACCTTAATCCAATCGAAATGTTGTGGAAGGACCTGAAGTGAGCAGTTTATGTGAGGAAACCCACCAACATCCCAGAGTTGAAGCTGTTCTGTATGGAGGAATGGGCTAAAATTCCTCCAAGCCGGTGTGCAGGACTGATCAACAGTTACTGGAAACATTTAGTTGCAGTTATTGCTGCACAAGGGGGTCACACCAGATACTGAAAGCAAAGGTTCACATACTTTTGCCACTCACAGATATGTAATATTGGATCATTTTCCTCAATAAATAAATGACCATGTATAATATTTTTGTCTCATTTGTTTAACTGGGTTCTCTTTATCTACTTTTAGGACTTGTGTGAAAATCTGATGATGTTTTAGGTCATATTTATGCAGAAATATAGAAAATTCTAAAGGGTTCACAAACTTTTAAGCACCACTGTATTCATCGCATTGAGAGGCTGTCTCTAACACGTCACAAAGTTTTTGTAAGGGGAATCCACTATTCTGTGTCACTGTGTGTCTCTCGCGCAGTAATACACAGCTGTGTCTTCAGTCTGCAGATTCTGTCCTTGAATTGTTATTGTGTTAGTAGCAGTGTCTCTGGAGATGCTGAACTTATTTCTCAGTTTCACACTGTAAGCTGTACTCCCACTAGGATAGATGTATCCAATCCACTCCAGAGTTTTTCCTGCAGGTTGTCGGATCCAAGCTGTATAATAGCTAGTAACTGAATATGAAACCTTGCAGTGGATGGAGAGACTCTGGCCTGGCTGGACTGTCATGGAAGCAGGCTGAGTCAGTTCCTCACCATGCACATCTGTGGAGGAAAACACATGGTGATATCTCACACAATATACGCTGCACTTTAATTATTGTAGTAAATGAATGAAATTGATAAAGCACTCACAGGAAGCAGCTGCCAGCAGAAGCAGTAGAGATGGAGAGAACATGGTGTGTGTTGTTTGTACTGGGGTCTTCTCTGTTCTCCAATGTTTAACAGAGATCGTCACACCACATAAATAGAGCGACATCCAGCCCTGATGCTTGTATTTGCTTATCTGCTGATGATGGGAGGAGAACGGATTTAAAATTTATTTAAATCATGAGGAGGAGATTCATCTTATGGAGAATGTGTGGCTTTTTAATAGAATAAATCTTTTCCATGACAGAAAGCTCTTTACTCACTTCCATTATTTATAAATCAATAAAAGAGGGAATTATACATATAGTGAAACTCACAACAAGGATGAGATACTAAATTTAGGGCGATAATTATTATCTGTGCTTGAGGACATAAATCCCCCTCCTGCCCACTTCTGCATTCATTTTTGTTTTATAATATTTTCTCACAAACTCTGTTGGTTCTTTTTGCCACAACATAAACACTTTAGTTTTTTTAAACCTGAGTGACGTGAACAAGGATGAAGCAGAAAACGTGTCACGCAGCATCAAATGAGCTCCCAATACACTGCCATGTTCATGTTTCTGGTCTTTTGTGGCTCCCACAAGTTTCATATCTGACCACATGCTCCTGTGACTTTATTAGAGCTGATTCCCATCCTGATGCACACCTCAAGATTGTACTTTTTTCACAACGATATTTTTTTTCTAAATGAAACTAATTCCAGTCACATTGTTGGACATCAGTTCTCTCTCAGTCCTTTTAACCTCAACATGTTGGGCAGATGTTGTCAAAGTTGAGAAAGAGCGCCTTTCAGAGGACTTGAAGCAAAATGTAAAGCAGAATGTTCATGCATTTCTCATGTCGCTGCAGATCTTTCGAACCTGATTTCAAGAAAAGTTGGGATATTTTCCAAACTGTAATAAAAACAAAAACCTGCCATTTGTTACATACTCACATTCGTGAGTTTTTATTTAATTGACCAAAATACAACGAAAAGATTTTTGATAGTTTTCCTGACCAACTTGATGATATTTTCTGAAAATGAACAAAGTTCGAATTTGACGCCTGTAACACACTCAAACGAGTTGGGACAGAAGCAAAATAAGACTAAAATGTTGATATGATATTCAAGTACTTGTATTTGCTTATCTGCTGATGATGGGAGATTCCACAATAAGCAGGTAAATTGGAGAGATGTGACACAGACAGAGCTGCAGGAGGACCAAGTTCAGGCCCAACGCTCTGTGAAGCCTGGAAGCAAAAACTGCAGTCCTTCTAAATTTTTTCTGTTTTCTTGCCGCCCGTTTTTTTTTTTTGACCAGTTTCTGTGTCCTGTTTCACAGCAGATTTTTCTTCCCTCATGTCCTTCATTTAATCTCGTCTCATTATCTCTAGCCGCTTTATCCTGTTCTACAGGGTCGCAGGCAAGCCGGAGCCTATCCCAGCTGACTACGGGCGAAAGGCGGGGTACACCCTGGACAAGTTGCCAGGTCATCACAGGGCTGACACATAGACACAGACAACCATTCGCACTCACATTCACACCTACGGTCAATTTAGAGTCACCAGTTAGCCTAACCTGCATGTCTTTGGACTGTGGGGGAAACCGGAGCACCCGGAGGAAACCCACGCGGTCATGGGGAGAACATGCAAACTCAGCACAGAAAGGCCCTTGCTGGCCACGGGGCTCAAACCCGGACCTACTTGCTGTGAGGCGACAGCACGAACCACTACGCCACCATGCCGCCAGGCACAAAAGTCCTATTTTCAAAATATCCAGAACTGGAAGGAGAGATTAAAAAAAAAAGGTTCAAATGTTTTTGCTGTCAGTCAAAAGGTCTCCTATGGAGCAGCGATACAAATGAAGGAAGTCTGAATTCCAGATTGGAGCATTTGTATCAGCAGGGTTTGAAAGAGAGAAAGCACTCAGATACAGTATCAGTGGGAAATTAAGTCATTTATCACTGTGTCTTTATGATGGAGTTTGTTCTTCACTCTCTGTGATGATGCTTCTCTAATGTCACTGAAAGAGCAAAATAAAAAAACATCCTGAAAGATTAATAAAATTGATGAAATGCACTGATACCACAGTGGTGCTGAATTCTTGAATCTGGTGAAGGTGTTGATTCATTTTTTGTGGGATTATTATTATTATTTTTTTAGGTTAACTTGTCGGATAAATTTTGTATCTTGTGGACATTCTGTTATACTGTACACTGTCTGAGGTGTTTTTTTTACAGGGCTGTCATTGATTTGTCTCACTGTGTGTGTCGAGCGCAGTAATACACAGCTGTGTCTTCTGTCCTCACGCTGTACATGTGCAGATACACCTGCTTGTAACTGTCGTCTCTGGAGATGGTGAAGCAGCAATTAACTGCACTGGAGAAATACTTGTTAGCACGATCATACTCTATAGTTGCAACAAATTCCAGCCCTTTTCCAGGAGCCTGTCTGATCCAAGCCATCCAGGAGCTCCCAAAGTCAAATCCAGAAGCTGTGTAGGTGAGTTTATAAGACTGATCAGGTTTGATGATCACTGAATCAGACTCGATCAGTGACTGACTGCAGGAATCTGAAATACAAGAACACACAAAGACAGGTGTTACAGTTCAAACAAAAGAAATAAAGAAGGGAAAAGATGTTATATTTTAATTGTGAAATCGATAAGACTAACATTGAATGGGCATTGCGAGAGCAAAGTAACTGAAAACTCTGCCTCATCCCATCTCAAAGAATTCAAATGATTCCTGTTACTGTAAATGAACACAAACTGCTGGTGTGTTGTTGAGCTGAATGAATCGCCATAAATGGTTCAAATGCAGGATTTCATTTGCATGTCACGCCCACTAGAGTCATAAAAAGATTCACAGAGGAACAGCCATGAAGATAAAAAGTTGACTGTAAAGCTCCAGCTGTGTTTCCTGCTGTCAAGTCCATAACTGCTCTTTACTCATTAGATCTCATGTCCTTTTAGTGCATCACTGTAACACCCAGAAGAACATGAAGTTTTCTGATCACTGATCATCACTGAACAACACAAACTTTACAGATTTCATTTTTCAGCTACGTCTCTCATCCAGATTATCCGATAGAAACTGAATGGAGTAACAGAAATAATTCAGTTCACAAATCATCACCAACTCATTCAGTCAGGAGCTCACGCCAACTCCTTGTCTGTTGATAAAGCTTTGTCAGGTCTATAATATGAAGATCCACGGGCTGATTTTGCATGTGCCGAGGATGAGAGCGATGACACATTTCACAGTTTGTCAGTTCAGTTTAGTGGTTGATTTTAATCATCGGTGAACATGCAAGTGACCTTCAAAGTTATTGTAATTCAGTAATTTCCTTGACTTTAGAGATGGTTGTTAATTATTAATGAACATATTTTATAGAATAAAGCAGGCCCGCTGACAGGGGGGGACAAACGGGTATGTTGTCCTGGGCTCAGGAATGGGGAGGGCCCAGAACTGGGCTCTCATGAAGTTGCGATTACTTTATTTCATTTCAAAATGTGTTGATTTGGGGGAGAAATGTGCTATATTTGCATTCAATAAATGATTTCTAGATCTTTTGCCTTTATTGTCTTTGAAAAAGGCGTCAAGAACCCCCTACCACCCCTAATGCAAAAATAGTTTGGTCTGACTCTTTGATTAAGGGGAAAAAAATGACATCGTTCAATCATAGCGTTTCGACAATCAGCGTGCGTGCCATTTGCCAACATGCACAAGTCAGGAGCACAGAAAAGAAAAGAAAAGAAAAAAGAGAGGAAGAAACCAAGAGACTCAGGGCCTCACTGCATAAATATTTTAAAAAAGATTCGGATGATGCAGCAGGTACTAGCAAAGGCAGTGGGGCAGCTGAGCCAGGTAAGACACAGCCAACTTTTTCCAGCCCCGTAAAGTAACCCCAACCAAGGCACGCGTGGCACGCAATTCATGTTACAAACGAGGGGAGAGTAAGTCACACTGAACACCATATCAAACGCACAGGGCATTGAATCATTTCATAACCACAACGGCTTAATAACATTGTATTTCATATATCTGATTGAAGCTAAGAATATTCACATTAGCCCGCAATCATATCCCGCCGTTTCTTGAGCGGTGTGTTCTTCTCTGCTTTTCACACTGGACAGTACGCACGCACAGTATACTATGTTCGCCCCCAGCCCTGCCCAAAATCCCCTGTCCATCGCTGCTCCTTCAAGAGCACCCCAATCGCGTGAGTAGAGTAGACTATCTACGAGTTTAGGAAGGCATTGCGGGGGCTGTCGCATAACGGAATACATTTAATGGCATTTGGTTAAAGGATACAAAATAACAGTAACCACTTCTTCCGTTACAGCACAGGGGGGAAAGATTCAGTGAAATTGGGGATTACTTCACAGGATCACAATGTGTGTGAGGTTGCTGGTTTTGGGCTTTTTTTTTCAAGCCTGCATTTTACATTGGCTTTTCGTTTGCTTCTGCTCTGCGAAACCCACACATGCACAAACCTGATCGCAGCTGACGGCGGCTCCGACTTTGCAAAGCAGCACACTGCGCTTCTGAACCCTGCACTCACGTGCCGAAATATGCGGGCACCAATATGCTGGCACCGCGTCTCAGCCCCCTGGTCAGATAACGTGACATGGGGGGGTGTTAGGGGGGGCCCATTCAGAGCATTTTGTCCCGGGCCCAGCCAAAGCTGTCAGCAGCCCTGGAAGAAAGAAATGTTTTTAGTCACTGTCTATATCAGTGTTTATAATATACATGTTGAAGGTGTCTGAATTAATATGTTGAGTGTTGCTGTTGTTATTTAGACGATGTCTCTGCTCCTAATTCTGATAGATAAAATTGTGTCTTTTCTCATTTCAGAAAAAAAAGCGTTTCATGAGTTTCACCTCAGGAGAAGTGAGATACTGCCCTCTATAGGTGCAGAAACATTTACACATTTACAGTGGTGCTTGAAAGTTTGTGAACCCTTTAGAATTTTCTATATTTCTGCATAAATATGACCTAAAACATCATCAGATTTTCACACAAGTCCTAAAAGTAGATAAACAGAACCCAGTTAAACAAATGAGACAAAAATATTATACTTGGTAATTTATTTATTGAGGAAAATGATCCAATATTACATATCTGTGAGTGGCAAAAGTATGTGAACATCTAGGATTAGCAGTTAATTTGAAGGTGAAATTAGCGTTAGGTGTTTTCAATCAATGGGATGACAATCAGGTGTGAGTGGGCACCCTGTTTTATTTAAAGAACAGGGATCTATCAAAGTCTGATTTTCACAACACATGTTTGTGGAAGTGTATCATGGCATGAACAAAGGAGATTTCTGAGGACCTCAGAAAAAGCATTGTTGATGCTCATCAGGCTGGAAAAGGTTACAAAACCATCTCTAAAGAGTTTGGACTCCACCAATCCACAGTCAGACAGATTGTGTACAAATGGAGGAAATTCAAGACCATTGTTACCCTCCCCAGGAGTGGTCGACCAACAAAGATCACTCCAAGAGTAAGGCGTGTAATAGTCGGCGAGGTCACAAAGGACCCCGGGGTAACTTCTAAGCAACTGAAGGCCTCTCTCACATTGACTAATGTTCATGTTCATGAATCCACCACCAGGAAAACACTGAACAACAATGGTGTGCATGACAGAGTTGCAAGGAGAAAGCCACTGCTCTCCAAAAAGAACATTGCTGCTCATCTGCAGTTTGCTAAAGAGCACGTGGACAAGCCAGAAGGCTATTGGAAAAATGTTTTGTGGACGGAGGAGACCAAAATAGAACTTTTGGTTTAAATGAGAAGCGTTATGTTTAGAGAAAGGAAAACACTGCATTCCAGCATAAGAACCTTATCCCATCTGTGAAACATGGTGGTGGTAATATCATGGTTTGGGCCTGTTTTGCTGCATCTGGGCCAGGACGGCTTGCCATCATTGATGGAACAATGAATTCTGAATTATACCAGCGAATTCTAAAGGAAAATGTCAGGACATCTGTCCATGAACTGAATCTCAAGAGAAGGTGGGTCATGCAGCAAGACAACGACCCTAAGCACACAAGTTGTTCTACCAAAGAATGGTTAAAGAAGAATAAAGTTAATGTTTTGGAATGGCCAAGTCAAAGTCCTGACCTTAATCCAATGGAAATGTTGTGGAAGGACCTGAAGTGATCAGTTCATATGAGGAAACCCACCAACATCCCAGAGTTGAAGCTGTTCTGTACGGAGGAATGGGCTAAAATTCCTCCAAGCCGGTGTGCAGGACTGATCAACAGTTACCGCAAACGTTTAGTTGCAGTTATTGCTGCACAAAGGGTTCACACCAGATACTGAAAGCAAAGGTTCACATACTTTTGCCACTCACAGATATGTAATATCGGATCATTTTCCTCAATAAATAAATGACCAAGTATAATATTTTTGTCTCATTTGTTTAACTGGGTTCTGTTTATCTACTTTTAGGACTTGTGTGAAAATCTGATGATGTTTTAGGTCATATTTATGCAGAAATATAGAAAATTCTAAAGGGTTCACAAACTTTCAAGCACCACTGTATTTTCATTGTTCATGAAATATTCTGTGAAACGAATGAAAGGTTCAATGTGACGAATCTTGAAAAAATATAATTTTAATACAGTTCTTTGATTAAAACTTCATTCCAGTGAAATTTATTTCAAACATGGGGAGGAGATTCATCTGATGGAGGATGTGTGGCTTTTAATGGAACAGAAGCCTCTATATCAAGTACTATAACTTTCATTCTCATCTCATCTCATTATCTCAACCCGCTTTATCCTGTTCTACAGGGTCGCAGGCAAGCTGGAGCCTATCCCAGCTGACTACGGGCAAAAGGCGGGGTACACCCTGGACAAGTCACCAGGTCATCACAGGGCTGACACATAGACACAGACAACCATTCACACTCACATTCACACCTACGGTCAATTTAGAGTCATCAGTTAACCTAACCTGCATGTCTTTGGACTGTGGGGGAAACCGGAGCACCCAGAGGAAACCCACGTGGACACGGGGAGAACATGCAAACTCCACACAGAAACGCTCTCGCCAGCCACGGGGCTCGAACCCGGATGTTCTTGCTGTGAGGCGACAGCGCTAACCACTACACCACCGTGCCGCCCCCTATAATTTTCAATCAAATATTAAAGTATCAGTGAAATAGGGTTGATAAGTTTTGTATCTTGTGGACATTGTTATACTGTACACTGTGTAGGTGCAATTGGTAATTGAGTGATCAATCTCATTGAATCAGTCTCATTAGGTCATTAAATCAGTCTCATTAATCAATACCATTAATTTTGATGCTTAATAATAAATTATCAAACAGCTAAATTATGGTATATTCCAAATTATTATGATCACTTACCGTATTATACAACTCATATGCACCTTGGAATTCTTTGAGGTTGGGTACTTCATAAATATCAGAACACAAATAAACACACAGTTTCAATAATAAATGAATTTATTATAACAAAGATAAAAATGAGTAATGTCAATTGAAATATATACAAATATGATATATACTTGATAAGCATATGTGTGTGCGTGTGTGTGTGTGTGTGTGTGTGTGTGTGTGCCTCATGGTAAACAAAAGGTTAGCCTAGCTTGCTAACGAGACAAAAGAATTAGCTGTGTGGCTAGCTAAGGTGTGTCTGTGTATATCCACGTGGCCTGAACAAAGAGTTAGCCTGTGTGTGGCCTGAACAAAAGAGTTAGCATGGATTGCTAGCTAAGGTATGTTTGTATGTGGAAACAAAAGAATTAGCTCTGGTAGCTAACTCCACGTGTGTTTGTGGGGGGAGGATGATGACCTTGTGGTCCCTTGAGACAATACAATTAGCCCTGGATGCTAATGAAACAAAATAATTAGCCGTAGCAGCTAATTCCACTGAAATCTTGATGAGGTCAAAATATGTGTAAAAATGAAGTTAAGGGTTAGAAAGGAATAAAGAGAGAGAGCATGCAACCTATCTATTAAGCAATTGAGAGGACAAAAATAGAACAATGATCAATTCACACTCTAAGTGTCTACAGTGTACACATTTAAACCGTTCCTGAGTTTAAATTCACACTCCTTCATAAAACTAATTCCTAAGACTAGTCTTTTTCTGCCCAAAATTTGCCAGTCTTACTTCAGTATCTCGCCTCTACGCGAGATTATGAGAAGTTGTTCCGAGACTTTTGGAGTTTCACCGTTGTGAAGCATGTGAGTCATTTCTGTAGAAAGCAGAGGATTTCTTGGTCTGACGCATGGTCGCTTGTGATGAAAAGAGAGTCTCTGATCAGAATAATGTGCACAGCGCTTTAATTAGGAGGAATCTGATCGCTCCTAACTTTAAGTTAAACTGTTTTGGGCGGCAGTTTGGTAATGTTACTGATAGACAAACAAATCGGCTGTAGCTCAACTGAGAGAGAGATAGCATGATTTAAGTGTTTCTACCATGGCCAAGGGTAAACAAAAACCGTGTTGAATCGTATTCTCGGGAGAAAAGAAAAGACGTCTTTATCTTGGGTGCTCGGTGGAGCGGGTGGTCCTCCTTGTGTCTGTGTTGAATTCACGGCCCCGAAAGAGGAAGTAGGAAGCGTTGCTCAGTTGCTTATAGCTTTATGGAGGATGTGACGTAGGAAATCCCGCCCAGACGTGACGTAGGTCAACTCGGAAGTTGGCGATGGGAGTTGTAGTTCTTAAAGGGACTGTGTGTGTACCTACAATCCCCCTTTTGGTCTCAGGGGTATGACGGAGTCATAGCACTGAGAGCACAGTACCGTACAGTCCACATGTCCATAGTCCTTGAGGTAGCCTTTGCTCTGTACAGTCCATGGTGTCCTATGAAAACTGTGTAAACTCATGAGTTCCGGTAAGACAGTTGGAGGCAGAGGCATTTTGGGCATATACTCAGGCTACGGGCATTTTGGGCATATAATTACTCTATCTAACTAGGTCACAATCACATCTAAAAAAAAAAATTAAACATTGAACATGAAACATATATACTTCATTTCCTATGCATAAAAAGAAAAACAAGAAAGGAGAAGAAATGAAGGAAGAAAAGAAGTATTAGTGTTTGGGTTGGTAAACCTAATCTTCTGGAGAAGTAATAGCAGCGGGTGGTCTGGCCAGAAAGCGTGTGCTACTGTGGCTAAAGCTGTCAGGGACGCAGACCATCTTATCCAGCTTGGTGTGTAATGTTGTTATGTATTTGATATGAAAATGTGACTGGGAGTGTTGGTGTACGCTTATGGGTGAGTGAGGTGTACAAGCTAGGTGGACAGGATGGGCCTAACTATTGTCCCCCCCTTTTTTGAGTGAAACTGTTCAAAGGGCTTGATTTGATGGCTATGGATCTATCGATATGAGGGCGTTTGATTTGGCCTGGATGTCCTAAAGCGATACGCGATGGGGGACAGTTTTCCACGATCGAAAGGTCCCGACCAGTGTGGTAGGAACTTTAAAAAAAAAACTCCTACTGGTTTGGTAAAGTTACAATATAGGACTTTGTCGCCTATTTGATATTGTGATGGGAGGCTTTTCGGTCGTAGTAGGCCTTTTGTCCTTTTACGCTCGCTTCTATTTATCTGTTGAGGGGTCTGACCTCTTTTGTAACAGTTTTTAATCTCAGCCAACTGGGCTTTTAAAGAATCCAGCTCTGAGCGGAACTCACCAGGTTGGTCTGAGTCACTGTGTCGGTCATCTCTACCCCTACGTTTAGAGTTACAGTCGGAGCGCTCCTGCCGTCTCTGGCCAGAGTGGGGATGAAGGTCTTGCTGCCAACCGCCTTGTTTCCTACGACCCTTTTCATATGATGGGTGGTTGCCATAGTCACTGTGCACTTGCCCTCGGTCCCTCCTGGCCTTACCTTGCCGATTCTTCCACTCACCCTGGTGATGGCTCGGCAAGGGGCAGTTTGGACTGGGATTTCTCCAGGGGGGTCCCCCTTTTGGAGCTTCGCCTCCTTCTAAGGCCAGCGGGGGCCCGTCTGCATCCTGGAGACTAAGGGCTCTGGGTTCATCATTGTTCCTGTCTGTGGGTTTGACAATGGTCTCCCAGGTCATTTGGGCTAGTTGCCTAATTTCCCTCATCAAGTAGAACCCTTGTTGACATGCCAGTGTGACTTGAGTCCGCATGCTTGGGTGGAGGTTATGTAAGAAGAGGGATTTGAAACCTCTATCTTCTTCCAAGCCTGGTGCACTACTACCCTGGAAATAGGCAGTACGTAGCCGTCTATAATATTCACGAGGCACCTCAGACTGTTTTTGTTTAACTTGTATGGCACACGATGTCGCGGAGGTTTCATCCGTGTACGGCGCATCTTCTTCCCTCATGTAATTGCGAAGTTTCAAATAACTATCGTGAACGTTTGGGGGTAGCGTCTCTAAAAAGGCATGAACGCTGCTACTGGAGGTCTTCCAGATCAGTTTAAGTTTCTCTCGCATTGTGGCTTTCGGTAGGTCCATTAGGCATCGGTCAATTTCTTGTAAATAATCATTTACATTTGCTCTTTTATTCTCAGGATTGAATTGATCGACATCTTTGGCAAGTAGGTCAATTTGCCGTCTGCGGAGGGTTTGGTGCACGTCCTTGTGCGACCTCCTTGGCTCTCCTGAGTACTCACTATCTAAGCTACTCTGGTGTTGCTCCCGTTTCGCACTAGATTCATAGCCTGATTCATCCAAAGATGGATCAGGGATACTGTAGCACACTGACCTGGGTGTGCTATGGTTCTGGGCTTGGGGTGAGCACAGTATGGCTCCACCCTGGCTAAACGACGAAGTCGTGTAGCGAGTTGATGGAGTTTGGCGGGGTGTCTGGTCCTCGACCAGGTAATCTACGGTGTCCGGTTCGGATGCCTCTTCCAGCTCTGAGCTTCGGCGCATTGTTGGGGGTCTTTCACGCCCCTTGCGCCCTTCTTGGGGGGTCTGCTCCTCAGCAGCCCTCTTGGCAGCCTTTTTGGCTTTCTCTAGCCTTTCAGTGCAATCATCAAGGGAGTTCTTCAAGAGCTCACGCTCCCTATATAAATCATTATTACTGGCTGCCAGCTCAGCATTGCTGGTGGTCAGCCTGTCAACCTCTCTGCGGAGGCGTCTGATTTCTGAATCAGTATTTTGGAAGTATGATAGGAATAGCTTACCTAGTGCCTCTTGGACACTAATGGTTGCTCTTTTTGGATCTCTCATATGTTTATTCAAGTTATCTATGTTAATTTGGCATTCACTCTTACTCGTGTTCCTAATGTTTGCCTTTTCGGAGGCGGAGCAGTGAATGAGGTCTGCGATGACCTCAAGGAGAGACACGTCTTGAGCATTGTCTTCAATTTCTGAGACACGAGGGGATGCCATTTTGCTTAGGTTGGATATTAGGTAATTAATTAATCAATGAGTTAATGTATTAATTAATTATTATTAATTAATATTAACTATGTAATTAATTAATCAGTTGATAAATTTGTTTTGTTTGAAAATTCTATCTCTTATCCTAAGTTATGAATAGGTTATTAGTATTTTGTGATATGGTTATCACACTACTGTTAACCATTTAACACACCTGGGGATATACCTTAGCAGGTGTTTAAACAAAGTGATAATTTATCTGTTGTTGCAACAATATTCAAAAAGTCAAGAAACCAATCTCCTCACACGGGGCACCAATTTATGTAGGTGCAATTGGTTTTAAGTGATCAATCTCATTAAGTCAGTCTCATTAAATCAGTATCATTCAATCAGTATCATTCAATCAGTCTCATTAAATAATACCATTAATTTTGGTGCTTAATAATAAATTATCAAACAGCTAAATCATGGTATATTCCAAATAATTATGACCACTTACCGTATTACATAACTCATAAGCACCTTGGAATTCTTTGAGATTGGATGACTTCGAAAATATCAGTACAACCACAGACACAGTTTAACAGAATAATTTAATTTATTATAACTGATAAAAATTGAATAATAGCAGTTGAATACATTATATACAAATATGCGGCAGATCACAGAATCCAGGGACACATGTCTGCCCGGGGGCATTTTGAGTTATTGACAGATTCAGAAAGTACAGTTTCTAAGCTTTCCAATGATGCCTTCCATGTGGAGATCTGACAATATTTGAAGAATGTGTGGCTTTTTGAAAATGTATACTTCTTAAAACAGAAAAGGGAGAAAATCGCCCTCAAAGTTTTCCATCTCAGCTACTCTGGGTGTAGGGCGGGCACATAATGGTGCTCATTTGCATGATATTAAGGAAAGCCCTACCCCCTATGAGCTAGCACGATACTACTTTCATGTAAACAAAGATCACCACGTCAATTTTCCTTCCATGCAAAGTATGCCCAACACAATTATGAAGTACAAAAATAAGTCCTAAAGTATACTTTAATGTTTTGTGGTTGAAAAATTACTCACACCGTAAGAAAGAAAGATAGTAGAATGATGACACAACTAACACAACACTAGTTTCATGTAAAGCCTCGGTCACAACCGGCCGGACCGTGCTCCTACAGCCGGTCTACACACAAAAAATGCAAGAAACGCACGGAGGGCGCGCAAGAAACGCACGAGAGCGCTCGTGTGATGTGCTGAATTTCGAGCCGCAGACCGGCCACAGAGGTTCTTTGTCATGTCAAACAAACTCTACGGGCGCTTACGTTTTTTTCAGGTTGCAAGGCAAACTTACGGCCAATGCGCGTCTTTCTCCGTGAACAAAAAAAAAAAAACTGCAGCGATTTGGGAAATGCCAAAAATCACACGGCCAAAAAATCGTACGTCCGGTTGTGACCTAGGCTTAACCAAACCACAACACTCTCCGTTACATGCAAAAATAACCACACAGCCTTAGATTAATAAACTTACCCCATCAGAAAGAGAAACGGCGCCTTGCACACACCAATGCCTCCGATGGAATAATGTAGTCCTAGAACGGTCCGTGTATCATCCGATCATTCAAGTATTCCATTCAATCTGGAAAACGAGGTTGCAGGGTTTTTTTGCTAGAAATGATTATCTCCGATGTAAATACCGTGTGTCTGTTTGCTTCGCGGTGTGTCAGGTCCTCTGCGCTCTGTTTAGTAACTCATTCCATAGTGAAATCACATGCCTGTATGCAGTTAAGTAGCCACGAGCTCAGCTCGGATCATAAAGCTGATTCGCGGAAAAAAAAAAACAAAAGACTTAAATCATCATGTGAATGGCCCATATGGTAATTTACCCACACCCCCCAGCAGGCTACAGTCCTGACAAAAACGAGAGAATTTGCAACAAAAAATGTATGCTTTTCCAACAAAACAATCTATTATCTGAAATACTGATTGTATTCTTCAAGATCTCAACTTGCACATGATGGAAAAAAACAAAAATCACAAATTTCGAAAAAAAAAGCTTCTTTTGCGATTATCTCGGATTCGTTTCAGCCGACATGCGTCCCTGGATTCGGTGAGGGGTCACATATGCTATGGTCATATACTTGATGAGCGTGTGTGTGTGTGTGGGGGGCCTCGTGGTAAAACAAAAGGCTAGCCTGGTATGCTAGCTAAGGTGTGTTTGTGTGTTGGGGGAGGGTGACAACCTCGTGGTCCCTTGAGACAATACCATTAGCCCTGGATACTAATGAGACAAAAGAATTAGCCATAGCAGCTAATTCCACTAGCTTATAACATTATTAAATCCACTGAAATCTTGATGAGGTCAAAATGTGTAATAATGAAATTAAGGGTTAGAAAGGATAGCAAGAGCATGCAAAAGCCTATCTATTAACAATTGAGAGATCAAGACAAATAGAACAATAATTAATTCAACACCCTGAGGGTCTACAGTGTACACAATTAAACCGTTCCTGAGTTTAAATTCACACTATTTCATAAAGCTAATTCCTAAGACTAGTTTGCCCAAAATGCAAATCTTACTTCAGTATTTTGCTGATATGCAAGATTATAGAGACATTCCAAAACTTCTGAGTCCACCGGAGCATGTGGGGCTTTCCATGAAAGCAGAGGATTTCTTGGTCCGAACGCTTCGTAGTTCATGGAGAAGAAGTCTCTGATCAAACAATGTGCACAGCGCTTTAGTTAGAAGTAATCCGGTTGCTTCCAACTTTAAATTAAACTGCTTTGGGCTGCAGTCGTAACGTTTACTTATAATGAACAAATGAAAAACTGGTTGTAACTCATCTGAGTTAGATCGCGCGATTCTGGATTTTTACCGTGGCCAATGGTAACGCTGAATTCTTGAAAGACATCTTTATCTTGGGTTTCTGAGGAGCAGATCTCTTTGTGTCCATGTGATGAACTCACGCGGCACCAAAAGAGGAAGTATGGCGGATTTCCGGGTCACTTATAGGATCATGGAGGAAGTGACGTAGGTGATCCCGCCCAGGCGTGACGTAGGTCACCGCGGAAGTTAGTTGATGGGAGTTGTAGGTCTTAGACGAGACGTGACTGTCGGCGAGAGAGTAAGAATGAAGTGTGCCTTAGTTACTTATGGGCTCAGGGAGGAAGTGATGTAGGTGATCCCGCCCAGGCGTGACGTAGGTCATCGCGGAAGTTGGTTGGTGGGATCTGTAGTTTTAAAAGGGACTGTGTGTACCTACAAAGAAAATGAATTTTAACAGAAGAAGAAAAACTTAGAAGATGGGAAAGTGAAAAAGAAAGAAGGAAAAAAGTAAGCGAAGAAAGAAAACGAATTTTAACAGAAGAAGACAAGCTTAGAAGATGGGAAAGTGAAAGAGAAAGACGGAGAAATTTAAGCGAGGAAAAGAGACAAGCAGAGAGAGAAAGAAAATGAGACATCAAACGAAGATTTCAGCATACCGAGGAAGAGGACACAGATGAACCCAAAAGTGAAAGAACTTTGGAACATAAAAATAAGTTTAATGGAGTTTCAGGTAAGCAGTTTCTTGTCATCAAAATTTTCCATCATATTAAAGTTAACTCAAACCTTCTTCAGTTATTGCGCGCGTTGAAAATGTCGGGCGAAACTATAGTTCCCTCAAGAGGACCGAAAGGTCGATACCGTGAAAACTGCGTAAAAAGATTTCAAGCAGGTTAATAACCTGAAAAGTAGAATAAACATGAACTATTTTAATTTTATTTTCCGTAAACTTAGTTACTTCTAGCTTATTGCATTGACAGAAATCAGTTCAGACCTTTTCTTTAAAATTGATGTTGTTTTTTTGATGTTTTCATTGTCTTTTGTGAACCAGAATGATAGCAGCTATTGTACAAACTGGATCTGACAAGCTCCAGGGAAAAAGATGCAGTGGACTGGATACATGTGTAGCAGTGGAAGCACAGGGTGCACAAATTATTTTCAATGCTTGAGGATATTGGAATCATGTTCGTGGAAAAATTCGACTTCTCTTCAAAGTCATGACAAAATGCTCTCACACTTTCTCACACATGATACACAAACTCTGATTTGTTGAGTTGATTATTGTTCCCTATTGAGACGACAGAATAAAAATTTCTTGCTCGTGATGTGATTATAATAGCGGAGCTCCTAGCGGAGCACCATACCTCAGAAAAAATGGTAAACCCATCGAGTCGATTTTTTGTGGTTTGTCCGTGTCCGTGTACCACCAGTCATACACACCGCCTAGTGGTCAGTGTTAGTAATTACAAGTCATACACACCGCCTCGTGGCCAGTGCGAGCCAGTAAAGAAATAAAACAAAAGAGACTGGCTATGATATAAGAAAATTTAACCCAGAAACAGATGGGACCTCCGCTTTTAGGCAGTGCCTAAATCTATAAATGAGTGTGTATAATGTGCAGCAGTGTTAGAAATGTAGCACTGTGGTTTCAAATTTACACTACAAACTGAAAAAAAACCTCACATGAAACTCTGTTGTAATTTGTGGGTTAATTTATTTTTTTTTTTAGTGAGACTTGGATATTTAAGTTTTGTATCTTGTGGACATTCTGTTATACTGTACACTGTATGAGATATTTTTGTACAGGGATGTTGTTGATTTGTCTCACTGTGGTCTTCGAGCGCAGTAATACACAGCTGTGTCTTCAGTCTGCAGATTCTGTCCTCTCAGAGTCACCGTGCTGCTGGAGCCGTCTTTAGAAATACTGAACTTGCTTTTGAGAGAATCTTTATGATAAGTACTTCCACCTCCCCAAATGTAGTTTATCCATTCCAGAGTTTTTCCTGCAGGTTGTCGGATCCAAGCCGTGGCGTAGCTGTTATCAGTAACAGAGTAGCCGGATACTTTACAGCTGAGGGTTAAAGAGTCTCCTGGCTTTAACATCACTGAGGTGACCTGAGTGAGTTCTACTGCACAGTCCACATCTGAAAAAAAAGAGATGTCACAATTTCAGTCAGAAATGTCTGTACAATGTTATAACTGCAATAATTTGCTCTGAGCTCTGAGTTCATGATTGAAGTGAAACTCACAGGATGAAGCTGCCAGCAGCAGCAAAAATGGAAGGAACATCATTGAACTAAAAGCAGTGCTAAATTCTCCAGAGCCCACAGTGACCGAGGCTGATATTTTTCCATATGTAGTTGGAAGGGGGGACATTTTGCATCAGCATTTGCATATTGTGATGCTGGTCCATTCAAAACAGCCTGCTAGTTTCTGTCCTCGACAGGTTTTAATCATCAGAATGAAAAATGTTCTTTGGTGCTGAATTTGGTTTGTTTTTATGAAAGACTGAATGTAAGAATGATAATTATTTTCAGTGCTTGAGGATATTGGGATCATGATCATGGAAAAATTCTGCTTTTCTTCAAAGTCATGACAAAATGCTCTCACACTTTCTCACACATGATACACAAACTCTGATTTGTTGGGGTGATTATTGTTATTTAATGATATAACAGTAGAACAAGTTCTTATCAGTGATGTGATTATAATAGTGTGTATAAATGTGCAGCAGTGTTAGATATGTAGCACTGTGGTTTCAAATCTATGCCACAAACGAATAAAAAAAATTAACATGAAACCCTGGTGTAATTTGTGGGATTGTTTATTTTTTTAGTTCGATGTGGATTGATAAATTGTGGATCTTCTAGACATTCTGTTATACTGTACACTGTATGAGGTGGTTTTGGACAGGGATGTTGTTGATTTGTCTCACTGTGGTTGACGAGCACAGTAATACACAGCTGTGTCTTCACTCTGCATGTTCTGTCCCCGTAAGGTCACGGTGTTACTGGAACTGTCTTGAGAGACGATGAACTTGTCTTTCAGTGAATCTTTCTTATGACTACTCCCATCATAATAAATGGCGTTGATCCATTCCAAAGGTTTTCCTGCAGGGTGTCGAATCCAAGCTGTTCCAAAGTGGCTGCTGCTATCAGTGATCGAAGCTCCAGACACTCTACAGGTGAGGGTTAAAGTCTCTCCTGGTTTTATCACCACTGAGTCTGGCTGGATGAGCTCAGTAGCACAGAACACATCTGTGAAAAGAGAAAAAGAAAAGGTTGACATTTTGAACTGAAAGGATCAGATGAACTCATAAAGCTTCGATCCAAACACTCACAGGGGGCGAGAGCCAGCAGCAGCAGTGGAGCTGAAGCAAACATGTTTGTGTTGAAGGAGGACTAATGAGAACCGCTTCCTCTCGAGATTAGCATGGTGCTAATATTACAAGAGGAGACAGAGATTTGCATAAACATGACAGAGGAGCTGTGTTGAGTGCAGCTCTGCAGATGTTCATCATAGTCACATCACATGTCTTGATTTAACATCAGTTTAATGTGGGAAACAATTTCATTATTTATGATGTAAAATCTTATGAATCTACTCATAAATGTAAAATCTTTGTTTTATTTATAGATATAGATCAGCGGTGTATCATTAAACCCTTCATCAAATAGTGTTGGTTCTCAAGTAATGAGCACAATTATTTGTTGTCTTGTGGAGTCCTGAAAACAAATCATCATGGTGTTGATCAGTGAAGTATTTGCATCAAACGCATCACATGACCTTGAAGACTCAAGTTTAAAACTCAACACCTTCGTATCTCTCTGACTAACTGATTCAACCCTCACATTTCTAGAACAGCGGTTCTGACAGTAGTTCCAGCTGCAAGGTTTACAGAGAGGTGCTTGTTCTAATATGTTATCGTTTCTATATAATTTACACAAAGGCTTATATAATAGACACTCCACATAAATGGACTAAAAAAAAAAAAAGTGTGTCAGTGTTGACCTGCTTAAGTTTTGTGTGAGGAGTATGGAAAGAGAAATATGAATGCATGATTTGGAATGAACAGAAGGCAATGTGCACTGAACAGATATGAATATAAATTGGAGGTTTGTGAATGAGGAATCTTCCAGTAAATCTGGTTGAGACTAGAGATGTGTATTGGGACTGGGATTTCTCTTAGAGTACGTTCAGACTGCACCCTGAAACGACCCATATCTGATTTTTTTGCCTATATGCGACCTGTATTCGATTTGTTATTGACAATCTGAACGACACAGATCCAATTTTTTCACATGCGACCCAGACCGCTTGGATATGTGGTCCTAATTCCGATGCATATCCGATATTTTCACATGCGACTGCAGTCTGACCGGACAGGTCGCATTCATGCGACCTACACGTCATCAACAAGAGACAAACGTCACTATTCTGCGTTGGCTAATCCTGCCTCTTTGGTGGAAAACAACAACATTTGTACAGTTTTCAGAATTTAAATAGACTTTTATAGAATTGATCAAGCTAATGGTGGATTTGGTAGGGACCTGGATGTTTATCTGTTAGCCTGATTAAATAAAACAGTTTCTATAACTGATTTATAACTTAAACCATCCTGTATTACAAGATTATAAGATTGTTCTGGAAATTTCCAGTAATTTGACACCTTCGATCTCATTAGTCTGCTGCCCACATTAATCAGATTATTGTGTGAGTTCCGTCGCCGCCACAAAAACCATTGCCAGGTCTCGCCTCATCTCCATAGCAAACTGCACTGGTGTTTATGCACCTTGAGCCAGCGCTGAGAGAAGTTGCACAATTCAGCTGGCTATAAACAATCTAAATAAATATTTATAAAAATGTAGAAAAAGTTTATTAATATGACGAAATAAATATGTGCAAATTATTAAGCCTGAATTAAGAGTTTGGTAATACAGCGGCCATATCCCAAATGACTGCCTACTGAAGCTTGAGTGCACTATATAGAGTTTAAAAATCCATTACTTCCTAGTAACATGTAGTGCACTTATATAGAAATTAGAGAGACATTTAGGAGTCAACCCTCGTTACCAGGCTACACGTTTTCATTTCAGTTCAGAAACAAAAACACACACGAGACCTCACACTTTAACACTAACCAGATAATTAAACAAACAACAACAAAAAAAAGAAATCATTAAACATGAAGAGTGCGCTTTTTTTTGTTTACGTATTACGTAGATGTGCTTATTACGTGTCAATTTGCGCATGCGGGACACTTTTGGGTCGTTTTCCGTTCATATTGGAGATCGCATACAAGTCTCATATAATTGGTAATGTGAACGGCCTAACAAAAAAATCGGATTTCACAACAAATCGGATATGGGTCGTTTCAGGTTGCAGTCTGAACGTAGTGTTATTTTGCTGGGTGAAGAACCATCAGAGCCACAATTCACACACCATGCTGACATTGATGCCATTTCTACCTATGGGATTTTTTCCAGTGTTTCCAGGAACAAAGTGACCGGGTTCATACATAGATATATGGATCTATTTTGAAAAAAAAAATCTAGTTCAGGCCAATCCTGTGTTTGTGTTAAATCCAGAAACATGTTGATATTTGGAGCAGTAAACAGATACAGAGAATGTTTTCCTGTCCATCAGTTACAGCTGAAGCAGCTTCAGTTAGTTCAGATACAATGTGTGTCAGGTTTTTGTACAGCTGCTTCCTCAGCTCCAGTCATTGTGGCTTCTCAGGCACAGTAATAAACTGCAGTGTCCTCTGTCCTCAGACTCTTGGCCACTAAGTACTGTGTGCTTGCTGGGACATCTTCTGTCATGGTGAACTGGTTCTTCACAGGCTCTGCAGATGTTGCTTCATTATTGCCTGTATTCATCTCACCAATCCATTCCAGAGCTTTCCCTGGTTTCTGCCGTATCCAGTGTCCGTTTTTGATCGTCATTGAATATCCACTTATTTTACAAGAGATCTTCAGAGATTCTCCAGGTCTCTTTACCACAGCAGGATAATGGTCCAGTCTGATCTCAGCACTGCAAAAACCTGCCAGATAAAACAATCAGAAATAATCATGAACACATTCAATCATACACTCAGTGGGAAACATATAAAGAAGTCTCAGAGACCTTGTGTTAACATGAGGATAAAAATGCCCTGCTGAATGAAGCTCAGCCCCATAATCAAACTCTATGATGGCTTGAAGTTCTGGAATTCAGTTGGGTGATATGAGCTTTAGCTGAGCAATGAGCTGATTTTTATGCAGAGCAAATAAGAACAGGATGGATTTGCATCGACATCCTTTTAACCAATAGAGTCAGGTCTATAATATGAAGATGCACAGGCTGATTTTGCATGTGCCGAGGATGAGAGCGATGACACATTTTACAGTTTGTCAGTTCAGTTTAGTGGTTGTTTTTAATAATTGGTGAACATGTAAGTGACCTTCAGAGTTCTTGCAATTTAGTAATTTCCTTCACTTTAGAGATGGTTGTTAATAATTAATGAACATATGTTATAGAACGAATAAATGTTTTTAGTCACTGTCAATATTAGTGTTTATAATATCCATGTTGAAGCTGTCTGAATTGATGAGTGTGTTACGGTTATTTAGATGATGTCTCTGCTCCTAATTGAGAGGTAACACTTGTGTATTTTCTCATTTCAGCAAAAAAAGTAAGTTTCATGAGTTTAACCTCAGGAGAAGTGAGATACTGCCCTCTATAGGTGCAGAAACATTGAGATTTTATTCATGAAATATTCTGTGAAATGAAGAAATGAATAAAGTGTTCAATATGACTAATCTTGAAAGAATATGATTTTAATGCAGTTTTTTGAGCAAAACTATTTTTTGCATGTTTGAAATGGCACAAACTATTAAAACTTCATTCCAGTGAAATTTATTGAAAACACAGGGAGGAGATTCATCTGATGGAGAATGTGTGGCTTTTAATGGAACAGAAGCCGCCTTATCAAATACTATAATATTCAATCAAATATGAAAGGATCAGTGAAATAGGATTGATAAGTTTTGTATCTTGTGGACATTCTGTTATACTGTACACTGTATGAGGTGTTTTTGTACAGGGATGTTGATTTGTCTCACTGTAGTGCACGAGTGCAGGAATACACACCTGTGTCTTCAGTCTGCATGTTCTGCCCTGTTAATGTTACTGTGCTGCTGGATGTGTCTCTGGAAACCTGAAACCTGCTTTTCAGTTTCTCACTGTAGTAAGTGTTACCAGCAGAACCTATCTCTCCAATCCACTCCAGAGTTTTTCCTGCAAGTTGTCGGATCTAGCCTGTACAGTATAGCTGCTATCAGTTAATGAATATCCAGACACTTTACAGGTCAGAGTCAGTGACTGACCAGGGGTTAATACTGTGGATCCGGTCTGGATCAGCTCAACATAGTGAACACCTGGGAAAGAAAAGTTAATTTAATGTTGGAAAGAAAAAAGGTCTAAGAAATAAAAACTGCATGAAATGTCAAATGTAAAAACACTGACAGTGTACGGCTGCCAGCAGCAGCAGCAGGAGGGATGCAGAGATCATGGTGTGTGTTGAAGCAGAAGAAGTAAAAGCTCTTGGTCTTCACTGCTTAAATATATAACAGGGGAGTACATTTGCATTGAGACACTCCTTATCTTTGGGGAAATTTAATGGATTCTTTTGTATGAGAAAACCTCCCCATCTCTCAAACATCTCTCATCTGTGAGTTTAAGTATATCATAATTTCAAACATCTTGTCATATCTGTTTGTAGATCAATCTATCAGTCCTGTTTGTGTTTAAACAAATAAGAAGCTGAAGGTAGTTGTTAATGAGTGAGTTTATCGGGTGTTTTCAGGTGAATTTATTCAAAGAAGAGACAATTTTACTTGTATTTATTAATAGTTCTGTTTAATTTCGACCCTTACATATAAACAGCAGTATAAAATGCATCTTGTCATGTCCCTGAGAAACCTCACACACCACAGAAGGATGCCATTCCATTATACACAGCTGTCTCTTCACTTTCTGTCCTTATCGAGTTTTAATTTGTCGAACCTGTGCTGTGGATTTTCCTCCATACTGAGATCAGATGAAGTGATGAGACCATACGAGCAACCTCACTTTATTATCAATCTCTCAAGTGAAGAACAGACTCTTACACAGCCTCTTCAGAACAGTCTGTCTCACAGCTCTTTATCCTGTTTCTACTGAGAAGCTGAAGTGGAACCAGTTCACATGCATGTCTTACTTGTTAGTCAGCTTTTTTCCAAAGTGGACACCAGAATGTGGTCTTGCAATATTATCAGTCTCATGTTCTCATCAAGCTTACAGAGAAACTTCCAGGAGAATAAACACTCCTCAGATTAAAAGACAAATATGGAGCTGGAAGAATTCAGCATCTGATGAAAAACAGTAATTTTACATAAAATAATAAAATGTTTGCTATTACATGATCAAATTTAAACCTCGATTAAACAACGCTGCTCAGAAATCTTTGATAAAAATGGAACAGAGTTTTAGTCTCCCATGTCATGATGGAATAAATGTTGGAGTCCTGATGAAGTAACAGAGGAGAAACACACTGTATTTTTTTCCTAAATCCACTTCTTACACATTTATTCCAACTGTAAAATGAAGGAATTAATAACGGTTTTGGAAATTAAGTTTTTGGAAGGAAAAAACACAGCTGAATATGACTCTTGTCAAAATTATTCTTCTCTTCCTCCTCCATGCCCATTGCTTATCGATTTTATTTGAAAAATCTCCAGTATGATGGTTTTTCTAGGTCCTGAAATTTCATGACTTTCAATTTTACCACAAAACAAGCAAATAAATAAATCAACACACAAACAAATGAACAAAAATGAATGAATGAATGAATGAATGAATGAATGAATGAAAAATAAATAAATGCTTTCAGAAAGGCACAGCAGTCTTAAAGAAATGAGGCATTTCTGGCAAATGTAAAAACACACACACATTCACAAAATATAAGTGTTATTGACTATTTACTGACTAATTCACCAAACAGTGTGGATTCTGCAGCCTGGTTTAATGAGACACTGATATAATCGATCTGTAAGGTCTTAGCTTCATAACAATGTTGTAGTTAGAGTTTATGACTTTAATGCAAATCCCAGGAGAACATGTTCTCATATTTATTCCACTCTCTCAGTCCTTTGAAGCTCAGCATGTTGGGTAGATGTTGTGTGAATAGAGAAAACGCGTCCCTCACAGGCCTTAAAGCTGAAAGAAAAACATCATGTTCAAACATTAATGTGGCTGCAGGATAAATATACAGGAGACACTACAAGACCAAAGGTGCAGGAAACTTTCTAAATTTGACTGTTTGTCAAAAAAGGAAAATAATTTTCACTTCTACTGGTAAGAAATGGCTGTGTCATTTTTCTCTGGCTGTTCAATAACTTATTGATGTCAGAGAACAGACTTATGTGTAGCGCCCATCCCAGGTAGCTATTTATCTAATATGCTTTAAAGCGGTGTTATAGTGCTGGGCAGGACCCTGGGTTCCTTTAATTATTGGCTTTGCCGTAAACCTGTATTAATTACCAAATAAAATTCTCTTTTTACTTTTAAGTAAACTATTTATGATGGTTGGTGCCTCCACTTAGTAGAAATATAGGATAAATTCATTCTTTAATCTACGAAGAATTAGTTTTTATGTACTTGTTTTAACCCACTCTTTTAAAACCTTGTTTAAACCACAAAATATGAATTAACTCAAAAAAATATAAACATGGCGGCACGGTGGTGTAGTGGTTAGCACTGTCGCCTCACAGCAAGAAGGTCCGGGTTCGAGCCCCGTGGCCGGCAAAGGCCTTTCTGTGCGGAGTTTGCATGTTCTCCCCGTGGGTTTCCTCTAGGTGCTCCGGTTTCCCCCACAGTACAAAGACATGCAGGTTAGGATAACTGGTGACTCTAAATTGACCGTAGGTGTGAATGTGAGTGTGAATGGTTGTCTGTGTCTATGTGTCAGCCCTGTGATGACCTGGCGACTTGTCCAGGGTGTACCCCGCCTTTCGCCCGTAGTCAGCTGGGATAGGCTCCAGCTTGCCTGCAACCCTGTAGAACAGGATAAAGCGGCTACAGATAATGAGATGAGATGAGACAATATAAACATAACTACACACAACGGCTTTATATAAAAATAAAGGATTATTATTAAATGAAATTGGGTTTTAAATGGCTTTTCAATAAACATAAATAAAAATTCATTTGGTACAAAACAAATTTGATATTTAACACAAAATGACTTTTTGAATTGCTGTGCAGTAAAATAAAATTACTCAATGTATACCCTTAACTTTCTCAAATGATGCTGTATTTATACGCAAGATGAGAGTGCACTCCTCTATCTCTCTGTCACACACACACAGTCTGCAATAAATCAAAATGTCCCTTAAAAGACCTAAAACATTGCAGGCCTGAGTCGATGCTTGTGAGCGTTGAGGTCTGAAAATTTGTGACCCTTTCACTTGCAAAGCAAGCAAAAAAAAAAAAAATTATATATATATATATATATATTTTTTTTTCCCGGTTGAGAGTACGTCGTGGGCGTTTTGGCTGCCGCTTCTCACCGGAGCTTTTTTTGTTTTATTTTATTTCTTTTTCTATTTTTTTTTTTCTGTGTGTTTGTGTGGTTTGATGTTTGTTTGAGTGTTTTGTCCGCCAGTTGTGGTGTAGCTCCGGACACAGTTTTGGGCGTCGGTTCCCTCCAGGCCTTGGTTCGCTGTGGGTGATGCCTGCGCTCCCAGCTATGGACTGCAGTGAGCTCGTTGCTCATTTAACATCGTGGTTGTCCAGCGCTCTGCGCTTTAATGCTTGGCGTGATGTTCCAAGCGATGTTGCTCGGTGGTCTCGCGGCGGCTGTGCAGGCGGTTTGGGACACACCAGTGTTCTGCGTGGCGGAGCTTCTCTGCTCGCTTTGTGGATTCATGGTGCGGTGTTCGAGTGATGTTGCTGGCGGCGGTGCTGGAGATGTGGGACCTGTTTTCGTGCGCCTTTTGGTGGGACTGTGGCTGCTACACCACGGGAATTACACCTACTTGGTGGACTTTTTATTTTTTATTATTATATTTTTAATTTTTTTCTTTCTTTTTGTGTTAGTGTGTGTGTGTGTGTGTGTTTGAACCTCCTGTAAAGCGTCTTTGAGTACCATGAAAAGCGCTCTACAAAACAGATGTATTATTATTATTATTATTATTATTATTATATATGCACGTGCAACAGTTGAGTTACTCACAAACTCCTTAGTTACTGGGTTTGCTGAGTGATGAGCTGATGAAGAAAAGGGATCTGGTGCTGGAACACGAGGATACGAAGCGCTGACTTCTGGCGGCAACACACACATGTGAAGAAGAGAGGAATAGCTGCTGACCGGAATCTTCTGTACTTATCAAAAAGTCCAAGGAATGCCTCCTGGTCTTATCCTTAAGTGAACATAAACAAGTTTCCTAGTCTCTGTTCTCATTTCAAAGCTTCAATAAACTCAGTCTGAATGAATGAATGAATGAATGAATGAATGAATGAATGAATTTATTTTTATTTTGAATATGTATAAAAAATGTATGTAACTATTTGTACATACAAAAGAAAGAAAACGAGAAATTAAAAAAAAACAAAAACAAAGAGCTCTGGTAAGACATTACAAAACACCGCACATTGTTCGAAAAAGGAGTGGGAAGAAGTACAATACTTTATCAAATACTAAGTCCAAGTCCATGATGACTTTAGCTTAACTTACAACATCAACACATGATAACAGCGCAAAGCAATACACACTAATGCATCTATACAACATGTGCTAAGATTGCTAGCGGCTAATACGCTAATCACGAATAGCATTTACAATTTTCACACTGTAACGTACAGAAACAGCATAACATAAGCACACAGAAGTATTTACCTTCCACAAGCCTCCTAATGACTTTTACCCATCGGTAAACTCTGCATCCACCATGGTATTTGTCATAATTCTCCGACTCGGATATTCTCTCTGTATGTCCGCTTATCGTCTCTTGTCTCTCTACTTCTCTAAACTCACACACGCTACGGGGTCTCTGTGACATCCCGCCCCAACAATGATCTGATTAGGCCTCTAGTTTATCACATCCAATACATTAAAGAACTAGCAAGATAGACAGTTTGACATGGAGGTTAGGTAGAAACTGAGCATGTTTTTACCTGTGTACGACAAGCAAGCTATTTTAATTTCAATTAACTTTACTTAAGATATGACAAACATTTCATTATCAACTGTTTTTAGAATTATTTTACTTTGTAAATGTATTATAACTTTTTAAATAAACACCGTATATGAACTGAAAATGTTTTAATTGCTTTTAACAGCATTTAACAAATTATTTATTACTTTTAAAATTTATTTATTTTCTGTCTATACCTTTAGTAGGCTGGGCTACATACCGTATGGATGATTTACTCAACCTTCCTTTTCCCCCAGAATGTCTTTGGAGGAGAAACTAAAAGCCGATGGACTGACACATTTTCTGATCAAATACAAATTACACAAAAGGACAGACAACAGAACTGCACTTTGAGTGTTTTGTTGTAATAATTTACGCCAGATTATTCGGATGATGCCATGGATGAGACCTCATGATACAATGCATGACTCAATATTAACAGTTTAACTGGCAAGCATTTGATAGATATTAGCATGGGCGTAACCACCATAGGCACTGGGGGGGACATGTCCCCCCCAATATTGGGAAAGCACCAATCTGCCCCCCCCACAATATTTGGCGTATTAGATCAATATGAGACAAATAATATGCCATCCTGAACCATGGCTATATAATGAATCCTTCACTTGTTATGCCCGATTTACTTTCAATTTAGGAAGCACAGAGAAACAAACAAACAAAAAAACCTTTGCGACCACCCCCTATGATTGTGCACTTGGGTCAGCCCATGTGGTTCGTTGGTTTGAAAATCCACTCAGTCGGACTGTCAGGTAGGCTGCTGGTGGACACATTCAAATGGCGGTAGCCGCAAAGAAAAGATAGGACCCATGGGCGTAAAAATGCGTATGGACGGTATGGACGCGTCCATACCAATATTCAGCTGAGTTTAAAATGTCCATACCATTTTTGAATGGAGAAGCCGCGATGCGGGAAACGCTGAATAAAAACACCAAACGCGGTATCGCTTCCAGCTGATTTTCAGTTGTGAACAGACCTCTCAAAGACGGCTGACTATTGGTGGGAACAGCAGGTAAAAAAGCTTTATGAAGCTTTGATTGGCCCACCTCCCGTTGCCTTGACGTTGCTATGGTTTTTGATTGGCCCACCTCCCGTTGCCTTGACGTTGCTATGGTTTTTGATTGGCCCACCTCCCGTTGCCTTGACGTTGCTATGGTTTTTTGTTGTCATTGGCTGTAAGCAGTAGCAAGCGGTTAAATCAGCATCCAGCTCGCTGCTACAGCAAAACAGCACACAGGCAGTGATGTCGGGCAATAAAAGAAAACGTAAGGAGTACATAACATGACATTTTTGTCATATGATCCTGTAACAGCAAGGAGTTTCTGTTTGCAATCTCTCTCTCTATGTCTGTCTCTCTCTCACACACACACTAATAAATGCTTGTACACAGTAAAAAAATGGAGTGTCAATATTGCAGTGTAAACCTATTTTCCTCTGGATAGAGTAGTTATAACACTATGCAGAGTAAAATCGTCTAAATGGTAGTGTCAAAAGTGAGAGTTAATTCCCACTTGCACACAACGACAAAATCTACTCTGCAGGGTGATGATCATTGTTAATTTTGACACAAAATAGAGTAAAATTAACTCTAAAAATCTTACACTGGCTATTGAGTAAATTTACACTGATTTTGAGTGGGACCAAATGTTATCTGACAGAGAGTTAAATTCAACTCTTAAAGAGTAAAATTGACACTATGATTTTTACTGTGTAGGTAATGCTAAATGTTTACTTATATTTACTGTAACAGCAAGGAGTTTCTGTTTGCAATCTCTCTCTCTCTCTCTCTCTCTCTCTCTCTCTCTCTCTCACACACACACACACACACACACACTAATAAATGCTTGTAGGTAATGCTAAATGTTTACTTATATTTACTTTTTTCTTGCTCATTGTTTGCATGTATATGCATATGTATATATGCATGTGTATATGCGTATGTATGTAACCTCTGCAATAAAATGTGAAAATGTAAAAATGTGAAACAATTGTCACTTAACCCTTTCAACTTGATGAATAAACATTTTTGCAAAATGCACTACAACTACCAAAACTCTTCACACTACTACCACCCATACCTACATTACTTCCAGATTCTGAAATTGCAGTAACTCAAAAGGAAGCACATGATGTTTCAAATGTGTGAAAATAGTAAAAGTTGTGTGAAAATGAAGCAGCAGCACATAATTTTAATTGATTGTGGTGTTGTATTTTGGGTAGGTCATCCACTACAGCGAAATTCACAGCAACTTCAATGTCCACTTTCTCTGTGTGATAATGTATTGCCCGTATACATACAGATGTTAGCCTAAGTCTAAGACTGAGTGTACCTGGTGCTAAAAATCAAAATAACACAAAGGAATGGACAACCAATCATTTGTACAGTGTAGGCCACATTTCGTGTGACAACCATGGCACACTGGGGCGCTTGGCCAAATTATGTCCCCACCAATATCAACACCATTTTTACGCCCTTGGAAGGACCAACAGGCTGACATTTGCCTTTTTTTCCAGACGAGTCACAGACATGATGAGTCTGTCACAGAGAGTCACAGCCATGATGGAGGAAGGGAACAGACAGAGACCTGCTCTGAAGATGAACTGGTAAAGAGCATTGTATTACGAGTCCTTAAAACAACTTTATTTTTAACCTCATCATAGGCTGCATGTCATCAGTAGGCTAGTAATAAGAGCATACTGTCCTTTAATTAAATGTAAATAAATTAAATAAAATTATCATTTTAGTCAGTCATTATAGAGGGATTTCACTGACGTCACCCGAAACTGGAAGTAAACAGACCCTGCGCCATATTGGAAGACCAACAAACTCGTGATTAGGGGGAAATAACGGCAGCGGTATGTGAACCCACGAGAATAAAGTGGAGTGGCAAACGACTTAAACAAACAAATCTGAGCTGTTTTATTTATGATTTATTGGCCCAACAGTAGACTTGAAAGAAACCTGTGTGAGACTTGGCAAAAAACTCTGGATATAATGGATAAGTCTGTGCATGATCTGCGGACACTTTGAGGTAAGCAAACGCAAGAAATTCAGATTTAAAACATGCTAAACTGGCCCCAAGTTGATAACTGTATGAGGAGCAAGCCTCCCAGACTTCTACAATTTAATAATAATAATAATAATTTAGGATGGTTTGGGGCTTGCTCTCCCTCCTATTATATAAATAAAGCATAGTTGTTGTGTAGGCATATATCATAAATACATATGTATAATTTGGATAAATTAACCTAAATTATGGATACCTTAATAGTAGCAAAAAGTATTAATTTTTCAACTGAAAAGATATATTATTAAAAGATAAATATCAACAAGATTACCTTGGCCATAACTATGTGTAGGTTATTCTTAACAACAGCTGTAATATCATGAACCAAGCCACTAACAACATAATTGTAAGCCTGTAGCCCTTTGTAGGCTTTCAAGTCATCAGCAGTGTAGGCACTGGGTGTAAACAACAAATAGTTTACAATGTCTGGGTAGCAAACAGATGGCAGAATTGGTGTCAGGTCCTCATGTTTCCATTCTCCCTTGCCCTGAGTCTTATCATATGGGTCAAACCCATCAATCACAGCCAGTTTCTCCACATACCGTGCCCTTTCTGCAGCTGGTAATGTACTCACATAACCCGAATTATCAGCCATCGTGTCACTTCACTCTCGCTCGTAGTTTGTTTTGTATGTATATACTTGAGGTCTTCCAATATGGCGCCCTAACAAAATCTCGCGGTACGGTGACGTCATGCGGTAGCCCTCTATTCTTGAACGCCTCCATATTTTTGGGCCATTTATTTAGATAAAGTCAATATATTTTCTACACAGTTCTATGTTGTTTTGACCTAGTAACCAGGGTAATGCTCCTTTCTATTGCTTTGGTAGCCATTTTTCTGTAGCAATTTGGCATTTCTGGATTTGTTTGAAATGTGTGCGTGCGTTTGTGTGTGTGTGTGACTAGCTCTGGTGTGACAGATTTTCATGCAATGTTTTACATGTTTTTTGTATGTTGTATTGTGTTACATGTTTTGCAGTTGCACATTCTGTTTTGTGTTTTGCCTGATACGCAATAAAAAAAAAAAACAAGATATAAATGTTAACATGTTCATTGGTAATTGTATTCATCAAAACAATGTTCTAGATAAGCACATCTTTATCAATAGGCCCGTATAAAAATTGCGCTAAATGCACTTAAAAATATTTTGGGAAGGGCTCAAATTTGGACCCTCCCAATATTTATACCATGGTTACGCCCTTGGATATTAGATTTGAGCCTGTCGACTATTAATCGACTGTTTGCGTGATTAAAAATGACACAAACTATTAAAACTTCATTCTACTGAAAGAAAGTAAAAGTGTGACTGAGATGTTTATTAGTTGCATTGAGAGGATGTCTCTCACGCGTCTCAAAGTTTTTGTAAGGGGAATCCACTATTCTGTGTCACTGTGTGTATCTCGCACAGTAATACACAGCTGTGTCTTCAGTCTGCAGATTCTGTCCTCGAATTGTTATTGTGTTAGTAGCAGTGTCTCTGGAGATGCTGAACCTATTTTTCAGTTTCTCACTGTAAGCTGTACCACCACTAGGATAGATGAATCCAATCCACTCCATACTTTTTCCTGCAGGTTGTCGGATCCAAGCTGTATCATAGCTTGTAACTGAATATGAAACCTTGCAGTGGATGGAGAGACTCTGGCCTGGCTGGACTGTCATGGAAGCAGGCTGAGTCAGTTCCTCACCATGCACATCTGTGGAGGAAAACACATGGTGAGATCTCACACAATATACGCTGCACATTTATTGTTATTGTAGTAAATGAATGAATTTGATAAAGCACTCACAGGAAGCAGCTGTCAGCAGGAGCAGTAGAGATGGCGAGAACATGATGTGTGTTGTTTGTACTGGGGTTTTCTCTGTTCTCCAAAATTTAACAGAGACCATCACACCACATAAATAGAGCAATATCCAGCCCTGACGCTTGTATTTGCTTATCTGCTGCTGATAGGAGGAGAAGGATTTCAAATTTATTTAAATCATGAGGAGGAAATTCATCTTATGAAGAATGTGTGGCTTTTCAATGTAACAAATCTTTTCCATGACAGAAAGCTCTTCACCAAATTCCATTATTTATAAATCAATAAAAGAGGGAATTATACATATAGAGAAACTCATAACAAGGATTAGATACAAAATTTAGGGTGATAATTTTTATCTGTGCTTGAGGACACAAATTCCTGTCCTGCCCACTTCTGCATTTATTTTTCTTTGCAATATTTTCTCACAAACTCTGTTGGCTCTTTTCCCCACAATATAATCACATTAGTCCTTTAAAACACAGTGATGTGAACAAGGATGAAGCAGAAAACGTGTCACGCAGCATCACATGAGCTCCCAATACACTGCCATATTCATGTTTCTGGTCTTTTGTGGCTCCAACAAGCTTCATATCTGACCACATGCTCCTGTGACTTCATGAGAGCAGATTCCCCTCCTGGTGCACACCTCAAGATTGTACTTTTCTCACAACTATTTTTTTTCTTTTTTTTTCAAAATGAAACATATTTTCAGCCACATTGTTGGACATCAGCCCTCTCTCATTCCATTTAATCTCTGAGTCATTTGAACCTCAACATGTTGGGCAGATGTTGTCGAAGTAGAGAAAGAGCACCTCTCAGAGGACTTGAAGCAAAATGAAAAGCAGAATGTTCATGATGCTGTTTATAATAAATGACTCTGCGCTTCAGTTTCCTGCTGAGGGAATATTTACAGCTCATGAGGATGTGCTTGTGTCAGTTTTTGTACAGCTCTGGAGTCTGTTGTGTCAGTCTGAGTCTCATGCACAGCAATAAACAGCCGTGTCTTCAGCTTTCAGACTCTTCACTTGGAGGTACAGCATGTTTTTATTGTTGTCTTTAGTGATGGAGAACTGGCCCTGCAGAGACTGAGCGAATATTGTGTCACTATAAATGCGCCCGATCCACTCCAGTCCTCGTCCTGGTTTCTGACGGATCCAGTGCATGTAGTTGCTGCCCAATGAGAATCCAGAGACAGTACAGGACAGAGTGACTGAGTCTCCAGGTCTCTTCACCACTGATGCAGAGGAGGTCAGGGACTGTCCATAAGAATATGGAAGAGAAGAATATAACTCGGTAATGTTATTATGTTTATCAGGACAGAATGGCTCTTTTTCCTTCCAATAATCTCATGAAAAATCTGAAACTTACATGAAATGAGTCCAAATAAAATACACTGTCCAAAAAATCATCCTTCTCTGAGTTCTGCTTCAGCCAGATTTAAAGTGTATGGGAGTGTTATCTGTCACACAGCTCAATGGAAACTAGAAAAGCCAAGAACATGCTGTTTATACCCGACTCTGTTTGAATAGGGAGTGTCCATGAGCACTATGGATGGATTAAACCCACAACCACAGGCCGCTCAGTGTAGAGATGAGTGGATGATTAGAAGGTTCTACGTGGAACCCGACAACAGGATGTTTCACTCTTCGAAATAGTTCCGAGTCAAACCATTTTGAGAATGAAAAAGGATATGATTTTATCCAGTGTAACATCATACAGATTCACATTTCATATGAGAAGTTTAAACAGAGGTTGATTTGTATAGAATTAGACAATCGATCAACTTCCTGATTTCAATCCTTACGAATTTACCATGAAATCAGGTTCTCCAGAACAAGGAGCCTTATCTACTGATCAACACAACACAGGTTGCTGATATGCTGTATGTAAGTCTGTTTAATCTGAGGGTCATGATTCACAGCAGTGTGTGAGAAGAAAAATGGCCTGAATGTGCAGAGAGCAACAGGTTGAGATGGTTCAGTTTGCACAGACTGCCCTCTAGAAGCACAAAAGTCCTGCTTTCAAAATATCCAGAACTGGAAGGAGAGATTTTAAAGAAAAAGGTTCAAATGTTCTTGCTGTCAATAAAAAGTTCTCCCATGGAGCAGTGATACAAATGAAGGAAGTCTGAATTCCAGATTGGAGCATTTGTATCAGCACGGTTTAAAAGAGAGAAAGAGCTCAGATACAGCATCAGTGGGAAATTAAGTCATTTATCACCGTGTCTTTATGATGGAGTTTGTTCTTCACTCTCTGTGATGAAGCTTCTCTAATGTCATTTAAAGAGCAAAATAAAGACACTTCCTGAAAGATTAGTGAAATGGATTAAATGCATTGAAACCACTGTGCTGCGGAATTCTTGAATCTGATTAAGGTGTTAATTCATTTTTTTGTGTTTTTTTTTTGAGGTCGACTTGCTGGACACGTTTTGTATCTTGTGGACATTCTGTTCTACTGTACACTGTATGAGGTGTTTTTGTACAGAGATGTTGTTGATTTGTCTCACTGTGGATGATGAGTGCAGTAATACAGAGCTGTGTCTTCAGTCTGCATGTTCTGCCCTGTTAATGTTACTGTGCTGCTGGACGTGTCTCTGGAAACCTGAAACCTGCTTTTCAGTTTCTCACTGGAGCCAGTGCTCCCATCATAACCTACCCATCCGATCCACTCCAGAGTTTTTCCTGCAGGTTATCGGATCTAGTGTGTAGTGTAGCTGCCATCAGTTAATGAATATCCAGACACTTTACAGGTCAGAGTCAGTGACTGACCAGGGGTTAATACTGTGGATCCGGTCTGGATCAGCTCAACACAGTCAACACCTGGGAAAGAAAAGATATTTTAATGTTGGAAAAGCAAAAAGCTGCCAGTAAAAATAAAACTGTATTAAATATCAAATGTAAAAACACGTCCAGTGTACGGCTGCCAGTAGCAGCAGCAGGAGAGATGTAGAAATCATGGTGTGTGATGAAGCAGAAGAAGTAAAAGCTCTTCACTGCTTAAATATAACAGGGAAGGACATTTGCATGGAGACACTCCTTATCTTCAGGGAAATTTGATGGTTTCTTCGATATGAGAAAACCTCCCATCTCTCAAACATCTCTAATCTGTGAGTTTAAAAAAATAATAATTTGGATCAAATATTTGAACAATTAAAAAGATGAAAACAGTTGTTCAGGAGTGAGCTTATGGACTATTACCTGTTTTCAAGTGAATTTATTTGAAGCAATCATATGAGAATATCACCACATTCGGGAATGAATAAAACACAACAGTTATAGAGTGTGCAGTTATAGAAAAATAATCAATGTTGCATTGGGGTGAATTGAAAAAAAAAAAAACCTCAAAGAAATCCATGAGACGATTCACTTTTTATTTAGAAATTTCAAATGACTGCATTCCATTTTCTCTCAGCATTCATTCATTTCTTGATGTGAGAAATTATTCTGACACATTGTCCTACCAAAGTACAAATCACACAAAAGGACAAACATCAGAGCCATAAATTTAGTGTTTGTTTGTGAAACTTTGTCATGGTTGGTATTTGGAGGAAACATGGCATGAACCCAGTAGAGGATTATACACTTGAAACACTGAGATAATTAGAAATGATAATTGCAACTGTCTGTCTTTAAGTGTGTGTATTTGTTTTCCACACATCATTCTTATTCTGCCATCAGTGAGACCTCGTGATATAATTCATTACTCAGCCTTAATATATTCAATGTCAAGCAACTGATAGATGTTGCCTTTTTTCTGTTCAAGTGGAGGACAAACCTAATATGAACACAAATAATTAAATGTCATTCAATAAGTTGAACTTTTTTTAACAAGTTAAAAATTTATTGAAAAGTGTTCATGCGATATTCATGACGTAGAAAGACTGAATGATGAAATCTTCAACACTAATTAATATAAATATTGCTGCTCGGAAATGTTTCACTGAAGTGGACGAGGTTTTTGGTGTCAGAAATGTTTTGGGTAAATGAATTGAATCATAAGAAGATAAAAAGTAAAAGTGTGACTGAGAGGGTTAATTAGTTGCATTGAGAGGATGTCTCTAACACGGCTCAAAGTTTTTGTAAGGGGAATCCACTATTCTGTGTCACTGTGTGTATCTCGCGCAGTAATACACAGCTGTGTCTTCAGTCTGCAGATTCTGTCCTCGAATTGTTATTGTGTTAGTAGCAGTGTCTCTGGAGATGCTGAACTTATTTTTCAGTTTCTCACTGTAAGCTGTACCACCACTACTACTGATGTATCCAATCCATTCCAGACTTTTTCCTGCAGGTTGTCGGATCCAAGCTGTATAATAGCTTGTAACCGAGTATGAAACCTTGCAGTTGATGGAGAGACTCTGGCCTGGCTGGACTGTCATGGAAGCAGGCTGAGTCAGTTCCTCACCCTGCACATCTGTGGAGGAAAACACATGGTGATATCTCACACAATATACGCTGCACATTTATTATTAGTATAGTAAATGAATGAATTCGATAAAGCACTCACAGGAAGCAGCTGCCAGCAGGAGCAGTAGAGATGGAGAGAACATGGTGTGTGTTGTTTGTACTGGGGTCTTCTCTGTTCTCCAAAGTTTAACAGAGACCATCACACCACATAAATAGAGTGATATCCAGCCCTGACGCTTGTATTTGCTTCTCTGCTGATGATGGGAGGAGAACAGATTTCAAATTTATTTAAATCATGAGGCGGAGATTCATCTTATGGTGAATGTGTGGCTTTTTAATAGAACAAATCTTTTCCATGGCAGAAAGCTCTTTACCAATTTCCATTATTTATAAATAAATAATAGAGGGAATTATACATACAACAAGGATGAGATACTAAATTTAGGGAGATGATTATTATCTGTGTTTAAAGGCATAAATTCCACTCCTGCTCACTTCTGCATTTATTTTTGTTTTATAATATTTTCTCACATAACCAGGCGACTTGTCCAGGGTGTACCCCGCCTTTCGCCCGTAGTCAGCTGGGATAGGCTTCAGCTTGCCTGCGACCCTGTAGAACGGGATAAAGCGGCTAGAGATAATGAGATGAGATGAGATATTTTCTCACAAACTCTGTTGGTTCTTTTCGCCACAACATAAACACATTAGTTTTTTAAACCATAGTGACGTGAACAAGGATGAAGCAGAAAACGTGTCACGCAGCATCACATGAGCTCCCAATACACTGCCATGTTCATGTTTCTGGTCTTTTGTGGCTCCCACAAGCTTCATATCTGACCACATGCTCCTCTGACTTTATTAGAGCTGATTCCCCTCCTGATGCACACCTCAAGATTGTACTTTTCTCACAACTATTTTTTTTTTCATAAGTAACTAATTCCAGCCACATTGTTGGACATCAGTTCTCTCTCAGTCCTTTTAATCTCTCAGTCATTTTAACATCAACATGTTGGGCAGATGTTGTTGAAGTAGAGAAACAGCGCCTCTCAGAGGACTTGAAGCAAAATGAAAAGCAGGATGTTCATGCATTTCTCATGTTGCTGCAGATCTCTCGATCCCCATTTTCAGAAAAGTTGGGATATTTTCCAAAATGCAAGAAAAACAAAAACCTACCATTTGTTACATTGTGACATACTCACATGAGTGAGTTTTTATTTAATTGACAAAAGTACAAAGAAAAAATTTTTGATCGTTTTCTTGACCAACTTCCTGACATTTTCTGAATATGAACAAAGTTAGAATTTGATGCCTGCAACACACTCAAACTAGTTGGGACAGAAGCAAAATAAGACTAAAATGTTAATACGATATTCAAGTACCACTATTTTGGAAGATTCCACAATAAGCAGGTTAATTGAAGAGATGTGACACGGACAGAGCTGCAGGAGGACCAAGTTCAGACCCAACGCTCTGTGAAGCCTATCAGCAAACAAACTGGAATCCTTCTGAATTTTGTCTGTTTTCTTGCAACTTGTTTTTTTTTTTTACCAGTTTCTGTGTCCTGTTTCACAGCAGAGTTTTCTTCCCTCATGTCCTTTATTCAATAAAAATACCAAAATTGTTTTCAAACCTTGTGCTTTACATTTCATTCCAGTTGTGTTCTGTGCCGTCAGACACACTGACTGAGTTGTTGATTAAAGTCTCTGATACCACAGTGCTGTTGAATTCTCAGTTCTGATTGGTCAGAATGTGTTGATTAATTTTCTATAACAGCAGCTCTGTCAGTCGTCCTGGCTGCAAGGTTGATATCTTAATGGCGCTCCCTACCAACGGATATAAAATGTGTGTGATTGACATGGTCAGGTTTTCTCTGATGAGATGTTTATTTAGCCTTCAGGGAAGGAGTCTCCAGTGTCAGCACGTTGTAACAGTCAGACGTAAAAGTGTAACTCAGCTTTTCAGAAAGTCTTCAGAATGGAAGGGTTTGTAGTTTCTCAGTGACAGAACAAGCTGCAATTCATGAGAGAGAAACAAGGGATAGGCTGGTGAGGGACCAACTGCTGATACTGCTCTAACGGATGTGATAAAAGGAAATAACTTGTTTTGTGGACGTTTCATCAGATTACTTGTCACTGTCACGAATAAAAAAAGTACATAATGTTGTCTGGAATTCATAAAAAAAGCAATTATTCCCAAAATGCTGTGATATCAGAGGAATAAATCACTGATCATTGTGGATCCAATGCAGTGGCGGCTGGTAGTCTTTCAAACAGGGGAGGCTGGTTGGTTACGATATTTCCAGATTTAAAAAAAAAAAAACATCAATTTTGCCCATACTCTTGCCTCTGATCTGGCTGATTGTTGGCAGGGTCACAAACTGTGAAATAACAGGTTCTTTTGGCCCATTAGCCTACTGTCCAATATACATGATGGTGGTGTTGGGGGGGGGTATATTTTAACATTTTATATTTTAAAATTGTGGCATGTTGTTTAAAAATTGATCATTATTGAAAGCAGCTCTTTGTCAGGAACCTCAGCAGTAGAGCTGGGTGCCACACATTTCATTCAATGACACTTTCCCTATATTTTACTTATTTTGACTGAGAAATGTTTTATTGACAATTTTGTTAACCCTTCACTTTTAATCCAGGTCTGTAGTGTGAAATGTTCTCGGCTGTGTTTTTGTTTAAAAATGTTTTCCAAATTGTAGCTGTGTTTAATTCATATCCAGAAAAATATATATTCCAATATAATATACTCAGCATAAACATTTTAAATAGATTCTATATTTTTGGTCCATCCATGACATATTACTAAAGTAGCCTATTTACTGTTGTTGATGTGGGTCACTTGCTGTTAGCCAATTCACTTTCTCATACCAGGAGAGCTAAAAGGAACGAGTATTATTCCCTACCTTTTTCACCAAGTCAATTTGAGGCGTTGGTCTACCCTCCTCTTTAATTTTTTCCTCGAAAGGAAGACTGGCAAATGGCTTCGCCAAAATTAAATCAGCAATGCTTGGCATCCGTGCGCAGCTTTCTTGCTAGCTGACTAGCCCCCTCAAGTTCAAGTTCAGTCACTCAAATAAACGAAATTTCTGGAACTAAGATAGCAAACTTGACAACACTATATTTACACTTTATTTACAATGAAAATATATACAAACTAAAAAAGCTGGTAGAAACCGTATGTAATGAATGAAATCAAAATGTAAGCTGATCTCTTACAATACACCACAGCACTTGCGAATCCGCATGGGACTGAACTGAAATTCACCGCTGCCTGTCTATAGTTGAAACGAGCTGTCAATCAAAGAAAATATCCAGCCGCTTTCACCAATCACCAGTCTCCTCGCGGAAACTGCCATGTCCCTCCCATGTGAGGCTCGGAGTCCGTAGGCGGGCGTTTTCGCAGTATTTGTCCAATAATCGTCTTGCATTTTGAGATTGAAAAGCGCATAGCTCCCAAATGCCGTTGAAGTCCACTGAGGCTGGGAGTCCATAGGCGGGCATTTTCACAGTATTTGTCCAATAATCGTCTTGCATTTTGAGATTGAAAAGCGCAGAGCTCCCAAATGCCATTGAAGCCCACTGAGGCTGCGCTGCATCGCGCTGTCATGAGGGGGAGAAACTCACGCACACATTAAAGTTATAAGGGCATTTTTAGAGGAGGCTGAGCCTCCCTTGTTGTCTTAGAGCAATCGCCCGTGATCCAATGACAGAGTGATAAAATCCTGCTTTACTGATAAATAAACAGCAAGCAGGGTTTGTAGATACAGTCGGGAAGTCTCAGGAAGGGTTCGGTGTGTTTTGTGCACTTTGGAAATCTTTTCAGCTGTGTTTAATATCTTTGTGTTCATTTCTTTCTTTTTTTTCATACCATGCCTGAAATCTATCTAGTCCCTTCTTTCCTACACTTTCTTTCTGGCTTTTTAAAATTTTGTTTCTTTTTTAATTCTTTAGTTCGAGCTTCCTTTTCTTTTCCAGTTTGCTCAGGTAAAGCCCTGACATACTGTCCCGGTTTCCCCTCTACAAAGGTGAGATGAAAGGCTGCATCCAAAGTCGGCCTGACGTAACCTTCCTGGCAGGTGCAGGCAGTTCAGGTTAATCAGACTGAAGAATTCTGGGTAACTGAGTTCTCCTGCTTGGCTGCTCTCACTGTGCACCGCTGCCCCCTCTGCTGGCTGCTGGCGGTGTAGCGCGACCTCTTCCAGTTCCAGAAACATCATCAACTTCAGAGAGAGAAGAGTAACTCAGCAACACTTCATAACTCCACCCTGTTGATGATTATTTTCAGCATGTTTACAAGTGTTTTATTCTTTCCTCAGACAGAATATTTAAGATTTGGGAGAAGAAAAAAATCATGTTCCTTATGTCTTCTGAAGTAACCAGGACAGAAAAAAGACAAGCTTCCATACTCTGAAGGGGTTGATGTCCAGCTCTTAAACCTCATGTGTCCCTGTGCTTCTCTCACACCATAATACACTGCAGTGTCTTCTGTCCTCACGCTGTTCATGTGCAGATACACCTGCATCTGACTGTTGTCTCTGGAGATGATGAAATGGCCATTAACTGCACTGGAGTCTCATCTCATCTCATTATCTCTAGCCGCTTTATCCTTCTACAGGGTCGCAGGCAAGCTGGAGCCTATCCCAGCTGACTACGGGCGAAAGGCGGGGTACACCCTGGACAAGTCACCAGGTCATCACAGGGCTGACACATAGACACAGACAACCATTCACACTCACATTCACACCTACGGTCAATTTAGACCCCGTCCACACGTAGCCGGGTATCTGCTAAATCGAAGATATTTTTCTACGTTTTGGCCTGTCATCCACATGAAAACACATCAAAAACGAATATTTAAAAAAACTCCGGGCAAAGTGAAGATTTTTGAAAACTCCGTGTATGCCTTTTCGTGTAGACAGAGATAACCGGAGGTTTGCGTTTTAGAACGTCACAATCTGCGCCAAAAAAAATGACCACAACTCTGCCCTGACGTCAAACGTGTGACCTTTGTTTACTGCAGAAGCCAGATTAAGCATGGACTTAAGCTAGCCGCACACCACGGCGATCCACGTGGTACCGAACCGACCCATTTCAGAGCCGACTCCCGACAGGGCACGCACATATCCCCCGACTGTTGACGAGTGCAGTCGCGATTGAAGCGACATGTGACAACTTAATAGCTTTGTGATTAGCTATTGGATATAGTTACTGTTAAATCCAACACTTGAAGATGCTACAGGCTGAATTACAAATGACACAACATGGAATATGTAGCGCACTATCTAGGCTGCATGAGCTATTATTCCCAACCTTAAATAGTGCACTTATATAGGGGAGTTAAAGCGATTTGGAATTCAGCCACACAACTTGAGCAGAGTGGCTTTCCAGCCCACTGTGTCTATGGATAAAGCTTCAGTCTATGGAATTACAGTATATACCTGCATTAGGTGCTACCAACACGTATTTCTCGTGCTAGAAATTGTGTTTAATGATGTCACGTGTTATATGCGAAAGATATGATTGGCTATTGCTAGCGACTCTCGCCGATCAGTCTGGCTCCCGATTAGTTTTTCGAATCGGCTGTGAGATGAGTCGGTACCATCGAAAACTAGTCTTTACGCCTGACTCGCGACTTCAGTTGGCTCGGTACGCTGAAAATCGGCGTAGTGTGCGGCTAGCTAAAGAGTAATGGATCGGAGTAGTGCCTTGAAAGCGTGAATAATTGTGCAGGTGCTATTTACATGTTTAATTTAGAAGCCCAACTACTGCTCCAAGAGCACAGGCGATGTGATTAGGGGGTAGGATTTGGGGAAATAGCCATCTACAGGTTTGGATTGCTTATGAATGTGATTGAAAACGCAGATGTTCGGTTATGTGTGGAAGGGATTTTTTTCGAAGACGAGGTGGTGTGGATAAAACATTTTTATAAACGGAGGGGGGAAAAATGTTCTGTTTTAAAAATCCCCGGCTACGTGTGTACATGGCATTAGAGTCACCAGTTAACCTAACCTGCATGTCTTTGGACTGTGGGGGAAACCAGAGCACCCAGAGGAAACCCACGTGGACAACATGCAAACTCCACACAGAAAGGCCCTCGCCAGCCCCGGGGCTCAAACCCAGGACCTTCTTGCTGTGAGGCGACAGCGCTAACCACTACACCACCGTGCCGCCACTGCACTGGAGTAATATTTGTTACTTCTACCCTGTTCGATAGTTGCAACCCATTCCAACCCTATTCCATTTCTAGGCACCTGTCTGATCCAAGCCATGTAACAGCTCCTAAAGTCAGTTTCTGAGACTGATCAGGTTTGATGATCACTGAATCAGACTCGATTGGTGTCTGAAAAACCAACTCAAGTTCAGTGACATTTAATTGTAGTTTATCTTGTATGTACTGTATATTCTTTGTATTATGTATTAGATGTACTGACTCCCAGTCACCTTAACTTTCTGATTCTCAGACTTGTAATTGCAACATGGAGTGTTGAAGGTTAAAAAAAAAGTATATTTTTACTCATGATCCTCAGCATTTGTCTTCTTGTCACATTAACCAAGACAGTAAATGTTATGATATCCTGCAGCCCCTTCATCCTGTCGACCAACAGAAAAACTGTCATTTAACACTTCCTTACATTATGCAAACTCAGTCCCCACCTTTCCTTCAATAAAGCTGGACCATCAAAAAGCAGATCCGACCAGTACAGCCTCATCTGCAGCCATGTGGCTACTTTATTCCCTGGTGCTGCTCGTCACTGTGTCCTGGAAGTTCACACATCTGTTGTAGTATCCATTGTTGTACTCTGTGTATTTGTTGTTGAGATATTTTCGAGAAATTAAATTACTGTTTATTTATTTATTTATTTATTTATTTATTGCAATTGCATTTGGTGTAATTGATTTTGCTCAATCAGGTCATGTGATTGTCCAGCCTGGACAGGCCTTGACCATTGGATGTAAAGTGTCTGGATATAGCTTGAATGAGAGCAGCTATTGTACAAACTGGATCCGACATGCTCCAGGGGAACAGATGCAGTGGACTGGATTCATTTGTAGCAGTGGAAGCACAGGGTGCACAAATTATTATCAATGCTTGAGGATATTGGAATAATGATCATGGAAAAATTCAACTTCTCTTCAAAGTCATGACAAAATGCTCTCACACTTTCTCACACATGATACACAAACTCTGATTTGTTGAGGTGATTATCGTTCCCTAATGAGACTACAGTATAACAAGTCCTTGTTCGTGATGTAATTATAATCATGTATATAATGTGCAGCAGTGTTAGAGATGTAGCACTGTAGTTTCAAATCTACACGACAAACTAAAAAAAAAAAAACCCACATGAAACTCTGTTGTAATTTGTGGGTTTATTTATTTTTTTAGTGAGAATTGGATATTTAAGTTTTGTATCTTGTGGTCATTCTGTTATACTGTACACTGTATGAGGTGTTTTTGTATAGGGATGTTGTTGATTTGTCTCACTGTGGTGTTCGAGCGCAGTAATACACAGCTGTGTCTTCAGTCTGCATCTTCTGCCCTGTTAATGTTACTGTGCTGCTGGACGTGTCTCTGGAAACCTGAAACCTGCTTTTCAATTTCTCACTGTATAAAGTACTACCGTTGCTACATACACGTCCAATCCATTCCAGAGTTTTTCCTGCAGGTTTGTGGTGTTTGTGCTAAATGGAAAAAAGGGCACAAAGCAAAAAGAATGCAGCTGCACTTCTGAAACTAACTACCTTTTTCAAATCGCCTGAGTCTGCTACATCCTCAACCTCCGCTGTTGAGGAATGTGTTCGTGTGGAGGAGGTAGACTTTCAAGTAGGACTTTCTTTCTCATATGATTATGATGAACAATGGAAATTTGGAGATTAAGGACTTTTCAGTAATGTACTGGCTGCAACCTTTAAAAACTCATACCTCTCTCTTTCTCTACCCCCCCTCTCTCTCTCTCTTTCTCTCACACACACAAACTCTCTCTCTCTCTCACACACACACACACACACACACACACACACACTCACCCACCCACCTACACCCCATTATGGAATAGAAGATAGATAGAATGCCTTTATTGTCACTATACACATGTACAATGAGATTAAAGCATCTCCAATAACAGTGCAAACAGCGTGGAGAGAGAGAGAGAGAGAGAGAGAAGGGAAGGGGAAAAAGAAAAAAAATAATTAAATAAATAAAAATAAAAAATGGTGGCACGGTGGTGTAGTGGTTAGCACTGTCACCTCACAGCAAGAAGGTCCAGGTTCAAGCCCCGTGGCCGGCGAGGGCCTTTCTGTGCGGAGTTTGCATGTTCTCCTCCTGTCCGCGTGGGTTTCCTCCGGGTGCTCCGGTTTCCCCCACAGTCCAAAGACATGCAGGTTAGGTTAACTGGTGACTCTAAATTGACCGTAGGTGTGAATGGTTGTCTGTGTCTATGTATCAGCCCTGTGATGACCTGGCGACTTGTCCAGGGTGTACCCCGCCTTTCGCCCGTAGTCAGCTGGGATAGGCTCCAGCTTACCTGCGACCCTGTAGAACAGGATAAAGCAGCTAGAGATAATGAGATGAATGAAAAATAAAAAATAAATAAAATAAAGGGCGGGGGGGGTAAGGTGCACAGTCTGAGGTGTATGTGCTGTGTTACATATTATGGAGTGAGGTATTGCACATATAAAGTATTGCACAGAGACAGTCACATTATAAATTATTGCATGAGAGAGTCACATTATAAGATAAAATATTACACATTATGAAGTATTGCAAGGTAAGGTAAGGTGCACAGTCCTGAGGTGCGTGTGTTGTGTGTAAGGTGCACAGTCCTGAGGTGCGTGTGTTGTGTGTAAGGTGCACGGTCCTGAGGTGCGTGTGTTGTGTGTAAGGTGCACGGTCCTGAGGTGTGTGTGTTGTGTGTAAGGTGCACGGTCCTGAGGTGCGTGTGTTGTGTGTAAGGTGCACGGTCCTGAGGTGCGTGTGTTGTGTGTAAGGTGCACGGTCCTGAGGTGCGTGTGTTGTGTGTAAGGTGCACGGTCCTGAGGTGCATGTGTTGTGTGTAAGGTGCACGGTCCTGAGGTGCGTGTGTTGTGTGTAAGGTGCACGGTCCTGAGGTGCGTGTGTTGTGTGTAAGGTGCACGGTCCTGAGGTGCGTGTGTTGTGTGTAAGGTGCACGGTCCTGAGGTGCGTGTGTTGTGTGTCAGGTGCACGGTCCTGAGGTGCGTGTGTTGTGTGTCAGGTGCACGGTCCTGAGGTGCGTGTGTTGTGTGTAAGGTGCACGGTCCTGAGGTGCGTGTGTTGTGTGTAAGGTGCACGGTCCTGAGGTGCGTGTGTTGTGTGTAAGGTGCACGGTCCTGAGGTGCGTGTGTTGTGTGTAAGGTGCACGGTCCTGAGGTGCGTGTGTTGTGTGTAAGGTGCACGGTCCTGAGGTGCGTGTGTTGTGTGTAAGGTGCACGGTCCTGAGGTGCGTGTGTTGTGTGTAAGGTGCACGGTCCTGAGGTGCGTGTGTTGTGTGTAAGGTGCACGGTCCTGAGGTGCGTGTGCTGTGTGTAAGGTGCACGGTCCTGAGGTGCGTGTGCTGTGTGTAAGGTGCACAGTCCTGAGGTGCGTGTGCTGTGTGTAAGGTGCACAGTCCTGAGGTGCGTGTGCTGTGTGTAAGGTGCACAGTCCTGAGGTGCGTGTGCTGTGTGTAAGGTGCACAGTCCTGAGGTGCGTGTGCTGTGTGTAAGGTGCACAGTCCTGAGGTGTATGTGTTGCGTTTCACATTATGGAGTGAGGTATTGCACAGAGAGACTCACCTTATAAAGTACTGCACATTATAAATTAGTAAATAGTAAAATAGTAAAGTAAATAAACTATAATGTCGGAGCATATCCGAGTTCAGGGCGGTTATGGCTTTTGGAAAGAAGCTGTTTTTTAATCGATTTGTCTTTGTCCTGATGCACCTGTAGTGCCTCCCTGAGGGCAACAGGTCGAACAGATCAAAGCCAGAACAATGGAATTTTGAAGATTAAGGACATTTCAATAATGTACTGGCTGCATCCTTTCCAAACTCACAATCCCTCTGTATCTGTCTCTCAACCACTGTATTGCCTGTCACTAAATGGCTCTCTCTCTCCCTCCCTCACTCACTCTCTCTCACACACACAAACTCTCTCTCTCTCTCTCTCTCTCTCTCTCATACATGTATCTTGGCATCAGTCTTATCCCATTGAAATGTAGAGGTTTCAATAGAGTAATATCCATTTTTGTTGTAGTTCTGATAACAGTAAGATCATTTTGTATCTCTGGTAATGTGTATCTTGTAATATGTATCCATTTGTGTTCTACTTCTGATAAGAATAAGATCATTTTATATCTTGTAATATGTATCTGTGGAGTAAAAATAATAATTGGATTTCAGATATCCTTGTTTTATTAAAATATGGAGATTGACTCTTAAAATTGTCTCTCTCTCTGTCTACTGTCTCTTCTTCTGTTGCTTGCCTTGTCGCTCTCTTTCTTTCTGGTTTGATCCGAGCAATAAACACTGTCAGAATTTTGGCAAATGCTGGAGTAATCTCAAACCTGTTTCACTGTGGAGCTTATTTGGGGCACATTGTTAGTGGCAGTTTGCTATCTTTTTTTTCTGAATTTACAACAAGGAGATATGGCATGTGCCAAGTAGGGATGACCATTATTCTGTATGTGCGTTTCAAGACTGACTTTTGAGGGCCCCATGTCTGTATTTCGCCTAGGGCCCCAAAATGGCTAGAACCGCCCCTGGCTGAGCCTGATGCACACACAGGCTATGGGCAAGGATTTAGTACCCGTTTGTCAAATTGACTGAAATGTGGTGCCTGTGTGAATGCAACGATCGTTAATGTCGGTCGGATAAGCACCTGATTATGCAATCACCATTTATGGATAGCTAGCTAACTCTGGCTTGTGTAACAGAAAGTCAGATTAGTTCATTTCCATAATAAATTCAGATATGATAAATAGCATTTCTATCTTGGATTCACGAGTCCGGCACCGTTGCAAGGTCATACTGTTTTCACGCATTTGTGAATTCAGTGGACGTTTCCGTATCCATGTAAGGTCATAGCCTGGCTTCTGTAGAAGTCAGTGCTCCCTCTGCAGGGATATTGAGGACTGTTCTAAACACACATCTGAATCTCTGCAAGTTTTTATCTTAGAGACATATAACTGACACCATGAGAAACCTTGAAGCTTACATTGCAAATATGTTTTCAAATATTGTCAAGTCAAGTCAACTTTATTGTCAAATATGCTATACATGCTCAACAAACAGCACAGATGAAATATCAGTCCTCTCTGACCCACGGTGCAAACAGGCAATGCAATAAATAAAAATAGAATAATTGAAAAAAATATATAAAAACAGTATAAACACTCTAGATAGGAACTAGACATAGACTAAACACTCAAACAATATAGCCTGTATTAAAAAAGATGGGTCTTTGTAAATAACGGATTTCTTATGATTAGGCTACTAATGGTAAGACTGCATCAGAAATGTGTAATTCATACAGTGCTCAGTGTAAATGAGTACACCCCCTTTGAAAAGTAACATTTTAAACAATATCTCAATGAGCACAAACAATTTCCAAAATGTTGACAAGACAAAGTTTAATATAGCATCTGTTTAACTTATAACGGGAAAACGTAAGGTTAGTAATATAACTTAGATTGCACATTTTTCAGTTTTACTCAAATTAGGGTGGTGCAAAAATGAGTACACCCCACAACAAAAACTATCACATCTAGTACTTTGTATGGCCTCCATGATTTTTAATGACAGCATCAAGTCTTCTAGGCATGGAATGAACAAGTTAGCAACATTTTGCAACATCAATCTTTTTCCATTCTTCAAAAATGACCTCTTTTAGTGACTGGATGCTGGATGGAGAGTGATGCTCAACTTGTCTCTTCAGAATTCCCCATAGGTGTTCGATTGGGTTCAGATCAGGAGTCATACTTGGCCACTGAATCACTTTCACCCTGTTCTTCTTCAGAAATCCAACAGTGGCCTTAGATGTGTGTTTAGTCATGTTGGAAAAGTGCATGACAACCAAGCGCATGGAGTAATGGTAGCATCTTCTCTTTCAGTATAGAGTAATACATCTGTGAATTCATGATGCCATCAATGAAATGCAGCTCCCTGACACCAGCAGTACTCATGCAGCCCCACATAAGGACACTGCCACCACCATGTTTCACTGTAGGCACTATGCATTTTTCTTTGTATTCCTCACCTTTTTGACACCATACAGTTTTGAAGCCATCAATTCCAAAAACATTTATCGTGGTCTCATCACTCCAGAGTATAGAGTCCCAGTAGTCTTCATCTTTGTCAGCATGGGCCCTGGCAAACTCTAAGCGGGCTTTTTTGTGCCTGGGCTTTTAGAGGCTTCTTTCGTGGATAGCATCCATGCATGCCATTCCTCTGCAGTGTATGCCATATCGTGTCACAAGAAATAGTCACCCCAGTTTGGCTTTCTACTTCTTTAGATAACTGCAGTGAACTTGCATGCTGATTTCTTCAACCCTTCTCATCAGAAGACGCTCCTGTCGAGGTGTTAACTTCCGTGGACGACCTGGACGTCTCTGTGAGATGGTTGCAGTTCCATCATTCTTCAATTTTTGTCCCACTTTTGCTACAGTATTCTGACTGATAAGTAAAGCTTCGCTGATCTTCTTGTAGCTTTCACCTTTGTGGTGTAAAGAAATTATTTTCTTTGGGGAATTCTGAAGAGACAAGTTGAGCATCACTCTCCATCCAGCATCTAGTCACTTAAAGAGGTCATTTTTGAAGAATGGAAAAAGATTGATGTTGCAAAATGTCGCCAACTTGTTCATTCCATGCCTAGAAGACTTGATGCTGTCATTAAAAATCAGGGAGGCCATACAAAGTACTAGATGTGATAGTTTTTGTTGTGGGGTGTACTCATTTTTGCACCACCCTAATTTGAGTAAAACTGAAAAATGTGTAATCTAAGTTATATTATTAATCTTACTTTTTTCCATTATAAGTTAAACAGATGTTGTATTAAACTTTGTCTTGTCATCATTTTGGAAATTGTTTGTGTTAACTGAGATATTGATTAAAATGTTACTTTTCAAATGGGGTGTACTCATTTCCACTGAGCACTGTATGTCTGCAAGGAAACTAAGGCTGGTTGTTTGACATGGGCTAGGGGACAAGAACAGAGACAAGACAGAGTAGCGGAGGAAGAGAGAGAGGATACAGAGGAGACTAAGATGAACATGGAGATACCAACTGGTAGAGAGAAGGAGAGCCATGATGACATCAGGTGAACTGTAAAATGTGCATTTATATATATCAGTGTTTTCCCCAGAAAAAAATTAAAGCCCTAAATTGTGGTGTGATAAAACACAGACAATTGAGCGCCAACGGCGCGAAGCAAAACTAGGGGGGTCCGGGGGCATGCCCCCCCAGAAAATGTTTTGAAAATAGATGCTCTCACGTGCATTTTCAGGGTCTCTGAGAGGTTTTAGATACATGATGAAAGGATAGATTTTAACAGTGCTTCAATGATTTCTGGCCTAAATAGTATTAATGTATACACATTTGAAATTTCACCTTAAAGTTCAACATGCAAGTTAAACTGTTTAGTTATAGATTACTGAGGTATACGATAGATTTGAAAATCTACGGGGATCCCTTGCACTTAATTATCTATGATCAAGTAGTGTTGTAACAAAAATGTGCATGAAAATATGAACAGTGGTTTGCTCCATCTTATGCAATCCAATGAAGAGAATCGATCATCATGACCTCCTGTTGATCACAAAGGGATCTGAACCTCAGACCTGCCACCTTAAAATAAGTTGCTATATTACAATAACTATAATGTTTTAGAATGTTTCTGATGCAATTACCGTGATATATGTATAACTAAGATGCACTGAAAAGAAAAGTAAGGCAACTGCATATTATAAAGTTTAAATTTTGGCACTTTATTAAATGGATTAGATTAAGATTAAAACATATTTAAAGGAAAAGAAGACTTAATTCATACATTTAAGTTTGCAGAAAGATTATGTACTTATAAACACATTCATGAAGAGATTGTGATAAGTGTCAAATGTAACATAATTTCGAATAATAAGGATAAGCATATTTGGCAGTGTGATATCACTGTGACCCTTTAACAAAAGAATAATCCAAAGCCTTCTTTTGTTAAATGGATCCCAGTGACATCACACTGCCAAAAATGCTTATGATGATTATTTGAAATTATGCTATGTTTGACACATTTGGACAACTTCACTTCGTGAGAGTGTTTATAAGTACATAATCTTTCTGCAAACCCAAACTAATGAATTAAGTTTTCTGCTCCTTTAAAGCAGATTAATTCTCCTTGGCTTTTGCTTGGCCCAATGTTGGGCAGCCCTCTCATAGTCCATCTCGCTGTCATCCATGCTGATGTGGATCAAATTGTCCAGTGAGTCTTCTCCTAGCTTATTAAAATCAGTCGGCTTTGTCCGTCTTGTGGGGGACAACATCTGCAGCCAATGAGATCGCTTATAATGAATCGGAAACTTCTGGGATGTTTGACGTTTGCTTTCGATATTTTTATTGGACGGTTTGAACACGTGATCTTGACACAGCCAAGAGATTACAGTTTGTTTACATCATACCACGCGGACATATTACTTTGACAGAATCAACACAAATATTGGAAAAAAGACGGCTTGTTTAACACAAATATCAATCAGTATGTAAATGGATCTGTTATTTGCTCTCCTATGTATCTAGTTACTTGTCGGTAGGAAATTTTAACGTATCGGTATAAATCTAAGCGTATCGGATTTTAACTAAAGCGACGAAGCGTATCGGCAGGCAGAGCAAGCGTATCGGGCCTGATACGCTAAAACGCTTTGGGAAAACCCATCCAATCCAGTCTGCAGCGTTTCTACAAAAAAAAAAAGGCTCTGGTGACTTAGTCTGTAGCATGTAGCAAAGTAACAAAACAAATAGCAAGTTGCTCTGTATCTGTTTTAGCCGGAGGCAATCCGTAGTTTGGACTCAAAGTAAGAGTCTCTACTCAAAACGTGTGTCGGCTAAATAGGAACACAAAATCAAATTAGGCTACTCCTCTCTGGCATTCACTTAGCTTTAAACAGCCGCTGGAGTCATGGAGCAGTCTCTATTGGCAGGGAACTGTCAGGAAACTCACGGCAGGACGAATCCAGGAATGACTAGCCAACTCGCAAAAGCTAGTCAGGCTCTCCCTCACTTGGCACTGTAACCTACAAAATGGCGTGTCTTTATACGCCACTATTAGAAGGGTCGATAGACACTAAACACTTCTTGTTACGAACTTAAACTTCACTGCAGGGTGCATGAACATTGTTCACCCATCTAAATTCCCTCACTCTTTACGGAATCCAGAAGAAAATGCACATCCATCTCATCGTTCCCTGCACACTTCTCTCTCTTTCTACTTCCTGTTCTCCTCTGACCCAACTCTTCTTCTGTGGTTGTCTTATCAATAGAGATCTTGCAGTCATGTGACCGGAAAGTACACAACCGCCATCTTGTCGGTCAAAAACACCGCTGAATACTGCTGCACTCGTGTACAGAATGGATCAATTTCAACCGACGGACTACACGGCTCATTTTTCTAATGAACAGATAACTAGATATATGTCTAAAATAAACGATCTACAGATTTGTGACCCTTATGGCTTACCGGACGGAGTTTTCATGACCGGATTTTGAACTGCCAGCGGAATACCCAGACGTGTATAATTACCTCATTAACTTTCCCTCGCTGTTCAGTGGTGAAGCACTGCGTGCTTATAAATCTCTGGACAGTTATCTCTACAGAAATTCAGGATTTGTCAGTGACTCAGATGTGGCATCTTGTAAACAAGAATACTCATTGGATGGGTAAGTCACTTAAGTATTGAGTATAGCACTGACCAGCTGATTATAGAATAGAATAAGGTAATTCCAAATCGTCCATCTTGTTTACCTGGCGTTGGAGAGGTAGAGGCTTGGCAGTGGAGATTTGAGTGGCTGTTTTCTGAGCTTAGTCAACAGGCCGGCTCTGCAGCCTCGCTTTTGCTTCCGCTCCCAGCACCGCCTCCTTCGCTTTGCTTCCGATAACAATCCACGGAGACCCCGCTGGTCTCGCTATCTCGTCCGGAATGTTTTTTTTTTTCTCGTCCGGAATGTTGTGCATGCGATGGAAATCGCTACAAACTGTCATTTTCTGCTGGAAACCAATGTCCAGTAAGTCCATACGGTTGTAGTGGATATTGAAGTCCGGTACAGACGAACAACACGCAAAAATACACACAAAAAACATAAAAAACGTGCACAGGTAGGGAGAGCTTGTAGCCGCAGCCGTTGTAGTAGAATTGTATATAGTAGGGTTTTCCAGAAGAAAAGGTAGAAGTAAAAGCAGAAGTACAACCAGAAGTAGAAGTAGAAGGCGGAATATGGCGTTTGACTGACACGATGGCGTCTGTCACAATCTGGATCGGCTGTGACGTCACATGCAAGTGCTCCATTGGCGATTGATGAAAAATAATTTAAAAAAATAATAATCATCATGGGGCGGCACGGTGGTGTAGTGGTTAGCGCTGTCGCCTCACAGCAAGAAGGTCCTGGGTTCGAGCCCTGGGGCCGGCGAGGGCCTTTCTGTGTGGAGTTTGCATGTTCTCCCCGTGTCCGCGTGGGTTTCCTCCGGGTGCTCCGGGTTCCCCCACAGTCCAAAGACATGCAGGTTAGGTTAACTGGTGACTCTAAATTGACCGTAGGTGTGAATGTGAGTGTGAATGGTTGTCTGTGTCTATGTGTCAGCCCTGTGATGACCTGGCGATTTGTCCAGGGTGTACCCCGCCTTTCGCCCGTAGTCAGCTGGGATAGGCTCCAGCTTGCCTGCGACCCTGTAGAAGGATAAAGCGGCTAGAGATAATGAGATGAGAATGAGATAATCATCATCATTTGACATCCGTCACGTTGTCTTTGTGGTCTCCTGAACACAAATCATCATCAACATGACTGAAACAGCTTGGTTTGTGAGATTATTGTACAACCCCGATTCCAAAAAAGTTGGGACAAAGTACAAATTGTAAATAAAAACGGAATGCAATAATTTACAAATCTCAAAAACTGATATTGTATTCACAATAGAACATAGACAACATATCAAATGTCAAAAGTGAGACATTTTGAAATTTTATGCCAAATATTGGCTCATTTGAAATTTCATGACAGCAACACATCTCAAAAAAGTTGGGACAGGGGCAATAAGAGGCTGGAAAAGTTAAAGCTACAAAAAAGGAACAGCTGGAAGACCAAATTGCAACTCATTAGGTCAATTGGCAATAGGTCATTAACATGACTGGGTATAAAAAGAGCATCTTGGAGTGGCAGCGGCTCTCAGAAGTAAAGATGGGAAGAGGATCACCAATCCCCCTAATTCTGCGCCGACAAATAGTGGAGCAATATCAGAAAGGAGTTCGACAGTGTAAAATTGCAAAGAGTTTGAACATATCATCATCTACAGTGCATAATATCATCAAAAGATTCAGAGAATCTGGAAGAATCTCTGTGCGTAAGGGTCAAGGCCAGAAAACCATACTGGGTGCCCGTAATCTTTGGGCCCTTAGACGGCACTGCATCACATACAGGCATGCTTCTGTATTGGAAATCACAAAATGGGCTCAGGAATATTTCCAGAGAACATTATCTGTGAACACAATTCACCGTGCCATCCGCCGTTGCCAGCTAAAACTCTATAGTTCAAAGAAGAAGCCATATCTAAACACGATCCAGAAGCGCAGACGTCTTCTCTGGGCCAAGGCTCATTTAAAATGGACTGTGGCAAAGTGGAAAACTGTTCTGTGGTCAGACAAATCAAAATTTGAAGTTCTTTATGGAAATCAGGGACACTGTGTCATTCGGACTAAAGAGGAGAAGGATGACCCAAGTTGTTATTAGCGCTCAGTTCAGAAGCCTGCATCTCTGATGGTATGGGGTTGCATTAGTGTGTGTGGCATGGGCAGCTTACATATCTGGAAAGACACCATCAATGCTGAAAGGTATATCCAGGTTCTAGAGCAACATATGCTCCCATCCAGACGACGTCTCTTTCAGGGAAGACCTTGCATTTTCCAACATGACAATGCCAAACCACATACTGCATCAATGACAGCATCATGGCTGCGTAGAAGAAGGGTCCGGGTACTGAACTGGCCAGCCTGCAGTCCAGATCTTTCACCCATAGAAAACATTTGGTGCATCATAAAATGGAAGATATGACAAAAAAGACCTAAGACAGTTGAGCAACTAGAATCCTACATTAGACAAGAATGGGTTAACATTCCTATCCCTAAACTTGAGCAACTTGTCTCCTCAGTCCCCAGACGTTTACAGACTGTTGTAAATGTAACCCTGTTGGAATTTATTACTAAGAAGTTAAAAGCTGATATGAATAAATAAGTTCATAGTGAAATAAATAGCTCAAAAAGTTAAAAGGTTAATGGTAATAAATAGTATTAAGGTTAAGAAAGAGTTAAAACCCATTGGCCAGGACGGGGTTAAATGGGAAGTGTTATGTTAAGTGAAATGGATGTTGGGTAACATACATTATCTTTCTGGGGGTTATAGATTTGCAATGTATTCTTTTATTTCATTTTATTTTATTTATTTACTTTTGAAAGGTGAATGTTAATGTGTTAAAACTGTAAAAACTGTGTACATGTAAAAAGAATTAAGTTTGTAAAAAATGTACTTACCTGTTACGTTAGCCAATCAGAGTGGGGGTTGGAGGTCGAGGGGAAGCAGGAAGTGTGAGAGGAAAAAGAGCATGCAAAAAAAAACGGAGATGACTAAGAGTTAGGCTGTGACGCATGTGAACTGCAAAGTTGGCAAAACGCTAATTTGATGTATGTATATGGTAAATGTTTAATGACAAACAGACAGTGAGTCGTTTATGGACATTCTGCCTATGCATAGTAGTGTTACACGCGAGTTTAGTGGAAGACTTTGACCAAAAGTTTCCCGCGAGGATACCGTGAGTGATAGTCAACCAGACTTCGCTTGCTGGAGTTAAGTGAACTGTGCAAGTGAGTAGCCTGCCCAGCTATACTACTTCAGTGACAGATCATCATACTCCGATCCTCGGAGGCATATCTTCGGCTGTGACAACGTCGGTGCTCCTTCAGCACCGCCAGCACTGCGAGGCTACCGAGAGCCGACGCCGACAACAGCTGAAGCAGTGAGTTTTATTTCATGCGCCACGGCATGAAGCGGCCATGTTGTTTTAGGTCTCTCCGCTCCCAATCCACACTAGTCTACAGGCCTGCATCTTTTGACTTTCACCGTGCTTTGGTTGGGTACCCATTTCATTTTTGTTTCATTTGATAGTATTTCAGTTTATGATATAAACTGCCGGCATTAGAATAAGGTGTAGCCTATGAGGTTTTGATTGAAGATTTGAGTTGTGAATATTTGAGTTTGGATTACAATTGAAACTGAGTTGAATTATTTGGACTCTGGAACTAAAAGAGAATATTTTATGTTTGTATGTTATGTATATATATTTTTTTCTACTTTTAAGTAAACCGTTGAACTTAATGTTTTGTGCATGTGTGCATATTTCATGTAGGGAATTCATACAGAGGTAACATTGAACCCTGAGTTTAGAGGTTAAAGGGTAAAAAAGTGTCATGTCATATTGTTTAAAGGGTAAACAGGTCATTTGAGACGTATTTCATGTCGAGGTATTTACAAAGTAAGACAATACATTAAGAAAGAGACAGGATTTCATAGTTAATTCATCAGTTTGATATCTTTATGTTAAATGTGTAAAACCGTAGCCTAGTGTCATGATTAGCATCATTAAGTAGTTTAAATAGCAACATTCAAAGACATTTCTGATTACATAAATTAGAGCATTAGTTAACTACATAGAGAGAGAGAGATCTCTCGCCATACATGGATTCAGGGAGCGCACTCCAACAAATAGCCAGGTCAGCTAGGGGGGCGCTACATAAAATGGGGGCTCGTCCGGGATCGTAAATACTGTTAATTAATGTGACTAATTACTTTAGGAAATTAAATAATTAAGGATATTTTTAGTTTATTATTAGCATTTGGTAGCTAACTGCTTAGCATAAATAGGATTAGCATTCCTGTTGAAAAGACTCAAAGTTAATGTAATTATGGAGACTTAAAGTAGCCATTCAGAGTTAGCAACGGAGCTAAGGGGATGGTGCCGTGGCGAGGCTGTACCTGAGGATCATGCAGTCCTGCTACTCATTCCAAATGAAGTCGACATCAGCCTCATCGAAGAGACGATGCAAACAGTGAAGAGTTTAGGACGTGTGCGAGTCCGAGGGCGAACTTTCAGTACACGGCACAACAGCTACCTTGTCCTGTGTGAGTGTAGAGAAACAGCAGAAAGAGATAATGTTCCTCCTGAGATCGTTCCTATTGAAGGTGGAGAAGCATGGACTGTAGTCATAGCAAATGGAGTTCCACAAGGTGATGCTCCACCGCCAGCTCCAGGTGCCAATGCACAGGATTTTAGTCAAAAGTTAGCTGGGCTGCTGCAGGCTGAAGGTAAGACCATAGAAGACCTCCGCAAAATGTTTCCTGTTAAAGATCCTAACTCAACGGAGTCAATCCTGCAAGCGGTGGGGGATTTTCTTCAAAAAACTTCAAAGCTTTCAAGTGACAACAGTTATTGCCGTCTACGATTTTTCTCTGGGACATTGCCCACCCCATCCGGAGAAGAGCAGTTTGACCACTGGCTGGGACAAGCAAAGCTCATGGTGGAAGAGTGTGATTGCTCTCCCAAAGAGAAAAGGCGAAGACTCATGGAGAGCCTCAGAGGTCCGCCGTTGGAGATTATCAAAGCAGCTCGAGGGAGTGATCCTGATGTGTCACCTGAACACTGTTTAGAGGCACTTGAACATGCCTTTGGGAGTGCAGAGTCAGGAGATGACTTGTATTTTGCATTTCGCTTACTACAGCAACAGACAGGTGAAAAGCTTTCAGACTTTCTCAGGCGGCTAGACCAGTCATTGAACAAGGTGGTCCAGAGAGGTGGTCTCCCTCCTGCTTATGTAGACCGAGCAAGACTAGATCAGTTGCTGCGTGGTGCTGTCTCCTCTGATTTGATGGTAGTCAATCTGCGTCTGAGAGAGAGGAAACTGATCCCGCCATCTTTTCTCCAACTGTTAAAAGAAATAAGAGAAGAAGAGGAATATGAAGCCTCACGAAAGAAAATCAGTCCCTTTGTGCAGAGTGCCTATCTAAGGCAAGATAGTGATGAACTTCAGAGCTTGAAATCAGAAATAAAAGAGCTCAAGTCTTTAGTCACTGCTGCAGTGTCTAAGCCAGCTTCAGCTATGCTGGGTAGCACTGAGAAAACTCCCCTTAAACCTGTATCAAATGAACATTGCGCTGACAGTGAACTGACAGCATTGAAGCAAGAGGTGAAACGCCTGCAACAGAAAGTTACTCAGAAAGCGCCTGAGCCTCAAGCTGCTATTTCAGCTGTAAATACGCCAAACCCAGTTGCCAGCTCTCCACAGAGATCAGCCAAACGATCTGATGAGTATTTTTGTTATCGCTGCGGGGAGAATGGGCATTTTGCAGGGAAGTGTGAGAACCCAGAGAACCAAGCCAAAGTTATCAAGAGACTTATCCAAGCTTTGAAACTATCAAAAAACAACCAGCCATCGGCTGATGCCACCGCTAGTGGAGTGAACAGTGTAGTGAAGAAAAGCACTGCTGATGTGCCAGAAAACGCCTGCATCCCTGATGGTCTAGTTGGTCCGCCCAGTTTAGTGCCATTGAAGATTAATGGGCACTCCTGCACTGCTCTGTTAGACAGTGGCTCGCAGGTGACAATTATATTTGCACCATGGTACCAGAAGCATCTGTCTGATGTCCCTATTCAGCCCGTGTCTGGTCTGTCCCTCTGGGGATTAAGTGAAACGGGTGTTAGCTATCCCTATTGTGGGTATGTGGTGGTTGACATTGAATATCCAGCTGAGGTGTTAGGAATCAGTCAGACGGTGACTGTCCTTGCTCTCATATGTCCTAGCCCCAGAGCTGAAGATCCGACATCTGTCATTGTGGGCACCAACGCTAGCCATGTTAGACGCCTGGTGAAACAGTGTCAAGACAATGGTGTGGATGTTGCACGTGTTGAGCGAACACTAGGTCTCCGTGTTAGTGTTAATGAAGACGAATCCACTCTCCATAGTGGTGCTATCCCTGTGCATGAAGATGAGGTTGGTTGCGTTAGATGGCTGGGTCCAGGCCCTCTGAACATCCCACCGGAAGGCGACACACAGGTAGTGTGCAAAGTTGAGTTACTGAAGCCAGTTGAACAAGAGATACTGATGATCGATGCATCACCCAAATCTGCATTGCCCGCTGGTGTGTTCCTCCATCCCATGGTTGTGCCCAGTGGCGCATTGGATGTCAACATCTTCAGAGTGTTAGTCAAGAATGAATACACGAGAGAAACATCCATACCTGTTGGAACAGTGATTGGCTGCATGTATCACATTGACTCAGTCGCGACTATTCCCCCTAAAGAGACTGCTTGCACTGAGTTTGATGCAAGCTTAATAAACTTTGGAGACACCCCAATCTCTGAATCGTGGAAGAACAGACTAAGACAGAAACTAGCACAGAAGTCACATGTATTCTCAATGCATGAGTGGGACGTGGGGTTAGCCAAAGGCGTAGAGCACAGAATCCGTCTCTCTGATCCCCGGCCTTTTCGTGAGCGGTCACGCCGACTAGCTCCTGCAGATATTGAAGATGTGAGGAAGCATTTACAAGAACTGCTACAGGCAGGAATCATTACTGAGTCTCGAAGCCCCTATGCGTCACCAATTGTAGTCGTACGAAAGAAAAATGGCTCTATTAGGATGTGCATAGATTACCGACTGCTGAACAGCCGCACAATCCCTGACCAGTATACGACGCCTTGCATTGAAGATGCACTGAACGCTCTGTCAGGAAGTCAGTGGTTTTCTGTTCTGGACTTGCGCTCTGGGTACTACCAGATAGCCATGTCCGAAGACGACAAAGAGAAAACGGCCTTTATTTGCCCACTGGGGTTCTTTCAATTCGAAAGAATGCCGCAAGGAATCGCAGGCGCTCCAGCGACCTTTCAAAGGTTAATGGAGAAAGCTGTTGGAGATATGAACCTTTTACAAGTACTAGTATACCTGGACGATCTGATCGTGTTCGGGAGGACGCTTGAAGAACACGAGGAGAGACTGCTCAAGATCCTAGATCGCCTTGGGGAGGTTGGGCTGAAGCTCTCTGTGGACAAGTGCCAGATCTGTCTGCCAAGGGTGAAGTACCTGGGGCATATAGTGTCTGCAGAGGGTGTCACCCCAGATCCAGACAAAATCGAGGCTGTTGCAACATGGCCAAGGCCGACGAACCTGAAGACGCTGCAATCCTTTCTTGGATTTTGTGGCTATTATCGCCGTTTTATTCAAAACTATTCAGCAATTGTTAGGCCATTGACTGAGCTCACCAAGGGCTATGCTCCTACTCAGAAAAGTAAGAAACCGTCTTCAGCCATGAACAAAGTTTATCTAAAAGAGTCTGAGCCCTTCGGGGATAGATGGGATGAATCTTGCACGGAGGCATTTCATAGCATAATACTCTGTCTGACACATGCACCTGTACTGGCATTTGCCAATCCTCAAAAGCCCTACATCCTGCATGTTGACGCAAACCTAAAGGGTCTTGGTGCTGTCCTAAATCAAGAGCACCCTGAGGGCCTGAGACCAGTTGCTTTTGCAAGTCGAAAGCTAAGCTCATCCGAAAGAAACTACCCCATACACCAGCTTGAATTCTTGTCACTCAAGTGGGCTGTAGTTGATAAGTTTCATGAGTACTTGTATGGGGCCAGATTCACCGTACACACGGATAACAACCCGCTAACATACGTACTGTCTACAGCCAAGCTCAATGCGGTAGGGCATTGCTGGCTTGCTGCTTTATCGACGTATGAATTTGATGTTCAGTATCGCCCCGGGCGTCAGAACGTGGATGCCGATCTGTTGTCAAGGAAGGTGCCAGATGTGGATGATGAAGAGGGCTGGGTGACTATACCTCCACCTGGGGTCAAAACGATCTGCCAGCAAGTCTGTGTTTCAGAGTTCCCTAACAGCTCACTAGCATATGTCGCTCAGCTTGGAGCATCTCCCCACTGTATTCCAGACATTTATGCCTTTCCATCGCACATGGAATTGAAGTCATTGGAGCTCATGTCCAAACAGAACATAAAGAAAGCTCAAGAAGATGATGAGGCCATTGGACCAGCCATCCAAGCCTTGAAGTATGGACGTTGGCCCGAGGATGGGAACATAAATCAAGAGCTGCTGAGACTGAAAAGAGAAGCTGGGAAGCTAGCCATGAAAGAGGGGCTGTTGTACCGGTTTAGTAAGAGGTCATCTAGAGAAGTGGTCAGTCAGCTTGTCTTGCCAAGAGAGTTCCGGGAGATGGTCATGCACGCCCTGCATGATGACCTAGGGCACCTCGGACAAGAGAGAACCCTTGACCTGCTCAGAAGTCGTTTCTTTTGGCCTGGGATGTCAGCGCATGTGGAAGCATACATCAAGAACTGTGGAGAGTGTGTTTCCCATAAGACACCTGTGCAGAGAGCTGCTCCATTGCACCAAATCATAAGTCAAGGGCCCATGGACCTAGTGTGCATGGACTTTCTTTCTATGGAGCCTGACTCTAAAGGTATAAGCAACGTGTTAGTAGTCACTGATCATTTCACCAGATATGCCCAGGCTTTCCCAACAAAAAGCCAGAAAGCTCCTGTTGTGGCCAAAGTCCTGATGGAAAAATACTTTGTTCATTATGGATTACCTTCCAGAATCCATTCAGATCAAGGAAGAGATTTTGAGAGCCATTTAATCCGAGAGCTACTTACCTTGATGGGGATACGCAAGTCACGGACGACACCGTATCATCCGCAAGGAGACCCGCAGCCAGAGAGATTCAACCGAACTTTGATCTCCATGCTCGGTACACTAGGAAGTGAGAAAAAGCGAAGTTGGAGTCAACACGTACCTTACTTAGTACATGCGTACAATAGTACGAAGTGTGATGCTACAGGATATTCGCCTTACTACCTAATGTTCGGCCGAGAGGCAAGACTTCCTGTAGACTTGTGTTTTGGAACGTCCCCTGATGGTATCGAGGACGTGTGCCACACCAGATTTGTCACTAAGCTTAAAGAAGATCTAAAGCAAGCCTACAAGCTAGCTTCTGAAGCTGCAGACAAGAGACACCAAAGGAACAAGAGGTTGTATGATCACAGAGTTACATTTCGGTCCTTGGAAAGTGGCGACAGGGTTCTGCTCAGGAACTTAGGACTGCGAGGAAAGCACAAGCTGGAGAGCAGGTGGAATCAGGAGCCCTACGTTATAGTGGAAAAGATGCCCAACCTACCTGTGTTTAAAATCAGAAGGGAGGATGGAAGACCAGGAACCAAGACCATCCATAGGGACCATCTTCTTCCTATTGGCCAGCTGGTGAGGATGCCCACCACCAAACAGGTCCAAGACCCTCCTGCCAAGCCAAGAACCAGAGCAGACCCTCGGCCAAGGGACTTAAGTCCGGAGGCTCAAGAGCTAGAAGAGTTTTCCGATTCGTCCTCTGACTGGGGCTACTATGTTCCTCCGCGTGACTCAACGTCCTGGAGAGAGCTAGCGCAGAGAGTGACTAATGCCTCCAGGCCAGTAGTTGAAGTAGAAGAAGACTTACCTTTCACTTCTGAAGTGGAAGACCGTAACTCCTTACCTGATCATGACCCTGGAAGAGAATCAGATCATGAACCTGAAGCCGAACCTGATGACGGAAAAGAACTAGAATCCAAACCTGAGGAAAGCAACTCTGAACCTGGCCATGGGGATGAGAGGGAGGAAGAGCGTAGTGGAGATGAGGCTCCAAAAGAGACCTCGGAAGCTGAAACTGCCCATGAAGATGTGGACGAGGTCCAGAAAGCTGATAAGATCAGACCTAAGCTAAGACCTCAGAGAACAGTGAAGCCTACTATTAGACTCACATATGATGAGCCTGGTAGGTCCAAGGACCAGCCTGTGACCATTGTGCACAGGGGGTTAGTCATTAAAATTGGAAAGCATTGGACTCATAAGACTCCTTAGTTAAGTTTACTAGTGTCTGGTGAGGACACGCAGACAATTAAAAGGGGGAGGGTGTAACCCTGTTGGAATTTATTACTAAGAAGTTAAAAGCTGATATGAATAAATAAGTTCATAGTGAAATAAATAGCTCAAAAAGTTAAAAGGTTAATGGTAATAAATAGTATTAAGTTTAAGAAAGAGTTAAAACCCATTGGCCAGGACGGGGTTAAATGGGAAGTGTTATGTTAAGTGAAATGGATGTTGGGTAACATACATTATCTTTCTGGGGGTTATAGATTTGCAATGTATTCTTTTATTTCATTTTATTTTATTTATTTACTTTTGAAAGGTGAATGTTAATGTGTTAAAACTGTAAAAACTGTGTACATGTAAAAAGAATTAAGTTTGTAAAAAATGTACTTACCTGTTACGTTAGCCAATCAGAGTGGGGGTTGGAGGTCGAGGGGAAGCAGGAAGTGTGAGAGGAAAAAGAGCATGCAAAAAAAAAAAAACGGAGATGACTAAGAGTTAGGCTGTGACGCATGTGAACTGCAAAGTTGGCAAAACGCTAATTTGATGTATGTATATGGTAAATGTTTAATGACAAACGGACAGTGAGTCGTTTATGGACATTCTGCCTATGCATAGTAGTGTTACACGCGAGTTTAGTGGAAGACTTTGACCAAAAGTTTCCCGCGAGGATACCGTGAGTGATAGTCAACCAGACTTCGCTTGTTGGAGTTAAGTGAACTGTGCAAGTGAGTAGCCTGCCCAGCTATACTACTTCAGTGACAGATCATCATACTCCGATCCTCGGAGGCATATCTTCGGCTGTGACAACGTCGGTGCTCCTTCAGCACCGCCAGCACTGCGAGGCTACCGAGAGCCGACGCCGACAACAGCTGAAGCAGTGAGTTTTATTTCATGCGCCACGGCATGAAGCGGCCATGTTGTTTTAGGTCTCTCCGCTCCCAATCCACACTAGTCTACAGGCCTGCATCTTTTGACTTTCACTGTGCTTTGGTTGGGTACCCATTTCATTTTTGTTTCATTTGATAGTATTTCAGTTTATGATATAAACTGCCGGCATTAGAATAAGGTGTAGCCTATGAGGTTTTGATTGAAGATTTGAGTTGTGAATATTTGAGTTTGGATTACAATTGAAACTGAGTTGAATTATTTGGACTCTGGAACTAAAAGAGAATATTTTATGTTTGTATGTTATGTATATATATTTTTTTTCTACTTTTAAGTAAACCGTTGAACTTAATGTTTTGTGCATGTGTGCATATTTCATGTAGGGAATTCATACAGAGGTAACATTGAACCCTGAGTTTAGAGGTTAAAGGGTAAAAAAGTGTCATGTCATATTGTTTAAAGGGTAAACAGGTCATTTGAGACGTATTTCATGTCGAGGTATTTACAAAGTAAGACAATACATTAAGAAAGAGACAGGATTTCATAGTTAATTCATCAGTTTGATATCTTTATGTTAAATGTGTAAAACCGTAGCCTAGTGTCATGATTAGCATCATTAAGTAGTTTAAATAGCAACATTCAAAGACATTTCTGATTACATAAATTAGAGCATTAGTTAACTACATAGAGAGAGAGAGATCTCTCACCATACATGGATTCGGGGAGTGCACTCCAACAAATAGCCAGGTCAGCTAGGGGGGCGCTACATAAAGAGAAAAGGGGATGTCTTACAGTGGTAAACATGGCCTTGTCCCAACTTTTTTGAGATGTGGTGTTGTCATGAAATTTAAAATCACCTAATTTTTCTCTTTAAATTATACATTTTCTCAGTTTAAACATTTGATATGTCATCTATGTTCTATTCTGAATAAAATATGGAATTTTGAAACTTCCACATCATTGCATTCTGTTTTTATTTACCATTTGTACTTTGTCCCAACTTTTTTGGAATCGGGGTTGTAGCTCCGTGGATTGAGTGAAGTGAACAGATGTGATTGAGCAGTTATATATAGGGTTGCCACCATTCAGAAATGAAAATAAGGGACGCCTACCACGGCTCCTTGGGGCCATGACCACCACGGGCATGACTCCCATGGGGTGGGGTGCCCGCAGCAGTGGTATGTTTTATTTTGTAGGTGTTTTTAGTAAAGGGGTGATCAAGAAAGCAGTTACTCATACTTAAAGCTTGAAATGCTTTATTGCCAATGCTGTAAAAATGTATAATGTACAAGTGGGCAACAATTAACTTTTAAAATATAATCTAAATATATTGAGTACTTAATATCACTGTAAATGTAAGTGCATAACTGTTCTTGGTGTAGGGACTCTCTTTGTGAACCTTGAGAGGAAACTTTGAGAGGAAAAAAGAGAACAAAAAACAACAAAAACACAGCAAACATGTATGTCTGCTTATTCAAGAATGCAGAAAACAAGAAAGTGCAAAACATTACTCCTTCCCTCAACAGTCCTGAGTTCATCAGGAACTGTTGTGTTTCTCTTGTCTGTGGAGTAGACTAGATTTAAACAGTCAACAGATTTCCCTCACTTCTTTTTCCAAGTGTACTTCTTGTTACTCCTTGCTGCACTGAGTAACTCTTTGGCCGAATCCCATTTCACCCCTTGGACCAACCCCTTGGCCCTTCCCCTCCATTTTGCGCGTTCACGTGAAGGGGTAGGGGTATCCCAAACCCAGTTAACGCGGAGGGGTAGGGGAAGGGGTAGGGCTTCTGTACCCCTCCAAACGGAGATTTTCCTGGAGCTGACTCCGAACGAAGGGGTTTGAGTGATTTCCCACAATGCCATGCGGATTTCAGCGAGATTTCATGCGGATTTCAGAAAGATGGCGGTTCCCGCAGCGAAAGATTGTCCGAAATGTATTTTCTCCATTATTTACGTGTTTTAAGTTGTTATCCAGAGGAAACACGCCGCTTGATTCGCTTTCGAGCAGAGGATGAGCAGCGATTTCTGAAATCCAAGCTGCTGCTAAAAAGCTTTGGGAGTGAGTATTGTTTTCGGTTGCTTGACTGCGTACGTTTTGTTCTGTTATTCTCGCTTTTATTGTTTACATGAGTGTTCTGACACCTCATTCTGTCGGATGTGGTGCACGAAGCGCCAAAGATATCCCATTCAGTGGTGTTAGTTAACAAATCACACCCTGCCAGCAGAGATTTCTGGTTCTGCCTCTGGCTCTGACTGTAGCGGCTGGTCGCAGCCAATGACGCATTTGGTTGCGTTTTGCTAACGTAAACGCTGACGGAGGTACGCGATGACGTATGCGATCGTTGAAGGGCTATCCCAATACGTAGGGGTTGAATTTCAAGCCCTATCCCTTGTAGCTCAGTTTCAAGGGGAAGGGCCAAGGGGAAGGGGGAGGGGAAGGGGGAGGGGTAGAAATTAGAATTGGGATTGGGCCTTTGTCTTTCAAAGCGCTGTTGTAAAACTGGGGCTTTTTGAGCAGCGCCGGTGTGTGTTGTCTGTCTCTAGGCAACCATGACAGCGCCACACGCAGTGATGCAGGCAGCCAGGCACAGAGCGTGACACAGAGTGGAGGGGTTTGTGTCCTGGGTAGATCCCGCAACGGAGTATTTCCTGTTTTATTTTGTTCATTATTGTTAGATTTAGTGTTGATATGTGTGAGACAGAGGCGGCACGGTGGTGTAGTGGTTAGCGCTGTCGCCTCACAGCAAGAAGGTCTGGGTTCGAGCCCCGTGGCCGGCAAGGGCCTTTCTGTGTGGAGTTTGCATGTTCTCCCCGTGTCCGCGTGGGTTTCCTCCCGGTGCTCCGGTTTCCCCCACAGTCCAAAGACATGCAGGTTAGGTTAACTGGTGACTCTAAATTGACCGTAGGTGTGAATGGGAGTGTGAATGGTTGTCTGTGTCTATGTGTCAGCCCTGTGATGACCTGGTGACTTGTCCAGGGTGTACCCTGCCTTTCGCCCGTAGTCAGCTGGGATAGGCTCCAGCTTGCCTGCGACCCTGTAGAAGGATAAAGCGGCTAGAGATAATGAGATGAGATGTGTGAGACAGACATGTGTATTGGACATTTATGAAAATATGGAACAAATCGCATCCCGTATCGGTTCAATACGGGACACAAGATTTAATTGCCAAATAAAGGACGATTCCGTATTTTACGGGATGGGTGGCAACCCTAGACCACAGTAAGGGGGAGATTATATTCATCATTGATAAAAAGACTTGTCCAATAAAAAGCTGTGTGAAAAATCTGTGTCTGGTTTTGGTACAGCTGCTTCCTCAGCTCCAGTCACTGTGGCTTGTGAAGGAAATTACTAAATAAGTAATAAACCGCAGTGTCCTCTGTCCTCAGACTCTTGGCCTCTAAGTACTGTGTGCTTGCTGGGACGTCTTCTGTCATGGTGAACTGGTTCTTCACAGGCTCTACATATGTTGCTTGATTTCTCCCTGTATTCATCCCCTCAATCCATTCCAGAGCTTTCCCTGGTTTCTGTCATATCCAGTGTATGTAGTAGCTCGTCATTAAATATCCACTTATTTTACAAGAGATCTTCACATTTTCTCCAGGTCTCTTTACCACAGCAGGAGAATGGTCCTGTCTGATCTTAGCACTGCAAAAACCTGCCAGATGAAACAATCAGAAATAATCATGAATGCATTCAATCATACACTCAGTGGGAAACATAGAAAGAAGTCTCAGAGACCTTGTGTTAACACGAGGATAAAAATGCACTGCTGAATGACGCTCAGCCCCATAATCAAATTCTGTGATGGCTGGAAGTTCTGGAATTCAGTTGGGTGATATGAGCTTTAGCTGAGCAACGAGCAGATTTTTATGCAGAGCAAATAAGAACAGGATGGATTTGCATCAACATCCTTTTAACCAATAGAGTCAGGTCTATAATATGAAGATCCACGGGCTGATTTTGCATGTGCCGAGGATGAGAGCGAGGACACATTTTACAGTTTGTCAGTTCAGTTTATATGGGATGCCAAGTGTCACCGGGCCCATTTCGTGGACGAAATGCATTTCGTCCATCACAGAATGCATTTCATCATCACAAAATGCATTTCGTCCGACGAAATGCATTTCGTCCATCACAGAATGCATTTCGTCATCACAAAATGCATTTCGTCGGAGGAAATGCATTTCGTCCACGAAATGGGCCCGGTGACACTTGGCACCCCATAAGTTTAGTGGTTGTTTTTAATAATTGGTGAACATGCAAGTAACCTTCAAAGTTCTGTAAATTTAGTAATTTCCTTCACTTTAGAGATGGTTGTTAGTTATTAACAAACATATTTTATCGAATGAATCAACATTCTGAGTGACTGTCGATATCAGTGTTTATAATATACATGTTGAAGGTGTAATTGCTGTTATTGAGATGATGTCTGTGCTCCTAATTCTGAGAGATAATACTTGTGTATTTTCTCATTTCAAAAAAACAAACAAACAAAAAAAACCTCGCAATTTCATGAGTTTAATCTCAGGAGAAGTGAGATACTGCCCTCTCTAAATAGGTGCAGAAACATTGACATTTATTTTCATTGTTCATGAAATATTCTGTAAAATGAAGAAATTAATAAAAAGGTTCAATATGACTAATCTTGAAAGAATATAATTTTAATGCGGTTCTTTGATCAAAATTATTTTTTGCATGTTTGAAATGGCACAAGCGATTAAAACTTCATTCCAGTGAAATTTATTGAAAACATGGGGAGGAGCTTCATCTGATGGAGAATGTGTGGCTTTTAATGGAACAGAAGCCTCTTTATCAAATACGATAATATTCAATCAAATATGAAAGGATCCGTGAAATAGGATTGATAAGGTTTGTATCTTCCCTTACAGAAAAAACACATGAATTTCCCATGTATTTCACATGTGATCACGTTACCACATGTTACCATGTAGAGCACATGAGGAAAACATGTTACCACATGTGTAAAACATTCCCACATGTGATTCACATAAAATTGGGCCAAAACCACATGTTTCCCATGTGCAGATAACATGTTTCACATGTGAAGTTCATGTGGTTTTTCTGTAAGGGTTGTGGACATTCTGCTATACTGTACACTGTATGAGGTGTTTTTGTACAGGGATGTTGTTGATTTGTCTCACTGTGGTGTTCGAGCGCAGTAATACACAGCTGTGTCTTCAGTCTGCATCTTCTGCCCTGTTAATGTGACTGTGCTGCTGGACGTGTCTCTGGAAACCTGAAACCTGCTTTTCAATTTCTCACTGTATAAAGTACTACCGCTGCTACATACACGTCCAATCCATTCCAGAGTTTTTCCTGCAGGTTGTCGTATCCAGTGTGTACAGTAGCTGCTATCAGTTAATGAATATCCAGACACTTTACAGGTCAGAGTCAGTGACTGACCAGGGGTTAATACTGTGGATCCGGTCTGGATCAGCTCAACACAGTGAACACCTGGGAAAGAAAAGTTATTTTAATATTGGAAAAAGAAAAAGCAATAAAAATGTATTAAATGTCAAATGTAAAAACACTTACAGTGTACGGCTGCCAGCAGCAGCAGCAGGAGGGATGTAGAGATCATGGTGTGTGTTGAAGCAGAAGAAGTAAAAGCTCTTGGTCTTCACTGTTTAAATATATAACAGGGAAGGACATTTGCATCGAGACACTCCTAATCTTCAGGGAAATTTGATGGATTCTTCTGTATGAGAAAACCTCCCCATCTCTCAAACATCTCACCTGTTTTCAGGTGAACTTATATGAAGCAATCACATGAGAATATCACCACAATAGGGAATGAATAAAACACAACAGTTAAAGAGTGTGCAGTTATAGAAAAATAATCAATGATGGGGGGTTTTGAAAAATAAACAACTGAAAGAAATCCACGATAAGATTCACTTTTTATTGAGAGATGTACAAATGACTGCATTCCATTTTCTCTCAGCCATGGGCGTAACCACCATAGGCACTGGGGGGGGGGGGGGACATGTCCCCCCCCCCCCAATATTGGGAAAGCACCAATCTGTTCCCCCCAATATTTGGCGTATTAAATCAATATGAGACAAATAATATGCCATCCTGAACCATGGCTATATAATGAATCCTTCACTTGTTATGCCCGATTTACTTTCAATTTAGGAAGCACAGAGAAACAAACAAACAAAAAAACCTTTGCGACCACCCCCTATGATTGTGCACTTGGGTCAGCCCATGTGGTTCATTGGTTTGAAAATCCACTCAGTCGGACTGTCAGGTAGGCTGCTGGTGGACACATTCAAATGGCGGTAGCCGCAAAGAAAAGATAGGACCCATGGGCGTAAAAATGCGTATGGACGCGTCCATACCAATATTCAGCTGAGTTTAAAATGTCCATACCATTTTTGAATGGAGAAGCCGCGATGCGGGAAACGCTGAATAAAAACACCAAACGCGGTATCGCTTCCAGCTGATTTTCAGTTGTGAACAGACCTCTCAAAGACGGCTGACTATTGGTGGGAACAGCAGGTAAAAAAGCTTTATGAAGCTTTGATTGGCCCACCTCCCGTTGCCTTGACGTTGCTATGGTTTTTGATTGGCCCACCTCCCGTTGCCTTGACGTTGCTATGGTTTTTGATTGGCCCACCTCCCGTTGCCTTGACGTTGCTATGTTTTTTTGTTGTCATTGGCTGTAAGCAGTAGCAAGCGGTAAAATCAGCATCCAGCTCGCTGCTACAGCAAAACAGCACACAGGCAGTGATGTCGGGCAATAAAAGAAAACGTAAGGAGGACATAACATGACATTTTTGTCATATGATCCTGTAACAGCAAGGAGTTTCTGTTTGCAATCTCTCTCTCTATGTCTGTCTCTCTCTCACACACACACTAATAAATGCTTGTACACAGTAAAAAAATGGAGTGTCAATATTGCAGTGTAAACCTATTTTCCTCTGGATAGAGTAGTTATAACACTATGCAGAGTAAAATCGTCTAAATGGTAGTGTCAAAAGTGAGAGTTAATTCCCACTTGCACACAACGACAACATCTACTCTGCAGGGTGATGATCATTGTTAATTTTGACACAAAATAGAGTAAAATTAACTCTAAAAATCTTACACTGGCTATAGAGTAAATTTTACACTGATTTTGAGTGGGACCAAATGTTATCTGACAGAGAGTTAAATTCAACTCTTAAAGAGTAAAATTGACACTATGATTTTTACTGTGTAGGTAATGCTAAATGTTTACTTATATTTACTGTAACAGCAAGGAGTTTCTGTTTGCAATCTCTCTCTCTCTCTCTCTCTCTCTCTCACACACACACACACTAATAAATGCTTGTAGGTAATGCTAAATGTTTACTTATATTTACTTTTTTCTTGCTCATTGTTTGCATGTATATGCATATGTATATATGCATGTGTATATGCGTATGTATGTAACCTCTGCAATAAAATGTGAAAATGTAAAAATGTGAAACAATTGTCACTTAACCCTTTCAACTTTGATGAATAAACATTTTTGCAAAATGCACTACAACTACCAAAACTCTTCACACTTCTACCACCCATACCTACATTACTTCCAGATTCTGAAATTGCAGTAACTCAAAAGGAAGCACATGATGTTTCAAATGTATGAAAATAGTAAACGTTGTGTGAAAATGAAGCAGCAGCACATAATTTTAATTGATTGTGTTGTTGTATTTTGGGTAGGTCATCCACTACAGCGAAATTCACAGCAACTTCAATGTCCACTTTCTCTGTGTGATAATGTATTGCCCATATACATACAGATGTTAGCCTAAGTCTAAGACTGAGTGTACCTGGTGCTAAAAATCAAAATAACACAAAGGAATGGACAACCAATCATTTGTACAGTGTAGGCCACATTTCGTGCGACAACCATGGCACACTGGGGCGCTTGGCCAAATTATGTCCCCACCAATATCAACACCGTTTTTACGCCCTTGGAAGGACCAACAGGCTGACATTCGCCTTTTTTTCCAGACGAGTCACAGACATGATGAGTCTGTCACAGAGAGTCACAGCCATGATGGAGGAAGGGAACAGACAGAGACCTGCTCTGAAGATGAACTGGTAAAGAGCATTGTATTACGAGTCCTTAAAACAACTTTATTTTTAACCTCATCATAGGCTGCATGTCATCAGTAGGCTAGTAATAAGAGCATACTGTCCTTTAATTAAATGTAAATAAATTAAATAAAATTATCATTTTAGTCAGTCATTATAGAGGGATTTCACTGACGTCACCCGAAACTGGAAGTAAACAGACCCTGCGCCATATTGGAAGACCAACAAACTCGTGATTAGGGGGAAATAACGGCAGCGGTATGTGAACCCACGAGAATAAAGTGGAGTGGCAAACGACTTAAACAAACAAATCTGAGCTGTTTTATTTATGATTTATTGGCCCAACAGTAGACTTGAAAGAAACCTGTGTGAGACTTGGCAAAAAACTCTGGATATAATGGGTAAGTCTGTGCATGATCTGCCGACACTTTGAGGTAAGCAAATGCAAGAAATTCAGATTTAAAACATGCTAAACTGGCCCCAAGTTGATAACTGTATGAGGAGCAAGCCTCCCAGACTTCTACAATTTAATAATAATAATAATAATAATAATAATAATAATTTAGGATGGTTTGGGGCTTGCTCTCCCTCCTATTATATAAATAAAGCATAGTTGTTGTGTAGGCATATATCATAAATACATATGTATAATTTGGATAAATTAACCTAAATTATGGATACCTTAATAGTAGCAAAAAGTATTAATTTTTCAACTGAAAAGATATATTATTAAAAGATAAATATCAACAAGATTACCTTGGCCATAACTATGTGTAGGTTATTCTTAACAACAGCTGTAATATCATGAACCAAGCCACTAACAACATAATTGTAAGCCTGTAGCCCTTTGTAGGCTTTCAAGTCATCAGCAGTGTAGGCACTGGGTGTAAACAACAAATAGTTTACAATGTCTGGGTAGCAAACAGATGGCAGAATTGGTGTCAGGTCCTCCTTATGTTTCCATTCTCCCTTGCCCTGAGTCTTATCATATGGGTCAAACCCATCAATCACAGCCAGTTTCTCCACATACCGTGCCCTTTCTGCAGCTGGTAATGTACTCACATAACCCGAATTATCAGCCATCGTGTCACTTCACTCTCGCTCATAGTTTGTTTTGTATGTATATACTTGAGGTCTTCCAATATGGCGCCCTAACAAAATCTCGCGGTACGGTGACGTCATGCGGTAGCCCTCTATTCTTGAACGCCTCCATATTTTTGGGCCATTTATTTAGATAAAATCAATATATTTTCTACAAAGTTCTATGTTGTTTTGACCTATTAACCAGGGTAATGCTCTTTTCTATTGCTTTGGTAGCCATTTTTCTGTAGCAATTTGGCATTTCTGCATTTGTTTGAAATGTGCGTGTGCGTTTGTGTGTGTGTGTGACTAGCTCTGGTGTGACAGATTTTCATGCAATGTTTTACATGTTTTTTGTATGTTGTATTGCGTTACATGTTTTGCAGTTGCACATTCTGTTTTGTATTTTGCCTGATACACAATAAAAAAAAACAAGATATAAATGTTAACATGTTCATTGGTAATTGTATTCATCAAAACAATGTTCTAGATAAGCACATCTTTATCAATAGGCCCATATAAAAATTGCGCTAAATGCACTTAAAAATATTTTGGGAAGGGCTCAAATTTGGACCCTCCCAATATTTATACCATGGTTACGCCCTTGGATATTAGATTTGAGCCTGTCGACTATTAATCGACTGTTTGCGTGATTAAAAATGACAGAAACTATTAAAACTTCATTCTACTGAAAGAAAGTAAAAGTGTGACTGAGATGTTTATTAGTTGCATTGAGAGGAGGTCTCTCACGCGTCTCAAAGTTTTTGTAAGGGGAATCCACTATTCTGTGTCACTGTGTGTATCTCGCACAGTAATACACAGCTGTGTCTTCAGTCTGCAGATTCTGTCCTCGAATTGTTATTGTGTTAGTAGCAGTGTCTCTGGAGATGCTGAACCTATTTTTCAGTTTCTCACTGTAATCTCTACCACCACTAGGATAGATGAATCCAATCCACTCCATACTTTTTCCTGCAGGTTGTCGGATCCAAGCTGTACTATAGCTCGTAACTGAATATGAAAACTTGCAGGGGATGGAGAGACTCTGGCCTGGCTGGACTGTCATGGAAGCAGGCTGAGTCAGTTCCTCACCATGCACATCTGTGGAGGAAAACACATGGTGATATTTCACACAATATACGCTGCACATTTATTGTTATTGTAGTAAATGAATTAATTTGATAAAGCACTCACAGGAAGCAGCTGTCAGCAGGAGCAGTAGAGATGGCGAGAACATGATGTGTGTTGTTTGTACTGGGGTTTTCTCTGTTCTCCAAAGTTTAACAGAGATCATCACACCACATAAATAGAGCAATATCCAGCCCTGACGCTTGTATTTGCTTATCTGCTGCTGATGGGAGGAGAAAGATTTCAAATTTATTTAAATCATGAGGAGGAAATTCATCTTATGAAGAATGTGTGGCTTTTCAATGTAACAAATCTTTTCCATGACAGAAAGCTCTTCACCAAATTCCATTATTTATAAATCAATAATAGAGGGAATTATACATATGTAGCCCGGTCTTAAAAGATTTCAGTTAAGACAGAGACAAAGAAATGTGTAAATAAATAAGCTTTAATGTTTAAAAAGTCACTCTAAAAAAAAAAAAGTTCAGTAAAGCAGTTAAATAATTAAAATCCTTATAGGCAGATTGATTCATCTTTGTTATATTGTTTGATGTAATTCAGGTTATTGGAGAAAGTTTGTTCGATATGCACATAGAAAGCGTGTTAGGTACAACCTAGCCTTGCAGGGAATAAGGTTGACAATCTTGGGTTTATTCAATCACACTGGTTGTTTATTCGTTAATTGGCCAGTAAGAGGTGCATAGAGGCGGGATATAGAGGAAACCCCGTACTGTGAATAACAGGGCTCAGTCAGAGGTTAATAGACAAGCTGTGGAAGACAGTGGAAACGTGGTGGCAGTGTGTGGTGTTTATACGTGGATGGATGCAGAGTCTCATCAAGCTGTGTCAGACATCATATCTCTTGCCGAAGGTAAAACTAACCTTTGTGTATATTGTGTAATGTTTCATTTTGATCCATGTTGTTAATAGAGATAATGCTAATTGCCGTTAGCGCATTAGCACGCTAGCCTATTAACATGTTATTCACTTGGTAGCAAATACTGTTTCCTGTTGTGGTTAATGTGTGTTAGCATGATGACTTGTGTAAAGCCCGGCATGATATGAGTTAATAGTTTGTGTTAGGTCTAAGTGACTTAAAGAAATGCTGTTGTACATCTATCAGACTGTGGACCAGGAAGTCATCCTTGGACTCTTTTGGATGGGTAGATGTGCTTCGCGCCAAGTTTGCCGTAGTGAACTGGGTTGCCCGTACCCCCGGTATCATCGTTATCCCCTCGCTCATCTTCTAGCCAGTTACAGCCCTCTTTTGCCCTTTATCCTCTCCAAGACTTGTGAGTAACTATTGATCAGTGCACTGCTATTTTTCTTTTGCTTGCGTACAAGTGAAGCGGCCATTTTGTTTTAGGTCTCCACGCTCCCAAGCAACGACTCAGGCCTGCAACGAGTTGTATTTTTTATTTTTTTCTCAAAAGAGAGACATTATTTTATTTTGTTGCAGAGTGTGCGTGCGTGCGTGAGTGTGTGTGGGCCTGTTAGGTAAAACTAAAGGTGAAAAAAGTGGTAAATTAACAAGAATACTGATGTCTGAGAAATTCTAAAGGTAAATTCATTCAGGGCTATTCATTTCTGTACTACCTTTAATTGTTATTAATATTATTTACTTTTTGTGTTAACTAAATTCACAATTTGGATTTAAGGAGTGTGTGTCATGTGTATATTTGAAGGGGTGGTTGAGTAAAAAGGGTAATAAGTTAACCTAATTCTTAGTGGGATTCAAAATAGGTGGAAACTTATTGTAATTTTGCAGCTAAATGGAGGCACCGCCAAATAATTAATTATTTCATTATCAAGTTAACCATTTAAAAAACTGGTAAGTTCATTTCATTTCCTTTCATTTGTTCCTTTTACGTTAAACCACAGATATATGTACCCAGGACCCCGCCCATAGTACTACAACACTAGATGTATCCAATTAGCTACATGGGACGGGTGTTACACAAATTGGAGGCACCGCTGGGATAGTGTAGTTAAAAGCTCTTCATATTACAATAAGTAGTACATTCCCAGTACTGTAGAAGTTTCTCATTAATAGACATTAAGCATCTCAGATAACTTAAGACTCACTGAAACATGGCAAATAGTGGTCCTGCGCAGCTAGAGTTGATTAACTGGTGCAGAGGTGAGGGGATAGATGTAGCACATGCTCTTATGGTACAGGGTGTCCCAGAAGATGCGCCCACACATATTATTGAAGAGACAATGGAAACTATTAAAGCATTGGGCAAAGTTAGAGTAAGAGGGAAGATGTTTGACGCTAAACAGCAAACTCTCACAGTGGTATGTGAATGCCGTGAGAAAGTTGACCCCTCAAAAGTCCCACCAGAAATATTCCCGATAATGGAAGGCGATACCTGGAGAACAGTGCTAGCTCAGTCAGATGCCCGTTCAGACAGTTTCACAGAGAAATTGGTCAAATTTCTCCAGGATGAAGGAAAAACAATGGATGATGTCCAGAGGTTGTGTGCTCCCAGCCCATCATGGAACAACAGTCCTGAGTCCATCATTCGAGCAGTTGGTGATGTATTACACAGAACCCCAAAACCAACAGAGAGTAACACATACCGTCGACTACGGACCTTCTCTGGAGTTAGTCCTACTCCGCAAGGTGAAGAGAGTCTAGACAGCTGGCTTGAACAGGCTAAGTTCATGATAGAAGAGTGTGAATGCTCAGATAAAGAGAAAAGGAGAAGAATACTTGAGAGTCTCAAAGGTCCAGCTTTAGAGATTATTCAAGCTGTTCGCATGCTAAATTCTGAAACCAGTCATATGGAGTACATTCAGGCCATAGAGAGTATTTTTGGAACCTCAGAGTCAGGGGAAGATCTCTACCTTTCTTTCAGATCCCTTCATCAGAAGCCTGGTGAACGCTTGTCAGAGTTCCTGCACAGATTAGAACGATCGCTCAGTAAAGTAGTGCAGCGAGGTGGTCTTCAAATGGATGCAATGGATAAAGCTAGACTTGAACAGCTAATTAAAGGTGCCACTGAGTCTGACCTCATGTTACTACAGCTGAACTTAAGAGACCGGCGAGACAAACCCCCAAGCTTCTTGAACTTATTAAAGGAGATACGTGAAGAAGAACAACTTGAAGCAGCTAGGCAGAGTCTCAAAAAGCCTACTCACCGCCAGACTGTGCATACTGTACAGGTAGAGAAAGAAGCTGAGTCAGATGTGTGTGCCGATCTTAAAGCTGAGGTTCAAGAATTGAAAGCAAAATTGAGTGAGCAACTTAAGAAGCCATCTCAGTCAACCGGTGATGATCGCCTTAGAAAAAAAGGGTCCAAGGAACAACCTAAAGCAAAAAATGAGACCGACAGTGAAATACAGTCACTCAGAAAATACGTAAAAGCCTTACAACAACAGATAAGTGTAATGTCAGTGAAGCCCAAGTTCAACTCAAGAGACACGACTGAGTACCCAAGGTACAGCTCTGGGTCAAACCACAAGCTTGCTCAGTTCAAGGTACAGCCCATTAAAGAGTCTGCTGAATACTTCTGCTATAGATGCGGTGAAGATGCCCATATTGCAACAAAATGCACTAACCCTGAAAATGCCCAGAAAGTTATCCGAAGGCTCATTCGCCAGGTCCGAACCACTGCCGATGGAGGTAAAGAGAGTACAAGAGACAAAGATAAGTATAATGCCACAGTCAACACAGTAGACATCCCTGATGCAAACAATGGCTTACCGGAAGGTCTGGTCGGTGAACCCACAATCGAAACCATCAAAGTCAATGACTTACCTTGCGATGCTCTCTTGGATTCTGGTTCTACTGTGACCATAATTTTTGAAGATTGGCACAAAAAACATTTGTCTAATGTTGCCATACACCCAGTGTCTGAACTAGCCGTTTGGGGATTAGCAGATTCAGATTATCCTTACCGGGGTTATGTCGTGGTCGAGATGGAATTTCCTGAGGATCTGGCAGGAGTCAAGGGACCTGTTGTTGTGCTCGCTCTCATCTGTCCTGCACCACCCCATTACAACCAAACTCCTGTCATTGTAGGTACAAATGCATTCCTGTTCCGCAGATTGTTTGCACTCTCCAGAGAGCATGGCAGTGAGCGCAAAGTGCACTCTATGAGAATACAGGCAGTGTATGAGCAGATTGAGACACAGACCCTGCCCCCTCCATCGAAGAGTGTGGATGAAGTGCTGGGTCAAGTGAAATGGCAAGGCCCTGGTCTGCTCTCCATAGCCCCAGGTGAGAGGCGTTATGCCACCTGCAAAGTAGAGCAACAGACTCCCTTGTCAAAAGACATTGTTCTGGTTGAGGCACCTGCCATACATCAGCTGCCCTCAGGTGTATTTGTGCAAGCCGGTGTTCTCCCCTCAGTTGATATTGACGCAAACAGTTTCTCAGTGCTTCTACACAACGAGTCTCAAAAGCCCACTTCCATTCAAGCTGGAACAGTCCTTGCAGAGATGTACGCAGTAGATACTGTCGTTCTGCCCCAGCAAACTAGCTCACCAGCTAACACCCTAGATCCAGAGCTCTTTGATTTTGGAGACTCGCCCGTCCCAGAAGAGTGGAAGAAACGGCTTAGCCAAGAGCTATCCAAGAGGCGCAATGTTTTCTCTCTTGAGGAGTGGGATGTTGGTCTGGCAAAAGGTGTGGAGCACCAAATTCGCCTCAATAACCCCACCCCCTTCAGGGAAAGATCACGTCGCTTGGCCCCAGCTGACATTGATGATGTACGGCGACATCTACAGCAGCTGCTAGCAGCTGGAATACTGAAGGAGTCCCGAAGCCCTTATGCCTCGCCCATAGTGGTGGTGCGTAAAAAGAACGGAACCATCAGAATCTGTATTGATTACCGCACCCTCAACAATCGCACAATACCCGATCAATACACCATGCCTCGCATCGATGATGCTTTAGACTGTCTCTCTGGTAGCAAGTGGTTCTCCGTGTTGGACCTTCGGAGCGGCTACTATCAGATACCCATGTCTGAAGAAGATAAGGAGAAGACTGCATTCATCTGCCCTCTTGGTTTTTACCAATTTGAGCGAATGCCACAGGGCATTACTGGGGCACCTGCAACTTTTCAGCGACTCATGGAGAAGGCTGTGGGTGATATGCATCTTCTCCAGGTCCTCGTTTATCTTGACGACATTATTGTCTTTGGAAAGACTCTTGAGGAACATGAGCAGCGACTCTTGAAAGTTCTTGACCGACTCGAAGAGGCTGGCCTCAAAGTCTCCATTGACAAATGCCAATTTTGTCAGCCCAGAGTTAAGTATGTAGGTCACATAGTCTCCGAGTCAGGCATTGCTACCGACCCAGACAAGGTTGCAGTCGTGAAAGGCTGGAAAGAGCCCACTGATCTCAAGTCTCTGAAGTCATTTCTTGGTTTTTGTGGGTATTATCGCAGATTCATTTCGAACTATTCCAGTATTGTTCGTCCCTTAACTGAACTCACCAAAGGCTACCCCCCAGCTCAGAAAAGATTGAAAGCTGAAGCCAGAGACCCAAACAAGAAATACTTCAAAGCTTCTGAACCGTTTGGAGAACGGTGGGATCAGGCTTGTCAAAAGGCCTTCAGGGAGATCATTGACCACCTGATACACGCACCAGTACTAGCCTTCGCTGACCCTGCTAAGCCCTATATTCTACATGTCGATGCCAGCATGAATGGCTTAGGCGCGGTGTTGAACCAGACATATCCAGAGGGTCTCAGGCCAGTAGCCTTTGCCAGTCGAAAACTTAGCCACTCGGAACAACATTACCCTGTCCATCAACTGGAGTTTTTAGCATTAAAGTGGGCCATTGTGGACAAATTTCATGACTACCTGTATGGTGCTAAGTTCACGGTGAGGACTGATAATAATCCTTTTAACTTATGTCCTCACGTCGGCCCGACTAAACGCCACAGGACACCGTTGGCTAGCGGCCTTAGCCACTTATGACTTTAATATCCAGTATCGTCCTGGTCGCCACAACATTGATGCTGACCTGCTATCCAGAAAGTACACCCAAGAGGATAGAGATGACTGGACAGATATCCCCCAATCAGGCATTAAAGCCATCTGCAAACAGGTTGGTGTGATAGGAACACCTGATGTCTCTGGCAGGCTTGTAGATCAGCTTGGAGTCCCCCCGGCAGCAGTTCCTGAAGTGTATGCTTGTCCGGTGAGCCTAGGTACATGTTCTATTGATCAGCTGACCCCAAAAGAGCTCAAAGTCTCCCAAGATTTAGACCCAGTCATTGGACCCATCAAACAAGCCCTTGAATCTGGCACGGTACCAGTCCGGTCTAATACTGACCCACCTGATGTTGTCCTGCTCAGCCGAGAAAGCTCAAAGCTTGAGATAAAAGATGGAATACTCTACAGAGTTAAAAAGACACACATAGGCACAGAGACCAAACAATTGATCCTACCTGAGAGGTATAGAACTGTAGTATTGCGAGCACTTCATGATGAGTGTGGACACTTGGGTGTGGAAAGAACCTCTGAACTGCTCAAAGACCGATTCTATTGGCCCCGCATGACTGCAGATGTAGAGCATTACATCAAGACTTGTGGAAGGTGTGTCACGAGAAAGACGCTTCCTCAGCATGCAGCACCATTGAATCAGATCACTAGTAATGGCCCGTTAGATTTGGTCTGCATTGACTTCTTGCAGATAGAGCCAGACAGCAAGGGGATCACAAACGTGCTAATAGTGACTGATCATTTCACAAGATATGCACAAGCATTCCCCACAAAGGATCAAAAAGCAGTCACAGTTGCCAAGGTATTGTGGGAGAAATATTTTGTGCACTATGGTCTCCCAGCAAGGATACACTCAGACCAAGGCAGAGACTTCGAGAGTCGTCTGATCAAAGAGTTTCTCACTATGCTGGGAATCAAAAAGTCTCGCACATCCCCGTACCATCCTCAGGGCGACGCCCAACCTGAACGTTTCAACAGGACATTACTGGCAATGCTTGGGACTCTGGAAAATGTAAAGAAGCAGGGTTGGAGTCAGCACATTAGTCAATTAGTACATGCGTACAATTGCACCAAGAATGATGCTACAGGATACTCTCCCTATTTCCTGCTGTTCGGCAGAGAGGCAAGGTTGCCTGTTGACCTCTGTTTTGGTACTGCCCTGGATGGAACGAGCGAGTTATCTCATATTCAATATGTCAAAAAGATGAGACAAGAGTTGCAGCAAGCCTATCAACTTGCCACCGAGACAGCCACTAAAAACCATCTGAGGAACAAATCACGTTATGATCAACGTGTGAGAGATCAGCCATTGGCGGAAGGTGACAGGGTCTTAGTGAGAAATGTTGGCCTTACAGGGAAACACAAGTTGCAAGACCGCTGGAAGTCTACACCTTATGTGGTGATCAAAAAATTGCCTAACTTACCCGTCTATAGAGTCAGACCAGAATATGGCAATGGAGGTGTTAAGACACTTCACAGAGATCATCTCTTGCCAATCGGTTACTTGGTCAGGATGCCAAATCCCTCACTGAACACTGAATCTATCAGGAAACCACCAGTGACTAGGATGCAGGATGCACATAGACGCCAGAAGCCGCACTTACCACTTGATCAATGGTCTCATGTTTCTTCCTGTTCGGAATCGGAGTTCGAGGATGTACATGAATGTCAATTCCTGGATGTGGATGAAGTCAGGAGAGTCATTTCAACTCCTCGCCACCAGTCTGGAAATCACTCACCATCTGAGTATGAAAATTCTGAGCTGTCTGAGAGTGAGCCAGAATTGGAACAACATGAGGAGTCAACAAAGGATGTTGCCTCTCATCAGTCAGAAAATGAGGAAGTGCATCCCAGTGATACTGCGGAAGACACTGATGTAGAGCCAAGAGCTCACGCAAGACATAACTATACAATGAATGACATGCCAAGGATCAGAAAGTCACAGCGGGAAAAGAAGCCTGCTATCCGCTTAACTTATGATAAACCCGGACATTCTACTGAGGAACCTGTGACCATTGTGCATCATGGAATGGTTATTCAGTTGACCCTTAGTTCTCAAGACAGAGAGGTTAAAACCCCAGTCAAAAACTACAAATGTTCTCAAATGTCGCGTAATAAATCAAGAACAACACCCGCCCAGCCTAGGTGTAAAAGATGGTCAGATGAGGACATCTAGACATTTAGAAGGGGGAGGGTGTAGCCCGGTCTTAAAAGATTTCAGTTAAGACAGAGACAAAGAAATGTGTAAATAAATAAGCTTTAATGTTTAAAAAGTCACTCTAAAAAAAAAAAAGTTCAGTAAAGCAGTTAAATAATTAAAATCCTTATAGGCAGATTGATTCATCTTTGTTATATTGTTTGATGTAATTCAGGTTATTGGAGAAAGTTTGTTCGATATGCACATAGAAAGCGTGTTAGGTACAACCTAGCCTTGCAGGGAATAAGGTTGACAATCTTGGGTTTATTCAATCACACTGGTTGTTTATTCGTTAATTGGCCAGTAAGAGGTGCATAGAGGCGGGATATAGAGGAAACCCCGTACTGTGAATAACAGGGCTCAGTCAGAGGTTAATAGACAAGCTGTGGAAGACAGTGGAAACGTGGTGGCAGTGTGTGGTGTTTATACGTGGATGGATGCAGAGTCTCATCAAGCTGTGTCAGACATCATATCTCTTGCCGAAGGTAAAACTAACCTTTGTGTATATTGTGTAATGTTTCATTTTGATCCATGTTGTTAATAGAGATAATGCTAATTGCCGTTAGCGCATTAGCACGCTAGCCTATTAACACGTTATTCACTTGGTAGCAAATACTGTTTCCTGTTGTGGTTAATGTGTGTTAGCATGATGACTTGTGTAAAGCCCGGCATGATATGAGTTAATAGTTTGTGTTAGGTCTAAGTGACTTAAAGAAATGCTGTTGTACATCTATCAGACTGTGGACCAGGAAGTCATCCTTGGACTCTTTTGGATGGGTAGATGTGCTTTGCGCCAAGTTTGCCGTAGTGAACTGGGTTGCCCGTACCCCCGGTATCATCGTTATCCCCTCGCTCATCTTCTAGCCAGTTACAGCCCTCTTTTGCCCTTTATCCTCTCCAAGACTTGTGAGTAACTATTGATCAGTGCACTGCTATTTTTCTTTTGCTTGCGTACAAGTGAAGCGGCCATTTTGTTTTAGGTCTCCACGCTCCCAAGCAACGACTCAGGCCTGCAACGAGTTGTATTTTTTATTTTTTTCTCAAAAGAGAGACATTATTTTATTTTGTTGCAGAGTGTGCGTGCGTGCGTGAGTGTGTGTGGGCCTGTTAGGTAAAACTAAAGGTGAAAAAAGTGGTAAATTAACAAGAATACTGATGTCTGAGAAATTCTAAAGGTAAATTCATTCAGGGCTATTCATTTCTGTACTACCTTTAATTGTTATTGATATTATTTACTTTTTGTGTTAACTAAATTCACAATTTGGATTTAAGGAGTGTGTGTCATGTGTATATTTGAAGGGGTGGTTGAGTAAAAAGGGTAATAAGTTAACCTAATTCTTAGTGGGATTCAAAATAGGTGGAAACTTATTGTAATTTTGCAGCTAAATGGAGGCACCGCCAAATAATTAATTATTTCATTATCAAGTTAACCATTTAAAAAACTGGTAAGTTCATTTCATTTCCTTTCATTTGTTCCTTTTACGTTAAACCACAGATATATGTACCCAGGACCCCGCCCATAGTACTACAACACTAGATGTATCCAATTAGCTACATGGGACGGGTGTTACACATATAGAGAAACTCATAACAAGGATTAGATACAAAATTTAGGGTGATAATTTTTATCTGTGCTTGAGGACACAAGTTCCTGTCCTGCCCACTTCTGCATTTATTTTTCTTTGCAATATTTTCTCACAAACTCTGTTGGTTCTTTTCCCCACAATATAATCACATTAGTCCTTTAAAACACAGTGATGTGAACAAGGATGAAGCAGAAAACGTGTCACGCAGCATCACATGAGCTCCCAATACACTGCCATATTCATGTTTCTGGTCTTTTGTGGCTCCAACAAGCTTCATATCTGACCACATGCTCCTGTGACTTCATGAGAGCAGATTCCCCTCCTGGTGCACACCTCAAGATTGTACTTTTCTCACAACTATTTTTTTTCTTTTTTTTCCAAAATGAAACATATTTTCAGCCACATTGTTGGACATCAGCCCTCTCTCATTCCATTTAATCTCTGAGTCATTTGAACCTCAACATGTTGGGCAGATGTTGTCGAAGTAGAGAAAGAGCGCCTCTCAGAGGACTTGAAGCAAAATGAAAAGCAGAATGTTCATGATGCTGTTTATAATAAATGACTCTGCGCTTCAGTTTCCTGCTGAGGGAATATTTACAGCTCATGAGGATGTGCTTGTGTCAGTTTTTGTACAGCTCTGGAGTCTGTTGTGTCAGTGTGAGTCTCATGCACAGCAATAAACAGCCGTGTCTTCAGCTTTCAGACTCTTCACTTGGAGGTACAGCATGTTTTTATTGTTGTCTTTAGTGATGGAGAACTGGCCCTGCAGAGACTGAGCGAATATTGTGTCACTATAAATGCGCCCGATCCACTCCAGTCCTCGTCCTGGTTTCTGACGGATCCAGTGCATGTAGTTGCTGCCCAATGAGAATCCAGAGACAGTACAGGACAGAGTGACTGAGTCTCCAGGTCTCTTCACCACTGATGCAGAGGAGGTCAGGGACTGTCCATAAGAATCTGGAAGAGAAGAATATAACTCGGTAATGTTATTATGTTTATCAGGACAGAATGGCTCTTTTTCCTTCCAATAATCTCATGAAAAATCTGAAACTTACATGAAATGAGTCCAAATAAAATACACTGTCCAAAAATCATCCTTCTCTGAGTTCTGCTTCAGCCAGATTTAGAGTGTATGGGAGTGTTATCTGTCACACAGCTCACTGGAAACTAGAAGAGCCAAGAACATGCTGTTTATACCTGACTCTATTTGAATAGGGAGTGTCCATGAGCACTATGGATGGATTAAACCCACAACCACAGGGAGCTCAGTGTAGAGATGAGTGCATGATTAGAAGGTTCTACGTGGAACCCGACAACAGGATGTTTCACTCTTCGAAATAGTTCCGAGTCAAACCATTTTGAGAATGAAAAAGGATATGATCTTATCCAGTGTAACGTCATACAGATTCACATTTCATATGAGAAGTTTAAACAGAGGTTGATTTGTATAGAATTAGACAATCGATCAACTTCCTGATTTCAATCCTTCTGAATTTACCATGAAATCAGGTTCTCCAGAACAAGGAGCCTTATCTACTGATCAACACAACACAGGTTGCTGATATGCTGTATGTAAGTCTGTTTAATCTGAGGGTCATGATTCACAGCAGTGTGTGAGAAGAAAAATGGCCTGAATGTGCAGAGAGCAACAGGTTGAGATGGTTCAGTTTGCACAGACTGCCCTCTAGAAGCACAAAAGTCCTGCTTTCAAAATATCCAAAACTGGAAGGAGAGATTTTAAAGAAAAAGGTTCAAATGTTCTTGCTGTCAATAAAAAGGTCTCCCATGGAGCAGTGATACAAATGAAGGAAGTCTGAATTCCAGATTGGAGCATTTGTATCAGCACGGTTTAAAAGAGAGAAAGAGCTCAGATACAGCATCAGTGGGAAATTAAGTCATTTATCACCGTGTCTTTATGATGGAGTTTGTTCTTCACTCTCTGTGATGAAGCTTCTCTAATGTCATTTAAAGAGCAAAATAAAGACACTTCCTGAAAGATTAGTGAAATGGATTAAATGCATTGAAACCACTGTGCTGCGGAATTCTTGAATCTGATTAAGGTGTTAATTCATTTTTTTGTGTTTTTTTTTTGAGGTCGACTTGCTGGACACGTTTTGTATCTTGTGGACATTCTGTTCTACTGTACACTGTATGAGGTGTTTTTGTACAGGGATGTTGTTGATTTGTCTCACTGTGGATGATGAGTGCAGTAATACAGAGCTGTGTCTTCAGTCTGCATGTTCTGCCCTGTTAATGTTACTGTGCTGCTGGACGTGTCTCTGGAAACCTGAAACCTGTTTTTCACTTTCTCACTGGAGCCAGTGCTCCCATCATAACCTACCCATCCGATCCACTCCAGAGTTTTTCCTGCAGGTTGTCGGATATAGTGTGTAGCGTAGCTGCTATCAGTTAATGAATATCCAGACACTTTACAGGTCAGAGTCAGTGACTGACCAGGGGTTAATACTGTGGATCCGGTCTGGATCAGCTCAACACAGTGAACACCTGGGAAAGAAAAGATATTTTAATGTTGGAAAAGCAAAAAGCTGCCAGTAAAAATAAAACTGTATTAAATATCAAATGTAAAAACACTTCCACTGTACGGCTGCCAGTAGCAGCAGCAGGAGGGATGTAGAAATCATGGTGTGTGATGAAGCAGAAGAAGTAAAAGCTCTTCACTGCTTAAATATAACAGGGAAGGACATTTGCATGGAGACACTCCTTATCTTCAGGGAAATTTGATGGTTTCTTCGATATGAGAAAACCTCACATCTTTCAAACATCTCTAATCTGTGAGTTTAAAAAAATAATAATTTGGATCAAATATTTGAACAATTAAAAAGATGAAAACAGTTGTTCAGGGGTGAGCTTATGGACTATTACCTGTTTTCAAGTGAATTTATTTGAAGCAATCATATGAGAATATCACCACATTCGGGAATGAATAAAACACAACAGTTATAGAGTGTGCAGTTATAGAAAAATAATCAATGTTGCATTGGGGTGAATTGAAAAAAACCCCTCAAAGAAATCCATGAGAAGATTCACTTTTTATTTAGAAATTTCAAATGACTGCATTCCATTTTCTCTCAGCATTCATTCATTTCTTGATGTGAGAAATTATTCTGACACATTGTCCTACCAAAGTACAAATCACACAAAAGGACAAACATCAGAACCATAAATTTAGTGTTTGTTTGTGAAACTTTGTCATGGTTGGTATTTAGAGGAAACATGGCATGAACCCAGTAGAGGATTATACACTTGAAACACTGAGATAATTAGAAATGATAATTGCAGCTGTCTGTCTGTCTTTAAGTGTGTGTATTTGTTTTCCACACATCATTCTTATTCTGCCATCAGTGAGACCTCATGATATAATTCATTACTCAGCCTTAATATATTCAATGTCAAGCAACTGATAGATGTTGCCTTTTTTCTGTTCAAGTGGAGGACAAACCTAATATGAACACAAATAATTAAATGTCATTCAATAAGTTGAACTTTTTTTAACAAGTTAAAAATTTATTGAAAAGTGTTCATGCGATATTCATGACGTAGAAAGACTGAATGATGAAATCTTCAACACTAATTAATATAAATATTGCTGCTCGGAAATGTTTCACTGAAGTGGACGAGGTTTTTGGTGTCAGAAATGTTTTGGGTAAATGAATTGAATCATAAGAAGATAAAAAGTAAAAGTATGACTGAGAGGGTTAATTAGTTGCATTGAGAGGATGTCTCTAACACGGCTCAAAGTTTTTGTAAGGGGAATCCACTATTCTGTGACACTGTGTGTATCTCGCGCAGTAATACACAGCTGTGTCTTCAGTCTGCAGATTCTGTCCTCGAATTGTTATTGTGTTAGTAGCAGTGTCTCTGGAGATGCTGAACTTATTTTTCAGTTTCTCACTGTAAGCTGTACCACCACCACTACTGATGTATCCAATCCATTCCAGACTTTTTCCTGCAGGTTGTCGGATCCAAGCTGTATGATAGCTTGTAACCGAGTATGAAACCTTGCAGTTGATGGAGAGACTCTGGCCTGGCTGGACTGTCATGGAAGTAGGCTGAGTCAGTTCCTCACCCTGCACATCTGTGGAGGAAAACACATGGTGATATCTCACACAATCTATGCTGCACATTTATTATTAGTGTAGTAAATGAATGAATTCGATAAAGCACTCACAGGAAGCAGCTGCCAGCAGGAGCAGTAGAGATGGAGAGAACATGGTGTGTGTTGTTTGTACTGGGGTCTTCTCTGTTCTCCAAAGTTTAACAGAGACCATCACACCACATAAATAGAGCGATATCCAGCCCTGACGCTTGTATTTGCTTCTCTGCTGATGATGGGAGGAGAACGGATTTCAAATTTATTTAAATCATGAGGCGGAGATTCATCTTATGGAGAATGTGGGGCTTTTTAATAGAACAAATCTTTTCCATGGCAGAAAGCTCTTTACCAATTTCCATTATTTATAAATAAATAATAGAGGGAATTATACATACAACAAGGATGAGATACTAAATTTAGGGAGATGATTATTATCTGTGTTTGAAGGCATAAATTCCACTCCTGCTCACTTCTGCATTTATTTTTGTTTTATAATATTTTCTCACATAACCAGGCGACTTGTCCAGGGTGTACCCCGCCTTTCGCCCGTAGTCAGCTGGGATAGGCCTTAGCTTGCCTGTGACCCTGTAGAACGGGATAAAGCGGCTAGAGATAATGAGATGAGATGAGATATTTTCTCACAAACTCTGTTGGTTCTTTTCGCCACAACATAAACACATTAGTTTTTTAAACCATAGTGATGTGAACAAGGATGAAGCAGAAAACGTGTCACGCAGCATCACATGAGCTCCCAATACACTGCCATGTTCATGTTTCTGGTCTTTTGTGGCTCCCACAAGCTTCATATCTGACCACATGCTCCTGTGACTTTATTTGAGCTGATTCCCCTCCTGATGCACACCTCAAGATTGTCATTTTCTTACAAATATTTTTTTTTTCAAAAGTAACTAATTCCAGCCACATTGTTGGACATCAGTTCTCTCTCAGTCCTTTTAATCTCTCAGTCATTTTAACATCAACATGTTGGGCAGATGTTGTCGAAGTAGAGAAACAGCGCCTCTCAGAGGACTTGAAGCAAAATCATAAGCAGGATGTTCATGCATTTCTCATGTTGCTGCAGATCTCTCGATCCCCATTTTCAGAAAAGTTGGGATATTTTCCAAAATGCAAGAAAAACAAAAACCTACCATTTGTTACATTGTGACATAGTCACATAAGTGAGTTTTTATTTAATTGACAAAAGTACAAAGAAAAAATTTTTGATCGTTTTCTTGACCAACTTCCTGACATTTTCTGAATATGAACAAAGTTAGAATTTGATGCCTGCAACACACTCAAACTAGTTGGGACAGAAGCAAAATAAGACTAAAATGTTAATATGATATTCAAGTACCACTGTTTTGGAAGATTCCACAATAAGCAGGTTAATTGAAGAGATGTGACACGGACAGAGCTGCAGGAGGACCAAGTTCAGACCCAACGCTCTGTGAAGCCTATCAGCAAACAAACTGGAATCCTTCTGAATTTTGTCTGTTTTCTTGCAACTTGTTTTTTTTTACCAGTTTCTGTGTCCTGTTTCACAGCAGAGTTTTCTTTCCTCATGTCCTTTATTCAATAAAAATACCAAAATTGTTTTCAAACCTTGTGCTTTACATTTCATTCCAGTTGTGTTCTGTGCCGTCAGACACACTGACTGAGTTGTTGATTAAAGTCTCTGATACCACAGTGCTGTTGAATTCTCAGTTCTGATTGGTCAGAATGTGTTGATTAATTTTCTATAACAGCAGCTCTGGCAGTCGTCCTGGCTGCAAGGTTGATATCTGTATGGCGCTCCCTACCAACGGATATAAAATGTGTGTGATTGACATGGTCAGGTTTTCTCTGATGAGATGTTTATTTAGCCTTCAGGGAAGGAGTCTCCAGTGTCAGCATGTTGTAACAGTCAGAGGTAAAAGTGTAACTCAGCTTTTCAGAAAGTCTTCAGAATGGAAGGGTTTGTAGTTTCTCAGTGACAGAACAAGCTGCAACTTCATGAGAGAGAAACAAGGGAGAGGCTGGTGAGGGACCAACTGCTGATACTGCTCTAACGGATGTGATAAAAGGAAATAACTTGTTCTGTGGACGTTTCATCAGATTACTTGTCACTGTCACGAATAAAAAAAGTACATAATGTTGTCTGGAATTCATAAAAAAAGCAATTATTCCCAAAATGCTGTGATATCAGAGGAATAAAACACTGATCATTGTGGATCCAATGACAGAGTGATAAAGTCCTGCTTTACTGATAAATTAACAGCAAGCAGGGTTTATAGATACTGTCGGGAAGTCTCAGGAAGGGTTCGGTGTGTTTTGTGCACTTTGGAAATCTTTTCAGCTGTGTTTAATATCTTTGTGTTCATTTATTTCTTTTTTTTTCATACCATGCCTGAAATCTATCTAGTCCCTTCTTTCCTACACTTTCTTTCTGGCTTTTTTAAATTTTGTTTCTTTTTTAATTCTTTAGTTCGAGCTTCCTTTTCTTTTCCAGTTTACTCAGGTAAAGCCCTGACATACTGTCCCGGTTTCCCCTCTACAAAGGTGAGATGAAAAGCTGCATCCAAAGTCGGCCTGACGTAACCTTCCTGGCAGGTGCAGGCAGTTCAGGTTAATCAGACTGAAGAATTCTGGGTAACTGAGTTCTCCTGCTTGGCTGCTCTCACTGTGCACCGCTGCCCCCTCTGCTGGCTGCCGGCGGTGTAGCGCGACCTCTTCCAGTTCCAGAAACAACATCAACTTCAGAGAGAGAAGAGTAACTCAGCAACACTTCATAACTCCACCCTGTTGATGATTATTTTCAGCATGTTCACAAGTCTTCTATTCTTTCCTCAGACAGAGTATTTAAGATTTGGGAGAAGAAAAAAATCATGTTCCTTATGTCTTCTGAAGTAACCAGGACAGAAAAAAGACAAGCTTCCATACTCTGAAGGGGTTGATGTCCAGCTCTTAAACCTCATGTGTCCCTGTGCTTCTCTCGTGCCATAATACACTGCAGTGTCTTCTGTCCTCACGCTGTTCATGTGCAGATACACCTGCATCTGACTGTTGTCTCTGGAGATGATGAAATGGCCATTAACTGCACTGGAGTAATATTTGTTACTTCTACCCTGTTCGATAGTTGCAACCCATTCCAACCCTATTCCATTTCTAGGCACCTGTCTTATCCAAGCCATGTAACAGCTCCTAAAGTCAGTTTCTGAGACTGATCAGGTCTGATGATCACTGAATCAGACTCGATTGGTGTCTGAAAAACCAACTCAAGTTCAGTGACATTTAATTGTAGTTTATCTTGTATGTACTGTATATTCTTTGTATTATGTATTAGATGTACTGACTCCCAGTCACCATAACTTTCTGATTCTCAGACTTGTAATTGCAACATGGAGTGTTGAAGGTTAAAAAAAGTATATTTTTACTCATGATCCTCAGCATTTGTCTTCTTGTCACATTAACCATGACAGTAAATGTTATGATATCCTGCAGCCCCTTCATCCTGTCGACCAACAGAAAAACTGTCATTTTACACTTCCTTACATTATGCAAACTCAGTCCCCACCTTTCCTTCAATAAAGCTGGACCGTCAAAGAGCAGATCCGACCAGTACAGCCTCATCTGCAGCCATGTGGCTCCTTTATTCCCTGGTGCTGCTCGTCACTGTGTCCTGGAAGTTCACACATCTGTTGTAGTATCCATTGTTGTACTCTGTGTATTTGTTGTTGAGATATTTTCGAGAAATTAAATTACTGTTTGTTTATTTATTTATTTATTTATTTATTTATTGCAATTGCATTTGGTGTAATTGATTTTGCTCAATCAGGTCATGTGATTGTCCAGCCTGGACAGGCCTTGACCATTGGATGTAAAGTGTCTGGATATAGCTTGAATGATAGCAGCTATTGTACAAACTGGATCCGACAAGCTCCAGGGGAACAGATGCAGTGGACTGGATCCATTTGTAGCAGTGGAAGCACAGGGTGCACAAATTATTATCAATGCTTGATGATATTGGAATATTGATCATGGAAAAATTCAACTTCTCTTCAAAGTCATGACAAAATGCTCTCACACTTTCTCACACATGATACACAAACTCTGATTTGTTGAGGTGATTATCGTTCCCTAATGAGACTACAGTATAACAAGTCCTTGTTCGTGATGTAATTATAATCATGTATATAATGTGCAGCAGTGTTAGAGATGTAGCACTGTAGTTTCAAATCTACACGACAAACTAAAAAAAAAAAAACACATGAAACTCTGTTGTAATTTGTGGGTTTATTTTTTTTTTAGTGAGACTTGGATATTTAAGTTTTGTATCTTGTGGTCATTCTGTTATACTGTACACTGTATGAGGTGTTTTTGTACAGGGATGTTGTTGATTTGTCTCACTGTGGATAACGAGCGCAGTAATACACAGCTGTGTCTTCAGTCTGCAAATTCTGTCCTCTCAGAGTCACCGTGCTGCTGGAGCCATCTTTAGAAATACTGAATTTGCTTTTGAGAGAATCTTTATGATAACTACTTCCACCTCCCCAAATGTCGTTTATCCATTCCAGGGTTTTCCCTGCAGGTTGTCGGATCCAAGCCGTGGCGTAGCTGTTATCAGTAACAGAGTAGCCAGATACTTTACAGCTGAGGGTTAAAGAGTCTCCTGGCTTTAACATCACTGAGGTGACCTGAGTGAGTTCGACTGCACAGTCCACATCTGAAAAAAAGAGACGTCACAATTTCAGTCAGAAATGTCTGTACAGTATGTTATCACTGCAATTATTTGCTGTGAGTTCATGATTGAAGTGAAACTCACAGGATGAAGCTGCCAGCAGCAGCAAAAATGGAAGGAACATCGTTGAACTAAAAGCAGTGCTAAATTATCCAGAGCCCACAGTGACTGAGGCTGATATTTCTCCATATGTAGTTGGAAGGGGGGAAATTTTGCATCAACATTTCAATATTGTGATGCTGGTCCATTCAAAACAGCCTGCTGGTTTCTGTCCTCGACAGGTTTTAATCATCAGAATGAAAAATGTTCTTTGGTGCTGAATTTGGTTTGTTTTTATGAAAGACTGAATGTAAGAATGATAATTATTTTCAGTGCTTGAGGATATTGGGATCATGATCATGGAAAAATTCTACTTTTCTTCAAAGTCATCACAAAATGCTCTCACACTTTCTCACACATGATACACAAACTCTGATTTGTTGGGGTGATTATTGTTCTTTAATGATATAACAGTAGAACAAGTTCTTGTCAGTGATGTGATTATAATAGTGTGTATAAATGTGCAGCAGTGTGAGAGATGTAGCACTATTGTAACCAGGGGGGACTTACCATTAGGCAAACCAAGGCGGTTGCCTAGGGCCCCCAAAATTTGGGGGCCCCTAACGGTCAGCCCCGTCACGGTAAACACCAAACAATATATATGTAATCTTAATCTGTCTCTGATATTAAGTAGTCAACGATATAAATGGAAAAACACACCAAAATAGCATCAGAATATCGAATTCATGTGTATATAGTATTTGTCCCAGCACACACACACACCCTGGTTGTTTTACATTGGACTAGTCCATGATCTGACGACATAGACAGGCGCGCGACGGAAATTCAAACCAACTCAGAGGGGACTGTAAATAAGATGAAGCGCAGTTATGACAGTGTTTGCGCTAAACGGAAAAAAGGGCACAAAGCAAAAAGAATGCAGCTGCACTTCTGAAACTAACTACCTTTTTCAAATCACCTGAGTCTGCTACAGCCTCAACCTCCGCTGTTGAGGAATGTGTTCGTGTGGAGGAGGTAGACTTTCAAGTAGGACTTTCTTTCTCATATGATTATGATGAACAATGGAAATTTGGAGATTAAGGACTTTTCAGTAATGTACTGGCTGCAACCTTTAAAAACTCATACCTCTCTCTTTCTCTACCCCCTCTCTTTCTCTCTCTTTCTCTCACACACACACAAACTCTCTCTTTCTCTGTCTCTCTCTCACACACACACACACACACACACACTCACCCACCCAACTACACCCCATTATGGAATAGAAGATAGATAGAATGCCTTTATTGTCACTATACACATGTACAATGAGATTAAAGCATCTCCAATAACAGTGCAAACAGCGTGTAGAGAGAGAGAGAGAGAGAAGGGAAGGGGAAAAAAGAAAAAAAATAATTAAATAAATAAAAATTTAAAATGGTGGCACGGTGGTGTAGTGGTTAGCACTGTCGCCTCACAGCAAGAAGGTCCGTGTTCAAGCCCCGTGGCCGGCGAGGGCCTTTCTGTGCGGAGTTTGCATGTTCTCCCTGTGTCCGCGTGGGTTTCCTCCGGGTGCTCCGGTTTCCCCCACAGTCCAAAGACATGCAGGTTAGGTTAACTGGTGACTCTAAATTGACCGTAGGTGTGAATGGTTGTCTGTGTCTATGTGTCAGCCCTGTGATGACCTGGCGACTTGTCCAGGGTGTACCCCGCCTTTCGCCCGTAGTCAGCTGGGATAGGCTTCAGCTTGCCTGCGACCCTGTAGAACAGGATAAAGCGGCTAGAGATAATGAGATGAATGAAAAATAAAAAATAAATAAAATAAAGGGGGGGGTAAGGTGCACAGTCTGAGGTGTATGTGCTGTGTTACATATTATGGAGTGAGGTATTGCACATATAAAGTATTGCACAGAGACAGTCACATTATAAATTATTGCACGAGAGAGTCACATTATAAGATAAAATATTACACATTATGAAGTATTGCAAGGTAAGGTAAGGTGCACAGTCCTGAGGTGCATGTGTTGTGTGTAAGGTGCACAGTCCTGAGGTGCGTGTGTTGTGTGTAAGGTGCACAGTCCTGAGGTGCGTGTGTTGTGTGTAAGGTGCACAGTCCTGAGGTGCGTGTGTTGTGTGTAAGGTGCACAGTCCTGAGGTGCGTGTGTTGTGTGTAAGGTGCACAGTCCTGAGGTGCGTGTGTTGTGTGTAAGGCAGAGATGGGAGTAAGTCCCATACATGCAAGTCTCAAGTAAGTCACAAGTCTTAGCCCTCAAGTCTCAAGTAAGTCCAAGTCATCTCTATAGGAGGATCAAGTAAGTCAAGTCCAAGCAGAGCTTAAGTCAAGCAAGTCAAGTCGAGTCACGAGTCAAGTCATTAGTTTTTCAAATGTCTGTATTCACCAAACCAAAACCATCTTTTTTATGCACACTAACGAGTTAATGAATCAGCTGAAAATGAATGAATCTAAAACAGATTTTTATTACTTACACCACATGAAATAATCTCATTACTGTATGTGAAATTAAACAATGTATGATAATACATTAATAATAATATGAAAATCTGTTATCCTGAGTCAGAAGACAACAGTTGTTTTTCCCTCTGTGTGTGTGTGTGTGTGTGTGTGTGTGTGTGTGTGTGTGTGTGTGTGTGTGTGTGTGTGAATGAGTGAAGCACTGTAGCTAAATGTGCACACACTGAAATACTGGATTGCTCATTTTGTGGTCGGGTATCTGTGGCAATTATCACATACTGTATATAAAAAGAAACATAGGAACAGTTGAAGAACAATGTGCTTAATTCAACAAGTGTGTGTGTGTATGGGTGTGTGTGTGTGAGAGAGTGTGTGTGTGTGTGAGATAGAGAGAGAGAGAGAGAGAGAGAGAGAGCAATGTGAAAAACAATGTGAGCCTACAGTAACAAAGCATCAGAATATCTTGAGTTGTGAGCCATTACCAGTGGCCATTACACTTGCAAAAAACCAAACTAGTTAAAACCCTTGCACTGAGTTGCGACCGATGGGGTCTCATGATCACACCACCATGGCTAAACACACGTTCAACCGGGGCACTGGATGCAGGGATATGCAACAGTCTTACCACAACCTTGAAGAGAGAAGGAAGGGTGTGCCTGTTCAGTGCCCAGAAGTGGAGACAGTCCTGTCCACTACAAATGTCCAGGAAGTGTGTGAGCTGCATATGAGGTGTTGACGCAGAGTCCTTCTTTTGTCTCTTGTTCTGGTAGGATGCAAAGAGGCTTGACTGCGGCTCTGTCGCCTGGGCCTCTTCTTCCTCTTCTATGCGTGGGTTCGTTGGAGTGACTTTCACTGCTTCTTCCAGAATCAAGTCTTGAGCAAAAGCAAAAACAATATCACTCAATCACCAAGTAATATGATAATGTATATACCACAATATTTTTTATATATGGATTAACTTGATATGTATTTACAATAAAGCTGTAACATACCTTTGATCATCTTTGACACCTCCTCCTTAGTGTTGTCAGGGACCAAAACATCATGTATGACCCACATGCTGCCAAACGAAGGATCCAGCATGGCTGCCTTCAGATACAGTGGGTCAGAGAAGGGCAGTGGCTGGCAATCAGATGATGAGTTTTCTGCCATCTTCACATTTACGAAAATCCCCTTGAACCTCCTTTGAAGAGATGTCTGTAAGGTTTTGATGAAGGCCCCCAAGTAGCACATAGTGCCTTTTAAGTTTTCCAGATGGTGGTTGAGGGAGAGGACACAGGGGACCACTGCACTTATGGTTACCACTTTTTCACCTTGAGTGAGGTCAGTGGCTTCGACAAAAGGCTCAAGCACATGCACCAACTCTTGGATTTGACTCCATTCTCTTGATGTGAATGCTATCTCTTTGTGGCCAGACTCTTGTAGAATGGCGGTGAGCTTTGTGGCGTCACATTTCAGTACCGCTTTCAACTGCGTAAGTGTTGAGTTCCAACGCGTGACAACAGAGGAAGGGATGCCAGATTGCCCAAACTCTCTCTCAAAAATGTCCTTGAAGGAAGTGCTGCTGTGGAGTAAATTGCTCAGCTTGCAGGCCTTTGCAAGAGCTGCATTAGCTATTTTTGTGTCTTTTAAGCCATCCCCGACAACTAACTGCAACGTGTGGGCAAAACACTGCTGTCTTGTCTGAGATTTATCTTGGAGAAAACCATCCACCCTCTCTTGGTCTTCGACTGGCAAGTCAGTCCACAAGTTGTTGTCCTCAACTCCTTCATCTTCGTCATCCTCTTCATCTCCATGTTGTGGAAAACAAGTGCTGAATGCTTTTCTCATATTTGCAGCATTATCGCATATGATGTGCAATAGCTTCCTTTTGATTTGGTACTCGTCACAAATTTGCTCAAATTCCTCACATATTCTTTCCCCTGTATGGGAACCGCTGAACCTATTACAAGCCAGCAAAGCAGATTTCAGGACTAGTCCACCTTCTCCAATATCCAACCAGTGAGCAGTAACTCCTAGGAAGCCCCGCATTTTCCGATCTGACCATATGTCAACTGTGACTGACAGATTTTCAGCATTTGCAAGACTGTTCTTTAGTTTTGTCTGCTTTTCCAGCACTACATCATCCAGTTTTGAAGTAAGAGTTCTTCGGCTTACAGGGTTGTACCTTGTGTCAACAATAGACATGAAGCGCCGGAAACTTGGGTGTTCTATGATGGACATTGGTAAGTTGCAATCAATAACCAGGTCTGAAAGTATTGAACGTGTGATGGCGTTCTGCTGGGGATGGCTAGAAGTGTAGTGTTGCTTGTTACTTGTGATGAACTGGGAGATTGGTGGCTGACTTGAGTCTGTCGTTGGAGCTGCTTTTGAGCGAAGGTACTCTTCATATCTAAACATTTTGTCAGGATGGAACATAGGAATGTAACACATTGCAGTTCCAATTTACTTAACATCATTAGTTACTGAAGTACCATACAGTCGTTACTCGTTACATTTGAGCAGTGTGTGAAATCCTCTGGGTTTGCTGATAAAACGAAATCATTTGTCTGAACAAGAAGTGCGCAACTGCGTGCTGGGCTGTTTTTTTTTTTTTCACCCTGAAAGAGCTCGCAGGTTTCCAGCTGGAGAAATGTAAGCGCGCGTGTGCACGCCAGTGCTCCCTGTACAAAGGACTACATTCATGACTAGCCAGTTTTGGTGTTTAAGCTCAGGGATGCAAATCAAAGTCCAACCGTCTCTGTGCAAATGCATCGTTCAAATTTTGTTTGCAGTTGTTTTTCTTCCCCTCTTGTCCTTACGTTATGTTAAATTTAATCTCGTGCCTCAACTAGCTCTTTCTTTGACCATACGTGTTTACATTAATGAGCTTAATCACCAAACTGCCAAATTTTAATATTAGCTAAAAAACACAAAGTAGTAGACTAAATAGTTGCAAACAGCGCTAACGTTAGTGCTAACTAAGTTAGCTGTAACACCAGAACATTGTTTTCAGACGCTGCTAGCACTAACCGTTAGTCATAACGTTAGCACTGCTTGCAGCTATTTCGCATTCTACGGTACGTTTTGTTTTTTTAGCTAATATTAAAATATTAACGTATCAAGCCACTATAGCCTAGTAGTCTCTGTTGTAGAAGTCTCAGATATTAGCAGCCAAGCAGCAAAAGTCACATCGTTACTCACCTTTCTCTATGAGCTGTCCTGAAATGTCTGATGAAATTTGATGTAGTGCTTGCAGTATCAGAAACTTTAGCATCGCAGATGTTGCATGTCGCTCCTCTTTTATTTTGTGTTGTCCAATAGTCTTTGAATCCATAATGTATAATTTTCGGGATGGTGTTGGTCGAAGAGCTCGCCATCTCTCCATCTGATCGCTCATGCCTGCACGTTGCGTTGGGAGGAAGTGGGGTTGCCAGGTTTGCTGATATGCAGCAGGCCAGGAACACCCGCGCACAATTAAGCAATATCGATCTAATAATTTATTTGTTTTGTTTTTTTTAACAAGGCATGTTTTAACCAGACAGGTTTTTGTAATGTGACTTGTCAAGTCACATGACAAAAGTCAAGTCAAGTCGCAGGTCAGGAAAAGCAAGTCAAAGTCAAGTCAAGTCTTTTCTTAATATTGATCAAGTAAGTCACAAGTCACAAATCTGGCGACTCGAGTCGGACTCGAGTCAAGTCATGGACTCGAGTCCCCCCATCTCTGGTGTAAGGTGCACAGTCCTGAGGTGCGTGTGTTGTGTGTAAGGTGCACAGTCCTGAGGTGCGTGTGCTGTGTGTAAGGTGCACAGTCCTGAGGTGCGTGTGTTGTGTGTAAGGTGCACAGTCCTGAGGTGCGTGTGTTGTGTGTAAGGTGCACAGTCCTGAGGTGCGTGTGTTGTGTGTAAGGTGCACAGTCCTGAGGTGCGTGTGCTGTAAGTGTAGCGCCCCCTAGCGTGTCTAGCCATCTCTGGAGTGCGCTCACCGAATTATTTTGAATGCGAGAGATCTCTCTCTCAGGTTTTAATTAATGTTCGAAAGTAACACTGACTGCACTAAACCTTTAAATACTTACAGAATAATAATACTATTATACTTTATCCTACTAACTAAAAATACTGTTTCAATCGGGTGACCACTACTTTTGATTCTTACTATGCACTTGGGTTAGTATCTTTAACCATCACCACATTTACCATCAATGAGAATGAAAAGCAATAAACAACATTTCAGTTTAACTATTTACTGAAAAAATATCTTATTTACATAGTTACAAAACAATATGAAAGGTTTATAAATGAAATTAAATAAGTTCTCATTTCTGTTATTGAGAATATAAAACTTAAACCCAAAACTGTGGCCTATAGCCCATCAATGACCAGTATTTCCCATAAACTTAAAATATTTCAATGACCAATGTTTTAAATGAACTTAAAATATGTGAATGACCAGTATTTCCAATAAACTTAAATTATTTGAATGACCAATGTTTCAAATGAACTTAAAATATGTGAATGACCAGTATTTCAGATGACCCCTTGTCTTTTCTAATGACAAGTAACATTTATACTACACCTCATATCCTAAAGCCGGCATATAGCTAAATACTTATAACCTTAACACAAAGTAAAAGAAGTAAAGGGTACCCAATGACTTGTGAGTCAATCGTTGCAGGCCTGTGTTGCTCGAGATTTGTAGCAGCCAAACAAAATGGCTGCTTCGCGCTGCAAGCGCCAGAAGAAGAAAAAAAAAAACTCACGCGTAGGCGGTCTCCTCAGTTTCACACGCTGGGTTAGCGAGATGAAGTGGGGATGTCCTCGTGAAAATCCACTGAAGTGTCGGGTCGATTCGGGAACGGTGCTTTAAGAGTGGTCGTGTTGACCTCTCAGTAGCAAACCTCGGAAACTCTCCACCAAGGCACAATGCTGCGTCGATCAGACGAGCAGGCGGCAGTGTCCAGCGTCCATCTCCCACAAGTTCGACAGTTCACATATGCAGCACTATTGATTAACGTTGTAACACAGTAATAAGATTCACTGTCCGTGCATCTACTTACAAGGTCACTAAACATACACTTTTACACCATTACAGGCTAATTTTCTCGGCACAACTCCAACATGGGTTCTCTTCCTTTCTCCCCTTCTTCTCCCGTCTTCCGGAACCTCGCCTCGAGATTCTACTTCCTCCCTCACCTTGTTTTTTCACCTCTCATGTCATTGGACCATTACAAGGAAAATGAATTATACCGAAAACAATATGAATTTTAACAGAAATTATTCTAAAAGATTTTTAACACTTAGTAAACACTTTTTTTTTTTTTCATGAAATTAACACAAACAAAAACAATGAATTCAGATTGTACCCAAAATCCCATAGGGTTACATAAGGTGCACAGTCCTGAGGTGTATGTGTTGCGTTTCACATTATGGAGTGAGGTATTGCACAGAGGGACTCACCTTATAAAGTACTGCACATTATAAATTAGTAAATAGTAAAATAGTAAAGTAAATAAACTATAATGTCAGAGCATATCCGAGTTCAGGGCAGTTATGGCTTTTGGAAAGAAGCTGTTTTTTAATCGATTTGTCTTTGTCCTGATGCACCTGTAGTGCCTCCCTGAGGGCAACAGGTCGAACAGATCAAAGCCAGAACAATGGAATTTTGAAGATTAAGGACATTTCAATAATGTACTGGCTGCATCCTTTCCAAACTCACAATCCCTCTGTATCTGTCTCTCAACCACTGTATTGCCTGTCACTAAATGGCTCTCTCTCTCCCTCACTCACTCACTCTCTCTCACACACACAAACTCTCTCTCTCTCTCTCTCTCTCTCTCTCTCTCTCTCTCTCATACATTTATCTTGGCATCAGTCTTATCCCATTGAAATGTAGAGGTTTCGATAGAGTAATATCCATTTGTGTTGTAGTTCTGATAGCAGTAAGATCATTTTGTATCTCTGGTAATGTGTATCTGGTAATATGTATCCATTTGTGTTCTACTTCTGATAAGAATAAGATCATTTTATAACTGGTAATATGTATCTGTGGAGTAAAAATAATAATTGGATTTCAGATATCCTTGTGGCGGCACGGTGGTGTAGTGGTTAGCGCTGTCACCTCACAGCAAGAAGGTCCTGGGTTCGAGCCCCGGGGCCGGCGAGGGCCTTTCTGTGTGGAGTTTGCATGTTCTCCCCGTGTTCGCGTGGGTTTCCTCCGGGTGCTCCGGTTTCCCCCACAGTCCAAAGACATGCAGGTTAGGTTAACTGGTGACTCTAAATTGACCGTAGGTGTGAGTGTGAATGGTTGTCTGTGTCTATGTGTTAGCCCTGTGATGACCTGGCGACTTGTCCAGGGTGTACCCCGCCTTTCGCCCGTAGTCAGCTGGGATAGGCTCCAGCTTGCCTGCGACCCTGTAGAAGGATAAAGCGGCTAGAGATAATGAGATGAGATATCCTTGTTTTATTAAAATATGGAGATTGACTCTTAAAATTGTCTCTCTCTCTCTCTCTCTGTCTACTGTCTCTTCTTCTGTTGCTTGCCTTGTCGCTCTCTCTCTTTCTGGTTTGATCCGAGCAATAAACACTGTCAGAATTTTGACAAATGCTGGAGTAATCTCAAACCTGTTTCACTGTGGAGCTTATTTGGGGCACATTGTTAGTGGCAGTTTGCTGTCTTTTTTTCTGAATTTACAACAAGGAGATATGGCATGTGCCAAGTAGGGATGACCATTATTCTGTATGTGTGTTTCAAGACTGACTTTTGAGGGCCCCATGTCTGTATTTCGCCTAGGGCCCCAAAATGGCTAGAACCGCCCCTGGCTGAGCCTGATGCACACACAGGCTATGGGCAAGGATTTAGTACCCATTTGTCAAATTGACTGAAATGTGGTGCCTGTGTGAATGCAACGATCGTTGATGTAGGTCGGATAAGCACCTGATTATGCAATCACCATTCATGGATAGCTAGCTAACTCTGGCTTGTGTAACAGAAAGTCAGACTAGTTCATTTCCATAATAAATTCAGATATGATAAATAGCATTTCTATCTTGGATTCACGAGTCCGGCACCGTTGCAAGGTCATACTGTTTTCATGCATTTGTGAATTCAGTGGACGTTTCTGTATCCATGTAAGGTCATAGCCTGGCTTCTGTAGAAGTCAGTGCTCCCTCTGCAGGGATATTGAGGACTGTTCTAAACACACATCTGAATCTCTGCAAGTTTTTAGCTTAGAGACATATAACTGACACCATGAGAAACCTTGAAGCTTACATTGCAAATATGTTTTCAAATATTGTCAAGTCAAGTCAACTTTATTGTCAAATATGCTATACATGCTCGACATACAGCACAGATGAAATATCAGTCCTCTCTGACCCACGGTGCAAACAGGCAATGCAATAAATAAAAATAGAATAATTGAAAAAAATATATAAAAACAGTATAAACACTCTAGATAGGAACTAGACATAGACTAAACACTCAAACAATATAGCCTGTATTAAAAAAGATGGCTCTTTGTAAATAACATTTCTTATGATTAGGCTAGGTGGCACGGTGGTGTAGTGGTTAGCGCTGTCGCCTCACAGCAAGAAGGTCCTGGGTTTGAGCCCCGGGGCCGGCGAGGGCCTTTCTGTGCAGAGTTTGCATGTTCTCCCCGTCTCCGCGTGGGTTTCCTCCGGGTGCTCCAGTTTCCCCCACAGTCCAAAGACATGCAGGTTAGGTTAACTGGTGACTCTAAATTGACCGTAGGTGTGAGTGTGAATGGTTGTCTGTGTCTATGTGTCAGCCCTGTGATGACCTGGCGACTTGTCCAGGGTGTACCCCGCCTTTTGCCCATAGTCAGCTGGGATAGGCTCCAGCTTGCCTGCGACCCTGTAGAAGGATAAAGCGGCTAGAGATAATGAGATGAGATGATTAGGCTACTAATGGTAAGACTGCATCAGAAATGTGTAATTCATATGTCTGCAAGGAAACTAAGGCTGGTTGTTTGACATGGGCTAGGGGACAAGAACAGAGACAAGACAGAGTAGTGGAGGAAGAGAGAGAGAATACAGAGGAGACTAAGATGAACATGGAGATACCAACTGGTAGAGAGGAGGAGAGCCATGATGACATCAGGTGAACTGTAAAATGTGCATATATCAGTGTTTTCCCCAGAAAAAAAATTAAAGCCCTAAATTGTGGCATGATAAAACACAGACAATTGAGCGCCAACGGCGCGAAGCGAAACTAGGGGGGTCCGGGGGCATGCCCCCCCAGAAAATGTTTTGAAAATAGATGCTCTCAGGTGCATTTTCAGGGTCTCTGAGAGGTTTTAGATACATGATGAAAGGATAGATTTTAACAGTGCTTCAATGATTTCTGGCCTAAATAGTATTAATGTATACACATTTGAAATCTCATCTCATCTCATCTCATTATCTCTAGCCGCTTTATCCTTCTACAGGGTCGCAGGCAAGCTGGAGCCTATCCCAGCTGACTACGGGCGAAAGGCGGGGTACACCCTGGACAAGTCGCCAGGTCATCACAGGGCTCACATTTGAAATTTCACCTTAAAGTTCAACATGCAAGTTAAACTGTTTAGTTATAGATTACTGAGGTATACGATAGATTTGAAAATCTACGGGGATCCCTTGCACTTAATTATCTATGATCAAGTAGTGTTGTAACAAAAATGTGCATGAAAATATGAACAGTGGTTTGCTCCATCTTATGCAATCCAATGAAGAGAATCGATCATCATGACCTCCTGTTGATCACAAAGGGATCTGAACCTCAGACCTGCCACCTTAAAATAAGTTGCTATATTACAATAACTATAATGTTTTAGAATGTTTCTGATGCAATTACCGTAATATATGTATAACTAAGATGCACTGAAAAGAAAAGTAAGGCAACTGCATATTATAAAGTTTAAATTTTGGCACTTTATTAAATGGATTAGATTAAGATTAAAACATATTTAAAGGAAAAGAAAACTTAATTCATACATTTAAGTTTGCAGAAAGATTATGTACTTATAAACACATTCATGAAGAGATTGTGATAAGTGTCAAATGTAACATCTCATCTCATCTCATTATCTCTAGCCGCTTTATCCTTCTACAGGGTCGCAGGCAAGCTGGAGCCTATCCCAGCTGACTACGGGCGAAAGGCGGGGTACACCCTGGACAAGTCGCCAGGTCATCACAGGGCTGACACATAGACACAGACAACCATTCACACTCACATTCACACCTATGGTCAATTTTAGAGTCACCAGTTAACCTAACCTGCATGTCTTTGGACTGTGGGGGAAACCGGAGCACCCGGAGGAAACCCACGCGGACAACATGCAAACTCCGCACAGAAAGGCCCTCGCCAGCCCCGGGGCTCGAACCCAGGACCTTCTTGCTGTGAGGCGACAGCGCTAACCACTACACCACCGTGCCGCCCTTCAAATGTAACATAATTTTGAATAATAAAGATAAGCATATTTGGCAGTGTGATGTCACTGTGAGCTTTTAACAAAAGAATAATCCGGAGCCTTCTTTTGTTAAATGGATCCCAGTGACATCACACTGCCAAAAATGCTTATGATGATTATTTGAAATTATGCTATATTTGACACATTTGGACAACTTCACTTTGTGAGAGTGTTTATAAGTACATAATCTTTCTGCAAACCCAAACTAATGAATTAAGTTTTCTGCTCCTTTAAAGCAGATTAATTCTCCTTGGCTTTTGCTTGGCCCAATGTTGGGCAGCCCTCTCATAGTCCATCTCGCTGTCATCCATGCTGATGTGGATCAAATTGTCCAGCGAGTCTTCTCCTAGCTTATTAAAATCAGTCGGCTTTGTCCTTCTCGTGGGGGACAACATCGGCAGCCAATGAGATCGCTTATAATGAATCGGAAACTTCTGGGATGTTTGACGTTTTCTTTCGATATTTTTATTGGACGGTTTGAACATGTGATCTTGACACAGCCAAGAGATTACAGTTTGTTTACATCATACTACGCGGACATATTACTGTGACAGAATCAACACAAACATTGGAAAAAAGATGGCTTGTTTAACACAAATATCAATCAGTATGTAAATGGATGTTATTTGCTCTCCTATGTATCTAGTTACTTGGCGGTAGGAAATTTTAACATATCGGTATAAATCTAAGCGTATTGGATTTTAACTAAAGCGACGAAGCATATAGGCAGGCAGAGCAAGCGTATCGGGCCCGATACGCTAAAACGGTTTGGGGAAACCCATGCAATCCAGTCTGCAGCGTTTCTACAAAAAAAAAAAAAAGGCTCTGGTGACTTAGTCTGTAGCACGTAGCAAAGTAACAAAACAAATAGCAAGTTGCTCTGTATCTGTTTTAGCCGGAGGTAATCCGTAGTTTGGACTCAAAGTAAGAGTCTCTACACAAAACGTGTGTCGGCTAAATAGCAACACAAAATCAAATTAGGCTACTCCTCTCTGGCATTCACTTAACTTTAAACAACCGCTGGAGTCATGGAGCAGTCTCTATAGAGATCTTGCAGTCACGTGACCGGAAAGTACACAACCGCCATCTTGTCGGTCAAAAACACCGCTGAATACTGCTGCACTCGTGTACAGAATGGATCAATTTCAACCGACGGACTACATGGCTCATTTTTCTAATGAACAGATAACTAGATATATGTCTAAAATAAACGATCTACAGATTTGTGACCCTTATGGCTTACTGGACGGAGTTTTCACGACCGGATTTTGAACTGTCAGCGGAATACCCAGACGTGTATAATTACCTCATTAACTTTCCCTCGCTGTTCAGTGGTGAAGCACTGTGTGCCTATAAATCTCTGGACAGTTATCTCTACAGAAATTCAGGATTTGTCAGCGACTCAGATGTGGCATCTTGTAAACAAGAATCCTCATTGGATAGGTAAGTCACTTAAGTATTGAGTATAGCACTGACCAGCCGATTATAGAATAGAATAAGGTAATTCCAAATCGTCCGTGTTGTTTACATGGATCTGGCGTTGGAGAGGTAGAGGCTTGGCAGTGGAGATTTGAGTGGCTATTTTCTGAGCTTAGTCAACAGGCCGGCTCTGCAGCCTCGCTTTTGCTTCCACTCCCGGCACCGCCTCCTTCGCTTTGCTTCCGATAACAATCCATGGAGACCCCGCTGGTCTCGCTATCTCGTCCGGAATGTTTTTTTTTTTTCTCATCCAGAACGTTGTGCATGCGATGGAAATCACTACAAACCGTCATTTTCTGCTGGAAACCAATGTCCAGTAAGTCCATACGGTTGTAGTGGATATTGAAGTCCGGTACAGACGAACAACACGCACACAAAAAACATAAAAACCATGCACAGGTAGGGAGAGCTTGTAGCCGCAGCCGTTGTAGTAGAATTGTATATAGTAGGGTTTTCCAGAAGAAAAGGTAGAAGTAAAAGCAGAAGTAGACCCAGAAGTAGAAGGCGGAATATGGCGTTTGACCGACAAGATGGCGTCTGTCACAATCTGGATCGGCTGTGACGTCACATGCAAGTGCTCCATTGGCAGGGAACTGTCAGGAAACTCACAAATCTACACTGTGCAATTTAATTTCAAAATTTGGCATACTGCAATTGAGTTCACAATTTAGTATACTGCTCAGTGTTCTCAGGGGACATGGAATGGATGCAAGTACCTCATTCTCTGATATGTAATGGAATGTGTTCAGCCTTGATGTTAATAAAAAAAACACATTTGCTTTTACAATTTGCTTTTATTCATGTACGCCCCCCCCCCCACCCCGCTCAATGACCTCCCACCGCCTGTCTGCGCCAAGCCCCCCCGTTCCTTATTTTCAGATCTGAAAGTTGGCAACCCTAATAGCAACACAAAATCAAATTAGGCTACTCCTCTCTGGCATTCACATAGCTTTAAACAGCCGCTGGAGTTGTGGAGCAGTCTCTATTGGCAGGGAACTGTCAGGATACTCACGGCAGGAGGAATCCAGGAACGACTAGCCAACTCGCAAAAGCTAGTCAGGCTCTCCCTCACTCGGCACTGTAACCTACAAAACGGCGCGTCTTTATACGCCACTATTAGAAGGGTCGATTGACACTAAACACTTCTTGTTACTAACTTAAACTTCACTGCAGGGTGCATGAACGTTGTTCACCCATCTAAATTCCCTCACTCTTTACGGAACCCAGAAGAAAATGCACATCCATCTCATCGTTCCCCGCACACTTCTTTCTCTTTCTACTTCCTGTTCACCTCTGACCCAACTCTTCTTCTGTGGTTGTCTTATCAATTGGCGATTGATGAAAAATAATTTAAAAAAATAATAATAATCATTTGACATCCATCACGTTGCCTTTGTGGTCTCCTGAACACAAATCATCATCAACATGACTAAAACAGCTTGGTTTGTGAGATTATTGTAGCTCCGTGGATTGAGTGAAGTGAACAGATGTGATTGAGCAGTTATATATAGGGTTGCCACCATTCAGAAATGAAAATAAGGGATGCCTACCACGGCTCCTTGGGGCCATGACCACCACGGGCACGACTCCCATGGGGTGGGGTGCCCACAGCAGTGGTATGTTTTATTTTGTAGGTGTTTTTAGTAAAGGGGTGATCAAGAAAGCAGTTACTCATACTTAAAGCTTGAAATGCTTTATTGCCAATGCTGTAAAAATGTATAATGTACAAGTAGGCAACAATTAACTTTTAAAATATAATCTAAATATATTGAGAACTTAATATCACTGTAAATGTAAGTGCATAACTGTTCTTGGTGTAGGGACTCTCTTTGTGAACCTTGGGGGCATTTTTACTTAGAGAGGAAAAAAGAGAACAACAAACAACAAAAACACAACAAACATGTATGTCTGCTTATTCAAGAATGCAGAAAACAAGAAAGTGCAAAACATTACTCCTTCCCTCAACAGTCCTGAGTTCATCAGGAACTGTTGTGTTTCTCTTGTCTGTGGAGTAGACCAGATTTAAACAGTCAACAGATTTCCCTCACTTCTTTTGCCAAGTGTACTTCTTGTTACTCCTTGCTGCACTGAGTAACTCTTTGTCTTTCAAAGCGCTGTTGTAAAACTCGGGCTTTTTGAGCAGCGCCGGTGTGTGTTGTCTGTCTCTAGGCAACCGTGACAGCGCCACACGCAGAGACGCAGGCAGCCAGGCAGGGGCGTAGCACCAAATTTGGAGCCCCAGGAACCACCAGTTCCGTGGACCCCCCCTCCCGCTGCAATTGCATTGATTCCTCAGAAAATATTGCACATGCACAGTTTGTTTCATTTTCTTTATTCATAATATATAAAATTAACAACACCAGAGGCAGTACAACATTGAAGTGGGGACTCCTCAAAAAAGAACAAATGGCAGTCTGATTTCCACAATCATGAAAAGCTTTTTTTACAGCACAATTAAAGATAAGAAATAATGATTAAACTGACTGATCTTTTTTCTTTGAGAACATGGAAAAACAGAAAACAGGCTTTCACAAGTTGTAGGAAAAATTGTAATTTATATTCCAGTAAATGCCCACTGACGGGTCTTCTTGGTGGCAAAATCACAGATGAGGTGCTTAAAGTCCAGTTGTCTTGCTAATTCACTTTCAGTGGAGAGAAGGGCAAGGCTGTTTAATCTCTCCTGGCTCATTGTTGACCTTAAATAATTTGAATAAATGTAATCATTTAGATTACATTTCATTTTATATCTTAGTGTCAGCCACGTTTCTATGGCACCCCTGAGGAGGGCGCGTGGCATCGCACACCGGTGGAGAAGGTTTATAGTGTGCTTTTCCTTACATCTAGGCTAATGCCGCTTTTCCACTACAAACGCGGCTGAGCCGTGCCGTGCTGAGTCGAGCTGAGTCGAGCTGAGTGGGGCTGTTGAAGTTGCATTTCGACTACAACCGCGCTGAACCGTGCTGGCTGGAAGTGGGTGGACACATTGGGTGGAGTTAGCGAAAGTGGGTGGACGTCACGTAATGTCGTTAAGCAGCGCAAACAGTGACATCAGTGACAGTGGCGGAACAAGTCAGAGCCGGGCCGGGGGCGGGGCAAATGACCGGGCATTTTATTAAAGCTTATCATAACATCATTTTAGGCTACAAAATGTCCGCAACTGCGGTGTTTACCAATTTCAACACTACCGGGTGCAACTATGTTATTTAGTACATCAAGTCCTTCAAACGAACATGTAACTCAGAAACAAAAAACATTAGGATACTGTAAATGGCTCATAATAAAACATCAATAGCCTATACTGCGCACATTATTTGAAGGGCATACGAATGAGCGCTCAGAGGTTGCAACGGTGACAGGAAGAGTCAGAAATAAAAGGAGGGCGGTGCAAACCTCACTGAATGCACTGTGTTTACCAATTTCAACACTCTGGGGTGCAACTATGTTACTTTGTACATTAAGTCCTTCAAACGAACATGTAACTCAAACAAAAAAACATTAGGCGACATACTGTACATGGCTCATAATAAAACATCAATAGCCTACTGCGCGCATTATTTGAAGGGCATACGGCGAGCCTTGCGCTCCGCGAACTCGTCCACGATGCTCTGTATGTCACTGATTCAGTGATCTTTTAAGTGGTAGTCTCACGACCCGGATAGTAAACAATAAACATGGAGGACATGGAGTCGTTAGGGTTGCTGGTCTTGGTGCTGTGGCTTGTTGTCACCGACAACGCCAACAGATACTGGCAAGAGCGTATAGATGAGGCGAGGCGCATAAGGCTTCAGAAATTCTCGTAATTCATAATTCTTCTTCTTCTGGGTTTGCGGTGTTTACAGATCCCAGCGCGCTCGCGGGGCGTGTGTGGGCATGTGAGGACACTCCTCCTCACCAATCAGTGCACAGGGGAGTGTCTGCTCACGCCCCCAACCTCACTTGGCACGGTTTGGCTCGCTTCAGCCCCACTCCAAAACGGTGCGAGTTTTAGGGGCTAAGCAGGGCTGAAACGAGCTGAGTCGTGCTGGTTTTTGGTAGTCGAAACGCGAGCCGTGTCGGGCTGAAGTGAGCTGAAGCGAGCTGAAGTGAGCTGAAAAAGGGTAGTGGAAAAGGGCCATAAGATAGGCTCACCTTCTCTCAAGTTGTTGACACCTGTTGCGACTGGGGCATCATCACGTTCTGGGACATTTTCTGAAACTGAGTGGGATTCATTTTATAAATTAGCTTTCCTAATATTTGGACAACATTTTGAACCAACATCGACCCTATGTTAGGCTTTTGGGACACACACTGTATCTATAATAGTAATTATGAAAATAAATTTAAGACAAGAATAGGGCTTCTATCACAATTATGTGGTAGCCTACAAAATGACAGATTATTTCATTTCGAATTATTTGATTTAGGCTACTATCACGGTGGTATGCAACTGAATGGGATAACCAGTTAGCTATTCATTTTCACATTTGGGCTCACCTTTCTTGGGAAAGAAATCAGTAAGCAGTTGCTTTCCTTCATCTTGTTTCCTCTGCCTTTCTTTTCTTTTCTGAAAGCCTGATTTATTCTTTGATGACATGATCCTTGTTGGCTAAGAACTGTCTGCTGCGTTTCATGCCGAAGCATGAAAAAATCCGTTGCGCATACAATCAAAAGTCCGCGAGAGGGCGGACTAAACCAATGTGCATTGATAATGGGGGTGTCTGATATAGGTTACTATTTGCAGGCTGGGACATACATTTCAACCAATGTATTCCCAGAGATCATTGAATTTGCATGAAATACCAACAAATATTGACATTATTGAGAAAAAAAACAAAAGGGGAAAAAATAGACTCCTTTTGGGGACCTCCCAGCCAGGGGCCCTCCCTGTCAGGACCCTGTGAATCAGTCCTACTTTACCCCCCTCTACGACGCCCCTGCAGCCAGGCACAGACGCACAGAGCGTGACACAGAGTGGAGGGGTTTGTGTCCTGGGTAGATCCCGCAACGGAGTATTTCCTGTTTTATTTTGTTCATTATTGTTAGATTTAGTGTTGATATGTGTGAGACAGACATGTGTATTGGACATTTATGAAAATACGGAACAAATCGCATCCCGTATCGGATCAATACGGGACACAAGATTTAATTGCCAAATAAAGGACGATTCCGTATTTTACGGGACGGGTGGCAACCCTAGACCACAGTAAGGGGGAGATTATATTCATCATTGATAAAAGACTTGTCCAATAAAAATCTGTGTGAAAAATCTGTGTCTGTTTTTTGTACAGCTGCTTCCTCAGCTCCAGTCACTGTGGCTTGTCGGGCGCAGTAATAAACCACAGTGTCCTCTGTCCTCAGACTCTTGGCCTCTAAGTACTGTGTGCTTGCTGGGACGTCTTCTGTCATGAACTGGTTCTTCACAGGCTCTGCATATGTTGCTTGATTTCTCCCTGTATTCATCCCCTCAATCCATTCCAGAGCTCTCCCTGGTTTCTGTCATATCCAGTGTATGTAGTAGCTCGTCATTAAATATCCACTTATTTTACAAGAGATCTTCACATTTTCTCCAGGTCTCTTTACCACAGCAGGAGACTGGTCCTGTCTGATCTCAGCACTGCAAAAACCTGCCAGATAAAACAATCAAAAATAATCATGAATGCATTCAATCATACACTCAGTGGGAAACATGTAAAGAAGTCTCAGAGACCTTGTGTTAACATGAGGATAAAAATGCACTGCTGAATGACGCTCAGCCCCATAATCAAACTCTGTGATGGCTGGAAGTTCTGGAATTCAGTTGGGTGAAATGAGCTTTAGCTGAGCAACGAGCAGATTTTTATGCAGAGCAAATAAGAACAGGATGGATTTGCATCAACATCCTTTTAACCAATAGAGTCAGGTCTATAATATGAAGATCCACGGGCTGATTTTGCATGTGCCGAGGATGAGAGCGAGGACACATTTTACAGTTTGTCAGTTCAGTGCCAAGTGTCACCAGGCCCATTTCGTGGACGAAATGCATTTCGTCATCACAAAATGCATTTCGCCAGAGGAAATGCATTGCGTGATGGACGAAATGCATTTCGTCTGACGAAATGCATTTTGTGATGACGAAATGCATTCTGTGATGGACGAAATGCATTTCGTCCACGAAATGGGCCCGGTGACACTTGGCACCCCATAAGTATAGTGGTTGTTTTTAATAATTGGTGAACATGCAAGTAACCTTCAAAGTTCTGTAAATTTAGTAATTTCCTTCACTTTAGAGATGGTTGTTAATTATTAACAAACATATTTTATCGAATGAATCAACATTTTTAGTGACTGTCGATATCAGTGTTTATAATATACATGTTGAAGGTGTAATTGCTGTTATTGAGATGATGTCTGTGCTCCTAATTCTGAGAGATAATACTTGTGTATTTTCTCATTTCAAAAAAACAAACAAACAAAAAAAAACCTCGCAATTTCATGAGTTTAATCTCAGGAGAAGTGAGATCCTGCCCTCTCTAAGTAGGTGCAGAAACATTGACATTTATTTTCATTGTTCATGAAATATTCTGTAAAATGAAGAAATTAATAAAAAGGTTCAATATGACTAATCTTGAAAGAATATAATTTTAATGCGGTTCTTTGATCAAAATTATTTTTTGCATGTTTGAAATGGCACAAGCGATTAAAACTTCATTCCAGTGAAATTTATTGAAAACATGGGGAGGAGCTTCATCTGATGGAGAATGTGTGGCTTTTAATGGAACAGAAGCCTCTTTATCAAATACGATAATATTCAATCAAATATGAAAGGATCCGTGAAATAGGATTGATAAGGTTTGTATCTTCCCTTACAGAAAAAAAAACACATGAATTTCCCATGTGATCACGTTACCACGTGTTACCATGTAGAGCACATGAGGAAAACATGTTACCACATGTGTAAAACATTCCCACATGTGATTCACATAAAATTGGGCCAAAACCACATGTTTCCCATGTGCAGATAACATGTTTCACATGTGAAGTTCATGTGGTTTTTCTGTAAGGGTTGTGGACATTCTGCTATACTGTACACTGTATGAGGTGTTTTTGTACAGGGATGTTGTTGATTTGTCTCACTGTGGTTCACGAGCGCAGTAATACACAGCTGTGTCTTCAGTCTGCATCTTCTGCCCTGTTAATGTTACTGTGCTGCTGGACGTGTCTCTGGAAACCTGAAACCTGCTTTTCAATTTCTCACTGTATAAAGTACTACCGCTGCTACATACACGTCCAATCCATTCCAGAGTTTTTCCTGCAGGTTGTCGTATCCAGTGTGTACAGTAGCTGCTATCAGTTAATGAATATCCAGACACTTTACAGGTCAGAGTCAGTGACTGACCAGGGGTTAATACTGTGGATCCGGTCTGGATCAGCTCAACACAGTGAACACCTGGGAAAGAAAAGTTATTTTAATATTGTAAAAATAAAAAGCAATAAAAATGTATTAAATGTCAAATGTAAAAACACTTACAGTGTACGGCTGCCAGCAGCAGCAGCAGGAGGGATGTAGAGATCATGGTGTGTGTTGAAGCAGAAGAAGTAAAAGCTCTTGGTCTTCACTGCTTAAATATATAACAGGGAAGGACATTTGCATCGAGACACTCCTAATCTTCAGGGAAATTTGATGGATTCTTCTGTATGAGAAAACCTCCCCATCTCTCAAGCATCTCTAATCTGTGAGTTTAAATCTATAATAATTTGGACCAAATATTTGAACAATTAAAAAGATGAAAACAGTTGTTCAGGGGTGAGCTTATGGACTATTACCTGTTTTCAGGTGAACTTATATGAAGCAATCACATGAGAATATCACCACAATAGGGAATGAATAAAACACAACAGTTAAAGAGTGTGCAGTTATGGAAAAATAATCAATGATGGGGGGAATTGAAAAAAAACAACTGAAAGAAATCCACGATAAGATTCACTTTTTATTGAGAGATGTACAAATGACTGCATTCCATTTTCTCTCAGCATTCATTCATTTCTTGATGTGAGAAATTATTCTGACACATTGTATTCCCAAAGTACAAATCACACAAAAGGACAAACATCAGAGCCATAAATTTAGTGTTTGTTTGTGAAACTTTGTCTATCATGTTTGGTATTTGGAGGAAACATGGCATGAACCCAGTCGAGGATTATAGGCTTGAAACACTGAGAAAATTAGAAATGATAATTACAGCTGTCTGTCTGTCTTTCAGTGTGTGTATTTGTTTTCCACACATCATTCTTATTCTGCCATCAGTGAGACCTCGTGATATAATTCATTACTCAGCTTTAATATATTCATTGTCAAGCAATTGATAGATATGAGATGTTGCCTTGTTTCTGTTCAAGTGGATGACAAACCTAATATTAACACTAAAAAGTAAATGTCGTTCGATCAGCTGAACTTTTTTTAACAAGTTAAAAGTTTACTGAAAAGCGTCCATGTGATATTCACTGTGTGGAAGGACTGAATGAGGAAATCTTCAACACTAGTTAATATAAATATTGCTGCTCGGAAATGTTTCACTGAAGTGGGCGAGGTTTTGGTTGTCAGAAATGTTTTGGATAAATTAACTGAATCAGCAGCCCCATAGTTTCAGACACATCATGGTGTTGGAATTATTTCTGCTGATTTCTGATCAGCCTTCAAAAGATTTTGCAGAGTCATGGCCATTTGCATGACACCAAACACGTCCCATCCATACCAGGGGTTTCTTCGCTGCTTTGAAAAGTCAATCCAGATCCTCTGCAGGAGAAATTCAGAGTTTCTCCAGGTTTCTTCTGCATCTTCACTTGGAATGACTCAGTACTTTGACATTTCACACCTACTGAAGGAAGTAAAATATTCAATTCATCCAGTTTTAATCCAGATCAAGACACATAAAAGAGTGAATCACAGGTTTCAGGGGAGGATAAAAAGTAAAAGTGTGACTGAGATGGTTTATTAGTTGCACTGAGAGGATCTCTCAAACGCGTCTCAAAGTTTTTGGAAGGGGAATCCACTATTCTGTGTCACTGTGTGTCTCTCACGCAGTAATACACAGCTGTGTCTTCAGTCTGCAGATTCTGTCCTCGAATTGTTATTGTGTTAGTAGCAGTGTCTCTGGAGATGCTGAACTTATTTTTCAGTTTCTCACTGTAAGCTGTACCACCACTACTACTGATGTATCCAATCCACTCCAGAGATTTTCCTGCAGGTTGTCGGATCCAAGCTGTACCATAGCTCATAACTGAGTATGAAACCTTGCAGTGGATGGAGAGACTCTGGCCTGGCTGGACTGTCATGGAAGCAGGCTGAGTCAGTTCCTCACCATGCACATCTGTGGAGGAAAACACATGGTGATATTTCACACAATATACGCTGCACATTTATTGTTATTGTCATAAATGAATGAATTTGATAAAGCACTCACAGGAAGCAGCTGCCAGCAGGAGAGATGGAGAGAACATGGTGTGTGTTGTTTGTACTGGGGTCTTCTCTGTTCTCCAAAGTTTAACAGAGACCATCACACCACATAAATAGAGCGATATCCAGCCCTGACTCTTGTATTTGCTTATCTGCTGATGATAGGAGGAGAACGGATTTCAAATTTTTTAAATCATGAGGAGGAGATTCATCTTATGGAGAATGTGTGGCGTTTTAATGTAACTCATCTTTTCAAATACAGAAAGCTCTTTCCCAACTTCCATTATTTATAAATCAATAATACAGGGAATTATACATATAGAGAAACTCACAACAAGGATTAGATACTAAATTAGGGTGATGATTATGATATGTGTTTGAGGACATAATCTCCTGTCCTACCCACTTCTGCCCTTTTTTTTTTCAATATTTTCTCACAAACTCTGTTGGTTCTTTTCCCCACAATATTAACACATTAGTTCTTGAAACCACAGTGATGTGAACAAGGATGCAGCAGAAAACATGTCACGCAGCATCACATGAGCTCCCAATCCACTGCCATGTTGAACCACAGGCTGCTCAGTGGAGAGATGAGTGGATGATGAGAAGGTTCTATGTGGAACCCGACAATAGAATGTTTCACTGTTGGAAAGAGTTCCAAGTAGGACCATATAGAAGCTGAGAACCCTGAATTATCCACAGAACAATTAAACCATTCTAATGCCTCTGAATGAAAAAAGGATATGATTTTATACAGTGTAACATCATACAGATTCACATTTCATTGGAAAAGTTTAAACAGGGGTTTATTTGTATAAAATTAGACAATCGATCAACTTCCTTATTTCAATCTTTCTGAATTTACCATGAAATCAGGTTCTCCAGAACAAAGAGCCTTATCTACTGATCCACACAACACAGGTTGCTGATATGCTGTATGTAATTCTGTTTAATCTGAGCGTCATGATTCATAGCATAACGTGAGAAGAAAAATGGCCTGAACGTGCAGAGAGCAACAGGTTGAGATCGTTGAGTTTGCACAGACTGCCCTCTAGAGGCACAAAAGTCTCATCTCATCTCATTATCTCAAGCCACTTTATCCTGTTCTCCAGGGCCGCAGGCAAGCTGGAGCCGATCCCAGCTGACTACGGGCGAAAGGCGGGGTACACCCTGGACAAGTCGCCAGGTCATCACAGGGCTGAGACATAGACACAGACAACCATTCACACTCACATTCACACCTACGCTCAATTTAGAGTCACCAGTTAACCTAACCTGCATGTCTTTGGACTGTGGGGGAAACCGGAGCACACCCACGCAGACATGGGGAGAACACGCAAACTCCACACAGAAAGGCCCTCGCCGGCCACAGGGCTCGAACTCGTACCTTCTTGCTGTGAGGCGACAGCGCTAACCACTACACCACTGTGCCGCCCGGCAGAAATATACGAGAGCCACTCAAGGCCTTTTCCTTGTGCCTGTCTAATCCAGGAAATGTCCGCACTGCCATCACTAATCCCAGAGTAGGTACAGATGAGTTGATGAGATCCTCCAGGTTTAATGACCACCGGCTCAGACTCGGTTAGTGTCTGACATCCACAACCTGTCAAATACATTTCATCATTTCATAGTTTTACATCATTACACAGTTTATCTGAGTGATATATGCACAAATAAGCTGTTACTCATGGGTTATGGTCAATAATATCAAAATAAAACAGTAACTGATAAGTGGTTGCATGGCTGTTCCTGAAAAAAAACAAACATCTGAACTCAGTGGAAATAATGCAGCTGGAGTCTATGCTTATAAAGGGAAAGTCTCATTTGCATGCCCAACCTACAGAGGAGTTATAGACAATACGAAACATGATCACTTGAAGAAACAGGCGTTGTATTTGGGAGGAAAAATGTCAGTCATTTGAGATGAGTGATCCAAAAGGATGACATTTTTCACGCTCAGGTGCCAGTGGCGGAACAACTGCACACAAGGCCCAATAAGGGCCCCCCCATGCCGAAATTGCAAACAAACAAATTAGGCTTGCGGCATATCGGCCTACTCCGGCTATATCTAACAAAAAGCAGTTTTTAAGAACGTAGCCTTTGGCCCTAGCCATGGCGAAATTGCAAACAAACAGAAGGCGTGCAGCATATAATCAGGCTATATGAGAACAGAACTTGCTCAAAGTTTTTTTAATTATTCTTATTATTTTAGGGGCGGCACGGTGGTGTAGTGGTTAGCGCTGTTGCCTCACAGCAAGAAGGTCCTGGGTTCGAGCCCCGGGGCCGGCGAGGGCCTTTCTGTGTGGAGTTTGCATGTTCTCCCCGTGTCCGCGTGGGTTTCCTCCGGGTGCTCCAGTTTCCCCTACAGTCCAAAGACATGCAGGTTAGGTTAACTGGTGACTCTAAATTGACCGTAGGTGTGAATGTGAGTGTGAATGGTTGTCTGTGTCTATGTGTCAGCCCTGTGATGACCTGGCGACTTGTCCAGGGTGTACCCTGCCTTTCGCCCGTAGTCAGCTGGGATAGGCTCCAGCTTGCCTGCGACCCTGTAGAAGGATAAAGCGGCTAGAGATAATGAGATGAGATGAGATGAGTGCTCTGCTGTCGCAACTGAGATGGGGAGAGTGAGAAAACGCAAGAAGGCCATGCACACCTCACGAAATATAGAAGTTACTGCTGGATGGTCTACTACATGCAACCTGGCCAGGCTAAGCACAGATGTGTGTCTCGCTATCTGCTCCTTGAAACAAGCCCTACATGACACTAGTTGACCAGGGAAGCTGGAGTCAATATCCTGTGTGATCACTCTAGTGATCACACAGTCAATGGGCCACTTCATATAGCTCCTCGTCCTTGGCATGCTGGAGCGTATTTGGATGAATAGCCTCAAACAAATGAGCAGTCCGATTTAAACTGACAAACCTTTGTGACAGCTGCTGAATGATTACATCAAGGCACGCGTAGAACACATTCACCCAAAAATAATGTTCTGCATCGCAAAGCCGACTGTCTTCGCTCAGGTGATCAAAGTGGCGCTTCACTTTTTTCAACCTGGTGGCTACAAATTGCGTTTGACTGCCCCAATGCCAGAGTGGAAGCCTTTGCCTCATCAAACTGCTCCCTGTACTCCTGTAGAGTTTGTACAGCATTCTGCAATAATGCAGACGCTTTGAGGAGATCAATGGTCTTCTCCTGCAGTAACTTTGAGATGGCATTAGTGCACTCCAAAATCTTTGTCTGAAGGCTGATTAAAAATATGAACTGAAATTTAGTAATGGCCTTTTTACTGTAAGTGCATCTGCCTCATCTCGTTCATTTGTTTTCTCGCTTGTAAGTGAGAGCTTTAATGACGTCTCCATATCTGTACTTTAACGCAACAAGCGCATCGTAGCGGGAGGACCAGCGGGTTGGGCAGAGGCGTTTCAAGGTTATGTCCCTGCCCTCTGGGCTCAATAAGTCGCCAAGTAATGTCCATCTCTTAACACTGTTGGCAAAAAAGTTGTACAGTTGTTCGATGGATTGCAGTTTTTTTGCAAATTCCTCAAACAAAAAACAATTAAATACAAAAGGAACAGCTTAGTTTACCTTGAAAAAATTACAATTTATTAGATTTTAAGTTTGTTCAGGGATTTCACAAGGGTTTTTTTTATTTTATTTTTTTTAACCATGATAAGAATGTGTCGCAAAAATGAGAGATATATAGGTCAACTAGTCTGCAATCATGTGAAACCTTGTAGGTTTCAAGGAATTTCCAATGAAATCACGTAAGGCACATTTATTGGGAGGGCCTGAATGTCAAAGGGTGGGGCCCTGTATGTCTAGGGGGAGGGCCCAAGGCCCAGGGGCAATGGCCCCGCCTGCCCCCCTTTAGCTCTGCCCCTGTCAGGCGCTTCATTAACACTGTGGGCCACGATTGTCTCGCGAAGAGTGAATGTGGAATCAGCTGAAAGCACGAAACGTTTCAGTTAAACTGCGGACCCAGAAACAGAAAGCAGTGAACCCAGTGAGACTATTGCTGTGCTTTTACTGATTCTGGAGTGAATTTTAACCAAATTGTGAAAAAAAGTTTGACATGAAAATCAGGTTGGAGTTCCAGCAAGGTCTTTCAAAGTCAAAAATCTGGAGTCAAATTGACTTATTCTTCATAATTTGTGTGTTTTTTTTTTTTTTCAAATATATAATATGCTCTAATCTTGAGTTGGATTTTCTCAAGGCAAAAGGTGTGTATGTAGCATCATGTCAAAGCAGTTTATCATGAAACGCCTCATTCCAACAGTGTTGGTGATCAACTCAGGGGAACAATAAATTCTTGTTGTGGCAAGCTAGGGCGTAATTTTGGGTAGGGACGCTAGGGATGTGTCCCTACCAATATTCAGCCGCTACTGTGTAATCACGATCAATAAAACTGATGTCCTAACCTGAGCAATGATTATATGGCACACAAAGGGTTAAATGTATGACACTGCTAATAATCCCCCCTCTAACGTAGATATCATTCTCTGATTAGCTACCTGTTTCTTGCTAACTTACATGGTTGGCTATCCCAGCTGTCACTCCATCTGCTGTAAAAGCAGCACACTTCCCACAGCAGCCGTGACTACCTGCCCATCAACCCCCCATATCTCACACGTACACACCTGACCTACCCCACGCACCCCCCACTCTCCGTCAGCCTACAAATTGAGCTGGACTTCGATGTCCATGCATGCTTGCCCTACGACTCGCATGCTGACTTGAGTATCATGGATGATGGCCCCCCTCCCAAGAAACGAGACATTCGTTCATTCTTCTTCAAAGTCAAGAATGTAAGTGCAGGGTTTCCGTCGAGCTTTAAAAACTCAACAAAATCCTTTTGATGTATGGAAACCCTTCATAAAAGTATTGCTGTGGCTCCTTAGGCAGGTTTAGCAACGTGACAGGATGCATCAGAGCTAGGCTACTGCATAGCTGCAGAGAAAAGGAATGCTGGAGCAATGTAACTTGGTGTTAGATAATATCCTCGATGAATGAATGTTAAATTTATAGACCTAATGGTTTTACAGAATGTAAGTAGATGTAGGCTACTGCATGGCCATGCAGATGTGCGACTTGCATTTCAGAATCAACAGTGTGACAGCCGCTGAGTCTGCTGCTGAGTCTGCTGCGTTCACCGTTTTACAGAGAGCTCTTTCTACTACTACTAGGCTAGGCTAGATATAACAAATCCATGGTCCTTTACTGCCACCTACAGACGAATATTGGTAACTGCCTTGGATCACTTTTGTGTCCCCACCAATGTCAAAATCAAAGTTACTCCCTTGGTGGCAAGTGGAATCAACACCTGCCTAGTAGGGGTGAAATTACTGCTTCTCTGGGCGACTGGAACCTAAAGGATCTGTGTCCTCAACCCCCAAGCCTCAAGTCTATTTTACCTCCACTAGGGGAAATGCACAGCTTAGGCCCTAGAATGTGTTGGCTATGTGTCACGGTAAGTATCCAAAGGGCAGAACAGAGGCACAAGTGTGAGTGGTAACTAACCCTGTGCTTTCACAAAGCTGTATTATACTATTGGGAGAGGATGAGATGTCCCTCCCTCAGAGATGTTCCAAAATCCCAGCATAAAGAACTAGACAACAGAAAGCAATTCTTGAGAACTAGCGAATTTACACTAATTTATTATACTAAAGTGGTCAAGTAAAACTACATGGGATGACATAAAACATTTTTGAAAAGAAATAAAAAGTAATCTTTGAATTCACTCTTCCCTTAGGTTTAACACTCTCGTTAACCAACCTGTAACTACTGAGCACTCAGATAATGCTATCTTAATATAGTAAATAAAATTCAGTTAACTCTCACAATACACTCGTTCAGTTCAATGTTGCAACACTGCTCAATGAATCTCAACAATTACACACATTGGTGATGAAATGAGCATCATTCATCCGTCAAATTACTTTTAAAGAGTCTCTACAGCCTTAAACTTAAATGAACAGTTATCCTACTGCAAACAAAGGCAAAGGTTACCCATAGAAATGGCTGGTCAGATCCAACTTTTGCTTTTCTGCAGCCCAAAAGCAATAACTCAGTCAAAAAAAAAAAAAAAAACTGCTCAGTCCAAAATGAAGAAATCCTCAGCTCGAAACAAAAAATATTTTTGGCAATCCAGTCTGCAGCGTGTGGGCGGCACGGTGGTGTAGTGGTTAGCGCTGTCGCCTCACAGCAAGAAGGTCCGGGTTCGAGCCCCGTGGCCGGCGAGGGCCTTTCTGTGTGGAGTTTGCATGTTCTCCCCGTGTCCGCGTGGGTTTCCTCCGGGTGCTCCGGTTTCCCCCACAGTCCAAAGACATGCAGGTTAGGTTAACTGGTGACTCTAAATTGACCGTAGGTGTGAATGTAAGTGTGAATGGTTGTCTGTGTCTATGTGTCAGCCCTGTGATGACCTGGCGACTTGTCCAGGGTGTACCCTGGCTTTCACCCGTAGTCAGCTGGGATAGGCTCCAGCTTGCCTGCGACCCTGTAGAACAGGATAAAGCAGCTAGAGATAATGAGAATGAGTCTGCAGCGTTTCTACAAAAAAAAAAAATGCTCTGGTGACTTAGCACGTAGCAAAGTAACAAAACAAATAGCAAGTTGCTCTGTATCTGTTTTAGCCGGAGGTAATCTGTAGCTTGGACTCAAAGTAAGAGTCTCTACACAAAACGTGTGTCGGCTAAATAGCAACTAGGGTTGCCAACTGTTCCGTAAAATACGGATTTGTTACGTATTTGGAAGATAAAATCCGTATTCCGTATTAAGTACTCACGGAACGCACTTTGTTCCGTATTTCTGGCATAGACGGGGCTATCTTTGTTTCTGCCAGTGGAGTCATTACAAATACCATGACATTAAAATTACACATTTATCTGGTCAAATAAAGCCCTCCTCTGTGTCGGCCAGCCAGGCCTTCATATCTGTCTACTGTCTACACCACAGCCGCTTTACAGAAATTAAAATAAATTAATTCCATTAAAATTTCTCTGGTCACACCATCAAACTAAAAATGCGCTATTTTAATTGGCCGTCATTTACCTTGAGTCCTCTGTATCATAGCAACGGAGAGGCTATGAAGAAGATTCGCAAGCATGGCAGCAAACGAAGAAACACAAGATGTGCAGGCGAAGAAACGAAGATTGCAGAAATATAGAAAAGAATGGGAAAGGGAATTTTCGTGGGTGGAGTATGTAAGGGGAAACGATTATAAGGCTAATTGCACTGTCTGCCGTCGTGTGTTCACCATTGGACACGGTGGAGTTTGTGACCTAAAGCAGCATGCATCCGGAGTAACTCACAAGAGGAACGAGAGGGCGCAGAGAACGCAGGCAGATCGAGCCCTCTCAAAGTTTATTGTCCATCAGACATCTCCAGAAGCAGATTTGGTACGTATAATAATTGTTCCTTCCAATGATAGAAAGTAGTCGCCTATACATCGACATGGAAAACTTCTTTTGAAAGTGAAAGTGTATGGGAGTGCCCTGTCAGTGCAGTAGCCCAGACCAAGACTGGATGGATGCGCAGGGATGTCAAACATTAGGCCCAGGGGCTCACTGCTCACATAATTTCAGGCGGCCCTATTTGAAAGAAGTGAAGTTGTGACTATGTGAGCTACTTGAAATGCTTTGTAAACAGCTTCTAAAAAGTAGAGGTTTGAGAATAGGATTTTATTTGTTCATTTGATTTTTTTCCCATTAGCCCTATTAAATCACACAGGCACACACTAACATCCAAATAACTCAATTAGTCACAGATAATTCAGAGTCTAACAATAAAGTACACATATTCAATTTATTTATAAATATATTTTTTGTTTCTGCAGGTGACTGCTGCTGAGGTAGCACACGTCTATCATACAGTGAAGCACAGTGTAAGTTACAACAGCGCTGACTGTGCACTTAAGCTCTCTCACCGAACACTGAACGATTCCAACATTGTCAAGAAGATGTCTTGTGGGAGGACAAAAGCTGAGGCGCTGGTCACTGATGTCCTTGCTCCAAAGGCAGTAGAGGAGGTGATCAAGAAACTAAAAATGCCTCAGAATCCTCTGCCATTCTCTATACAAACTGATGCCTCTAATAAAGGCAATTGCAAGATGTTTCCCTTGGCTGTGCAATTTTTCAGGGCAGACACTGGGATCACCCACAAATTGATTGACTTTGTTGAAAGTGCAGACGAATCTGCTGAAGGAATACTGTCCACAATTCAACGTTCACTTGAAAATCTGGGTCTTTCATTAGACAATGTCTCTGCATTTAGTGCAGACAATACAAATGTCAATTATGGCATCCACAATTCTGTATATTCCAAACTGAAACAGTGCAATGCTAACATTCTACGAGGCAACTGCCATGCCCACATTGTGCACAACACAGTAAAGCATGCCTTGGATAAGCTCTCCATTGACATAGAAAACATTGTCCTTAAAGTGTATAGCTTTTTTTCCCAATCGGCAAAGAGGAGAGATTCACTGAAGGACTTTTGTGAATTCTGTGATGTTGAGTTTCATGATATCTTGCGACATGTGGTGACTAGATGGCTGTCACTCAACCCTGCAGTCACCCATCTTCTCCAGAACTGGGTTCCTCTCAAGTCCTATCTCGTCAGTATTGGTGGAGATTGTCCAAGACACCTCAGAACATTGCTGAGATTAGCAGAAGATGCTGATGAAGTTGCAGAGGATGACCCTGACATCGTGGAGGTGTATCTCCTCTTCTGCAACAACATCCTCTCTGTCTTTGAGGAGGTGGTTAAAAAGCTGGAGACTAACGATACCACATCAGTTGAGCTCTATGCCATCATGTTGTCTTTTCTGAGACAGCTGGCTAAGAGAAGAGATGATGAATTCTATGGCTACCTAACAAGCCAAAAGCTGCAGCAGCTCCTACCATCCAATGCAGATGTGGCCAGAGAGGAGTTCACAGCCTTCCTCAACACAGCCATATCTTACATAGACAAGTGGTTTGATTTTTCACAGGATAACTGGCTCTTTCACATTCAACCCCTCTCTCTGTCATCTGGCAGGATCTCCTATGATGACATGGTTAAGGTCTCTGAATGGCTTCACCTGATTGGCAGGCTCAACATGGATGCACTCTATGATGAGTGTGTTAATGCCAACTCTGTTCTTGAGCATCTCACGAAGCATGAGGACTGGGTGTCCAAGGGAACAGCTGAGAGATGGATGGCAGTTCTCCAGCATGCTGAAATTCCAAACATTCTGGCAGTTGTGTCCTTTGTCCTAAGCATCCCATCTTCAACTGGCTATGTGGAGAGGGTCTTCTCCTCAATGAAGAATAAATGGTCAGACGTGCGTAACAGATGTTCAGTTGAACTAATGAAGAGTGAGCTGATGATCACTCTGAATTATGAATTGTCTTGCACTGATTTTTACACTGCAGTGGTGAAGGATAAACAACTACTTGCTACAGCAAGAGATCAAAAAAGTACAAGTGGAAAAAATAGGCTTTATGGAAGTACATACAGTGGGGCAAAAAAGTATTTAGTCAGCCACCAATTGTGCAAGTTATCCCACTAAAAAAGATGAGAGAGGCCTGTAATTTTCATCATAGGTACACTTCAACTATGAGAGACAGAATGGGGGGAAAGAATCCAGGAAATCACATTGTAGGATTTTTAAATTGGTAAATTGGTAAATTCCTCGGTAAAATAAGTATTTGGTCACCTACAAACAAGCAAGATTTCTGGCTCTCACAGACCTGTAACTTCTTCTTTAAGAGGCTCCTCTGTCCTCCACTCATTACCTGTATTAATGGCACCTGTTTGAACTTGTTATCAGTATAAAAGACACTGTCCACAACCTCAAACAGTCACACTCCAAACTCCACTATGGCCAAGACCAAAGAGCTGTCAAAGGACACCAGAAACAAAATTGTAGACCTGCACCAGGCTGGGAAGACTGAATCTGCAATAGGTAAGCAGCTTGGTGTGAAGAAATCAACTGTGGGAGCAATTATTAGAAAATGGAAGACATACAAGACCACTGATAATCTCCCTCGATCTGGGGCTCCACGCAAGATCTCACCCCGTGGGGTCAAAATGATCACAAGAACGGTGAGCAAAAATCCCAGAACCACACAGGGGGACTTAGTGAATGACCTGCAGAGAGCTGGGACCGAAGTAACAAAGGCTACCATCAGTAACACACTACACCGCCAGGGACTCAAATCCTGCAGTGCCAGACGTGTCCCCCTGCTTAAGCCAGTACATGTCCAGGCCTGTCTGAAGTTTGCTAGAGAGCATTTGGATGATCCAGAAGAGGACTGGGAGAATGTCATATGGTCAGATGAAACCAAAATAGAACTTTTTGGTAAAAAAACTGAACTTGTCATGTTTGGAGGGGAAAGAATGCTGAGTTGCATCCAAAGAACACCATACCTACTGTGAAGCATGGGGCTGGAAACATCATGCTTTGGGGATGTTTTTCTGCAAAGGGACCAGGACGACTGATCCGTGTAAGGGAAAGAATGAATGGGGCCATGTATCGTGAGATTTTGAGTGAAAACCTCCTTCCATCAGCAAGGGCATTGAAGATGAAACGTGGCTGTCATGCTGAAAGACCCAATGATCCCAAACACACCGCCCGGGCAACAAAGGATTGTCTTCGTAAGAAGCATTTCAAGGTCCTGGAGTGGCCTAGCCAGTCTCCAGATCTCAACCCCATAGAAAATCTTTGGAGGGAGTTGAAAGTCCGTGTTGCCCAGCGACAGCCCCAAAACATCACTGCTCTAGAGGAGATCTGCATCGAGGAATGGGCCAAAATACCAGCAACAGTGTGTGAAAACTTTGTGAAGACTTACAGAAAACATTTGACCTCTGTCATTGCCAACAAAGGGTATATAACAAAGTATTGAGATGAACTTTTGTTATTGACCAAATACTTATTTTCCACCATAATTTGCAAATAAATTCTTTAAAAATCAGACAATGTGATTTTCTGGATTTATTTTTCTTATTTTGTCTCTATACCTATGTGTGTACCTATGTGTACCCATGATGAAAATTACAGGCCTCTCTCATCTTTTTAAGTGGGAGAACTTGCACAATTGGTGGCTGACTAAATACTTTTTTGCCCCACTGTATGCAGTGGTAATCAAATGGCAAATAGCCTACCAATTGTGCAGTAATTAATTGTCCAAAAAAACAATGGAATGTGTCCAACCTTGATGTTAAAAAAGTCAAGCTCAAATGCATTTTTTTGCTTTTATTTCATGTCATATGGCCAACACAAAACTGCACTGTTCATTTAGTTTACCTTTGCAGAATGCATTATCTGTCAGTTGTGTTGTCAGTTTGCTCTTTAAGGGGACATGGAATGGGTGCTAGTATTGTACCTAATTCTCTGATATGTAATGCAATGTGTTCAGCCTTGATGTTAAAAAATATATAAGCTCAAAAGCAACTTTCTGATTTTATTTCATTTCATATGGCCAACACAGATCTACACTTTGCAATTTAATTCCACAATTTGGTATACTGCCATTTAGTTCACAATGCAGTATACTGCTCAGTATGAAGTGTTGTCAGTTTGCTGTTTAAGGGGACATGGAATGGGTCCAAGTATTGTACCTTATTCTCTGATAGGTAATGGAATGTGTTCATCCTTTATGTTAAAAAAAATATAAGCTCAAAACTTTTTGATTTTATTTCATTTCATATGGCCAAGACAAATCTACACTGTGCAATTTAATTTCAAAATTTGGCATACTGCAATTGAGTTCACAATTTAGTATACTGCTCAGTGTTCTCAGGGGACATGGAATGGATGCAAGTACCTCATTCTCTGATATGTAATGGAATGTGTTCAGCCTTAATGTTAATAAAAAAAACACATTTGCTATTACTATTTGCTTTTATTCATGTACGCCCCCCCACCCCGCTCAATGACCTCCCACCGCCTGTCTGCGCCAAGCCCCCCTGTTCCTTATTGTCAGATCTGAAAGTTGGCAACCCTAATAGCAACACAAAATCAAATTAGGCTACTCCTCTCTGGCATTCACATAGCTTTAAACAGCCGCTGGAGTCGTGGAGCAGTCTCTATTGGCAGGGAACTGTCAGGATACTTACGGCAGGACGAATCCAGGAACGACTAGCCAACTCGCAAAAGCTAGTCAGGCTCTCCCTCACTCGGCACTGTAACCTACAAAACGGCGCATCTTTATACGCCACTATTAGAAGGGTCGATAGACACGAAACACTTCTTGTTACGAACTTAAACTTCACTGCAGGGTGCATGAACGTTGTTCACCCATCTAAATTCCCTCACTCTTTACAGAATCCAGAAGAAAATGCACATCCATCTCATCGTTCCCCGCACACTTCTCTCTCTTTCTACTTCCTGTTCACCTCTGACCCAAATCTTCTTCTGTGGTTGTCTTATCAGTTGGCGATTGATGAAAAATAATTTTAAAAAAATAATAATAATTATCATCATTTGACATCTGTCACGTTGTCTTTGTGGTCTCCTGAACACAAATCATCATGGAACATGACTGAAACAGCTTGGTTTGTGAGATTATTGTAGCTCTGTGGATTGAGTAAAGTGAACAGATGTGATTGAGCAGCAGTGGCGGCTGGTATAGTCTTTCAAACAGGGGAGGCTGGTCGGTTACGATATTTCCAGATTTTAAAAGAAAAAACACATCAATTTTGCCCATACTCTTGCCTCTGATCTGGCTGATTGTTGGCAGGGTCACAAACTGTGAAATAACAGGTTCTTTTGGCCCATTAGCCTACTGTCCAATATACATGATGGTGTTTTTTTTTTTTTTGGGGGGGGGGGTTATATTTTAACATTTTATATTTTAAAATTGTGGCATGTTGTTTAAAAATTGACCTCGGCTGTGTTTTTGTTTAAAAATGTTTTCCAAATTGTAGCGGTGTTTAATTCATATCCAGAAAAACATATATTCCAATATAATATACTCAGCATAAACATTTTAAATAGATTCTATATTTTTGGTCCATCCATGACATATTACTAAAGTAGCCTATTTACTGTTGTTGATGTGGGTCACTTGCTGTTAGCCAATTCACTTTCTCGTACCAGGAGAGCTGAAAGGAACGAGTATTATTCCCTACCTTTTTCACCAAGTCAATTTGAGGCATTGGTCTACCCTGCTCTTTAATTTTAATTTTTTCCTCGAAAGGAAGACTGGCAAATGGCTTCGCCAAAATTAAATCAGCAATGGTGGCATCCGTGCGCAGCTTTCTTGCTAGCTGACTAGCCCCCTCAAGTTCAGTCACTCAAATAAACGAAATTTCTGGAACTAAGATAGCAAACTTGACAACACTATATTTACACTTTATTTACAATGAAAATATATACAAACTAAAAAAGCTGGTAGAAACCGTATGTAATGAATGAAATTGAAATGTAAGCCGATCTCTTACAATACACCACAGCACTTGCGAATCTGCATGGGACTGAACTGATGTTGCCAGATACTGCTGACGTTATCCAGCCCAAAATATGTTCAAAACCCGCCAAAATGCACTTAAAACTGCCCAATTGGCCGGGAAACCGCCCAATCTGGCAACACTGTACCACTGCCTGTCTATAGTTGAAACGAGCTGTCAATCAAAGAAAATATCCGGCCACTTTCACCAATCACCAGTCTCCTCGCGGAAACTGCCATGTCCCTCCCATGTGAAGCTGGGAGTCCGTGGGCGGGCATTTTCGCAGTGTTTGTCCAATAACCGTCTTGCATTTTGAGATTGAAAAGCGCATAGCTCCCAAATGCCGTTGAAGTCCACTGAGGCTGGGAGTCCGTGAGACTCCGTGGGCGGGCGTTTTCACAGTATTTGTCCAATAATTGTCTTGCATTTTGAGATTGACAAGCACATAGCTCCCAATCCACTGAGGCTGGGCTGCATCACACTGTCACGAGGGGGAAAAGCTCACGCACACATTAGGCGAACTGGGGAAAGTTATAACGGAATGATTTCGCACTGTCGTTGGGTTGAGCACATATATTTCTATGATTCTGGATCTGAAATAGCAATGTTATAAGGTCGGCTATAACATAAGCCTAGCACAATTCATCCTACACGATGTTCATCATTTTTAGAGGAGGCTGAGCCTCCCTCGTTGTCTTAGAGCAATCGCCCGTGTTGAGCAGTTATATAACCACAGTAAGGGGGAGATTATATTCATCATTGACAAAAAGACTTGTCCAATAAAAATCTGTGTGAAAAATCTGTGTCTGGTTTTTGTACAGCTGCTTCCTCAGCTCCAGTCACTGTGGCTTGTCGGGCACAGTAATAAACCGCAGTGTCCTCTGTCCTCAGACTCTTGGCCTCTAAGTACTGTGTGCTTGCTGGGACGTCTTCTGTCATGGTGAACTGGTTCTTCACAGACTCTGCATATGTTGCTTGATTTCTCCCTGTATTCATCCCCTCAATCCATTCCAGAGCTCTCCCTGGTTTCTGTCATATCCAGTGTATGTAGTAGCTCGTCATTAAATATCCACTTATTTTACAAGAGTTCTTCACAGTTTCTCCAGGTCTCTTTACCACAGCAGGAGAATGGTCCTGTCTGATCTCAGCACTGCAAAAACCTGCCAGATAAAACAATCAGAAATAATCATGAACGCATTCAATCATACACTCAGTGGGAAACATAGAAAGAAGTCTCAGAGACCTTGTGTTAACACGAGGATAAAAATGCACTGCTGAATGACGCTCTGCCCCATAATCAAACTCCGTGATGGCTGGAAGTTCTGGAATTCAGTTGGGTGATATGAGCTTTAGCTGAGCAACGAGCAGATTTTTATGCAGAGCAAATAAGAACAGGATGGATTTGCATCAACATCCTTTTAACCACTAGAATCAGGTCTATAATATGAAGATCCACGGGCTGATTTTGCATGTGTCAAGGATGAGAGCGATGACACATTTTACAGTTTGTCAGTTCAGTTTAGTGGTTGTTTTTAATAATTGGTGAACATGCAAGTGACCTTCAAAGTTCTGTAAATTTAGTAATTTCCTCCACTTTAGAGATGGTTGTTAATTATTAACAAACATATTTTATCGAATGAATCACCATTTTTAGTGACTGTCAATATCAGTGTTTATAATATACATGTTGAAGGTGTAATTGTTGTTATTGAGATGATGTCTATGCTCCTAATTCTGAGAGATAATACTTGTGTATTTTCTCATTTAAAAAAAAAAAAAAACCCTGCAATTTCATGAGTTTAATCTCAGGAGAAGTGAGATACTGCCCTCTCTAGGTAGGTGCAGAAACATTGACTCATTTATTTTCATTGTTCATTAAATATTCTGTAAAATGAAGAAATTAATAAAAAGGTTCAATATGACTAATCTTGAAAGAATATCATTTTAATGCAGTTCTTTGATCAAAATTATTTTTTGCATGTTTGAAATGGCACAAGCGATTAAAACTTCATTCCAGTGAAATTTATTGAAAACATGGGGAGGAGCTTCATCTGATGGAGAATGTGTGGCTTTTAATGGAACAGAAGCCTCTTTATCAAATACGATAATATTCAATCTAATATGAAAGGATCAGTGAAATAGGATTGATAAGTTTTCTATCTTCCCTTACAGAAAAAACACATGTATTTCACATGTGATCACGTTACCACATGTGTTACCATGTAGAGCACATGTGGAAAACATTCCCACATGTGATTCACATGAAATTGGGCCAAAACCACATGTTTCCCATGTGCAGATAACATGTTTCACATGTGAAGCTCATGTGGTTTTTCTGTAAGGGTTGTGGACATTCTGCTATACTGTACACTGTATGAGGTGTTTTTGTACAGGGATGTTGTTGATTTGTCTCACTGTGGATAACGAGCGCAGTAATACACAGCTGTGTCTTCAGTCTGCATCTTCTGCCCTGTTAATGTTACTGTGCTGCTGGACGTGTCTCTGGAAACCTGAAACCTGCTTTTCAATTTCTCACTGTATAAAGTACTACCGCTGCCACATACACGTCCAATCCACTCCAGAGTTTTTCCTGCAGGTTGTCGTATCCAGTTTGTACAGTAGCTGCTATCAGTTAATGAATATCCAGACACTTTACAGGTCAGAGTCAGTGACTGACCAGGGGTTAATACTGTGGATCCGGTCTGGATCAGCTCAATACAGTGAAGACCTGGGAAAGAAAAGTTATTTTAATATTGGAAAAAGAAAAAGCAATAAAAAATGTTTTAAATGTCAGATGTAAAAACACTTACAGTGTACAGCTGCCAGCAGCAGCAGGAGGGATGTAGAGATCATGGTGTGTGTTGAAGCAGAAGAAGTAAAAGCTCTTGGTCTTCACTGCTTAAATATATAACAGGGAAGGACATTTGCATTGAGACACTCCTTATCTTAGACATAGAGCTGAATAAAGAGATACCAGTACATACAATATTCACAGTCTCATGGTTACAGAGGAATTTCTTGAAGAATATACACCCCTCAGACAAAAGAGACACATGGAGCTCGATGTGTATGATTCAGTGTCTGATGATGAAAAACAGTAGTTTCATGTTAAAAAAGAAAATGTTTGCTTTTACACTATCAGAGTTAAAGGTTTGCTGCCCCAACTGTTCCAATCTGTAAAATGTAAAATATGATTTTAATGACATACAGTGGAGTTCTCTTGTGTTTACACAGAACAGGGTCAATTTCTATACAGGCCTCATGTCAGTGTTTAATATCATCGCTTCAAATCAGTGCTGCAGATCGATATGGTGACTTTGGAAGACATGTGCTGATATTTATTGCACCGTTTCAGTCTGTTGAACCCTGAACATGTTGGGTGGTTGTTGTGTAAATTGAGACAGAGTGCCCCTCACAGGCCATAAAGCATCATGAAATAATAATATTTTTAATTTCTGTTGAGGATAAATAAATCCAGGACAAGGAGAAAGATTGAGTAGATTTGACTGATTATGGAAAATATAAAAATAAGTTGCACTTCTGGCCAAATGTTGGTCCAAATGGACTTTTTTTTAATCCATCTATTTTTTATGCTTTCAACTTGTCTATATTCATTGGATATTTCAGTATATACTGTATGTATTACTGTCTATTCTGGATATCCAGAAAGGGTTTATGGCAAGTTTTAAATCAGAATGAACCTCACAAATATGTGGAGTGGTCTGGCCAAGATTTGAGATGGGAACAACAGTCAGTGAGTGTAATTTCCTCACACAGTGAATGACACACATTTATCACATTGTTGGATCGTTACATGCCACAGTGAAATGGACATGAGTTAAAACAATTCAGTTTCTAATCAGATTCTGGAGATCAAAATGTCTGCGATGTTCCTACACCACAGTCAGAATGAAATCTTGAACTGCGAGAACTTCACTTGTAGTTGAGGTCCATGCAAAAGAGAAACAGTTCTGGAAAAGAAAGTCTGCAGTTATCAGAGATATCTATGTGAGACAATGTCCTAATCTGACCACGGGAAGTGTTTTCCCAGTCCAACAAACATTTATTCGAATATCACAAACTGCTTTAACTTAAATTTAGTTGAATGTCTTTGAGTTCAGTTGCATGTTATTTAGCTATCACTTGTGCAGGACTGGGACTGTATGTGCCCGAATATACAATATTTCAGAGGTTTTATAAATTTATTTATTTTTTCTGTTCAATCAAGAGACCACATAAAGGTCGAAAAGATGATTTCTAAATGTTCACTCAGGAAAGGACATCTGTATCCAAACGTTTTTGGAGGGGAAATCCAATGTTCTGTGTCACTGCGAGTCTGAAGCAATTTAAAAAAAAAGCCTCCTTGATAAACCTCACTGACAGTAACTTGTCATATAATATTGAAAATGCATTGGTGAATAAAAGACTTGAGGACGTGCTGCACCTGGAAGTCAACTTTGAACAGTAACTCCTCTTCATGTCAGTTTACATCACATCAAAACAATGTAGATTATTTTCTGAAAACAGCACACCACTGTAATGTGTCTTAATGTGTGGCAGGACACAAACACATCAATTCACTGTTGCTTTATTTGAGCAAAACTGAAATCGTACTCAGTCCAGTCGGGGTTCTCCAACACGTCTGAGAAACAGAAAGGTTTCAGAGTGAAACAGTGTACTGGGAGAGTATTGTTTTTGCTGATGCATTCTTTGTAAGTCCTGAGTGTTTTTGTACAGGGATGTTGTTGATTTGTCTCACTGTGTTTGACGAGCGCAGTAATACACAGCTGTGTCTTCAGTCTGCATGTTCTGCCGTGTTAATGTTACTGTGCTGCTGGATGTGTCTCTGGAAGCCTGAAACCAGCTTTTCAATTTCTCACTGTAGTAAGTGGTACCACTAGCACATATCTTTCCGATCCAGTCCAGAGTTTTTCCTGTAGGTTGTCGGATGCAGTTTGTACAATAGCTGTTATCAGTTACTGAATATCCAGACACTTTACAGGTCAGTCAGTGACTGACCAGGGGTTAATACTGTGGATCCAGTCTGGATCAGCTCAACAGTGAACAGCTGGGAAAGAAAAGTTATTTTAATGGTGGAAAAAGCAATAAAAAATGTATGAAATGTCAAATGTAAAAACACTTACAGTGTACGGCTGCCAGCAGCAGCAGGAGGGATGTAGAGATCATGGTGTGTTGAAGCAGAAGAAGTAAAAGCTCTTGGTCTTCACTGCTTAAATATATAACAGGGAAGGACATTTGCATCGAGACACTTGTTATCTTAGAGAGCTGAAGAAGTCAATCCCAGACTGATGCCATGCACATCTGAGAAGAGGACAACAGTAACACATACAGAAACGATTAAATTCACTTCACTTCTTCAACTTAGACTGAAATATGGAGTGTATAAAACAGGTGAGTAAGTTCTGGAGAGATGCGTTTACTCACAGGATACAGAGGATATCAGAAGAAGAAGAGACCAGCTCATGATTCCTCTGCTGTACTTGAACAAACACAGAGGCTGCTGCGGACTTGCAGTGGATTTATATCTGTCGGGGGGGGGGGGGGGGGGGGGGGGGGTGGATTTGCATGCAGTTTGTGTTCGGCATTTCATGTTTATTATGGCAGGCTTTTGACAGAACAGCTTTTCTTCAAACATTTTCATTCATAAAACTGTGTCGACCCAAAGATCCCAGCTTCTGAAAAGGAACAAATGAACAAAAATGAATAAACAGATTTGATCTGAATGTATTTTCAGTCTTGTGTTTGGATAAAGGAAGGAACCAACTGTTCATAGTTTGGATCATTGTCTTGTGAGATAATGAACGACCTGCCCACTCGCTGTCTTGCAGAGGGGCACAGCTTTTCCTCAAGAAGTTGCTTGTACTTGACAGCATCCATTTTCTCTTCAATCCTCATCAATTGCTCTGTCCCCACTAAAGAGAAAGCACCCCTACAACATAACTTTGCCCCCACCATGCTTCACAGTAGTCCCCCCCCCACATGGTGGGCTGTGTTTTTTCTTTTTTTTTTGCCAAATATAGCACTTGGATTTTCATCCAAGAAAGTCAATTTTGTCCTCATCTAACCATAGCACCTTTTGCTACATCGCATCAGAATCTTTGAGGTGCGTCTCTGCGTCACGCAAACAAAAGTGGCACTTTTTCAGAAAAAAAGCTTCTTTCTTGACACCCTGCCAAACAGGCCAGCTTTTTGTCAAACATTGTGAGATTGTTGGAAGACGTACAGTCTGAGCAGTCCCAGCCATAAAGTCTTGTAACTTTTTCAAAGTTGCAGTTGGCCTCTTGGTAGCTCAATATCCTCCTGGCTCAGTCATCCAGTTTCAATAGACAGCCTGATCTAGACAAGGTGTTGGTGGTGTCACACACTTTCTACTTCTTAATGATGCTCTGAACCCTACACAGAGGGATAGTTAAAGCCTTCAGTACGTTTTCCTCGCTTTATCTTATCTTGTACCTTCTTACAACTTTATCCCAGAGGTCTTTTGAAAGTACTTTCCCAACTATTTTTTTTATTTATTAGTTTGTTTATTTAGACAGGAAAATGCATATTAAATGAAAACTGCATACATGAGATATGCACTGTAAATACACCGGAATTAGCAAAAATGCTAAATTCCATCCGTAGTCCCCAAAAAAGAAACATAAAATGCTTAACAATACAAGTTCATTAAAAAAATCACAAAATCACAAGAGACCAATAAATAAAAAAGCCAAAACCATATAAATGTGTACAATGTACAATCATGTACACACACGTGTATAGATGACTGCACATACAGTGGTGCTTGAAGGTTTGTGAACCCTTTAGAATTTTCTATATTTCTGCATAAATGTGACCTAAAACATCATCAGATTTTCACACAAGTCCTAAAAGTAGATAAAGAGAACCCAGTTAAACAAATGAGACAAAAATATTATACTTGGTCATTTATTTATTGAGGAAAATGATCCAATATTACATATCTGTGAGTGGCAAAAGTATGTGAACCTTTGCTTTCAGTATCTGGTGTGACCCCCTTGTGCAGCAATAACTGCAACTAAATGTTTGCGGTAACTGTTGATCAGTCCTGCACACCGGCTTGGAGGAATTTTAGCCCGTTCCTCCGTACAGAACAGCTTCAACTCTGGTATGTTGGTGGGTTTCTTCATATGAACTGATCACTTCAGGTCCTTCCACAACATTTCCATTGGATTAAGGTCAGGACTTTGACTTGGCCATTCCAAAACATTAACTTTATTCTTCTTTAACCATTCTTTGGTAGAACAACTTGTGTGCTTAGGGTCGTTGTCTTGCTGCATGACCCACCTTCTCTTGAGATTCAGTTCATGGACAGATGTCCTGACATTTTCCTTTAGAATTCGCTGGTATAATTCAGAATTCATTGTTCCATCAATGATGGCAAGCCATCCTGGCCCAGATGCAGCAAAACAGGCCCAAACCATGATACTACCACCACCATGTTTCACAGAAGGGATTAGGTTCTTATGCTGGAATGCAGTGTTTTCCTTTCTCCAAACATAACGCTTCTCATTTAAACCAAAAGTTCTATTTTGGTCTCCTCCGTCCACAAAACATTTTTCCAATAGCCTTCTGGCTTGTCCACGTGCTCTTTAGCAAACTGCAGATGAGCAGCAATGTTCTTTTTGGAGAGCAGTGGCTTTCTCCTTGCAACTCTGTCATGCACACCATTGTTGTTCAGTGTTCTCCTGGTGGTGGACTCATGAACATGAACATTAGTCAATGTGAGAGAGGCCTTCAGTTGCTTAGAAGTTACCCCGGGGTCCTTTGTGACTTTGCCGACTATTACACGCCTTACTCTTGGGGTGATCTTTGTTGGTCGACCACTCATGGGGAGGGTAACAATGGACTTGAATTTCCTCCATTTGTACACAATCTGTCTGACTGTGGATTGGTGGAGTCCAAACTCTTTAGAGATGGTTTTGTAACCTTTTCCAGCCTGATGAGCATCAACAATGCTTTTTCTGAGGTCCTCAGAAATCTCCTTTGTTCGTGCCATGATACACTTCCACAAACATGTGTTGTGAAGATCAGACTTTGATAGATCCCTGTTCTTTAAATAAAACAGGGCACCCACTCACACCTGATTGTCATCCCATTGATTGAAAACACCTGACTCTAATTTCACCTTCAAATTAACTGCTAATCCGAGAGGTTCACATACTTTTGCCACTCACAGATATGAAATATTAGATCATTTTCCTCAATAAATAAATGACCAAGTATAATATTTTTGTCTCATTTGTTTAACTGGGTTCTCTTTATCTACTTTTAGGACTTGTGTGAAAATCTGATGATGTTTTAGGTAATATTTATGCAGAAATATAGAAAATTCTAAAGGGTTCACAAACTTTCAAGCACCACTGTATATCGGTTATATAAACATATGAACAAACTCCCCTGTGCATGCAACATACAGTTACTGTACACGCACAAGGAAGATCCCAGACTGAACATGATTCCAGATGTTCACAGGTTTGTTTGTCTAAGAGCCAATCTGTAAGTTGTACTTTAAAAGTCCCAAAAGATGGACACTCTCTGATATTGATGGGTAGCTTATTCCATTCCAAACATCCCTGAACTGATAACACGTTTTGGGCAAATGTTGTGCGTCTAAATTGCACCTCACAGGTGAATTATTTGCAGGACCATACACTACTTGCAGTTGAGTCTTCAAGAAAGAGCTGGTTTTAGACTGAAATCCTCAAAACCAATTGATGTCATTTGGGGTAATTAGCCTGGGCTTTGATCTCCAAGTTGATGGGTTGCACTGGAGCAAGTTCATCATGAAACACTCCAAAGGGCTGATCACTGGACTACACCAAGAATTTCACTACTTAATTTTGAATACATGTCCAGAATATTTTAAAACTCTATTTTAACTTTGATGATGAGGGTTATGTGTACATACAACTCAAAAAATTTAAACTGAATTTAGGTTCATTTTCAGGCTGTAAGGTGACAAAAAGTAAAGATTTCTCCAGCGAATAATGACTTTTTATAGGCACTAGATATAGTAGGATGAAGGTCTGAGAAAGAGCTTAAGTGTATTTTGTGCACTTTGGAAAATGTTTCAGTTGCAATCTAGTACCTTCTATCTACAACTTTCTATCTGTTTTCTTGTGTTTCTTTTCCATTTCTTTACTCCTCATCTCATTTTGATTTCCAGTTTGCTCTTAGCTCATGGCAAAGCCCTGACATACCATACCAGTCTCCCCTCCACAAAGAGGTGATGAAGCAGCGCCTCCAGTGTTGGCCTGAAGTAACCTTCCTGGCAGGTGCAGGCAGGTTAATCAGCCTGGAGAATTCTGGGTTAGAGAGTTCTCCTGCTTGGCTGCTCTCACTGTGCACCGCTGTCCCCTCTGCTGGCTGCTGGCAGTGTAGCGCGACCTCTTCCAGTTACAGGAACATCATCAACTTCAGAGAGGGAAGAGTAACTCAGCAACACTTCATAACTCTACCCTGTTGATGATTATTTTCAGCATGTTTACAAGTGTTTCATTCTTTCCTCAGACAGAATATTTAATATTTGGGGGAAAATCATTTTCCTTATATGTTCTGAAGTGACCAGGACAGAAAAAGACCAACTTCCAAAAAATGAAGAGGTTGATGTCCAGCTCTCAAACCTCATGTGTCTCTGTGCTTCTCTAGCGCCGTAATATATTGCAGTGTCTTCTGTCCTTACGCTGTTCGTGTGCAGATACACCTGCATCTTACTGTTGTCTCTGGAGATGATGAAGTGGCCATTAACTGGGCTGGAGTAATATTTGTTACTTCTACCTTGTGAGATAGTTGCAGCCCATTCCAGCCCGATTCCATTTCCAGGTGCCTGTCTGATCCAAGCCATGTAATCGCTCCGAAAGTCAGTTTCTGAGACTGATCAGATTTGATGATCACTGAATCAGAGTTGACTGGTGTCTGAAAAACCAACTCAAGTTCAGTGACATTTAATTGTAATGTATCTTGTATGTACAGTACTGTGTATTCTTTGTGTTATGTATTAGATATACTGACTCCCAGTGACCATAGATTTCTGATTCTAAGACTTGTAATTGCAACATGATGTACACTGGAGTGTTGAAGGTAAAAAAAAAAAAGGTTATTAATACTCATGATCCTCAGCAGTAGTCTTCCTGTTACATTAACCATGACAGTAAATGTTACGATATCCTATAGCCCCTTCATCCTGTCGACCGACACAGAAAAACTGCCATTTTACACTTACTTACATTCTGCAAACTCAGTCCCCACCTTTCCTTCAATAAAGCTGGACCGTCAAAGAGCAGATCCTACCAGTACAGCCTCATCTGCAACAATGTGGCTACTTTATTCCCTGGTGCTGCTCATCACTGCGTCCTGGAAGTTCATACATCTGTTGTCCATGGGCGATTGCTCTAAGACAACGAGGGAGGCTCAGCCTCCTCTAAAAATGACGAACATCGTGTAGGATGAATTGCGCTAGGCTTATGTTATAGCCGACCTTATAACATTGCTATTTCAGATCCAGAATCATAGAAATATATGTGCTCAACCCACTACAGTGCGAAATCATTCCGTTATAACTTTCCCCAGTTTGCCTAATGTGTGCATGAGTTTTTCCCCCTCGTGACAGCGTGATGCAGCCCAGCCTCAGTGGATTGGGAGCTATGTGCTTGTCAATCTCAAAATGCAAGACGATTATTGGACAAATACTGCGAAAATGCCCGCCCATGGAGTCTCACGGACTCCCAGCCTCAGTGGACTTCAACGGCATTTGGGAGCTATGCGCTTTTCAATCTCAAAATGCAAGACGATTATTGGACAAGTACTGTGAAAATGCCCTCCCACGGACTCCGAGCCTCACATGGGAGGGACATGGCAGTTTCCGCGAGGAGACTGGTGATTGGTGAAAGCGGCTGGATATTTTCTTTGATTGACAGCTTGTTTGAACTATAGACAAGCAGCGGTACAGTGTTGCCAGATTGGGGGGTTTCCCGGCCAATTGGACGGTTTGAAGTGCATTTTGGCGGGTTTGAACATATTTTGGGCTGGATAACGTCAGCAGTGTCTGGCAACATCAGTTCAGTCCCATGCAGATTCGCAAGTGCTGTGGTGTATTGTAAGAGATCAGCTTACATTTCGATTTCATTCATTACATACGGTTTCTACCAGCTTTTTTAGTTTGTATATATTTTCATTGTAAATAAAGTGTAAATATAGTGTTGTCAAGTATGCTATCTTAGTTCCAGAAATTTCGTTTGAGTGACTGAACTTGAACTTGAGGGGGCTAGTCAGCTAGCAAGAAAGCTGCGCACGGATGCCAAGCATTGCTGATTTAATTTTGGCGAAGCCATTTGCCAGTCTTCCTTTCGAGGAAAAAAATTAAAATTAAAGAGCACGGTAGACCAACGGCTCAAATTGACTTGGTGAAAAAGGTAGGGAATAATACTCATTCCTTTCAGCTCTCCTGGTACGAGAAAGTGAATTGGCTAACAGCAAGTGACCCACATCAACAACAGTAAATAGGCTACTTTAGTAATATGTCATGGATGGACCAAAAATATAGAATCTATTTAAAATGTTTATGCTGAGTATATTATATTGGAATATATGTTTTTCTGGATATGAATTAAACACCGCTACAATTTTTGGAAAACATTTTTAAACAAAAACACAGCCGAGGTCAATTTTTAAACAACATGCCACAATTTTAAAATATAAAATGTTAAAATATACCCCCCCAACACCACCATCATGTATATTGGACAGTAGGCTAATGGGCCAAAAGAACCTGTTATTTCACAGTTTGTGACCCTGCCAACAATCAGCCAGATCAGAGGCAAGAGTATGGGCAAAATTGATGTGTTTTTTCTTTTAAAATCTGGAAATATCGTAACCGACCAGCCTCCCCTGTTTGAAAGACTACCAGCCGCCACTGCTGTTGTCGTATACATTGTTGTAATTTGTGGATCTGTTGTTGAGATATTTTCGAGAAATTAAATGACTATTTATTATTTTTTCATTACAGTTGCATTTGGTGCAATTGATTTTGCTCAGCCAGGTCATGTGATTGTCCAGCATGGACAGGCTTTGACCATTGGATGTAAAGTGTCCGGATATAGCTTAACTGATTGCAGCGATTGTACAAACTGGATCCAACATGCTCCAGGGAAAAAGATGCAGTGGATTGGATACCTTTGTAGCAGTGGAAGCACAGGGTGCACAGATTCACTGAAAAACAGGCTCAGCATCACTCAGGACACAACCAGTAACACAGTCACTCTCCAGGGTCAGAACGTGCAGATGGAAGACACAGCTGTGTATTATTGTGTGCGATAACACAGTGATATGTATGACTGGAGTGCCTGGACAAAAACCTCATGGATCAGCCTCATGCCTTTTATCGTCATATTTGTATTGTAAAGACATCCCATTGTTCACCTTCTGAATTTTTGATTTATCTCATCATTAATTTGCTCAATAATATCAACATATTGTAACTGCATTGGTTAGAGTGGGACATGTCACCCTTCTTACACTTTCTTCTATTCCCTTATTGTCATAGAAAACAAATGGGAAATCTTAATAATGACTTGAGAAAAAAGCAAACACAAAAAACTGTTCATTAAAAATTCTGTAAAATGAAGAAGTGAATTTTTTTTCAAAAATGACTAATCTTGAAAAAATATAATTGTCCTGCAATTCGTTGATCAAAATTACTGTTTGTGTGTTTGATATGACACAAAATAGTAAACCTTTATCCCAGTGAAATTGATTTAAAACATTGGGAAGAGATTCACCTGATGGAGAATATGTGGCTTTTCATGGATCAGAAGCCTCTTTATCAAATATGATAATTTTCAATCAAATTTTAAAGGATCAGTGAAATAGGACTGATAGGTTTTGTATCTTGTGGACATTCTGCTATACTGTACACTGTATGAGGTGTTTTTGTACAGGGATGTTGTTGATTTGTCTCGCTGTGGTTGACGAGCGCAGTAATACACAGCTGTGTCTTCAGTCTGCATGTTCTGCCCTGTTAATGTTACTGTGCTGCTGGACGTGTCTCTGGAAACCTGAAACCTGCTTTTCAGTTTCTCACTGTAGGCAGTGCTCCCATCAGAACAAATCACTCCGATCCACTCCAGAGTTTTTCCTGCAGGTTGTCGGATCCAGTGTGTACAGTAGCTGCTATCAGTTAATGAATATCCAGACACTTTACAGGTCAGAGTCAGTGACTGACCAGGGGTTAATACTGCGGATCCGGTCTGGATCAGCTCAACACAGTGAACACCTGGGAACGAAACATTATTTTAATGTTGGAAAAGCAAAAATCTGTCAGTAAAAATAAAAATGTATTAAATGTCAAATGTAAAAACACTTACAGTGTACGGCTGCCAGCAGCAGCAGGAGGGATGTATAGATCATTGTGTGTGTTGAAGCAGAAGAAGTAAAAGCTCTTGGTCTTCACTGCTTAAATATATAACAGGGAAGGACATTTGCATCAAGACACTCCTTATCTTAGACAGAGAGCTGAAATAGTCGATCCCAGAATCTGCAATATTACCAGTCTCATGTCCTCATCTCAAGATTATAGAGAAATTTCTCGAAGAACAGACACTCCTCAGACAAAAGACAAACATGGAGCTCAATGTATGATTTAGTGTCTGATGATGGAAAACAGTCATTTCATATGAAAGAATAAAAGGTTTGCTTTTGCACTATCAAAATGAAAAGTTTGCTGCCCCGCCTGGAGAGAAGTTTGTTCATGAGACAATGTTGAAATCTGACCACGTGAAGTGTTTTCCCAGTCCAACACACATTTATTCAAAGAGAGCAAATAAACTGCTTGAACTTAAATTTGTTTGAATGTCTGAGTTCAGTCGCATGTTATGTAGCGATCACCTGTGCAGGCCTGGGACTGTATGTGCTTGAATATACAGTATTTCAGAGATTTTATGCCTTGATTTCTTTTTCTGTTAAATAAAGCAACCACACAAAGGGTTCAAAGATGATTCCAAATATTCAAACAGGTCTTTGGCAAATGCGAAATGACAAAACGCACACTCCAGTCAACTCAACACAGCACAACCCTGGGAATGGTTTTTGGTAAAGGGAGATTCATCTGATGGAGAATGTGTGGCTTTTAATGGAACAGAAGCCTCTTTATCAAATGCTATAATTTTCAATCAAATATTAAAGGATCAGTGAAATAGGATGGATAAGTTTTGTATCTTGTGGACATTCTATTATACTGTCCACTGTCTGAGGTTTTCTTGTACAGAGATGTTGTTGATTTGTCTCAGTGTGGTTCACAAGCACAGTAATACACAGCTGTGTCTTCAGTCTGCAGATTCTGTCCTATTAATGTTACTGTGCTGCTGGATGTGTCTCTGGAAACCTGAAACCTGCTTTTCAGTATCTCACTGTAGTAAGTGTTCCCGTTACTACATATCTGTCCAATCCACTCCAGAGTTTTTCCTGCAGGTTGTCAGATCCAGCCTGTACAGTAGCTGCTATCAGTTAATGAATATCCAGACACTTTACAGGTCAGAGCCAGTGACTGACCAGGGGTTCATACTGTGGATCCGGTCTGGATCAGCTCAACACAGTGAACACCTGGGAAAGAAAAGTTATTTTAATGTTGGAAAAACAAAAAGCTCTAAGGAAGAAAAACTGTATTAAATGTCAAATGTAAAAACACTTACAGTGTACGGCTGCCAGCAGCAGCAGCAGGAGGGATGTAGAGATCATGGCGTGTGCTGAAGCAGAAGAAGTAAAAGCTCTTGGTCTTCACTGCTTAAATATATAACAGGGAAGGACATTTGCATGGAGACACTCCTTATCGAATGGGAAATTTGATGGATTCTTCTCCATGAGAAAACCTCTCATCTCTCAAACATCTCCAACCTGTCAGTTTAAATGTACAGTATAATAATTGAAAACATTGTGTCATGTCTGGTTGTAGATTGATCTATCAGTCCTGTTTGTGTTTTAATAAATAAGGAACTGAAGGCAGTTGTTCATGAGTGAGTTTCTCAGGTGTTTCAGGTGAATTTATTCAAAGAAGATGAAATTCTACAGTTATTCATATGTAGTTCTGTTTAATTTGGACCCTTACATTATAACAGCAGTATAAAATGCATCTTATCATGTTCCTGAGAAACTTCACACACCACAGAAGGATGTCGTTCCATAATACACAGCTGTCTCTTCACTTTCTATCCTTATCGAGTTTTAATTTGCTCAACCTGTGCTGTGGATTTTCCATTTTCCTCCATACTGAGATCAGATGAAATGATGAGACCATACGAGCAACCTCACTTTATTATCAATCTCTCAAGTGAAGAACAGACTCTTACACAGCGTCTTCAGAATAGTCTTTGTCTCACAGCTCTTTATCCTGTTTCTACTGAGAAGCTGAAATGGAACCAGTTCACACACACACACGTCTTACTTGTTAGTCAGCTTTTATCCAAAGTGGACACCAGAATGTGTTCTCGCAATATTATCAGTCTCATGCCCTCATCAAGATTATAGAGAAACTTCCAGAAGAACAAACACTCCTCAGATTAAAAGACAAACATGGAGCTGGAAGAATTCAGCGTCTGATGAAAAACAATAGTTTTGCATCAAATAATAAAACGTTTGCAATTGCACAATCAAATTTAAACCTTGATGAAACAACACTGCTCAGCAGGGTGTGGCTGGTCCCCACCAAAATCTAAAATTTTATTATATCTTACCTGACTTTTTTTTTGGTAATGACATGTAGACACATGTAGAGTATAATTGTGAAATTTCATCAATTTTGAAGAAGTTTTAGGGGTGGCTGATTGCAATTTTATTTTTCATGAATTTAAAAATCAGAAAGTTGGGGGATCAGCCACACCCTACTGCTCAGAAATCTCTCATAAAAATGGAAGAGAGTTTTAGTCTCCAATGTCATGATGGAATAAATGTGTGAGTCCTGATGATGTAACAGAAGAGAGACACACTGTAGTTTTCATTAATCCCACTCATTAAACATTTATTCCAACTGTAAAATGAAGGGATTAATAATGGTTTTGGAAATTAAGTTTTTGGAAGGAAAAAACACAGCTGAATATGACCGTGGTCAAAATTCTTCTCGTCCTCCTCCATGCCCATTGCCTATCGATTTTATTTGATAAATCTCCAGTATAATGGTATTTCTCGGTCCTGAAATTTCATGACTTTCAATTTTGCCACAAAACAAGAAACCAAATAAATAAATGCTTTCATAAAGACACAACAGGATTAAAGACATGAGGCATTTCCGGCAAATATAAAAATATGTGCACATTCACAAAATATAAGAGTTACTGACTATTTACTGACAAATTCACCAAACAGTGTGGATTCTGCAGCCTGGTTTCATGAGACACTGATTTAATCGATCTGTAAGGTCTTAGCTTCATAACAATGTTGTAGTTTGAGTTTATGACTTTATTGTAAATCCCAGGAGAACATGTTCTCATATTTATTCCACTCTCTCAGTTCTTTGAAGCTCAGCATGTTGGGTAGATGTTGTGTGAATAGAGAAAGAGCGCCCCTCACAGGCCTTAAAGCTGAAAGAAAAACATCATGTTCAGACATTTTGAATGTGGCTGCAGGATAAATATACAGGAGACACTACAAGACCAAAGGTAGAGGAAACTTTCTAAATTTGACTGTTTGTCAAAAAAAGAAAATAATTTGCACTTCTACTGGTTAGAAACGGCTGCATTATTTTTCTCTGGCTGTTCAATAACTTACTGATGTCAGAGAATAGATTTATGGATGGTTTACTCAACCTTCCTTTTTCCCCAGAATGCCTTTGGAGGAGAAACTAAAAGTTGGTGGACAAATGACACATTTTCTGATCAAATACAAATTACGCAAAAGGACAGACAACAGAACTGCACTTTTAGTGTTTTGTTGTAATAATTTACTCTACGTTATTCTGATGATGCCATGAGACCTCATGATACACTGCGTTACTCAACATTAACAGTTTAACTTAGAAACATATGATAGATATTAGATTTGAGCCTGTTGACTTTTAATCAACTGTTTGTGTGATTAAAAATGCCACAAACTATTAAAACTCCATTCTAGTGGAAGAAAGTAAAAGTGTGCACTATAAAACCCGATAAGGTCACTGAGCTCAAAAATTTTATTGAAACTGATTACGTAAAAATTTTTGAGGTAAGTAACTAAATTTTTTAAGGTAAGATTTCTTAAAAATTACAATTAAGTATAACTATAGTGTAATTTTTAAGAAATCTTACCTTAGGCTGCTGGGCCATAGAAGGTTCACGCTGCACGCTGCATGCTGCACACTACACGCTACACGCGTGTAAAGAAAAGTGGACAAACGTAGCATGACTTGCTCTGGGCCATAGAACGGCGTTCACGTTGCACGCTGCACGCTGCACACTTCACGCGTGAAGCATGAAATGAACATGCACACTTTTTTCTAGGCGTGAAGACGGAAATTCCAGTCAATGCATGCGGTCACCGCCGCGCCAGCCAATCAGAACGGGTCTAGGGAGATAACTCTATGCTTTCAGGGGAAAACTTCAGAAAAAATATAATTGAATGGTATAATTGAAAAATACTTCTTCATCGGGATTGTCAAGCAGATTATAGAATGTTCGGTGAAATTCACCACGGGTTTCTCTCAGAAGGAAGTGTTCTAGGCTCCAAATTCTGTTCCTTTTTCTCTTCCTCTGTCTCAGTAAAAGCAGAATGAGGCAATCGTCATCATCCGAAGAGTCCATATTGTTGGTTACTCGGTCAAAGTAGAACAGACGCAACACGTGAACATCCAAGCATGAAGTTTAATGGCCCAGTGTCCGGTTATTCACGTGAACGTGTAGCGTGCAGCGTGCAACATGCAGCGTGCAGCGTGAACCTTCTATGGCCCAGCAGCCTTAAAAAATTTAGTTACTTACCTCAAAAATTTTTACGTAATCAGTTTCAATAAAATTTTTGAGCTCAGTGACCTTATCGGGTTTTACAGTGTAGAGATGGAGAGAACATGGTGTTTGTTGTTTGTACTGGGGGTCTTCTCTGTTCTCCAAAGTTTAACAGAGACTATCACACCACATAAATAGAGTGATATCCAGCCCTGACGCTTGTATTTGATTATCTGCTGATGATGGGAGGAGAACGGATTTCAAATTTATTTAAATCATGAGGAGGAGATTCATCTAATGGAGAATGTGGGGCTTTTTAATGGAACAAATCTTTGCCATGACAGAAAGCTCTTTACCAACTTCCATTATTTATAAATCAATAATAGAGGGAATTATACATATAGAGAAACTCACAACAAGGATTGGGTACTAAATTTAGGGCGATAATTATTATCTGTGCTTGAGGACATAAATTCCCCACCTGCCAACTTCTGCATTTATTTTTGTTTTATAATATTTTCTCACAAACTCTGTTGGTTCTATTCCCCACAATATAAACACATTAGTTCTTTAAACCACAGTGACGTGAACAAGGATGAAGCAGAAAACGTGGCACGCATCATCACATGAGCTCCCAGTACACTGCCATGCTCATGTTTCTGGTCTTTTGTGGCTCCCACAAGCTTCATATCTGACCACATGCTCCTATGACTTTATTAGAGCTGATTCCCGTCCTGATGCACACCGCAAGTTTGTCCTTTTCTGACAACTATTTCTTTTTTTTTTAAATGTAACATAATTCCAGCCACATTGTTAGACATCAGTCCTCTCTCAGTCATTTTAACCTCAATATGTTGGGCAGATGTTGTCGAAGTAGAGAAAGAGCATCTCTCAGAGGACTTGAAGCAAAAGGAAAAGCAGAATGTTCATGATGATGTTTATTATAAATATCTCTGGGGTTCAGTTTTCTGCTGAGGGAATATTTACAGCTCATGAGGATGTCCTTGTGTCAGTTTTTGTACAGCTCTTGAGTCTGTTGTGTCAGTGTGAGTCTCGTGCACAGTTATAAACAGCCGTGTCTTCTGGCACCAGGCTCCTGATATCCAAGTAAAGCACAATGTTGCTTGTGTCTCTGGAGATGTTGAAGCGAGTTTTAACGGAAGCTCCAGAGTCTCTGCTTCCACCACCCCACATGATCTCAGTCCACTCCAAGCCTTGTCCTGGAGGCTGTCTGATCCAGCCTGTGCCGTAGCTAGTGAGGGCATAGCCAGAAACCTGACAGGACAATTTCACTGAGGCTTCAGGAGGTTTAAAGGAACAATCCACCGTATTTCCATAATGAAATATGCTCTTATCTGAATTGAGACGAGCTGCTCCGTACCTATCCGAGCTTTGCGCGACCTCCCAGTCTGTCAGACGCAGTCAGACGCGCTGTTACTCCTGTTAGCAATGTAGCTAGGCTCAGCATGGCCAACAGTATTTTTTGGGGCTGTAGTTAGATGTGACCAAACTCTTCCGCGTTTTTCCTGTTTACATAGGTTTATATGACCAGTGATATGAAACAAGTTCAGTTACACAAATTGAAACGTAGCGATTTTCTATGCTATGGAAAGTCCGCACTATAATGACAGGCGTACTAACACCTTCTGCGCGCTTCAGCAGCGCATTGATATCTGAGCTCCATATCAATGCGCTGCCGAAGCGCGCAGAAGGTGTTAGTACGTCTGTCATTATAGTGCGGACTTTCCATAGCATAGAAAATCGCTACGTTTCAATTTGTGTAACTGAACTTTTTTCATATCACTGGTCATATAAACCTATGTAAACAGGAAAAACGCGGAAGAGTTTGGTCGCATCTAACTACAGCCCCAAAAAATACCGTTGGCCATACTGAGCCTAGCTACATTGCTAACAGGAGTGACAGCGCGTCTGACTGCATCTGACTGACTGGGAGGTCACGCAAAGCTCGGATAGGTATGGAGCAGCTCGTCTCAATTCAGATAAGAGCATATTTCATTATGGAAATACGGTGGACTGTTCCTTTAACCTCAGCAGGAGATGAGGTCAGACTGATGCCATGCACAACTGAGAAAAGGGAGAACAGTAACACATACAGAAACAATTAAATTCACTTCACTTCTTCAACTCAGACTGAAATATGGAGCATAAAAATGGTGAGTGAGTTGTGGAGAGAGGTCTTTACTCACAGAAAGGCTGCTGTGGACTTGCAGTGGATTTATATCTCTCTGAAATGGGGGGGGGGTTGCATGCAGTGTGTGTTCGGTATTTCATGGAAATTACAGCAGGCTTTTGACAGAACAGCTTTTCTTCAAACATTTTCATTCATAAAACTGTGGCCCCCACCATGCTTCACAGTAGGTTCAGAAGATCCTAGCTTCTGAAAAGGAACAAATGAACAAAAATGAATAAACAGATTTGATCTGAATATATTTTCAGTCTTGTGTTTGGATAAAGGAAGGAATCATCTGTTAATAGTTTGGATCGTTGTCTTGTTCGATGATGAACAACCTGCCCACCAACTGTCTTGCAGAGGGGCACAGCTTTTCCTCAAGAAGTTGCTTGTACTTGACAGCATCCATTTTCTCTTCAATCCTCACTGATTAATCCATCCCCACTAAATAGAAAACACCCTCACAACATAACTTGGCCCCCACCATGCTTCACAGAAGTTTTTTTTTTTTTTTTTCCCCCATGGTGGGCTTTTTTGTTTTTTTGCCAAATATAGCACTTGGATTTTCATCCAAAAAGGCCAATTTTGGTCTCATCTATCCATCGCACCTTTTGCTCCATTGCATCAAAATCTTTCAGGTGCATATCTCTGTCATGCAAACAAAAGTGTGGCACTTTTTCAGAAAAAAAGCTTCTTTCTTGACACCCTGCCAAACAGGCCAGCTTTTTGTCAAGCTTGTGAGATTGTTGAACACATACAGTCTGAACAGTCCCAGCCATAAAGTCTTGTTACTCTTTCAAAGTTGCAGTTGGCCTCTTGGTAGCTTCTTTGATCAATAGCCTCCTGAATCAGTAATCCAGTTTCGATTGACAGCCTGATCTAGACAAGGTGTTGGTGGTGTCCTACACTTTCTACTTCTTAATAATGCTCTGAACCTGACTCAGAGGGATAGCTAAAGCCTTCAGTACCTTTTCTTCACATTCTCTTATCTTGTGCCTTCCTACAACTTTATCCCAGAGGCCTTTAGAAAGTACTTTCCCAACCATAGCAAGGGCGCAGATGGCACTGGGGATGGGGGGGGGACATGTCCCCCCCAGATTTATAGTGACCCCTATCTGTCCCCCCCACCCACCGTCCCTACGTAAGGTGCCAAACATAGGTAGAAAAAGTGAGGATTAATGTTCCGTTAGTTAGACTAACTTACATTGCAGCACAAAGTTGAAATGGCAGCAGCAGTAGCCTTGTCAGTGATCAATCCACATTACACCGATTCAAGAAGGGAAAAGGCTGGAGCAGGTCCTTGCAGAGTTGGGAAAGCAAGGTGTTCAATTTTCCACGTAATTCTCGGTTAATAACACTGCACAGCTCATCCATTTGATAGCAACGGTGTTTCTGCTACGACTAATGGTGCATTCAGTTGTACTCGTAAGTTGGAAGTTTGAAGTCGGAAAAGCATTGAAATCTAGCATCTACCAGCATAAACGTTGGGGTTTTCATTTAATTTCATTAACTGTCCATTTTTTTTCGAATTCCATGTTCCATGATGTCCCAGTTTTTAAACTGGGAAGCGGCAGAGAGATGTTTTTAGGACCTATTGACAGTCCCCCCAGGATTTCACAGGCCTTTTTTGTGATTGTTGTGGGCTAAAATGTCTGATGTTGCGGGGGGTTTCCAAAAAATTGCGATGAAAGTTGCGGTGTTTTTTAGGTTTTTGTTGTGATTACATTGCGGGAGGAAGTGAAAGTTGCGAGAAATTGCTGCGATTTTCTCTTTTTGTGACTAAAATTGAGTGATATGTTAAATACCAAGTTATTACCGAAAAACTATTGATTAAAAAACAAAGACACTGAGAAATGGTCCTATAAACAACTTTACCAATATAAAAGATTACCAGGACTACAAAAATGCAGAAAAATAGGCTTTACTGATCCAAATGCACCTGTTGGTTCAAAAGTTAAAGTAGAACCTCACAGCACAACATGAAGTTACCTTAAAATATAATATAAATGCCTCAGCTTTCATGTAAGAAAAAAAACCTATTAATACTAGTACTGTGTGCAGGCAGTCTCTCCTGAAGACTAAATTAAACAATAATTATAAACTAATAAAATAAATGGCTCAGGCTTCATAGAAGAAAAAAAAAACAATTTGAACAGAATCTCACAGTATGATGCTGAAGCTGCCTAAACAATGGAAAATAAAATACCACTTTGGCAAAAATGTTGGCATCCATTAATTTCTTGTATTAAGTAAAAAAATAATGTAAAGCGCACACAATGTTGCCAGATACTGCTGACGTTTTCCAGCCCAAAATATGTTCAAAACCCGCCAAAATGCACTCAAAACCGCCCATTTGGGAGGTAAACCACCCAATCTGGCAACACTGCTCGCTAGTTTGTCGACGTCACCTCAAGACGACGCCAACGATTGGTCAAATTTGCGGGAAAGTTGTGGTGATTGGATATAATTGCAACACCGCCCTGAATTCGCATTTCGCAGGGATTGGTTGAATTTGCGTTGAAGTTGCAAATCGCAACATCGCGAAATCCTGGAGGGTCTGATTGAGTCTGCTTCTAGACAGTAAATTTGTTTGGCTGCAGAGGGAAATTTTTTTTCTATCCATTTTGTTTATTGGAAAAAAAAGACTTTTTATTTTTATTTGTGTGAATCTGTTGTTCAAGTGTTTATACTTCTGTTTTCATACACATTTTATGTTTCTAATCATTTACATGAAGGCAAGAGTGTGAATCATTTCAATTTTATTTTGTTATTAATATTTGGACATTCCCTTTTTGTTAGAAGTTACAGTTAAAGTTTCTGTGATGAGATTCTTCATCCTGCTGAGATCAGCAAATGTTTAAATAAAACATGCAGAAGACATGAAGTTTTGGAGCATGATTAACATACCAGACAAATAACAATTTGATCATGTATGGCTAGTGTTGACCAGGTAGGCCTTTGTCTACCAATGTTCATTCAGTTAGAAAACTCACAAGTCTAATGTATATTGAAGCTTCAGTACATACATACATGGAATCATTTGCTGACAGCTCAGTCCCCCCCAGTTCAAAAATCCTATCTGCGCCCCTGAACCATAGTGAATTCTTTGCAGGACCATACATTAGAAGCAACTGAGTCTTCAAGAAAGAGCTGGTTTTATACTGAAATCCTCAAAACCAATTGATGTCAGTTGGGGTAATTAGCCTGGGCTTTGATCTCCAAGTTGATGGATTGCAACGGAGCAAGTTCATCATGAAATACTCCAAAGGGCTGATCACTGAACCACACCAGTAATTTCACTACTTAAATTTTTAATACGTGTCCAGAATATTTTAAAACTCTTTAACTTTGATGATGAGGGTTATAATGTGTACATACAGCTCAAAAAGTTAAACTGAATTTAGTTTAATTTCCAGGCTGTGATGTGACAAAAAGTAAAGATTTCTCCAGCATATGATGACTCTTTATAGGCACTGGATATAGTAGGATGAAGGTCTCAGGAAGAGCTTGAGTGTATTTTGAGCACTTTGGAAAATGTTTCAGTTACTTTCTGTTCAGAGTGTCTTTGTCTTTTTCTTTTCCTGGCCATACTTTAAGTCAGTCTAGTACCTTCTTTCTACCACTTTCTATCTGTTTTCTTTTGTTTCTTTTCCATTTCTTTACTCTTAGTCTCATTTTGATTTCCAGTTTGCCCTTAGCTCATGGCAAAGCCTTGATATACCATACCAGTCTCCCCTCCACAAAGAGACGATAAAGCAGTGCCTCCAGTGTTGGCCTAAAGTAACCTTCCTGGCAGGTGCAGGCAGTTCAGGTTAATCAGCCTGGAGAATTCTGATTAACTAAGTTCTACAGCTTGGCTGCTCTCACTGTGCACCACTGTCCTCTCTGCTGGCGGTGTAGTGCGATCTCTTCCAGTTCCAGGAACAACATCAACTTCAGAGAGGGAAGAGTAACTCAGCACCACTTCATAACTCCACCCTGTTGATGATGATGATTATTATTTTCAGCATGTTTACAAGTGTTTAATTTTTTCCTCAGACAGAATATTTAATATTTGGTGGAAAATCATTTTCCTTTTTGTTCTGAAGTGACCAGGACAGAAAAAGACAAGCTTCCAAATGATGAAGAGGTTGATGTCCAGCTCTCAAACCTCATGTGTCCCTGTGCTTCTCTAGTGCCTTAATATGCTGCACTGTCTTCTGTCCTCACGCTGTTCGTGTGCAGATACACCTGCATCTTACTGTTGTCTCTGGAGATGATGAAGTGGCCATTAACTGGGCTGGAGTAATATTTGTTACTTCTACCTTGTGAGATAGTTGCAACCCATTCCAGCTCTTTTCCATTTCCAGGTGCCTATCTGATCCAATCCTTGTAATCACTCCTAAAGTCAGTTTCTGAGACTGATCAGGTTTGAAGATCACTGAATCAGACTCGATTGGTGTCTGAAAAACCAATTCAAGTTCAGTGACATTTAGGGTGTATTCAGACCAGGATAGTTCGATAGTTCACTTGCTTTGGTCCGAACCAAATGTTTTTTTTATTTTTTCATTTTGGTACGGTTCGCTTTCACACTGTACATTTTAGTCAGCGGACCAAAATCTGTCAACAGCAGAGTCCTGCACAGTCAAACCCATCACCTTCAGATACACCATATTATTGAAGTAGCTGCTATCAGGTAATGAATATACAGACTAGGGCTGGGAATATTAACGCGTTAATCGCGATTAGATTAATGTAAATTGTGATCGCGAATATTTTTTTTAATCGCGATCAGAGTTTACCAGCATTTTCCGCACTTCTACCATCCACATGCAGCTCCTCTGGTTGTATTAATTAAACTCATTTTCGGTTAAACGCGCTATTTCGAGTTTGCTAGTCTTTTGTTCCTTCTACGCATCCGTAGGCAGCTCGAGCGGAAGCGTGTGGTTTCCATCGAGTCGTTGGCATTGGCATGGAAGGACACGCTGTTGTCTTCAGTTTAGTCCTCTTTTGTGATGGATAAGCAACGGTTTTCTGGACCTCTGAATGGTTTGTTTGAATTTAAAAAACATCCAGACGGACAAGTCGACAAGACGAGAGTAAAATGCACCCTGTGTCAAGCAGTAGCCAGTCATTCATTCTTAATATTTGTTTTCCTTTCTCTACACTCTTTTTGAAATAAAAAAGGCCAAAAGATAAATTCTGCTTTTGTCTCTGTCTTCATTTTATTCCAATTTAAGACACAATGGTCAGAAATACTTTGCATTGTGGGTTTAACTTTAGATTCGAACGGTCTTACTGCAAAATATCAATTTTACACATGCAAAGTAAATCAAGATTAATCGCGATTAACTATGAAATTTCTGAGATTAGTTGCAATCAAGAAAATTAATCTTTTGACAGCCCTAATACAGACACTTTACAAGTCAGAGACAGTGATTGACCAGGGGTTAATACTGTGGACCCGGCTCTACAAGATCCAAGATCTCTTGGCGATGACTTTGTTTGCCTGAACTGTCAACATAGATGCTGATCAAGAAAAGGACTGATCAGCCACCGAAGAACACATGTCCGTCAACACGAGTAAACTTGAGCTCAGAGAGACAGGAGATCCATCAACGATGACAGCTCAGTCCATCATCATTACACACACACACACACACACACACACACACAGACACATATTCATCTCAAACAATTAGAATGTTGTGAAAAAGTTAATTTTTTCACATTTTTATTCAAAATGGTAAACTTTCATGTATTCTATATTCATTACATGGAACATGAAATATTTCAAGTCTTGTTTTAATTTTGATGCTTATGGCTTTTGGCTCAGGAAAATCAGAAATCCATTTTCTCAGACTATAGAATATTTTCTAAACATCAATCAAAATGGATTTATCATCCAGAAATGTCCAATTTCTGAAGAGTAGGCTCATTTCAACACTCACTACGTGGTTGGGGCTCCTTTGCCACAAAATACTGCATGAGTGCAGTGTGGCATGGAGGCGATCAGCCTGTGGCAATGCTGAGGTGTTACTGAAGCCCAGGTTGCTTTGATAGCAGTCTTCAGCTTGTCTGTATTTTTGGGTCGGATGTTTCTCATCTTCCTCTTGACAATCCCCCATAGGTTCGCTCTGAGGTTCAGGTCAGGCAAGTTGGCTGGCCAATCAAGCACAGTAATATCAGGGTCACCAAGTCATTTGGTAGTAGTTTTGGCACTGTGGGCAGGTGCTACCTCCTGCTGGAAAAGGAAATCGGCATCTCCATAAAGCTTGTCAGCAGATGGAAGCATGAAGTGCTCTAAAATCTCCTGGTAGATGCTGCATTGACTTTGGACTTTGCCAAGGGACTACAGGCGGAAACTAGCATGTACTGCTATTACCTGGTACAGACATCTGTCCTTACCACAAGGATAATGTTTAATTTGTACACTGTCCCTTTTAAAAATAAAATAAACTTCAAACTTCAAACTTGATTAAACACAGTGGACCAACAGCAGCAGATGACATAGCACCCCAAATCATCACAGACTGCAGAAACTTCACACTGGACTTCAAACACCTTGGATTCTGTGCCTCTCCACTCTTCCTACAGACTCTCAGACCTTGATTTGCAAATGAAATGCAAAATTTACTTTCATCTGAAAACAGGACTTTGGGCTACTGAGCAACAGTCCAGTTCTTTTTCTCCTGAGCCCAGGAAAGACACTTCTGACATTGTCTCTGGTTCAGGAGTGGCTTGATATTAAGAATGCGACAGTTGTAGCCCCTTTCCTGAAGATTTCTGTGTGTGGTGGCTCTTGATGCACTGACACCAGCCTCAGTCCACTCCTTATGAAGCTCTCCCAAGTTCTTATTCGACTTTTCTTGACAATCCTCACAAGCCTGCAGTCATCCCTGTTGCTTGTGCACCTTTTCCAGCCAGCCTTTTCAGCAATGACCTTCTGTGGCTTACGCTCCTTGTGGAGGGTGTCAATGATCATCTGGACAACTGTCAAGTCAGCAGTCTTTCCCATGATTGTAGATGCGCATACTGAACTAGACTAAGAGATACACTGAATTTATCGTGTTTTACTCAAAATCAAAATGAAATATCCTCATATTTTGAGATTTTTTGTGCCATCAGCCATAATTATCAAAATTAAAAAAGAAAAAAATGCTTGAAATGGGGGCGACACGGTGGTGTAGTGGTTAGCGCTGTCGCCTCACAGCAAAAAGGTCCGGGTTTGAGCCCCGTGGCCGGCGAGGGCCTTTCTGTGCGGGGTTTGCATGTTCTCCCTGCGTCTGCGTGGGTTTCCTCTGGGTGCTCCGTTTTCCCCCACAGTCCAAAGACATGCAGGTTAGGTTAACTGGTGACTCTAAATTGACCATAGGTGTGAATGTGAGTGCGAATGGTTGTCTGTGTCTATGTGTCAGCCCTGTGATGACCTGGCAACTTGTCCAGGGTGTACCCCGCCTTTCGCCCGTAGTCAGCTGGGATAGGCTCCAGCTTGCCTGCGACCCTGTAGAAGGATAAAGCGGCTAGAGATAATGAGATGAGATGCTTGAAATGTTTTAGATTCCATGTAATGAGTCTAGAATATATAAAATTTTCACTTTCTTCAATAACTGATGGAAAATATTGAACTTTTTCACAATATTCTAATTGTTTGAGATGCACGAGTATACCAGGCGTCCCTGGGGACAAGTGAACTGCAGAGAGATGAAAATGAACAGGGATGTTTTTGTACAGGGCTGCAGTAAGTTTGTCATGCTGTGTGTCTGCCACAGTAATACACAGCCGTGTCCTGTGCAGTCAAACCTGTCAGCTTCAGATACACCATGTTATTGGAGTTGTCTCTGGTAATTTCCAAACGTCCTTCAATGTGTGTGGCATATACAGTTTTACTGGCATCAGACCAGATAACCCCAATCCATTCCAGGGCTTTTCCAGCTTGTTGTCTGATCCAGTGCATGCCAAAGCCACCAAAGTTAAACCCAGATCCTTTACAGGAAAGACTGAGAGTTTCTCCAGGTTTTTTCACCACTGATCCAGTGGGAATAGACTGAAGACTTTGACACTGAATACCTGGCAGGAAAAAAAAGAAAAACATGAAGGTATTTTTCAAAAATGAATGTAAAACATATTTGAGATTGAGCATGAGAACTCACTGCTGAGGCTGATTAGTAGCAGGAATAAGGAGGGTGGGATCTTCATGGTGAGCATTGATGAGACTCGACTGCTCCACTCAGCTCAGCTGCACATAAATACTGCTTGGACACACAGCACTGTGGATTTGCATCATGACATCATGATCAGGAAATGGAACAGGGGCAGTGTTTCTGTTGATCAGAAACCTGTGATCATCATCATACAAGGATTTTGTCAGAAATGAAGGCACGATGAGATACAGTACATCCTGTCTTTGTAGAAATGTTTGCGTTACTTGTTTTTGTTTCCTTAGAATTTATTTCATGATGAAGTCCTGAAGCGTTTTATTCCCTTTCTACCGCTTGTCAACTGTATTATTTATTCACTAAACATGGTCCCATTATACTTTTTATCCATTGATATCGATCCTTTTACATTTCATGACAAATTATTTCCTGTTTTGTTGTAACAAATAGTTGTTCCTTCACCAGACTCTCTGATTTCCTTTCAAAGAGAGAGAACAAAGTTTTTTTTTTTTTTTTTTTAAGTGGCTTGACATGTTCCTGAGAAACCAGAAAGGACAAACTCCTCTGTCCTGAAGAAATTCCTGAGAGTTACTGGAGAAATGATAACAGAGCAGAATGTGCACATTAATAGAAACCTGCGATTTGAAGCTTGCACTACTGTCAGAGCTGCCAGTGTTGCACACTTGAATAAAGGAGAGTCTTCAACTGTGTGCTAATTAAAGGTTTCGTTTTATTTCACATTCACAGCTCCATTACACGTACATAACTGCTACATTCACTGTTTTCATTTTTTCTTCTCTCTTGGCTTTCTCACAGTGGTGGCGTCAATCCTGTGCGCCTCTCAGTGTTTAATCAAAACCCGAATATTATATCTGGTCTTATACTGCCATCTACAGGTCAACTAATGCAACAACAGCGTAAATTAGCAAACCAAAGGCCACAAACTCATGAAAGGGCAACAAAAAAGACAGAAAAATGGGGGGGGGGGGGGGGGGGGTGTACATGACACCAGGACAGAAAATTAATTAACTTCTGACCAATCAGGTCTGAGAGCAGCACTGTGGTATCATCTATTACCAGAGTCTACACTCGGCTTCGGAGCCTATTAGATACACCCAGGCCTGAAGGAATAAATGTTGGATTACTGTTGTGTAAAAACCAATTTCTGAAGTCGTGTGTGTCTTTCAGGCTCAGTGATACACAGCTGTCTTCTACAGTCAGGCCAGACAACCTGAGGTATGAAATGCCTTTACTGTAGGGTGACCAGACGTCCCGGTTTTACTGGGACAGTCCTGAAAAGTCTGTCGGGACACGGATATGTCCCGGTTTTCGCCACTCGCGACGTTTGCGATGGAGAAATGTCTGCATTTACTATTTTGATGAATTGACAGGAATCACAAACTTTCCTGGTTACTGCCCCCTGGCCCTGTGGCATGGGTGTTTACTGTATTTAGCCACATTATTCCAGACAACAGAACGTGTTGCCATGCAACAATAAAATAAACATTAATTGGCACGAATGTTCTTTGTCTAGCAGCTAGCAGCAGTAATGCCACAGCAATTATGCTGAAAAGAAAATGTACCTTTGCCAAAGATTTACAGGGCACCTACCCCTTCCTCCGAGAGGTGCAGAACAATGCGCATGAAGCCGACTGCACACACTGTAAGTGTTTTGCTCTTGTACTGAGTTGGGTAGCCTATGTTGCAAATGCTGTGCGCCCCTGTGGGGGCTTTCCTCGGGCTGTCGCCCCTCTCCTCCTTTAGTGCTGTTTTGTTTGAGTGAATATTTACGGAAGCCACGAGAGGAGGCCCTTCATATAATCTTTTTTTTATTCACCTTGTTATCCCGAGATAACGACATAATTATTTCAGGATCTTGAGAAAACAAAACAATTATTTCATGATCTCAGCTGGATCACTGTATCTCCGTCGGTAGCAGGGGCGCAGATACGTTTTTTGAACTGGGGGGAACAAAGCTGCCAGCAAACCAACCCCAACCCCACCCCCAACATGTGTTGTGCGAGGAATATACTCTGATGCCCTCAGGGCGGCGACATTACTCAGCTAAGACAAAAAAAACATCACTCCTTCATCCCTGCAACCATTAGCTTAGGCCTACTAATAAATAAAAAGTAGGAATAGAGCACACCTGTGATGTCTGGTGCTCTCATGTGCTATTTACCACTGACACGACAGGATGTCATGTGGGTTGAATATATGTGTGTGTGTGTGTTCTGGATGACTGCTGACTGTTTTGTCTACCCTTTGTATTTATCTATAGCATCTAGGTCTGTGTATCCTATGTATTGAGACTTGGACTGTCAAACTTAATTACCCATCATTGAAAGAAATAAAGCTTATTGATTCTGATACTGGGTGGCACGGTGGTGTAGTGGTTAGCGCTGTCGCCTCACAGCAAGAAGGTCTGGGTTCGAGCCCCGTGGCCGGCGAGGGCCTTTCTGTGCGGAGTTTGCATGTTCTCCCCATGTCCGCGTGGGTTTCCTCTGGGTGCTCCGGTTTCCCCCACAGTCCAAAGACATGCAGGTTAGGTTAACTGGTGACTCTAAATTGACCGTAGGTGTGAGTGTGAATGGTTGTCTGTGTCTATGTGTCAGCCCTGTGATGACCTGGCGACTTGTCCAGGGTGTACCCCGCCTTTCACCCTTAGTCAGCTGGGATAGGCTCCAGCTTGCTTGCGACCCTGTAGAACAGGATCAAGCGGCTACAGATAATGAGATGAGATGAGATTCTGATACTGATTCCAATCACTCCCCAAGCATGCCATATGCCAAAACTGTTTTATTTAAACATTAACTGACTTTCAGCACACTGATTCTTTAAGAAAACAGAAAGAGCAGGGTGTAAAAAAAAACACAAAATGTAATTAAAAGTCACTTCTTACTTGATGTGCCTTACAAACACATAAACAACATAGCCTATATATATATACATGAATAAAATTGTAAATAAGTAGTCTACATGAGTTTTCAATAAATGGCCTCAAATGCAGAAACAGATTATGTGAAGGATCCAAAAACATCTCTCCTCCGATCCTTGCCCTGAATATATTGTTGGGCGATGTCTCTCCTATTCAGATTGTCCAGCCTCTCTTGGTGGATGTGGCACAATGCCACTCCATTCAGCCTTTTTTGGGTCATGGTGGACCGCAACCATGTTTTAAGCCTCCGCAAGCCACTGAAACTTCGTTCTGCCTCTGCAGGTGATGCGGGCACTACCATTAACAATCTGACAAGTGTTTCAACTTGCTCAAAAAGGGCACGAACTTCAACAGGCATTGCTTTTAAGGTCTGTGCAGCATCTGCAGTGGTTTTGAAACTGTAACTGCTCTTAAACATGGCTAATTGAATTTTCAAATCTTCCCACTGCAGCTCAGGGTATTTCTCTGCTACATTGCTTACAGTGGGGGTCAGCAGCAAGGCCTCCAATTCCTTTAGTGCTTGTATTCCTGGTTGCATAAACCTGTCTGTAATTTGTGCATCTACTGTGTCCAAGACTCGGTAGTCAGCGGCAGTCAGTCAACAACTCTTTGCAAAGTTTCCTTATGAAACAATATGCTCGCTGAAATTATGGCAGGGAATGCCAGATTAAACATTAAAACTGCCTTCTGAGCACTGTATCTACAGGCTACCAGAAAGAAGGAGGCTACCAGAAAGGTATCTCTACTCCGTACGATTTTACTTTCACTACGACATTACTTTGAACAGACTATCAAAAAATTGCAAGGTGATATGATAAAGTAAGGCACAGTTTACTTACAGTCGTTGTTTTTTGAAAAAAAACGGTGCAATCGTTTTCTGCCTTTTCGGTTTGGCACCCTTCATCATGCTGTGTTGGGGTCCTGACCTAGGAGCTGTCCCCGATATGCCTCTCAAACTTGTTGTGGGTAACCATAGCAACCAAGCTCGAGCTCGCAACCTGTGCAGTCTGCGCAGCTCAACCAACCGAATATCAGTCTTTGTTTTGTTTTATGTGAGTTGTTGCAACTATGTATGTACTGCTGTGCACCTCAATAAACCGAATGGTAATTACTCTTTTGATTTTTCCGTGAGGTTTGCCTTATGCAAAGAAAGACAGCATAGACATTTTTTTCCTCGCTATAAGTGGGGGGGACCGAACGAGGTGAATTTAAATCTGGGTGGGACGAATCCCACCTGTCCCACCCTCTATCTGCGCCCGTGGTCGGTAGAGACGAAGCCGGGCCAGTCTTCTGCAGAGGTGCCGTGGACTAATTTTGAAATTATCCCTTTTTAAAAGACTTAATGCAATCTCTCCCTGTGTCAACCCCTGATCAAAATATTGCCTTATTAGGTGATCGATTATTCCAGACATTCTAATGACCAAAGTTGCGTCTATACAGAATGAGAAATAGCCCCAAAGTCAGCATATCACAAGTCTCTTGGCGCACCTGAATGAACCATTTCTCAGCTGTTTACTCGAGATCATGAAATAATTGTTTTGTTTTCTCGAGATCTCGGAATAACGGTTTTGTTTTCTCGAGATCTTGAATTAGTTGTGCTGTTTTCTCGAGATCCTGAATTAATTATGTCGTTATCTCGGGATAACAAGGTGAATAAAAGAAAAGGATTATATGAAGGGCCTCTCTCAGCTTCTGTAGTATATATTCTCAAATCACTTGTCTCTGTTTTGTTTCTGTTTAACTTACCATTCTGACAGTTTGGCTATATTGCTGTGTTAAACAGCTTGTTGCACCTTCCATTAAAGTGTTCACTTTTGTACACATCTTCTTGCTTTATTCATTCAGTTGTGGGGAATGGTTAGTAAGGTTGATTCTGACCTAGGCTATGTTGAGGTCACATATCTACTTTTTAAGTTCATGCTATAGTGCATATAATTTTAGAGATATAGCCTACATGTGCATATGCATTCTTCTTGGTGTTCTCACAAACAGGTGAAATAAATCAGTTTAAATTTGGCCTATGGACATAGCCTGGCCTATTCTCAGCCATTACAAAATCTGTTGTCTGACCATAATTTCACTGATCTGTATACCACTGTGCTACTAGATAACAAAATGCCTGTTTGTTTTATTTCATGTGAGATGTTGATAAATGTGACCTTCAACAAAATGATAAGAGCACCTCTCTGAGTGTCACATTTATGTAAAGAAAAGGTGTGCATGCACGAGCATGGTCGCGTGCAAAAGTGTCCCGGTTTCAGACTAGGGAAATCTGGTCACCCTACTTTACTGTTATCTTTGTTATTTAAATTTGTCCTTCAACACTTTTACTGTAGAATGTGGCTCCACTTGCAGTACTGATGTGCCCAATCCACTCTAAGGGCTTTCCACGAGGATGTCGTATCCAGCTCATGCCATAAGCTCCAAAATTATATCCTCCAGCCTCACAAGAGAAGCTGACCGTTCCACTAGGATTATTCAGGACTGCATGACCAGGAATAGACTCCAAACTCTGGCCTTTCATACCTAGTAGAGAAAGATTGCGAACAAGAGCTCATTAAAAGACCAGCATTGAAGCTATACAATTTATTAAAAAAGAAAATCAGCAGAAAAACTCACTGGGGACACACAGACTGATTAGTAGCAGGAATAAGGAGAGTTTCATCTTCATGGTGAGTGTTGATGAGACTCAACTGCTCCACTCTGCACTCAGCTCATTTGCATCATGATGTCATACTCATGGAGAGACCTGAACAAGTGATTTTCTCAGGAATAAAGGCATTATGAGATACAGCACATGGAGAACTGTTAATAGAAATGGCTTCATTACTTTATTTTCTCTTCCTCTTAATGATTTAATCCCATGATGATGTCAGGGACAGGGAGGTATCATGCTGTAAGAACTGATAGTCTGATATGACCTGAAACTGAAAAGCAAAAATAATATCATGGTGTGGAGAGACAAAGTACAAGAGCACCCCCTATCATCCCATTGTGTTGTCCTTTCTCCTGGAAGTTGGACACATGGAAACACGTGATCAACATATCCAGGAGAGTGTGAAATTTTTGGGGAAATTGGGTGGAAAACTTTTGATCAGTGTTGCTTTCACAAACATTTACTCCCATATTACAGAGCTTTCCTGTAAGCCTGAGAAACGAGGCCCAAAGTCTGTTTTCCATGACCCCAATGTCCCAGAATCATCTGCTCACTTCCGACATCTAGTGCCAAAAGTGAAAAGTGTGTACATGCTGAAAGAAAACCAGGACACAGTGTCGTATTTAAAATGCCCATACTGTCAAAAAAAAAAAGTTATGTTAACTTAAAAATTCAAGGCAACTTACTGCACAGGATTTTTGAGTTTATGTGACAACTAAGATTTTTAAGTTTTGAAGAAAGTTGTGCCAACTTATACTTTTGGTCTCAGGTAACTTAGCCTTCATATTCACACAAACTTAATTTTTTTTCAGTTTTACATGATAAGAATTCAACTTTAAGGCCATTAATCTTTCATACAAATAAAAACTTCAAAATTTGAGTTCAATTTTCTTTTTATTCCACAATAAAACAAATAACAATCCAATTCAAATAGCATGTTTATTTTAACATGATGGTAGCAAAACTGCTATAAAACTGTAGTGGCAGTGCTTTTTTGTTAAGTCACACATTCACTTATTTTAAGCCTGAAGCTAATTTGACGAACGAAATGTGCAAACAATTCAGTACCAGCCAATTAAAATGCTATAGCATTTAGAAGTTTTTACTTGGATGAAAGATTAGTGGCCTTAAAGTTGAATTCTTATCATGTAAAACTGAAAAAAAAAAAAGTTTGTGTGAATATAAAGGCTGTTATCTGAGATCAAAAGTATAAGTTGGCACAACTTTCTGCAAAACTTAAAAATCTTAGTTGTCACATAAACTCAAAAATCCTGTGCAGTAAGTTGCCTTGAATTTTTAAGTTGGCGTAACTTTTTTTTTACAGTGCATTCTTGCTCTTGTCTTGTTCTAACCTGACTCAGTCGTACAGGTTTCTACTTTACAACCTGAAGAAGCTCTGGTCATTTCTCTCCATGGAGAACACTCAGCTACGTGTTCAGTCCCTCGTCATGTTGAGATCAGGCGACTTCCTCCTGACAGGTCTTCCACTGGGTGGAAGCACATCCCTGCAATTTCACCAGAACACAGCTGCATGGCTTGAGTATTTGTTCCAAAGCTGTCAATGAGGAGATTTTACACACTGCAGCCGGGCTCAGGAGATGTGGGCAGCTCACACACACACCCACTGACTGAAACAGCCTCAACACATGGACTGAAGTGAATTATCAAAGAAGAAAACACAAACCAGCCTTAATCTTAACAAGAGCCCTGTGGATCATGAGTCATAAAAAGCCTCAGAGCATTAATGATTCAACACCAGCTACAGTGCCTGCCAGAATTATTGGCACCTAGAAGAAAATGAGCAAAAATTATTTGTAGAAATTCCACAAGAGAAACTATTTATCTATTTTTTCCAACAAAAACGATCTGCATTAAAGCCATTTTTAACTGAACTCATGTACATATTTAACATAACGTTTTAAATCAAAGTAATTCTTGAAAAACTTGTATGATTTTCCAGGAAGTATGTTGTTGCCATTGTCTCCATGTCCTCAGGTAAGGTATATAAAATTAGTTCATGGTGACAAAAAGGACTCATGCCATTAAAAATGCACAGTTAAACATGATTATGTCCAGATCAAAAAGTCAGATCAAAATGTCTGAAATGACTGGAAATTTTGACCCATGAGCACATGGTTTCCCACACAGTGAACAGGACGGTGAGTTCATGGGAGAAAATGTGACAAATGATGAAAACACTGAGTTTGTTTCATGTTTTTGACATTAAGAATGAACAGGTGATCTGTGGTTGGTTTTAGATTTTTCATTTTTGGAGAAACGAAGCACAGGTGGCAGTGTGGGTTCGAGAACAGATGCATCCTGTTCCTGTGACTGTAACCGTGATAGATGCTTTGCTTATAATAATCTTATACACTGACCTACAGTTTAAATGGCATGTTACACTGTTAGTAAGTGTATAAATATGATTTATATTTTATTCATGTATTATATTTTACATTTTGTATATTACATGTGTATGATCAAAATATATTCTGGTGCATTTTAGTTGCGTCTAATTTCTTTACTGCACAATACAATGGAATTCAACTCCATGGTCACCTTGTAGGAAACAAAGACTACTTTATCACTAATTTAAAACAATTGCAGGTCTACACAGGTGAAGAATGAAGACTGAGTGAAGCAGAATGATGGACAAAATGTATCAGGAGAGTAAAAATGTAATAAATTACGTGAATGGTCATTTACATGGAGGTCATTTGAAATGCAAATTTTCTTGCATAAAGTTTCGATTCACAGTTTCTAATCTCTTCTCTCTCCAGCTGTGACTATCAGAGCCTGAAGCAACACACAGATACACACCGAAACACACACATGTGAAGAAGTGAGCTCAATCAAGCGTTCAAGTTTTCTGCTTTGTTAATCAAATCAAGTCAAGCTGTTCAGATTCAAGCCACAATGAGTTCATGATTAAATGTTACACAGGAATACACATGGGCAAGAATTCAACAAACAAGCTTTCACTAATAAAATAAAATATATGGATATAAAATATCACATGCTTGCTGATGGACAGAGGAAAGGTTAAACTGGGAATTGATCTCGACTCCATGGAAAGTCTTTCACTCTGTAAACGCTGGAGAAACTCTGCTTTCGGTGATCCACATGTGGTTCTTTCAAACTGTACAGTGTGAAGTTTAGGCAACAAAAAGTGTAATATTTCACTCATCATGTGAGAGGCAGGTGATGTACAAACGGCCAAGTGTACTTCACAATATGAAGTAAGTGTGTGTGTGTGGAGTGTGTGTACTGTCAGCTCTGGACTGGAGAGAATTGTCTGCGTGTTAATGTCATTTTCATGTTGATATTTTGTCAGACTGCAGTCGTAGAGTCATTGACTATTACTGATCATCTCAGGTGATTAATAACACACTGTCATGATCTTTTATTTTGAGTTTCAAAAGTCTGAACAAACTGAACGTTAAATATCTTCCTGGGAAGTGAGACACAGAGTTGTTGGAAGTGAAAAAGAATTTTGCATGTCTTATTCTCAGGGATGTACATGTGCGTCTGAATTTCATTTGATTCAATCATTTATTATATATATATTTTGATTTGAAAGTTTGAGACATGTCTCCATCTTCTGGTGAAATAGTGAATAATTAATCATCAAAACTCCACTGGCACTGCCGTGAACAAAAGATTTAACAAAGAAAAAAAAACAAACACACGAATACAAATGTAATTCAAATTAAGGAAAGGATTTGAATACATGTCTATCAAGACTCAGAGGGAAAAAAGAAAAACAGCTGAAAAAAGCTCCAATTTCCATCATCAAGCAACAAGTTCATTTTTTCCTTCTTTATTTTCTTTTACCTCACTTGCATCTATCAACTTAGAGATTAAAAAGATTCAAACAAGTACAACAAAACAGCAATAAAGCATGACATAATGTAAGGATTAAACGCGAGTCTAAAAGACGCCTGAAAGAGCTGATCATGCCGTCTTCACTTTGACCAGAGTCACTGAACATCCATAGACGAGAGAGATGACGAAGAGGATGATGAAGGCACAGGCCATGTTCCAAGTTTCCTCAGCCTGATCCAGTGTGCTAGTTTCAGACTTGTTCTCATCAAAGTATATCGTCTCTTCAATAAATTCTGGAAGAAGAAAGGATGTGGAGTTATTTTGTCACTGAAGGAGAACCGAGAAGTAAAGAGCTGCTTCATGTCTCAACTTCATGAAATTAAGGGCAGAGTTTGTGCTTTTGCGCTCAGATTAAATAAATGTATTTATACTGATTCTGATTGGTCAGGAGGTGTTGAGTCATTTGAAATTTGACTCATAGAAATCTGAGTAAACACCAAAGACGCTAGAATTCTTCAACAGAACTGTTTATGATACAGGATCGATCCCAGGACTACGCTAATAGATTCCAGAAATAAATAAATAAATCACCTGTTTTAGAGATGCTGCGATTGATGGTGCCAGTGACGTGCGTGACATGGCATGTGTATGTGGCTCCAGGTGCCCTTTCAGCAGCCTGGACATTCAGGTGGCTTTTAATGCTGAATTTCCCATCAGGCCCTTTGGCAGAGCTGCTGGTGTTGTCCTCACGCTGTACACTCATACCGTTCAGGAGCCAGGTGATGTTAATGGCTGACGGGCTGAAACCGTACACCAGACACACCAGCTCATCTCGACCCTGCAGCAGCTCCACAGAGGGAGGATGTTTGTTCACAGAGGCTGCAAGAAACACGCAAATAAATCAACAAAGAAAACAGCAAATCAACGAAACTAGCAGCTTCCACCAGAGACAGGATGTGACACGTTACTGACCGTAGATGCTGTCTATTGTTTATATTAATGCAACCTTTCTATTCCATGATCATTACCAAAGTAACAGCTAATTCACAGGGACTTGGAGAAAATGCTTCACAAAACTGAAATAGGCAAGCTTCCTGTTCATGGAAGGAGACGCCCGTGTCAGTGCTTTGGAACAGCCAGAGGTAAAGCTGTTGCTTTAAGTTGAAGGATGGATGTTATACTGTGTTTCAGAACTTTTCAGTAAAAAGCTGCAACTTCAAGAGAAAGTGAGAAGACGACTATTTATAGCTGTGGGTGAGAACTAACCAGCCATTCCACAATATTTAATTTCACTACAAATGGATAAAGTATCACAGTAGTTTTTTTTTTATGAATAAATTATCATTGTTGGCAAATTGCTGTAATAAAAGAAGAATAAACATGACACTTTGAGACATGCTTTTATGATTTTCCTATCAGAGAATGCCTCCAAGTGTTATATTTTTGGAAAAAGCGGCACCGAAGCCCTCAACATGCTTTGGGAGTCTGATGGCAGGTGTGTGAGATACTGTAAATGAATGCAATGTGATATGGACTAAATCATATTTATGGCTGTTCACATTCATAAAAATAATGAATTTCAGAAACTGAGTCAAGCACAGAAATGGTTTTCTTCTCTTTTCACAGAAAACTCAATAAAATGGTTCCTTAAAGGTCAGTGTTTGTGAGCACTTGCCTCTGGTTTTCGAGATGTTGTGTTGCTGTGCGTTCTTGGAACAGAGATGTTGCACCTCACAGGAAACAGTTGAGTCTTTTTCCCACTCTGCAGCCGGAACATTGAGAACACTTTGGACGCTCTGTGTTCCATTGCTGTGCTCTTTAGGAGTTTGTGTGGTTGCATTCTGAGAGTAATTGTCCTTTCCTACTTTCCAAATAATGGAGAAGTCCTTGAGCCTGCGGCCCAACAGCAGACAGGTGACGGGGACCAAATCCTTGGCTCTCATATCACTGATGGAGGGACCCAACAGGTAAACCTGTGCCATCGGAGCAGAAACTGGAGTCACTGGAGATAAAGACATGATATTAGTCTAGAGATAGATGTTGACAAGATCTACATTTGGTACATGGGCGATTGCTCTAAGACAACGAGGGCGGCTCAGCCTCCTCTAAAAATGACAAACATCATGTAGCATGAATTGCGCTAGGCTTATGTTATAGCCGACCTTATAACATTGCTATTTCAGATCCAGAATCATAGAAATATATGTGCTCAACCCACTACAGTGCGAAATCATTCCATTATAACTGTGTGCGTGAGTTTTTCCCCCTCGTGACAGCGCGATGCAGCCCAGCCTCAGTGCACTTCAGTGGCATTTGGGAGCTATGCGCTTTCAATCTCAAAATGCAAGACGATTATTGGACAAATACTGCGAAAACGCCCGCCCACGGAGTCTCACGGACTCCCAGCCTCAGTGGACTTCAATGGCATTTGGGAGCTATGCGCTTTTCAATCTCAAAATGCAAGACGGTTATTGGACAAATACTGCGAAAATGCCCGCCTACGGACTCCCAGCCTCACAGTGGGATGGACATGGCAAAGCTTTCTGCGAGGAGACTGGTGATTGGTGAAAGTGGCCGGATATTTTCTTTGATTGACAGCTCGTTTCAACTATAGACAGGCAGCGGTGAATTTCAGTTCAGTCCCATGTGGATTCGCAAGTGCTGTGGTGTATTGTAAGAGATCAGCTGACATTTCGATTTCATTCATTACATACGGTTTCTACCAGCTTTTTTAGTTTGTATATATTTTCATTGTAAATAAAGTGTAAATATAGTGTTGTCAAGTTTGCTATCTTAGTTCCAGAAATTTCATTTATTTGAGTGACTGAACTTGAGGGGGCTAGTCAGCTAGCAAGAAAGCTGCGCACGGATGCCAAACATTGCTGATTTAATTTTGGCGAAGCCATTTGCCAGTCTTCCTTTCGAGGAAAAAATTAAAATTAAAGAGCAGGGTAGACCAACGCCTCAAATTGACTTGGTGAAAAAGGTAGGGAATAATACTCGTTCCTTTCAGCTCTCCTGGTACGAGAAAGTGAATTGGCTAACAGCAAGTGACCCACATCAACAACAGTAAATAGGCTAATTTAGTAATATGTTATGGATGGACCAAAAATATAGAATCTATTTCAAATGTTTATGCTGAGTATATTATATTGGAATATATATTTTTCTCGATATGAATTAAACAGGGCGGCACGGTGGTGTAGTGGTTAGCGCTGTCGCCTCACAGCAAGAAGGTCCGGGTTCGAGCCCCATGGCCGGCGAGGGCCTTTCTGTGCGGAGTTTGCATGTTCTCCCCGTGTCCGCGTGGGTTTCCTCCGGGTGTTCCGGTTTCCCCCACAGTCCAAAGACATGCAGGTTAGGTTAACTGGTGACTCTAAATTGAGCGTAGGTGTGAATGTGAGTGTGAATGGTTGTCTGTGTCTATGTGTCAGCCCTGTGATGACCTGGCGACTTGTCCAGGGTGTACCCCGCCTTTCGCCCGTAGTCAGCTGGGATAGGCTCCAGCTTGCCTGCGACCCTGTAGAAGGATAAAGCGGCTAGAGATAATGAGATGAGATGAGATGAGATGAGATGAGATGAATTAAACACAGCTACAATTTGGAAAACATTTTTAAACAAAAACACAGCCGAGAACATTCCACACTACAGACCTGGATTAAAAGTGAAGGGTTATCAAAATTGTCAATAAAACATTTCTCAGTCAAAATAAGTAAAATATAGGGAAAGTGTCATTGAATGAAATGTGTGGCACCCAGCTCTACTGCTGAGGTTCCTGACAAAGAGCTGCTTTCAATAATGATCAATTTTTAAACAACATGCCACAATTTTAAAATATAAAATGTTAAAATATACCCCTCCCCCCCAACACCACCATCATGTACAGTATATTGGACAGTAGGCTAATGGGCCAAAAGAACCTGTTATTTCACAGTTTGTGACGCTGCCAACAATCAGCCAGATCAGAGGCAAGAGTATGGGCAAAATTGATGTTTTTTCTTTTAAAATCTGGAAATATCGTAACCGACCAGCCTCCCCTGTTTGAAAGACTACCAGCCACCACTGATTTGGTATCAACATCATGAACTTTTTGGACACGTGGTCCTTTATTCGAATACCTGCACAGACACTGGTGCTCTTCTGAACAGGTTTGTGATCCTGATCGCTGACCTCACACGTAAATTCCCCTCCATTATTCCACTCCTGCTGTGGAAGCGATATCTCGCTGGACACTTTCACACGCCCATCTGCTTGCACCGTTACTTCACGGAGATCATTCAGCACAGATTTGGGGAGCCACTTGATCTTTGGGTTAAGTCCAGTTCCAGAGCAAAGAAGTTTTTGTGTCTTCGATGCAGATTTATCCACAGAGGAAACAACTGAAAGTTCCACTGAAGGGTCACCTGGAGAGAGGAGAAGCTCAAACATTTGAGCACAAACTGGAAGGATTTCATTTCTGGCTCCACTGATTTGTTCCTGTAAATATTACCGATAGTCAAACAGTAAAGACATTGAGGTTGAAATATTTCTCACCAAAAATGTTTCCTGTAGAATTGGACTCCCACTTATTGGTACTGCTTTGCTGAATCTGGCAGGTGTAACGTTGGTCTTTGGATCGTGTCGTTTTGGAAACAGTGAAACGTGCAGTCAGAGTGTCCTGGCCTTTGGGCAGGTCCACATACTGAGTATCAGAGAGCTTGGCTTCGTTGGCCTGGAGAGTGACGGCGAGCTCACCAGAGGGCAGATCTCTTGCGGCACACACCAGCACCGCGCTGTCTCCCTTCTCTCCGTCTGTAAGAATCCTCCTGATCACCACTGTCGGAGTTTTCTGCACAGGTTCTGAGGAGCATCAGGGAAAGGTTTTTCATTTCACATTTTCGATGAAATTAAAATATTTTAAGTGACTTTTCCAAAGTGGAACCAGTTGAGGATGATCCCCATGTATCTAAATTCATGTATCTACTCTTTTAAATCACTAATGTACTATATGTGAGGCAACCTGAACAATCCCGTCACACATCAAGTTGTAAAGTGTGGCCTTTTGTATCTTGCTTCTTGGAATATAAATGAACATAAAGATTAGAAATACAAGTTTAAATTATATCCATTATATCCTTACCTGTAGTATTGATTATCTCCTCTACTTTGTTGAAACATGGATGTTTAGCGATGCATGTGATTTTCTGCATGGTTTTCCAGTCTGCTGTAGAGATGGTCAGATTGCTGACCGTCTTGCCCAGTCTCGTCTCCTCTGTGCTCATCGTGTCCTTCTTTTCCTTTCCGTCTACAAGCCAGGACACTTGGGTGTTGAACATAGTCTCAACAACACAGGAGACTGTTACTTCTGAATCTGTCAATACTGACACGAGACGAGGTTTCTCCAGACGTATCAGCGGTTTGGATGTCGGATGAGCTGCAATATATCAGCACAAGATTGTTCACTTCAATTTTGACATCATGGAAGATTTTTATTTTGCATTTTTATTTTGCATTTTTCTTCTGTGGAACTGACCTTTACATTTGCTCCATGTTTGTTTGAAGGTCTTGGAATTGTGTGTGGCCTGACAGGTGAACTCTGTCCCTTCGTTCCATTGCCCTGTATTAATGCTGAGTTCACAGAGTGCAGCAAACATCTTTTCTCCTTTGCTGGATGCTTCGAATACTTTCAGGGTCGATTTCTCTTGGAGTAGCTCCTCACCCTTGTACCACTCGACTTTTACTTCTTTCGGACGAAAACCATCCAACCAACAAAGCAGATGAACGATGTTGTCTGCTGTCATGATGCTGATGGTGATGTTGGGCTCAGTCACAGGCTGAGCTATAAACAGCGAGATACAAGCAATTCAAGTGCATGACGTTTATATTATTGATATATTGAGTGATGAGTCAAACTTCCTCAAAGTTTCTTCATCTTTCATTGTGTATTAAAACACTGGCACAACAATTTTTTTCAGGAACTCAAACTGTAATTACAGTAGATTCGATTAGATAAGATTAGATAAAACTTTATTGATCCCTTTGGTCGGGTTTCCTCAGGGAAATTAAGATTCCAGCATCATTATTACAGGATAAACAGAGAATAGAAAATGGAAAAAAAAACTTCTAGATCTCATCTCATCTCATTATCTCTAGCCACTTTATCCTGTTCTACAGGGTCACAGGCAAGCTGGAGCCTATCCCAGCTGACTACGGGCGAAAGGCGGGGTACACCCTGGACAAGTCGCCAGGTCATCACAGGGCTGACACAGACACAGACAACCATTCACACTCACATTCACACCTACGGTCAATTTAGAGTCACCAGTTAACCTAACCTGCATATCTTTGGGCTGTGGGAGAAACCGGAGCACCTGGAGGAAACCCATGCAGACACGGGGAGAACATGCAAACTCCGCACAGAAAGGCCCTCGCCGGCCACGGGGCTTGAACCCGGACCTTCTTGCTGTGAGGTGACAGCGCTAACCACTACACCACTGCGCCATCCAGCAGGAGAGATATTGCACTTTATATTGCACATTATATTGCACATTGTCCAGTATTGCTTATTGTTAGGCTAGGCTACTGCTCCTTCCTGTCCTCTGTCCTTCTGTTACCCTTCCTCCCACCCAGAGAGGAGTTGTACAGTGTGATGGCATGAGGGACAAAAGGGTTTTTAATTCTGTTTGTCCTGCACTTGGGAAGGAGCATTCTGTCACTGAACAGGCTCCTCTGGTTGCTGATGACAGTGTGCAGAGGGTGACTGGCATCGTCCATGATGTTCAATAGTTTGTCCATCGTCCTCTTCTCTGCCACCATCACCAGAGAGTCCAGCTTCATGCCAATCACAGAGCTGGCCTGCCTGATCAGTTTGTCCAGCCTGGATATGTCCTTCTTGGATGTGCTGCCCCCCCAGCACACCATGGTGTAAAACAAGACACTGGTGACCACGAACTGATAGAACATCCACAGGAGTTTCCTGCAGATGTTAAAGGACTGCAGCCTCCTAAGGAAGTATAGCCTGCTCTGTCCTTTCCTGTATAAGTGATTGGTGTTGCAAGTCCTGTCCAGCTTGCTGTCCAGCCACAGCCCAAGGTACTTGTAGGAATCCACAGCCTCCACCTCAACTCCCTCGATCAAAACTGGTCGTGACCTTGGTCTGGACCTCCCAAAGTCAATGACCAGCTCCTTGGTCTTCGAGGTGTTCAGCTGCAGATGGTTCCTGTTGCACCACACAGCAAAGTCCCTCACCAGGTTCCTATACTCCTCCTTTCTGTCGTCACTGATACACCCAACGATGGCTGTATCATCGGCGAACTTCTGAATGTGACACAGCTCTGAGTTGTAGCAGAAGTCTGCAGTGTACAGGGTGAAGAGAAGAGGGGCCAGCACCATGCCCTGGGGTGCTCCTGTGCTGCTAATCACAGTGTCAGATGTGATGTCCTTCAGCCTGATGTACTGCGGCCTGTCGGTGAGGTAGCTGGAGATCCAGGTGACTAGGCAGGGGTCCACTCGCATCCTGTTCAGTTTATCCTGAAGCAAAAGGGGCTGGATGGTGCTGAAGGCACTCGAGAAGTCCAAGAAGAGGATCCTCACTGTGCCATTTCCCTTATCCAGATGTGAGTGGGCTTGGTTTAGCAGGTAGAGGATGGTGTCTTCCACGCCAACACCTGCCCAGTACGCAAACTGCAAACAGTCCTGGGCACGTTGTTCCAGGGGTCTGAGGAAGAGCTGCTCCCACATCTTCATCAGATGTGAGGTGAGTGCCACAGGTCAGAAGTCGTTCAGCTCGCTGGGCTGACTCTTTTTGGGAACTGGAACGATGCATGATGTCTTCCAGAGGGTGGGCACTCTCCCCAGCTGCAGGCTGAGGTTGAAGATGTGTTGGAGTGGTTCACCCAGTTCAGCAGCACAGGTCTTCAGTAGTCGGGGACACACCTTATCCGGGCCTGCTGCTTTACTGGGGTGACGCTTCCTCAGTTGACCTCTGACCTGGTCTGCAGTAATGCATGGAGGAGTCTGTGTTGAGGTGGGGGAGGAGGGGGCTGCTGCGATGACTGGGGGGAGGTGTGTTGAGGGAAGAAGGAGAGATGGCTGCAGTGGGGGGGACTTGGGCTGGTTGAACTGGTTGAAGAAGTCATTCAACTCGTTCACCCTCTCCACTGTCCCCTCAATGGCTCTGGTCTTTGTATTGTGGCCTGTGATGGTTTTCACACCTTCCCAAACCTCCCTCATGCTGTTCTCCTTCAGCTTCTGCTCCACCTTTCTCCTGTAGCTGTCCTTAGCTTCCCTCACCCAGAGTTTCACCTCCTGCTGTGCTGCTTTCATCGCCTCCCTGTCCCTGCTCCTGAAGGTGGCCTTCTTCCTGTTGAGGACAGCTTTGACTTCCTGTGTTACCCATGGCTTGTTATTAGGGTAACACAGTACAGTCTTAGTGGGGGAAACCACGTCTGCACAGAAGTTGAGATAATCCGTCAGACAGCGTGTCAGCCCCTCTATGTCCTCACAATGTGGGCGAAGCAGCACATCCCAGTCTGTGATGTCATAGCAGTCTCTGAGGGCATCTTCCATTTCAGGGGACCACCTCCTGATGGAGCTAGTTGTTGCAGACTGCCTTTGAACCAGGGGGGTGTACTTTGGCTGTAGATGAACCAGGTTGTGGTCAGACTTCCCTAGTGGGGGGAGGGGTGTGACTCTGTATGCATCCCTCACATTAGCATACAGCAAGTCAATAGAGTGCTTTGAGATCAGCGCGAACCTGGCGGCGGCCATATTGGAAGTCAAACGTCGCTGTGTCAGTGCATTGTTGTTGCTCAGTGAAGCAAAATGCCGAATACATGTGTCATTGTTGGCTGTAGTAACCGGGGGGAAAAGGGTGGCAAAAGCTTCCACAGACTCCCTAAAGTCGTGACTAACCAGGGAATTGCAGCACAGGAGAAAAGCGAGCGGAAGAGACAGCAGTGGCTGGCTGCCATCAACCGATCAAATTTAGGACAACTTGACTGTATCCGGATTTGTTCTGATCACTTTGTGACAGGTAGGTTAAATTGTCTTGAATTTCATAGTTACTAAAATAAATGTGATACAATCTATTATCTTTTCTACGTACTTTCAGCAATGATTAATGGATATATTTGTCACATTTGGTAGCTTATGTCTACTGCAGTGCATTGTTGCATCAAATGGCATTTAAGATCTAGGCCTAGTAATGTTTATGTACACATGCTGTTAGTACAAGTTACATACTAGGCCTACATTTTATTCACTGACTAAAATAATTGATAATTATGCGGCAACAAGCTGGGGTCAGCTTTCCATTCCTTCTCACTAACAGTGTATGGATCTAGATTCCCAATGAAACGTACCTTCTCAGCATAACGCTCCTGTGCCTGCTTATCCAAACTTTCACAGTAGTGCTCCATCACTTCAGATGTCTAAATTCTTAAAAAATCAAAGCTTCTAAGCCCTCGAACGCGGAAACGAATCGGTGAATGTTTACTCTATGATGTGTACTCTATGAGCGCTCTGGAGCGAGTGACTTCCAAGATGGCCGCGCAGACCGCAGTGTTACTATTTTTAGCATCATCTCGGAGCACTCTATTGTCCTATTGTTCCTTGTTGGACAGTCCACAACCTGGTAAAAAGCTGCCAAAGTAGAGTCCAAAGTAGCATGATTAAAGTCCACAGAAATGATTATAAATGCCTCAGGTTGCTGTGTCTGCCTCCTTGCTGTGACAGGGTGAATCCTCTCACATGCAGCGGCTGCATCAGCCCTCGGAGGGATATAAACACCGATGGTGATCATGTGACTGAACTCCCTCGGCAGATAATATGGCCGCAGGCTAACAGCTAGCAGCTCCAAGTCCGGGCAACATAAAACTGTCTTTACGGAGATATGTCCCGGGTTACACCAGGGGTTGTTCACATAAATTATGAAAAGGTCCCCCACCTTTGCCTTTCCCGCATGCTTTCGTGTCTCTGTCGGCTCTCACAGCAGTGAATCCCCACAGGTCCACGTTAGCATCCCGTACAAGGTGTGTTAGCCATGTCTCCATAAAGATAAATAAGCTGCTCTCTCGATAAATATGCTGGCTGTTCAGTGCGGATAGCTCGTCGACCTTATTCGGCAGCGAGTTCACATTCCCCATGATAACGGAGGGAATGGATGGTTTGTAGCGCCACCGATTGTCCGCTAGCCTAACCTTTTGCTTAGCTCTGGCTTTGCAGCCCCTGGGTTTCCTCCTGAGCTCCCCTGGGATGGGGTGTCGTATTCTGGCTCGTCCCATTTTTTTTCAGGGTCAGCGGCTCCTCTCTCGAATAAGCGAGAAAACTGGCTCCTGGTCGCATGTTAAAGTTAAAAATATCCATGTGATATAAGTAAAACGCACAATGTCTTCGTAAGAAGAGCAGAAGAGTAAAAAAGGTGGAAAAAATATTGGACAATAAACATAATGATGATGTCATAAGAAATATGACTGCATCCCATACACCACAAGGAACTCTGTTTGAAACACACCTGGCACAAATCAGAGAAGATGGCATTTCTGTTTGTTCTATGGATAAATAATTGAAAGCTATATTATATTTTCCAGCACTTTTTAAAACTCCTGGCCCATCAGATCATGAGTTTGGTGAGAGACAAGCAAGAAAAACATATTTAGCACAACGTGCCAGAGCCTCATTAGCGAATGAATATCAGCAGATTTACTGTCCGTTTCTGTTCAGTCAAAAATATTTAATTTTCACTTCAATAATCTGACATTGCAAAATAACAAAATCAAAACTTGGTAATTTTTTTGTTCTTGGAAATTCGCAACATCTTTTCTTTTAATTTTCTGCCCCCAAAGTTACAGCAGAGCCAAACAACCTCATCACCAGAGTTAAATGTTTGACCAGTGTTTATTTCATCTGCATGACTGATCATAATAAATCTCATCGACAGAGCAAGCGAGACTGGAAGCGAGGACTAGTTCATAAACAAGTTTTTTTTTCCTTTTTCTTTTGACTCATTATATATCTGTGTTTATTTGGTTGGGTGTGGGAGTTTTCAAAAACAGAACTCAATGGAACAACTAATGACAAATAACTCTGTGTTTAGGATAAAGTGTCGGATTTATCACAGTAATCACTCTGTGTGTGTTTGATCTCGCTCTCCTCTTAGTTTTTTGCATGATTAATTTAAAGAACAACATCAGTATAATTCTTTGTGTGTGTGTTTGACAGTGTGTGGTGTTTTGTGGTGTGGTTAGAGGAAGGAGAGCAGGACAGGCTTCAGCGAGCACAGCAACCAGTGGATGGAAGCAGCAGTGAGGCAACAAGCAGGCCAAAGTTAAACGGCACAATCTTCCAAATGAAGAAGTGAAATCATCTGCATCTCTGAGATGGAGTGAAACACACCTGCACAGGAAGAAGTGCAATGTTTGCATCCATTATTCAACCATTTACATGCCATGTTTTGCCTCTTATCTAAAGAGTGTTTTTTATTTTCTTTGTTTGCTCAGTGACATGAAAAAGCCTTTGTAAAAATGCACAAGAAAGTTTTGCATCATAAAAGAATAAATCAGAGAACAAACACTTGGGCAGCACGGTGGTGTAGTGGTTAGCGCTGTTGCCTCACAGCAAGTAGGTCCAGGTTCGGGCCCCGTGGCCGGCGAGGGCCTTTCTGTGTGGAGTTTGCATGTTCTGTCCGTGTGGGTTTCCTGCGGGTGCTCCGGTTTCCCCCACAGTCCAAAGACATGCAGATTAGGCTAACTGGTGACTCTAATGGCCCTTTTCCACTACCCTTTTTCAGCTCACTTCAGCCCGACACGGCTCGCGTTTCGACTATCTCAGAGCAGCACGACTCAGCTCGCTTCAGCCCTGCTTAGCACCCAAAACTCGCACCATTTTGGAGTAGGGCTGAAGCGAGCCAAACCGAGCCGAGTGGGGCTAGGGGCGTGAGCAGACACTCCCCTGTACACTGATTGGTGAGGAGGACTGTCCTCACATGCCCACACACGCCCCGCGAGCACGCTGGGATCTGTAAACACCGTAAACCCGGAAGAAGAAGAATTACGAATTAGGAGAATTTCTGAAGCCTTATGCGCCTCGCCTCATCTATACGCTCTTGCCAGTATCTATTGGCGTTGTCGGTGACAACAAGCCACAGCACCAAGACCAGCAACACTAACGACTCCATGTCCTCCATGTTTATTGTTTACTATCCGGGTCGTGAGACTACCGCTTAAAAGATCACTGATGTCACTGTTTGCGCCGCCTAATGACATCACGTGACGTCCACCCACTTTCGCTAACTCCACCCAATGTGTCCACCCACTTCCAGCCATCACGGTTCAGCGCGGTTGTAGTCGAAATGCAACTCCAACAGCCCCACTCAGCTCGACTCAGCACGGCACGGCTCAGCCCAACTCAGCCGCGTTTGTAGTGGAAAAGCGGCATAAATTGACAGTAGGTGTGAAAGTGAGTGTGAATGGTTGTCTGTGTCTATGTGTTAGCCCTGTGATGACCTGGCGACTTGTCCAGGGTGTACCCTGCCTCTCGCCCGTAGTCAGCTGGGATAGGCTCCAGCTTGCCTGCGACCCTGTAGAAGGATAAAGTGGCTAGAGATAATGAGATGAGATGAGATGAGATGAGATGAGATGAGTTTTTTTAATGAATAAATTATCATTGTTGGCAAATTGCTGTGATAAAAGAAGAATAAACATGACAATTTGAGACATGCTTTTATGATTTTCCTATCAGAGCATGCCTCCAAGTGTTATATTTTTGGAAAAAGCGGCACCGAAGCCCTCAACATGCTTTGGAAGTCTGATGGCAGGTGTGTGTGATAAATGAATGCAATGTGAAATGTACTAAATCATATTTATAGCTGTTCATATTCATAAAAATAACGAATTTCAGAAACTGAGTCAAGCATAGAAATGGTTTTCTTCTCTTTTCACAGAAAACTCAATAAAATGGTTCCTTAAAGGTCAGTGTTTGTGAGCACTTGCCTCTGGTTTTCGAGATGTCGTGTTGCTGTGCGTTCTTGGAACAGAGATGTTTCACCTCACAGGAAACAGTTGTGTCTTTTTCCCACTCTGCAGCCGGAACATTGAGAATACTTTGGACGCTCTGTGTTCCGTTGCTGTGCTCTTTAGGAGTTTGCGTGATCGCATTCTGAGAGTAATTGTCCTTTCCTACTTTCCAAATAATGGAGAAGTCCTTGAGCCTGCGGCCCAACAGCAGACAGGTGACGGGGACCAAATCCTTGGCTCTCGTATCACTTATGGAGGGACCCAACAGGTAAACCTGTGCCATCAGAGCAGAAGCTGGAGTCACTGGAGATAAAGATATGACATTAGTCCAGAGACGGAAGTCGGCAAGATCTACATTTGGTATCAACATCATGAACTTTTTGGACACGTGGTCCTTTATTTGAATACCTGCACAGACACTGGTGCTCTTCTGAACAGGTTTGTGATCCTGATCGCTGACCTCACACGTAAATTCCCCTCCATTATTCCACTCCTGCTGTGGAAGCGATATCTCACTGGACACTTTCACACGCCCGTCTGCTTGCACCGTTACTTCACGGAGATCATTCAACACAGATTTGGGGAGCCACTTGATCTTTGGGTTAAGTCCAGTTCCAGAGCAAAGAAGTTTCTGTGTCTTCGATGCAGATTTATCCACAGTGGAAACAACTGAAAGTTCCACTGAAGGGTCACCTGGAGAGAGGATCAAACATTTGAGCACAAACTGGAAGGATTTCATTTCTGGCTCCACTGATTTGTTCCTGTAAATATTACCGATATTCAAACAGTAAAGACATTGAGGTTGAAATATTTCTCACCAAAAATGTTTCCTGTAGAATTGGACTCCCACTTATTGGTACTGCTTTGCTGAATCTGACAGGTGTAACGTTGGTCTTTGGATTGTGTCGTTTTGGAAACAGTGAAACGTGCAGTCAGAGTATCCTGGCCTTTGGGCAGGTCCACATACTGAGCATCAGAGAGCTTGGCTTCGTTGGCCTGGAGGGTGATGGCGAGCTCACCAGAGGGCAGATCTCTTGCGGCACACACCAGCACCGCGCTGTCTCCCTTCTCTCCGTCTGTAAGGATCCTCCTGATCACCACTGTCGGAGTTCTCTGCACAGGTTCTGAGGAACATCAGGGAAAGGTTTGTCCTTTCACATTTTCGATGAAATTAAAATATTTTAAGTGACTTTTCCAAAGTGGAACCAGTTGAGGATGATCCCCAAGTATCTAAATTCATGTATCTACTCTTGTAATCACTAATGTACTGTATGTGAGGCAACCTGAACAATCCCGTCACACATCAAGTTGTAAAGTGTGGCCTTTTGTATCTTGCTTCTTGCAATATAAATGAACATATAGATTAGAAATACAAGTTTAAATTATATCCATTATATCCTTACCTGTAGTATCGATTGTCTCCTCTACTTTGTTGAAACATGGATGTTTAGCGATGCATGTGATTTTCTGCACGGTTTTCCAGTCTGCTGTAGAGATGGTCAGATTGCTGACCGTCTTGCCCAGTCTCGTCTCTTTTGTGCTCGTCTTGTCCTTCTTTTTCTTTCCATCTACAAGCCATGACACTTGGATGTTGAACATAGTCTCAACAACACAGGAGACTGTTACTTCTGAATCTGTCAATACTGACACGAGACGAGGTTTCTCCAGACGTATCAGCGGTTTGGATGTCGGATGAGCTGCAATACAGTATATCAGCGCAAGATTGTTCACTTCAACTTGAACATCATGGAAGATTTTTATTTTGCATTTTCCTTCTGCGGAACTGACCTTTACACTTGCTCCATGTTTGTTTGAAGGTCTTGGAATTGTGTGTGGCCTGACAGGTGAACTCTGTCCCTTCGTTCCATTGCTCTGTATTAATGCTGAGTTCACAGAGTGCAGCAAACATCTTTTCTCCTTTGCTGGATGCTTCGAATACTTTCAGGATCGATTTCTCTTGGAGCAGCTCCTCTCCCTTGTACCACTCAACATTCACTTTATTTGGACGAAAACCATCCAACCAACAAAGCAGACGAACGATGTCGTCTGATGTCGTGATGCTGATGGTGATGTTGGGCTCAGTCACAGGCTGAGCTATAAACAGCGAGATACAAGCAATTCAAGTGCATGACATTTATATTATTGATATATTTAGTGATGAGTCAAACTTCCTCAAAGTTTCTTCTTCTTTTGTTGTGTGTTAAAACACTGGCACAACAACACTTCATCAGGAACTCAAACTGTGATATTGGACAATAAACTTCATGATGATGATGTCATTAGAAATATGACTGCATCCCATACACCACAAGGAACTCTGTTTGAAAAGCACCTGGCACAAATCAGAGAAGATGGCACTTCTGTTTGTTCTATGGATAAATAATTGAAAGCTATATTATATTTTTGAGCACTTTTTAAAACTCCTGGCCCATCAGATCCTGGGTTTGGTGAGAGACGAGCGAGAAAAACATATTGAGCACAACGTGCCAGAGCCTCATTAGCGAATGAATATCAGCAGATTTACTGTCTGTTTCTGTTAAATCAAAAATATTTCATTTTCACTTCAATAATCTGACATTGCAAAAGAACAAAATCAAAACTTGGTATTTTTTTTTTGTTCTTGGAAATTCGCAACATCCTTTCTTTTAATTTTCTGCCCCCAAAGTTACAGCAAAGCCAAACAACCTCATCACCAGAGTTAAAAGTTCGACCAGTGTTTATTTCATCTGCATGACTGCTCATAATAAATCTCATTGACAGAGCAAGCGAGACGAGTTTGTGAGATTGGAAGTGAGGATTAGTTCATAAGTGTTTTTTTTCCATTTTTCTTTTGACTCAATCTGTGTTTATTTGGTTGTGTGTGGGAGTTTTTAAAAACACAACTCAATGGAACAACTAATGACAAATAACTCTGTGTTTAGTATGAAGTGTCAGATTTATCACAGTAATCACTCTGTGTGTGTTTGATCTCGCTCTCCTCTTAGTTTTTTGCATGATTAATTTAAAGAACAACATCACTATAATTCTTTGTGTGTGTGTTTGACAGTGTGTGGTGTTTTGTGGTGTGGTTAGAGGAAGGAGAGCAGGACAGGCTTCAGCGAGCACAGCAACCAGTGGATGGAAGTAGCAGTGAGACAACAAGCAGGCCAAAGATAAACGGCACAATCTTCCAAATGAAGAAGTGAAAATCATCTGTATCTCTGAGATGGAGTGAAACACACCTGCACAGGAAGAAGTGCAATGTTTGCATCCATTATTAGATCACTGACTTGCCGTGTTTTGCCTCTTATGTAAAGTGTGTTTTTTATTCTCTTCGTTTGCTCAGTGACATGAAAAAGCCTTTGTAAAAATGCACAAGACAGTTTCACTTCATAAAAGAATAAATCAGAGAACAAAACACTTTTACTCCATTTACAGAACAGAAACTGAAGGAAATACGATTGCCAATGAAACAGTTTAGAAAAATGAAGCCGATTAAAATAAACACTCAACTTCAAGGCCAACAACGATTCAAATAAAGATGGAAAAAACAATGAGACTTTTAACTGCATATTTTTCAAAGACCTTTATTTGAGATTTGAGTAAATGCATGAAAAAAGTCCAACATTTAAATGTCCAAAAGGTATTTACAGATATAAAATATGTGGAAAGTAGGCGAGTAGGCAACAGCAGAAAGTATAACTCAGAACAGTATCATGAAGAAACAGAGAGAAAACCAAACTCGTTTCCGTGCACTTTCTGTCTTCATTTCACCTGAAATCACAATTTTAATCTGATTAGATCACAAAAGTACCATTCGTCATGTGGGACAGAAATATATTGTCTTTGTTCATTATGTAATGAAATCAAAGTATCCTGGATATTCATATCTCTCTCTCTCTCTCTCTCTCTCTCTCTCTCTCTCTCTCATTAGGGTGAATTCAAATACTAGTGCATCTCAAAAAATTTGAATATTGTGAAAAAGTTCAATATTTTCCATCAGTTATTTAAGAAAGTGAAAATGTTATATATTATAGACTCATTACACATAAACTAAAATGTTTCAAGCATTTTTCTATTTTAATTTTAATCAGTATGGCATACAGTACAAAAACATTAAAAAAACATCTCAAAATATTAGAATATTTAATTTTGAGTTTGAGTAAAACGGTATGAACACAGTGTAGCTCTCGGTCTAGTTCAGTACACACAACCACAATCATGGGGAAGACTGTTGACTTGACTGTTGTCCAGAAGATGATCACTGATGCCCTCCACAAGGAGGGTAAGCCACAAAAGGTCATTGCTGAAAAGGGTGGCTGGAAAAGGTGCACAAGCAACAGGGATGGCCGCAGTCTTGAGAGGATTGTCAAGAAAAGTTGATTCAAGAACTTAGGAGAGCTTCACAAGGAGTGGACTGAGGCTGGTGTCAGTGTATCAAGACCCATCACAAACAGACATCTTCAAGAAAGGGGATACAACTTTTGCATTCCTAATATCAAGCTACTCCTAAGCCAGAGGCAATGTCAGAAGTGTCTTATCTGGGCTAAGGAGAGAAAGAAATGGACTGTTGCTCAGTGGTCCAAAGTCCTCTTTTCAGATGAAAGTACATTTTGCATTTAATTTGGAAATCATGGTTCTAGAGTCGGGAGGAAGAATGGAGAGGCACAGAATCCAAGGTGTTTGAAGCCCATTGTGAAGTTTCCACAGTCTGTGATGATTTGGGGTGCCATGCTATCTGCTGGTGTTGGTCAACTGTATTTTATCAAGTCCAAAGTCAACACAGCCATCTACCAGGAGATTTTAGAGCACGTCATGCTTCCATCTGCCAATGAGCTTTTTGGAGATGCTGATTTCCTTTTCCAGCAGGACTTAGCACCTACCCACAGTGCCAAAACTACTACCAAATGGCTTGCTGACCATGATATTACTGTGTTTGATTGGCCAGCCAACTTGCCTGACCTGAACCCCATAGAGAATCTATGGGGTATTGTCAAGAGGAAGATGAGAAACACCCGACCCAAAAATACAGATACGCTGAAGGCCACTATCAAAGCAACCTGGGCTTCAATAACACCTCAGCAGTGCCACAGACTGATCACCTCCATGCCACACCGCATTGATACAGTAATTCATGGTAAAGGAGCCTCAACCAAGTATCGAGTGTATAAATGAATATACTTTTCAGAAGTTGGACATTTCTGTATTGTAAATGCTTTTTTGATCGATCTTAGGGAATATTCTAATAATTTGAGATACTGGATTTCTGATTTTCATGAGCTATAAGCCATAATCATCAAAATTAAAACAAAAAAGGCTTTAAATATTTCACTTTACATGTAATGAATATAGAATATATGAAAGTTTACCTTTTTGAATTAAATTATGAAAAAAAGGAACTTTTTCATGGTATTCTAATTTTTTGAGATTCACTAGTATATTGGGACAGTTTCCACACCATTAATTGAAACAAAATCCCCAACACACGACACATTTCTGATATTTTCATAATGAGATGAGATGAGTTAACGTGTGGTTATAATATTCTAAAGAAGCTTCAGACATTTTTCCTTCATTCCCATTTTCATTCAGCACTTATTTTTATCCCCAGCAGACTGACTAAAAACATCAAGCCAACCATCCCATATTACAGGGACATGAACACAGCACAGTCTGGAAAATTATATAAATACAGGATATGAAGTAAAAAGATATGCAGACTGCTTTTATTGATTTATTTGTTTGTCCCAGTCAACCTGAATTCACCCTGTTTGTTTCTTGGATCAGGTCTCACCTTGATAACAGTCACTCCGATGCTGTAGAAGAGGGTGATGAGGAAGAGGAACACAAACGTCAAGGCAGTGTTTACCATGCTGTCATCCTCCATATCTGTCTCATGGTAGAACATCTCGGTCAACCTCAGGCCATCTATTACTGTACACATACACACACATTTGTACATGATGAGAATAAGAACAGAAAGAACATACGTATCAGTTTACAGATGATGTACACCACAACTTACACACTCTATACAGTGTAAAGGATTAAAAGTGGACTCGACATACTGAATATGAAGCATGGAATTTTCCAGTGCTAGTCTCATGCAACATGTTTTCCAACATTACATCAGCTTCGGCTCTCGTTAAATGGAAACGTTAACATTTAAAATGGCCAAAGTGGGTATATTTAATGTAATATCCTGACACTTATTTCATTTCATCCCACAGTGCTGTTGAATTCTCGACTCTGTTTGGTCAGATGATGTCGATTTGCTTCTATAACATCAGTTCTGGCTACAAGGTGCTTGTTCTAATATGTTATTTTTCTGTAGTAACATGCACATGAATGGATTTTTAAAAAAGGGTTTGGACATGTCGATATGGTCATGTTTTCTGTCAGGAGACACTGATTGAATATTTATGGAAGGAGTCTTTAGCGTTCGTTTTTGTACATTCAGAAGTCAAGCTGTAATGTTCAGTTTTCTGACATGGGAATGTCTTTCGAACGTACGGCTTTGCACTTTGCAGTTTCTTGCTTTTGTGACAAGTCGCACTTTGAAGTCAGTTTTGTTCATCCCAAAACAACAGTTTTGTTGTTTTGGGATGTGCTTTACACATGATAACAAATACTCCCCACTGTCCACTTTATTAGGAACACCTGTACATTCCTGTAGTTATCTCAATCAGCCAATCATGTGGCAGCAGTGCAATGTATAAAATCCTGCAGATACAGGTCAAGAGCTTCAGTTAATGTTTGCATCAAACATCATAAAGGGGGAAAAGTGTGACGTCTGAGACTTTAATCGTGGCTTGGATGTTGGTACCAGAAGTTTGAGTTTTTCATAAATTGCTGATCTCCTGGGATTTTCACAGAAACAGCCTGTAGAGTTTACACAGAATGGTGCAAAAAACTAAAAACACTGAGCGAGCGACAGATCTGTGGGTGGAAACGCCTCGGTGATGAGAGAGATCAGAGGAAAATGGACAGATTGGTTCAAGCTGCCAGGAAGAACATAGTAACTCAAATAGTCACTCTACAACCGTGGTGAGCAGAAAAGCATCTCAGAACACACAACCCATCAAACCTTGAGGTGAATGAGCGACAAGAGCAGAAGGCCACATCAGCTTCCACTCCTGTCAACCAAGGAAAGGAATCTGAGGCCATCATGGACACAGACTAACCCTCTGTATGCATTGTGCTGCCTGCCACATGATTGGCTGATTAGATAACTGCATGAACGTGCAGGTGTACAGCTGTTCCTAATAAAGTGGACAGTGAAAGTATAACAGCAAATAACTGCATTTTATTTCTTGACTAGGTTACCGAGGTGTGTTTAAAAAAAAAATCTTTCAATGGATTTCATGTCTTTTGTAATTTATCTCATGATTGGGGAGAAAACTCGTGTTTCAGTGGTTCCTGATCAAAGTGGTGTCACTGTTCAAAATCAGCAAAAGGTTCTTGAGCCAAAGTGCCTTCACAGGTTCTTGTTTGTGTTTCTCTCAAATTAATATTGCATATCTTGATTCGTCGATGTTTGAATGCATGGTATTATGAAAGCTACGCATGAAGGTTTGTTAATTGAAACCGGTGACCACCAACCTGTCAAGGAAAAGGGGAGAAAAAATTCTCCACATTATATGAAAGTCTGAATGTCTTGGCTTGTTGCAGATAAAACAGCATTAAACTCAATCGTTGCAGCATTTTGATTTATGGCCTAATCGAGGATATATTTACGAATAGTCATCAACACAGAGCAACAGAAAAGCTTGACAAATATTACAGAAAGACACACACACACACAAATTGTCACAGAAAACTGCAGAATTCTCTGATATTTAACAGAATGAATAGTTTATGAATGGATTTGTCTTTCTTAAATTTTATGAAACTACTTGAAATGATATTTGATGGACCTTTAAAGTCCATATTAATTATTTGCTTCTTTTTGATTGGAAATTTGAGCATTTTGGAAGATCCTGTCCAGTTTTAGGGAAAATGCAGTCCAACATGTCCCTTAACTAAAGACTGATGTGTTGAGAATATGATGAAGGAGGACTTTAAACCAGCTGTAACTAAAATGTCTTCAAACAAAGCCAGTCCAGGTGCAGCCATGGCATTATTTTACACAATCCACATTTAGGATATGGTCGGATCATGATGTCTTAAGTTAGTGTAATATAATAACATCATATTTCCGTACTGCACAGGGTACATGCTGAAGGATTTTTTTATTGTCATTGTTTCAGTGTAATATTGCATCAGACATATTCCAAAGACCAAGGACACACAAGCATCAGACAGACTTCAGGACAATGACATTGCATTAATTAAAAAAAAAAAGGACATGGAAGACGGGGCAAAAATAAACATAAAACAAGCATTAATAGCAGACAACACAGTTTCTAATACGTCTGGCAGGTCGGGGGAACATTCAGGTTGAGATTCACTAAGGTGGGTGGAGTCGCTTTGTTATTGATGGATCTGGATATGAGGCGCACAGAGTCCTCGATGGACTCGTGATAAACCCTGCAGCTGAACACAGCGCCACTCTCCCATTCTGTACTGCTGACAATCAGCTGGCTGTACACTGAAAACAGGTGGTCTCTCTCGAGAACCCGAGTGGTGTTGTGCTTATAGCCTTTCGCATCGTCCACTTGATTATCGTCAACAAGCCAAGACACATACACCTCCTTAGGGTAGAAGTCTTTTACATAGCAAGTCAGGGTCACCGATTTGCCTGGTCTCTCTGGTGGAGGGAGCAAGTAAACCTTGGGGCAGTGTTTTTCGCCTACAAACATGAAATCACAGTTAAGGTCAGTTTCAGTGTTCAGGAACATTGGTCATGCGTGAACTCAAATCAGAATATGGACACAATTTCAATATTATTAGAGATCACCTCTGAGAATGCGTTTCTGCTTCCTAAAAGAAATTCCTCAGAGATTTATCAGACAAATTAAGAGCAAGAGTTTATATAAGTAATAAAAGCATTTCCTACCACTCGTTCTTTGGTAGACGACTGATTTATACTGCTGGATGAACGCTGAATTTTCCACCTCGCAGGTGAAATTGGTGCCTTTGCTCCAGTCATCGAAACTGATCGAGGTGATGAGTCTGACCTTGGAATCCGTTGAGACTTTTTTGACAGAAGAGAGCTCCTCACCCTCGTCATTAATCCATTTAATGCTCCTGAAACCCGAATCCAAGTCGGTCCTGCACTCGAGCTCGCCGGCGCGATCGAACAGTATGTCCCTGGTGGAAGGTGGGAAGATGATCACCTCGGGCTGCTTTGGAACTGGAACTGACACTGTAAAGAAGGTGTCGAATTTTTTTTTTCATGAAACAAGCAAGTATTTGAATAAAAAAAAAACAGTGAATAGATTAATATATGGTACATTTTCAGATTCTACAAAGTTTTAATGCAGATTAAACAAAATAATCATAACTGATAAATAACTCAGTTTCCAATGACAGCATTTCACAAGTGCTTTGTAGTCTTTCCTTAAAAACAGCCTCTCATATTATGGTGTGAGAGTACCATCAAGCTCAAACCCCATCACAGGAAGTTTTCATTTAGTTCAGTAAAACTGACTGCTTCTTTAGAAGAAGTGAGTCATTCAGCTGTTTGGACAGGTTTCAAATTGGTAGGTAAAAGTCATCAAAGTAGGAGTAGAAGAATCGTATAACACGTACCATAATTCGCCTCTTCGGATCCTTTCCATTTCTTCTGCTGGAATTCGCACTTCACTGGAGATGATGAACCCGTCCATTCGTAGGCCCCGATTTCCAAAATACTTATGGCAGTGTAAGCACCTTTATCCTGGCTTAATATGGTGCCTTTGACCTTCGAACCGAGGTCCCGGTTTTCAAGAGTCCACTTAAACGTGTGTGATTTAGGCGAAAAATGTGCAGCTAAGCAGATGAAGGTAGCTGTTCCATTGTCTAGTTCTTTTTGGGTGGGAGTTGTTAGAAGCAGAGATGTAGGGGGGTGCTCGATCACATCTGCAAAAAACACACACAGGTCCATATGCAGCAGCAATGGGCACAGCAGGTTTTGCAGTTGAGGAATAGATTGTGTTGCCACAGTATATCAAGTCTACAAAAAGTGCATTTTTTTTCGACCAAATAATATCTGAATGGATATCAGTGCTGTCAAATTCTTACATATTCTACGTTGAAACTTGGAATATTGAAATTTCCGGTTTCTCAGTAAAAGAAGCTGTGGATATATTTTTCTTATTAACTTCGAGAGGGATCAAACATTGTCAATCACCAAATTGCTGAGTATTTTCCTATCACAGCACCCCTCATGTTTTCTTTCTGGCTAAACAAATGACATGGATGGATTCGAGCAGGGTTCAGGAGAAAACTCTGAACTGTACAGAGCACTGAATCTCTGGGACTGAGGCCGAGAACCCCTTCAATTAGAGTTTCCCAGTCTGTAAAATCGAATCGATCTCATAACTGTTGATGCCACAGCAAAGTTTTGCAAGGATTTTTGAGAACATACTGTAGCAACAAGCATGCGAGAAGTCATAAGCTACAGGTGAAAAAAAGGGAACAGGCTTTGTTGAGCATTGGCAGAGAAAGAGCACACAGTGTACGTCAGCTTTGGAATTTAAAGTGTTTGACTGTGGATATGAAATATTCCGGTGCTGATTGAAAAAATGGACAGACATTTTAGGAATAATAAACTTTTCGTCAGACACTTTAAATGGCCAAAGCAGACTGTCTCGGTGTGATTAAACATGCAACATCCTCTTTGAAAAGGACTCGAAGGAATTGAAACTGTTGTACCGTAGACATTTATTCTTGTCTAATTTGCAGTCTAATTTCAAGTTCTGTGCAGAGTTTTCTCAAAGAATAATGCTCACACCGAGACTGGAGTTAGATTACACATGGAGCTGAGAGAAATATTCACACTAATTATTCTCAAGTCATCGCCATCTCTCTGGCCTTTGAGGCTGCTGGGAAAACAGTCAAAGTGTCGGATCTGAATTTTTGATCTTTTGGATTGACTAACCACAAACTCTGATTGGTGCCAGGAGAGAAAAGAAACTTCAGTCTATCACGATTAAATGGTTGGTTTCAATTCTTCTTTTTAAATGATGGAGTTTTACAGGAACTTCACTTCAGCGCTCGCTAAAACCGTGTTGAAGAAACACTTTCAAATGGAGTACAGAAGATAACATGATCATCAGTGTTTAAGCATAGTTATACACGTTGTAGCATATTTATTACTGTTTGCTTGCTTCCGAGGCATTATATATAATGTGTGTTTACATTCACTGACCATTTCATCAAATCCACCTCCCATATCCAGTGTCAGTAATCCTGTAATCTAGACACAAACTGTTCTCTCTTGTCACTGGGGTGATACCATCAAGGGCTCGTCTGTTCTACCTTGAATATGTCCATCTTACCAAGGAAGGTGCATGTCGAGTCCCTTTCATTAGTTTTCAGAGTAAAGCTATAAATGTGCTGCACATCCAGGGGCTTTAAGGTCCAATTATGGATGTTACATTCTTTTAAAATGTGCACTATATTCACGTTTCCACGGAAAAGATACAGACTGAAGGGCTAAAAACTGTTCCCCTGACGGTTCCACCCCAGTGACAAGGTTTAGTCCCAGTTTGTTTCTGGGAGTGTGTGTATGGGGCAGGTGTAGGTTTCTTAATCAAGTGGCCACCGATTGGAAAAAAAAAAGGGTGTTTTCAGGTGTTTCTGTCTTACCTATCTTTTGTAAGGTCGCTTCTTTGGAACCGAGGCTATTTTTCACTTCGCACGTGAACTTCTTGCTCTGGTCCCAGTCGGCAGCCTTGACGCGCGCGTTGCTCACCGAGGTGAAGCCTCCGGTCGCGCGCACCGCCGGGTATTGCACGAAGTCAGTCAGCGCGCTCCCGCTCGCATCCGTCCATTTGAAGCTCAGTCCGTCGGCGGTGGCCAAATCGCTCGTGATGCAGCCCAGAGTGACGTAACCGTCCGGGGACGAGCCGCACTGCCACACGGGAAACAGGGACTTCGGCGCGCTTGGCACTGCTGTAGATAGATAGATCAGACAGATCAGATCGGGAGATAAACAGAGCCGCAAACCAACACGAGATTTATTCTGCGCCTGGAAGCTTCAAATGCAACCGATTTTATTCCCAAATCAACATTTTTTTTTCTCTCCTTCCCTTTTCAAAGTGGACTTTATTCTCCTTTCCAATCAGAGAACACACGGACATTTTTATTGGCCTCCATTTTAAATTATTAATCATCTACAATTCATTCAGACTAATGATTAATAATTATTATACATTCGAATGTTTAACTGCAATAATTATACTTATTTTACACACACACACACACACACACACACACACACACACACACACACACACACACACACACGGTAACATGAGAAACTCGGTCTCACCGCTCGCGCAAACTCCGGCCGCAGTTTTCCACCTGAATGAGATTTTATTCGTTCATTTCAGATCGACGCTGTGGGCCGGAAAAAGGTTCCGATCACTAACCCCGCCCTTACGATTTAATTCGTTGTCGGAATAAACGAATTGTGCCGAATTTTCAAAACTTGAGACAATTAATTAGTTTTGTTGAAATTAATTTATTTACATGATAAAAAAACACATTTATAAAACTCCGTTTTAATAAATACAATTTAGTCTCTTAAAACAAATCGAAAGCATTTACTCAGAGTTCGACCGATTTATTTATTTATTTATAGAGAATTCTACACCATGAAGGTCGGCGACTTGAACCAACTGACTCATAATAAGCAACAAAACACAAAGCAAAGGCTAAATACATTATTATTATTATTATTATTATTATTATTATTATTATTATTATTATTATTATTATCAGTAAACCTACTCGGATTATTTGTCAGGATTTTCTTCCACAGAATCTCTCTTTATGTTTTATACTAATTCTGCATTTACGCTCCTTTGAAACAACGGACTCCTCTAAAGCAGAAAAGCGCAAAACAAAATAAATCCATCATTTCAAATCGTTCAGATTTTTCACACCAAATTATTTTATAAACGATGAGAAGAAGCGAAAACAAACACAGAACGTTAAAGGGATTTTCTGTCTCTTCTTTCCCCACTTTTCCCTCCATTATTCCTCTCCACAAATCCGTCTAAAGCAGGAACTCATCACATTCATGCACACTTTATTAATAATCATTCACTGACTTTAAATACAATCGTCTCGCAAACTTATAATGAGAAAAAAAGCCCTAAAATATGATGCAAATAACCGACTTTTTAAAGTCCCTTAACTTTCCCCCAGCTTTACATTTTAGACCATTAAATCTCGCTTTATGACAGAAATAAAGCTGAAGGTCAAATCTCTGAATTACTGACCGCTTGTTCCGGTGGCAGCTGAGTCTCTTCCCCAGTAATCAGAAGCCCAGTTCCACAGTGTTCAAGCTCACAGCCCACCTCAATCCACTCAACTCAACTCAACCAAACCAAACCAAACCAGGGACATTATCGCGCTCACTGACGCTTCAGACGCGCATCATTATAAATCAACCAAATAGAGAACTTTATTCAATGAAACGCTGAAAATATCCGACATCTTATTTAAAAAATAAAAAAGGTTTTTGTTTTAACCAGAAAAAACGCGATCTTGTAGGATATTAACAGCATTATCATATTTACTAAAACTGACCTTGAAAACGCAAAACCTTGAAGTGAACATTTTTAAAGTTTGAAGAGAACTGAAGCGTTATTTTCTGTGTTTTCTCCAGAAGAGTAGTCCAGGCTCATGAGAAAACCTCACAGCGCACAGTCATTACCACCAGTCTACAGTCTGATCTTTTTTAAAGAAAAGAAAATAAGGGGAAAAAAGTTTCATGTTGGTTTCACGGCACGAATAGATTAAGATGTGGCTCTTACCAGAAGTAACGGTGACCGTCGTTCCCTTTCCCCAGTAGTCAAAAGCGTAGTCACAGTGACACAAATCCACTCTGACATCGTTCAAAAACACCTGCTGTCCGATCTAACGATATATTACTGATCATGTCTCAAAGTCACTCACAAAAATCAGATCCGAAAAGTTGTAAAGTTTCTCAGCGTTAAAGATCCACCAGGTGTCATTTTATATTCAGGATTAAAACTTTACAGCACATAATAATAATAATAATAATAATAATAATAATAATAATAATAATAATAATAATAAACGCACATTAAAAAACATACACGGACGTGCTATTTTCTTAATTTTCCCCAACAATCAGATAAATATATCTCTTTGAAATGAAGTGCGACTTTTTCACAAGAAACAATATATAATTATTCCAGTTTTTCTTGTAATATTGTTGGTGTTCGAGGAGGCGAATCGAAAGAGGTTTGGTTTGAATTTCTTACCTGAAGTCACAGTCACCGTCGTTCCCTTTCCCCAGTAATCAAAAGCAGCGGCACAGTGAGAAAGTTTAAGGCGCTACTCGGACAATATGGGGACCAAAAGTGGAGCCTAATATCTATTTTATAAAATGTTGTAAATGTAAGGTGATATTAAACGTGTCTAATAAATGTAATCCTACCTGAAGTCACGGTCACTTGAGTTCCTTTTCCCCAGTAGTCAAAGTAGGAGTAGCTGCTCACAGTGAGTAAAGTGGCTGCGTCTCTGTACAAAATTGTCCCGAGGCTCTGTTTTTGCAGAGCGGTCACTATTTTCTCCCTCTTTTTAATTTATTATTATTATTATTTTTTTTACGGACGACTCAGACAGCCTTGAGCTTTTATGTTTGTATTCTTCTTTAAATCGATATTTGTTTCGAAATAAAAACAAGAACATTAAAACACTTACCTGAGGTCACAGTCACTTGAGTTCCTTTTCCCCAGTAGTCAAAGTAAGTATCACGTTGGTTAAAACCTCGGAGCAATCGAGCAAAAACCAATATCTGTGCCTGCAAGCCTCAAATGGATTTTTCTTTTCCACCAAGTAGTTTTTTCCCCTTCTTTATCACATAATACACATGTATTTGACTGTACTCCATTCGAGGAAATGGTATTGTTTATTTATTTAATTAATACGAACTAATGAACTTCCTTGAATCCTCTAATTAATATAAATTATTCATTCAGAATTATAATTGCAAAAATAATTACATCAAAATACTACTAATAAAATTAATGATTTAAATTAAATATGCTTTGTTTTACAACCACTAATTGTGATCTCTAGGCTTCTTATTCTTCTTCTATTTTAATAATGCAAGTGCCATTTCAGGAGAAACTTCATTCAAAATGTTTTGTCGGTCTTTTCTTTTTGATATTCCATCGGCATCCATCTTTTTTATCCCTCTATCCGTCTGTATTTTCCCCATAGACTTTGAATGGGAACATTTTCAAACTTGCTCGACCTGTTCTGGGAAATGTTACAAAGCCCTTTTCTTCCCTCTATAACTCCTGCTTTCTATTTTTTTATTCTTCACTTTTCCTCCCATTGGCTTCGGTTCATTTTTCAAAGCCTAATTGTTCCTTGAGATTAAAAGCTAGGACCATCGAAGTTGGTATATATCGTTAAGTTGTCATGACTTAGGTCAATACTGCATTACTTTTTCTCTGCTCCTCTTTGGTCCTTTCTTTTTCATTCCAATATCTTCCCATCAGAGACCAATGATTTTACAACTCCAACATCTTTTCAGGGAAAGTGATGAAACTTGTTCTGTGGACTCAACTGCAAAAGTACAGTACTGAATCGCTTTTCCGTGACACCTATCTCACCCTTCTATTCTTTCTTTCATCCCTCCACAGCAATCCTAAGTCCTCCTTTACATTTTAAGGTAGACTTGCCAACTGGATGTAGATTCAACTGCTGAAAAAAAGCACACTGTTACTCTGTGTATCTCTCTCCAGCTTCATCAACTTTCCCATCTCGTGCTTAATTTCTTTGGGTCTAAATTATGTCCACTCTCATTTTCATTTCATTGGTCTTCAGTAATCACTTTATTCTTTTCAATTTATTCTGGCAACACGACAGGATGGGAGAATTCACCCTGGAAGGGAAAGCACCCTGGATGGGACAACATCAGGTCACCATTCCTCACACAAATTAACACCAATGTAAATGTTCACCAGTGAAGCAGCAATGCCACATACTGCACCGCTGTGCCACCCAATTGTCAATGTCATCATGAAGCATATTACAGGCAGGAGGACACGCATGCTCTCTATCACTGACATCTCTGGGATGTTGGTGGGTTTCCTAACATGAACTGCTCGCTTCAGGTCCTTCCACAGCATTTTGACTGGATTAAGGTCAGGACTTTGACTTGGCCATTCCAAAACATTAACTTTATTCTTCTTTAACCATTCTTTGGTAGAACGACTTGTGTGCTTAGGGTCATTGTCTTGCTGCATGACCCACCTTCTATTGAGATTCAGTTCATGGACAGATGTCCTGACATTTTCTTTTTGAATTTGCTGGTATATTTCAGAATTCATTGTTCTATCAAAGATAGCAAGCCGTCCTGGCCCAGATGCAGCAAAACAGGCCCAAACCATGATACTACCACCACCATGTTTCACAGATGGGATAAGGTCCTTATGCTGGAATGCAGTGTTTTCCTTTCTGCAAACATAATGCTTCTCATTGAAAACAAAAAGTTCTATTTTGGTCTCATCCGTCCACAAAACATTTTTCCAATAGCCTTCTGGTTTGTCCACATGATCTTTAGCAAACTGCAGACGAGCAGCAATGTTCTTTTTGGAGAACAGTGGCTTTCTCCTTGCAACCCTGCCATGCACACCATTGTTGTTCAGTATACTCCTGATGGTGGACTCATGAACATTAACATTAGCCAATGTGAGAGAGGCCTTCAGTTGCTTGGAAGTTGCCCTGGGGTCCTTTATGACCTCGCCGACTATTACACGTCTTGCTCTCAGAGTGACCTTTGTTCGTCGACCACTCCTGGGGATGGTAACAATGGTCTTGAATTTCCTCCATTTGTACACAATCTGTCTGACTGTGGATTGGTGGAGTCCAAACTCTTTAGAGATGGTTTTGTCATCTTTTCCAGCCTGATGAGCATCAACAACACTTTTTCTGAGGTCCTCAGAAATCTCCTTTGTTTGTCCCATGATACACTTCCACAAACATGTGTTGTGAAGATCAGATTTTGACAGATCCCTGTTCTTTAAATAAAACAGGGTGCCCACTCACACCTGATTGTCATCCCATTGATTGAAAACACCTGACTTTATTTTCACCTTGAAATCACTGGTTCATCCTAGAGGTTCACATACTTTTGCCACTCACAGATACGTAATATTGGATCATTTTCCTCAATAAATAAATGACCAAGCATACTATTTGTGTCTCATTTGTTTAACTGGGTTCTCTTTCTCGACTTTTAGGATTTGTGTGAAAATCTGATGATGTTTTAGATCATATTTATGCAGAAATAGAGAAAATTATAAAGGGTTTACAAACTTTCAAGCACCACTGTAGGTGCTGACTGCACCAGAACAAGTTATGGCTCGCTTCCATTAAGGACCCATGTACAGTCTCTTGCAAAAGTATTCATCCCCCTTGGTGTTTGTCCTGTTTTGTTACATTCCAACCTGCAATTAAAATGGATTTCTGGGGGTGAGCACCATTCGATTTACAAACATGCCTACCATTTTAAAGGTGAAAATTGTTGTTTTATTGTAACAAACAATAATTGAGATGAAAAAAGAGAAATTTGGAGTGTGATTGGTATTCACCCCCAAGTCAATATTTTGTCGAGCCACCTTTTGCTGCAATTACAGCTGCAAGTCTCTCAGGGTCTGTCGCTCTTAGCTTAGCACATCTAGCCACTGGGAATTTTGCCCATTCCTCAAAGCAAAACTGCTCCAACTCCTTCAAGTTGGATGTGTTGCATTGGGGTCCAGCAATCTTCAAGTGATGCCACAGATTCTCAGTTGGATTGAGGCCTGGGCTTTGATTAGGCCATTCCAAGACATTTAAATGTTTCCCTTTAAACCATTCCAGTGTAAATTTAGCAATATGTTTAGGATCATTGTCCTGCTGGAAAGAGAACCTTCGTTCCAGTCTCAAACCCTCTGGCTGACTCAAACAGGTTTTCCTCCAGAACTGAGCTGTATTTAGGTTCATCCATTTTTCCTTCTATCCTGACCAGCTTTCCTGTCCCTGCAGATAAAAAACATCCCCACAGCATGATGCTGCCACCACCATGCTTCACCATAGGAATGGTGTTCTCAGGGTATTGGGTTTCCGCCACACGTAGTGTTTCCCATGATGGCCAAAAAGTTCAATTTTAGTCTCATTTGACCAGAGAATCTTCCTCCATGTGTTTGGGGAGTTTGCCACATGTTGTCGGGCAAACTCCAAATGTGTTTTCTGAAGCAATGATTTTTTTTTTCCTGGCTGCTCTTCCATAGAGCCCCGCTCTGTGGAATGTATGACTTAAAATGGCCTTCTGGACAGATACTCCCATCTCCACTGTGGATCTGTGCAGCTCCTTCAGTGTTATCTTTGGTGTCTTTGTTGCATCTCTGATTAATGCCCTCCTTGCCTGGTCTGTGAGTTTTGGTGGGTGGCCTTCTCTTATCAGGTTTGTTGTTATGACATATTCTTTCCATTTTGCTATAATGGATTTAATGGTGCTCCCTGGGATATTCAAAGTTTGGTATTTATTTTTACAACCCAACCCTGATCTAAACTTTTCCACAACTTTGTCTCTGACCTGTCTGGAGTGCTCTTTGGTTTTCATGTTGCTTGCAGAGTGTTGCAGAGTCAGGCCCCTTCCAGAACAGGTTGATTAATACAGACATCCTGTGACAGATCATATGACATTTTGATGGCACCCAGGTGGATCTTAATCAACTAATTATGTGACTCAGGATGTTAATTGGTTGGACCAGCCTCTTATTTAGGGGTTTCATACGAAAGGGGGGTGAATACCTCTGCACACTCCAGATTTCTGTTTTTTCATTTGAATTATAGTGTCACAATAAAACAAAATTTTCACCTTTAAACTGGTAGGCATGTTGTGGAAATCAAATGGAGCTACCTCCCCCCCCCAAAAAAAAAAAAAATCCATTTTAATTGCAGTTTGTAATGCAACAAAATAGGACAAACATCAAGGGGGATGAATAATTAATAATTTTTCAAGACACTGTATTGTGGGGCTGGGGTGCCATTGGAGCAGCTCAGTCAGAGTAGCAATGTATCTGAGCAGTTTCACAAGGTGCGTGGTCCAAACAATAGTTCAGTTTGTTTCTGAAAATCCAGAGCAGCAAAAGTTGCAGAAAACCAATGTCACAAGAGTGGCTGTCATTCAAATCCAAACTAGACCTGTGTGAGAGACCATCCCAACCCTCTGTTTTTTAAGCTTCATTTCAAGGCTCTGATACACGCAATGCCAGGGGAATGTGGGGGGACAACAAGAGAGAATGCCGGGAAAACATGTCTGAACATGGTGGACTTGTGGCAGCGGGGGCATGGTCAAGCGCCGGTCTGTGACAGGAGGGCGGAGTCAGGGAAGGTAAGTGGCAGAATCACTAAACCTGAGAGCAATTAACCTGTGTTTGTGTGTCTTCCCAGTGACCTCGCCCTACTTAAGGAGGGAGAGCGAGAGCAGAGGGGCTCTTCCCGGAACCAGACGCCAAGTGTGTGTGTATGTGTGTGTGTGTGTCTGTAAAAGTCATTCAAAGTTGTTAGACTGAAAAGTGTGACAATAAAACGGTTTATCAACCTGAGCTCTGTCCTGCCGTCTTCTGTGCTCCGCCCATACATAGGAACTGCCACAGTGGTGCCGAAACCCGGGATCTGGAGCGCAGAATGCCGAACCGCCCCATGGACTCTTCCCCGTTCACCGACCTGGTCCACGCCCTCGCCTGCTGGCGGTGGCTGAGGGCCAACAACCGCGACGCCGAGGAGATCATCGAGCAGGTGGTGCTGGAGCAGTTCATCGCGCGCTTGCCCACAGGAACCGCGGAGTGGGTCCAGTGCCACCGCCCAGCGTCGCTGGATCAGGCCATCGAGCTGGCGGAGGACCATTTGGCGGCTGTTCCGGCAACAGGACAGCAGACAGTCACTTCTCTTCTCTCCTCTTCTCTCTCTCTCTCCCTCCTTCTGTGTACCATCCTCGCCCCATTCCCCCACCGCGGAGGCGGGGGCCGGCGCCACTCCAGCCGGCCCGCCGCACCCGTGGTGCCCTCCCGTTTCGCCCTTCTGTGTCCGTCTCTCCCCCCCTCAGGTGAGTGAGCCCCAGAACACCGGTGCAGAGAGGAAGCCTGGGCCAGTTTGCTGGCGCTGCGGGGAACCGGGCCACCTCCAACAGCAGTGCACGGCAATGGAGGTGGGCGCGGTGGTTCGGATCCCCGACACGCCAGAAGCCGCCCTCGATCAGGCCGGAGCGTATCGCATACCGGTGAGTATCCAAGGGGATACATATCAGGTGTTGGTGGATTCTGGTTGTAATCAGACCTCAATTCACCAAAGCCTAGTGCAACACGAGGCATTGGGGGGTGCACAGGGGGTGAAGGTGTTGTGTGTGCATGGGGACGTTCACAGCTACCCTTTGGTGTCAGTCCACATTTTTTTCCGAGGGGAAAAATTTATAGTGAAGGCGGCGGTTAATCCTCGCTTTACCCACTCTTTAATTTTGGGGACTGATTGGCTGGGATTTCGGGGTTTAATGACACACTTAGTAGAGAGTGGGTCCTGCCATTTAACAGGGGGAGGTCCCGGTGTCGCTTTGGTGGGAGCAGCTGTCACATAGCAGTCTACATCATCTCCGCGTCAGAGTGAGGAGCCGCCGGCTCCTCCTCTCTCTATTGGGGAATCTCTCACAGATTTCCCATTAGAGCAGTCACGAGACAAGACTCTGCGACATGCGTTTGACCAAGTGAGAGTAATCGATGGTCAAACGCTCCAGCCGAACGCCACCCCGTCCTTTCCCTACTTCGCAATTATGAAGGATAGGTTATACCGAGTGATGCAGGACACTCAAACTAAAGAGTGAGTCACGCAGCTTTTAATTCCAAAGAGCCGCCGGGAATTGGTATTCCAGGCAGCTCACTTTAATCCCATGGCTGGACACCTAGGGCAGGATAAGACACTAGCCTGAATAATGGCCCGATTCTATTGGCCGGGGATTCGCGGGGATGTCCGTAGGTGGTGTACGGCGTGCCGCAAATGCCACTTAGTGAATCCAGCGGCCATTCCAAAAGCGCCTTTGCGCCCTCTTCCATTAATCAAGACCCCGTTTGAAAGAGTTGGGATGGATCTCGTCGGGCCATTAGATCGGTCAGCACGAGGGTACCGCTTTATATTAGTTCTGGTGGACTATGCAACGCGATACCCGGAAGCAATGCCTCTGCGCAATATCTCAGCACGCAGTATTGCTGAGGCACTCTTCCGCATTATCTCCCGAGTTGGAATCCCGAAAGAGATTCTGACTGATCAAGGCACCACGTTTATGACACGGACACTGCGCAAACTGTATGGGTTATTGGGGATTAAGCCAATCCGCACCAGCGTGTATCACCCACAAATGGACGGTTTAGTGGAACGGTTCAATCGCACCCTCAAGAATATAATTAAAAAATTCGTAAGTGAGGACGCACGTAATTGGGATAAGTGGCTCGAGCCCTTGCTGTTTTCAGTGCAAGAGGTCCCCCAAGCCTCCACGGGGTTCTCCCCGTTCGAATTATTATATGGGCGTAAGCCGCGTGGCATTCTAGATGTGCTGTGGGAAAATTGGGAGGAGGGACCTTCACAAAGCAAAAATGAAATTCAATACGTTATGGACCTGCACGGAAAACTCCACACCCTCACCCACCTAACCCAGGAGAATTTGCAGCAGGCCCAAGAATGGCAAGCCCGCCTGTACAACAAGGGTACACACCTTAGGGAGTTCACACCAGGAGATAAGGTACTCGTACTATTGCCCACGTCGAGCTCAAAATTGATCGCCAAGTGGCAAGGACCCTTTGAGGTCACATGGCGAGTCAGGGACGTCAACTATGAGGTGAGGCGAACGGACAGGGGTGGGGCGCTACAGATTTACCACCTCAATCTGCTTAAACTCTGGAATGAGGAGGTCCCCGTGGCATTGGTGTTGGTGGTTCTGGAGAAGGCGGAGCTGGGGCCGGAGGTTCAAAAAGGGGCATTGGCATCACATACCTCTCTGGTCCCCTGTGGAGACCACCTCTCCCCGACCCAACTCACGGAGGTCGCCCAGTTGCAGACCGAGTTTTCGGATGTGTTCTCGCCCCTGCCCGGTCACACTAACCTCATAGAGCACCACATAGAGATGCCCCCAGGGGTGGTAGTGCGTAGCCGCCCTTACAGGCTACCCGAAAACAAAAAAAAGGTGGTTCGGGAAGAACTTGAGACCATGCTCGAAATGGGCATCGTCGACGAGTCCCACAGTGACTGGAGCAGCCCGGTGGTCTTGGTACCCAAGGCCGACGGGTCAGTCCGGTTCTGTGTGGACTACGGAAAAGTCAACGTGGTGTCTAAATTCGACGCGTACCCAATGCGTCGTATTGATAAGTTGCTCGATCGACTCGGCACGGCTCGCTTTTATTCAACGCTGGATTTGACGAAGGGATATTGGCAGATCCCCTTGACTCCACTATCCCGATAAAAAACGGCCTTTTCCACACCGTTTGGTTTACACCAATTCGTCACACTTCCGTTTGGGCTGTTTGGGCCGCCCGCTACGTTTCAGCGGCTGATGGACAGGGTCCTCTGCCCCCATGCCACCTATGCGGCCACCGACCTCGACGACATCATATATAGTAATGACTGGCCAAGGCACCTTGAACACCTAAGGGCTGTCCTTAGGTCGCTGAGGCGAGCGGGTCTCACAGCCAACCCGAAGAAGTGTGCGATTGGACGGGTGGAAGTACGGTATCTGGGCTTCCACTTAGGCAACGGGCAGGTGCGTCCCCAAATTAACAAGACCGCAGCAATTGCGGCCTGCCCGAGGCCCAAGACCAAAAAGGGGGTGAGACAGTTCCTGGGTCTGGCTGGCTATTATCGTAGGTTTATACCTAATTATTTGGACGTCACCAGCCCGCTGACTGATCTCACTAAAAAGGGGGCACCAGATCCGGTCCAGTGGACGGAGCAATGCCAGTGGGCTTTTTCTGAGGTAAAGGCTGCACTGTGTGGGGGGCCACTTTTACACTCCCCTGACTTTTCTCTCCCCTTTATGTTGCAGACCGATGTGTCGGACAGAGGGCTGGGGGCGGTTTTGTCCCAGGAGGTGGAGGGGGAGGACCGCCCTGTCCTGTACATCAGCAGGAAGCTGTCGGTGCATGAGGGGCGCTACAGCACCATAGAGAGTGTCTGGCCATCAAATAGGCAGTCCTCGCCCTCCGGTACTACCTGCTAGGGCGCCCTTTCACCCTCTGTTCGGACCACGTGCCCCTCCAGTGGCTCCACCGCATGAAGGATGCCAACGCGCGGATCACCCGTTGGTATCTGGCACTCCAACCCTTTAATTTCAAGGTGGTCCACAGGCCGGGGGCGCAGATGGTCATGGCGGACTTCCTCTCCCGTCAAGGGGGGGGGGGGGGGGTCAGCTGCAGGCCGGACAGCCGCCCGGCCTGAGTCGGGCGGTGGGGGTATGTGGCAGCGGGGGCGTGGTCAAGCGCCGGTCTGTGACAGGAGGGCGGAGTCAGGGAAGGTAAGTGGCAGAAACACTACACCTGAGAGCAATTAACCTGTGTTTGTGTGTCTTCCCAGTGACTGCGCCCTACTTAAGGAGGGAGAGCGAGAGCAGAGGGGCTCTTCCTGGAACCAGACGCCGAGTGTGTGTGTGTGTGTGTCTGTAAAAGTCATTCAAAGTTGTTAGACTGAAAAGTGTGACAATAAAATGGTTTATCAACCTGAGCTCTGTCCTGCCATCTTCTGTGCTCCACCCATACATAGCAACTGCCACAGGACTCAAGGTAACATCAAGTTTCAGTTCAGAGTAGCAACAGCAGCAGCAAGCAAGGCTGCCTAAGTGACCAGAGAATAGGTGAAAGAACTGCAGCAGAGAAGGAAATAGAGATACCAAGAAGCAGATTGTCAGGAGTTGAGAAAGCTGTTCAAGGCCTGTCTGGACTGACTTGGTCGAGCACCACACATACACCAATACAACAGCCCCAAAACACCTCCACCTTCATTATCTCTCCTTGACACGGGACAAGTAGTTGAGTGAAAGATAAAGCAGACAGCTACAGTAAGGATTATTGACCCAACAAGTGGCACATGGGCCGCCCCAGCCATGCCAGTCAAGAAAAAGAAGGATGGGGGCATGTGGTTCTGCACAGATTACTACTTCCTCCACAGAGTCACAAAGCAAGACTCTCACCCACTGTCTCACACCAATGATGCCCACGACTGTGTTGCTGTTTCCAACTGGTTCAGCTCCTTGGACCTGCACACTTGGCACTCCAGAGGTGCTCCAGATGGAAAGAAGAGACAGCGAATGGTGTGCTTTCATAGGTCAATGGTACAAATTCTGACCAACTGGCCAAGGAGTCCTGCATGGCGTGTTCAGCATGCACATGGACCATGCATCCATAACCTGGAAGATGCTGTTCAATGAGTGAGAGGGACAGATAGCATGCAGGATCATCATGCTGCAGAATTATTGGTCTGCCGTCCACCTTCATTTGAATATTATCCCCTTGTCCTGGCAGCCTAGTGTTCAAGGGAATTCCCATGATTCTGAATGGCTGGAATCTAAGCAAGAACAAGAGAAGAAGATATGGCACTGATTGATGGAACTGTTCAAAGCTTCAGGAAAGGGGTTTTAGCAAGGGGAAAACACAGAGATGGCAAGGCTGCATAAGTGATTAAAGGAGAGGTAGAGACCAGCTTATCCTCCATAAAGGAGGGTTACACTGCACTTGCAGTGTGGTTGCTTGGCTGGATGCAAACACCTTCTATATCAGTGCTGGGTGGATACAATCTCAGGCAGTATCATTTGCATCAGCACTGCACCCAGACAGCAATGGCCTTGTTAAGTGATTTAACAGAACAACCCATCACCATCCAGCTGGCCATTGATACTAACTGGCATCAGTGCAATTGAGACAAGCATTTCCACTTTGTGCTGTGGGAGTCTCTCCTGCCAGTGCAGGAGTCCATGTGTTTCATGCTGGCAGTATTGACATTCGGGCATTATTCAGGTTCCCACATGCACCTGATGTTTGGAACACCACCAGACACAGATGGCAGATCTGAAATGCTACTGGGTTATGAACAAAACCTCAATGCCAGGATGAGAACTGTCCACTTCCTTGCAAGACAGCAGCAGCAGGGGGCAAACAGCTACCAACAGCAGGCTTATGACACTCAGTGCCAAGAGGAGCCTATATACGTGTTTTGGGAACTGGGTGTGGAGGTTTTCCTCATGCCAACACAAGGGACACTGCTCCAAATTTTAGAGTGGCAAAGAGGGGGCTCTGTGTAGTGATGAGCAGGCTCACAGTGTTGTTGATCAAAATTCAGCTCACCTTTTATTGGCCCTAGGAAAGCACTTTGGATGTAGTCCAGGACTAGTTTTGTCATCGATTGTTCCAAAATCTCAATGTACTTTTGTACATTAATACTGCCATCACAGAAGTGTAAGGTACCTTAGCCAAGGGCCCTGACACAACCCTCTACCATGACAGACCCTGGCTTTTGGACTTGTTGCTGCCAACAGTCTGGACGGTCCTTTTCATCTTTAGTCCCAAGCATACGGCATCGATTCCGTTCAAAAACAACCAAGGTTCATCATGAACTGAGAACTGAAATTTTCAGATTTTTCAGGTGCCCTTTCAAACTGTGAATTTCCAGCACTACCACATCCTAAAGTTGTTCAATAGAATTCAGATCCAGTGACTGGGAAGACCAATGGAAAAATAATTCTCACATTCATGAAACCAGTTTGAGATGACTTGTGCTTTGTGACATGGGGCACTGACATACCAGAAATTGTCATGGAAAGGTGGGCAAATTATGGCCATGAAGAGATGCACTTGGTCAAAAACAATACTCAAACAGGCTGTGGCAGTCAACTAAAGATCAATTGGTAGTAATGGACCCAAAGTGTACCAAGAAACCCTTCCTCACACCATCATATCACCTCCACCAGCCTGGACTCTTGACACAAGGTCGGCTGGGTCCATGGATTCATGCTGTTGGCACCAAATTCTGACCTTTACTTCTGTGTGCCTCAGCAGAAATTGAGATTCATCAGACCAGGCGACATTTTTCCAGTCTCAAACTGTAATTTTGGTGACCCTGTGCCCACTGCAGCCTCAGCTTTCTTTTCTTGGCTGACACAAGTGGAACCCATGCGGTGTTCTGCTGTTGTCGTCCATCTGCCTGAAGGTTCGACGTGTTGTGCGTTCTGAGATGCTTTTCTACTCACCACAATTGTACAGAGTGATTATGAGTTAGTGTAGCCTTTCTGTCAGCTTGTACCAGCCTGAATATTCAGAGGCCTCTTCAGGAAACACCTGCATCATGGACAGCAGCGTCTCTGTTTCCGGTGCACTCCTTAATATTACACAAATAACCCCTGGTTCACTTACAACCTTCACACCACTGTAACTACTTAAAACTTTGACTTTAAACTTTAATTGAAGTTTTTATTTCCTAAAAACAGAAGACATTCTCGAAGCAAAGTATACTGGAGTAATAATTTTCTTGTTTGCAAAAATATAAAACCAATGTTCAAAAAATAAGTGATGTAAAAGGCGAGACATATTTTAAGAGTTTATGACCAGTTGCACTTTTCCTATGAAGTACGACAAAAGAAGGCCAGAAGAAAAAGCTACAAACTCCAATATATACCATATTAAACCTACCAAATTGAATAAATAATTTCAACAAAGGCTCGTGACCCTCGCAGGGGGTCTCCTCTCGCAGAATAATAGGAGACTCACTTCCTTACTTTTCTTCACTGTACCTGAGGAGAAAGTGCACATAATACTTGTGACAGCTGATTCACACAAAATAAACTGGAAATAAATCTCCAGTGTTGAATTGTTTGTGGTGTTCTTCATCGAATTAATTCAGAAAAAACTGAATTATTCAATTCATGACATGTTATACAGTAATATTCAATTAAACACATTCACAACTGGGTGCAAATTAACAACTCACCAGGGTCTTGAGTTCAAGTCTGAGCTTGGGTTGCTGTCTGTGTGGAATTTTGAAGCCTCTTCACATGGATTTCTTCCCGAAAACATGAATGGAGGTAAATTTGGGACTCTCCTGCCTTCCTTTCTGTGTCCTTTCTGTGAATGTATTTCGAATCTGTTGATGGCATTGGAGAAAAGGAAAAAACAAGCATTTTTGAATGACGTGCAACAATGTTTAAATTAAGGCTTATGTGACAGGATGATAAACTGTCAAATATTTTTTCTTGAAGAAAATTATGATTGTTAACCTTCCTCAAGGCAGTCAGAGACCCTCTGTATTTTTTCAACATGAACTCACCTTATTGATAATTTTTAAGAAGAAAAATGTGCATCAAGTGTGAACTCCTTAAACTGTACTCTACTTTCTGAAGCATTCAAGGCAGTTCTTAAACATGAAACATCAGAGTTCAAACTTTATTCAATGATGTTTATCAGGCTTCAGTTTCACCAACAGGTTTTTGTAATGGCATAAACCATTGTGCCCCAGCCAGCACAGTGATACACTCTGTGACAAAAACTACTCCCACATGTCACATAGGAACAAATGTCCAACATTCACCACCAAAATTGCTTCAATTCAAAATTGATTTTAGAAAATAATAAATCCACAATTAAGTTGACTGAATAATTAAATAATTTACTTGACTGAAAAGGGCGGTACGGTGGTGTAGTGGTTAGCGCTGTCGCCTCATAGCAAGAATGTCCGGGTTCGAGCCCCGTGGCCGGCGAGGGCCTTTCTGTGCGGAGTTTGCATGTTCTCCCCGTGTCCGCGTGGGTTTCCTCCGGGTGCTCCGGTTTCCCCCACAGTCCAAAGACATGCAGGTTAGGTTAACTGGCGACTCTAAATTGACCGTAGGTGTGAACGTGAGTGTGAATGGTTGTGTGTGTCTATTGCCGCTTTTCCACTACAAACGCGGCTGAGTCGGGCTGAGCCATGCCGTGCTGAGCTGGGCTGAGTCGAGCTGAGCGGGGCTATTGGAGTTGCATTTCGACTACAGCCGCGCTGAACCGTGCTGACTGGAAGTGGGTGGACACATTGGGTGGAGTTAGCGAAAGTGGGTGGATGTCACGTGATGTCGTTAAGCGGCGCAAACAGTGACATCAGTGACCTTTTAAGCGGTAGTCTCACGACCCGGAGAGTAAACAATAAACATGGAGGACATGGAGTCGTTAGTGTTGCTGGTCTTGGTGCTGTGGCTTGTTGTCACCGACAACGCCAATAGATACTGGCAAGAGCGTATAGATGAGGCGAGGCGCATAAGGCTCCAGAAATTCTCGTAATTCTTCTTCTTCCGGGTTTACGGTGTTTACAGATCCCAGCGTGCTTGCGGGGCGTGTGTGGGCATGTGAGGACACTCCTCCTCACCAATCAGTGCACAGGGGAGTGTCTGCTCATGCCCCCAGCCTCACTCAGCTCGCTTCAGCCCCACTCCAAAACAGTGCGAGTTTTGGGTGCTAAGCAGGGCTGAAGCGAGCTGAGTCGTGCTGTTCTGAGGTAGTCGAAACACGAGCCGTGTCGGGCTGAAGTGAGCTGAAGCGAGCTGAAGTGAGCTGAAAAAGGGTAGTGGAAAAGGGCCATAAGTGTCAGCCCTGTGATCACCTGGCGACTTGTCCAGGGTGTACCCCGCCTCTCGCCCGTAGTCAGCTGGGATAGGCTCCAGCTTGCCTGCGACCCTGTAGAACAGGATAAAGCGGCTAGAGATAATGAGATAAGATGAGACTTGACTGAAAAAAACTATACATCTTTCTCGAAGAAAAATACATTTCATTTAAAAAATTTTGCTCAAGATTCCCCTCTGGACATTCTTGGGCCTCAGAAGGATATTTAAATAAGATGCATTTTCTTTTATTGCCTTTTGTTTCCAAGAACTATACTGTTGCCATTTCTTGTATCTCTGAAGTAATCAATTTGCACACCTGGAAAAACCGTCATTCAGCATGATGTGAAAAACAAAAGGGCTTTCCAAAAATGTGGTTGACCGGCACATGAACATTTCCAAAGCACAGTTTAATTGATTCATGAAGTTCTCAAGTCCACTCACAGACTCGAGCACGTTCATAACATTCATGAGATCTATCAGTCAAGATTATGGCCTCATGACAGTACTGAGACAGCACTTTTAAAGTGGTAAATGACCTACTACTGGCCTCTGATCACCAGTGTGTGATTTTATTCCCTTCGATCAATGAGAAAATGTTGTTGGAGTGAAAGAAACAGCCCTCTCCTGGCTCAGGTGTTATTTGACTGATTATTATCAGGTTGTCGATGGAAATGGTGGCTTCTCCGTGCAGACTAAAGGAAAGTTTGGTGTACGAAAAGGTTCTGCATTAGGCCTACTGCTTGTTTCCTCCATATACGTTACTTCTGGGTACAGTTACTCATAAACATTATATTAGCTTCCACTGTTATGCTGATGACACATAGCTATACGCTTCAGCCATATGAGAGACGCCATATTAATAAAGTTAAGGAACGTACAACAGACATGACACATTACACACGACTCAGTCTTTAAGTCACAGCTGAAAACCTCTGTTTATTCAGGCTTTTTGTTCAGAGCTTTTCTCTTGGGTAAAGGCACAGATCTGGAGAGTTCATGAGCTTTGTGTTTTGGGACAGTGGTTTGGTCCCCCCTTCTTTGTGACAAGGTCCATTGTTAAAAACGCAATACAAATGAATTGAACAGAAAGCTGTTATTAACCTATCTTCAGTAATTAAACCACAAACCATTGACAAACTCATATTATTAATTCTTGCAAATCTGTGTGTGGGGAAAAAACCCTCTCCCAGTGGCCTCATGTCCCCATAAACGCAAGGTTCTGCACGAAGCCCCTGTTGTATTCAGATCAGGATCTTTTTGCATTTTTTTCCTCCAAAAATGTACTATTCCTGTCATCATGACCATAAAGTGAGGGTGCAGGGCACAGTTGCTGTAATTTATAGTACTTTTCAGTTCGTGCATCGTGCAAATGGTTTAAAGGCCACATCAGGAAACACCTGCATCATGGAGAGCAGAATGATGAATTTCCAGCAGTCTGCATAATATTACACAAGTAACTCAGATACTTGACTGACCATTTTATCAGCGGGGTTTTGCCATTTATTCTGTGAAAGATTTCTTAAAAAGTCCCCCCCCCCAAAAAAAACAACAACGTGAATGTTGAAAGCAAAAGTAGACAGCAAGAGTAATTTTTTATTTATTTACTGTATAAACCATTTTTAAAAAACTAATAAATACTTTTCATAACTCGATAAGACAGCCAGTGTAAAACTATCATTCGGCATTCCAATAATGCAGTCTGCAGTGGACTGATGTCCCATCCGGGATGAATTTTCCTACCATGAGGGCGATGGCTCCATGGTGTTGCTTGAATAAAACTATAAAATAAGGATTAAATCAATTGTAGATAATTCGTTTTACAGTTTATAATACACAGTAATTCTTGCCACCTGATACAACATGAAAAGAATGACTGTAGATCCCCTTTAGATCACAATATGCAGTCTTGGGGAAGGCGACTACTAAAAATTTTATGTCAGAAAGAAAGAATTATATTATTTTTAAGGCAGACTGTTTCAATAATCTAGTAAACTGACTGTTGGTAACATTATTCAAATCTTCTGGAATGTTGTTTTCTTTTAAAAATATTAGCTATTTGTATTTTAAACACGAAAAGAGACTGAAAACATGATCTGCACAGGCCAATGGGTTTTTGTAATGGCATGAAACACTGTGGCCCCCACTCCATCACAGTGATGCACTCCATTACAAAAACCACTCCCATGTTAACTAAGCAGTACAGAGTCAGTGCCAGAATGTGAACTCAAAGAATTAAAATAATAAAGAAATGATTCTCATGTTTGTCCTTTTTAAAATAAATTAATTCATATGGCATTTTTTGAAAATATTTTTCATCGAAATTCTCCAAGTTTAGCTAAATTATTGGCATCCTAAATAATATTTTAATAAAGGGCAAATCAGACCTGAAGCAAATGTCTTTTTTAATCTCTTGCTTATCTTCTTATTTACATTTTTTCACTCTTTGCTCCAAATGTTGCTCTCAGTCTCTAGAAAAAAATACAATATTATTTAAAAATTCAAATTAAAGTCTATCATGCAATATCTATGTCTAATTATACGTGTGTTTATATCTGTCTGTCTGGACGCATATTTATTGATCCTAATACTCTCATTACAGACTCGTATTACAATCGGCCTGTCAACTTTGATATGCATTTCACTTTGATGCAAATTTGCACTTCTGATTGGATCCCAAATGCATTTCTTGTTTTAGTACTTGTTCAATGCCAAAGTTGAATCTCAACTAATAATCAATATGATGTTGCAGCTCTGTAAAATCCATCCAACATGATGTGAAAAGTCAAAGAGGTTTTCAATCCAAAGACAGATTGTCAGAGCAGTACACAAAACTCAGTGCATGTAATTCACTCAGCATCACTGGAAATACAACAGGAATCATGTGTTAGATGGAGAACTTTTTGTCCACACACACTTGTGCGATGTCGATGAATAAAAGGGGACTGCATCGATAAAAAAAGTACCTGATAACTGCTGGAAATTATGAAAGTGTTGTGGGCTGTTTTGCAATGAGTGCAGGGGTGCTTGTGAAATTGATGGCGCGAATTCTGCTGAGTACGAGTGTATTCACGCTCCAAACCTGGTTGCCTCTGCCAGAAGGTTAAGACTTGAAGGATCAGTCTACGGTCAACAAGACTGCAGACAAGAAGACATCAAGATGCAAACACATCGAAACAGAAATAGTTTCAGGAACACAATGTTTCAGTCCACATACAAGACTTGTAAATAATATTGTGCTTGAAACATTCTTTCATTTAACAAGTTTCAAGCAATACTTGATGAGGCACACTGTCAAAGTATATAGATCGAGATCGTTTCATTTATTTATTCTTCTTCACGAACCACTTTTATGATAAAGTTACTTAAAACTCCTCAAAGTACACGGTTACTCATATTATAGGTGAACACTATTAATCACTTCTCTCAACACATTTTATGAGTCCACAGAAGTTCAGTCTCAGCAGCAGGTTTTTGTAATGGCATAAAACACTCACTACGTTTACATGCACATAGAGAGAATCGAATTTCTGCCGTTGCTCGACTGAAATCGAAGTTCAAAATGCCATGTATACACCTTAATTCGGCTGAAATTGAACCGAACTTGATTTCTCGGAATCGAGCTACACGACCTAGTTTATGCGATTTCTGCCGAGCTACTTTGAGCATGTATTGAGGTATTTCACCTGACGTCACAGGGTCACGTGACGCCCCGGTGTCCACCATTTTGGACGGCAAGCTAGCTAATGTCAACAACAGTAGCTAGTATGTTACTGTAGCAATATTTACGTTCAGTCATTTGGATGACTGTTAAAACCTTTCAGTCTCAAGTTTTTCCTTTACTGGATTTACTAGTTTACTGAGCTAGCGCGCGATGGCTCCCGGCCCGGCCGGAGAGCGCGCGATGGCTCCCGGTTTGGCCGAGCGCGCTAGCTCAGTAAACTAGTAAATCCAGTAAAGGAAAAACTTGAGACTGAAAGGTTTTAACAGTCATCCAAATGACTGAACGTAAATATTGCTACAGTAACATACTAGCTACGATGTTGTTGACATTAGCTAGTGCTAACAGCTAGCTGCTAGTACACTGCTACAACACAGACACCGACCCTAATAATACAGTTCTTGGTCATTGCCTGGTAACAGCAAATTTATAACGGGCCATGTCTCAACAGACTAAGAAGTTATTTCAATGACATTTAATAACATTTTGTTTATCCTGAGGACCGAAAGTAAATGAAAATGTGAACAAACCTTAGCTGTAATCAGATGGCGACCACCGGCTCCAGGGACGACCCACTGATGTAGGCATGTTACCCAGCCTGACACAAAATATTTGTAGGCATCCAAACTCTTATACGCTTTCAGATCAATACCTGTGTATGGCGATGGGTTTTTAACGACATAGGTATACAGATCATGTGGGCCGAAGTCAGGTAAAGACGAGGGCTTCGTGTACTTCCGTACGTCAGTGAACAATCCTGGTGGAAGCAGGTAAACATCGTTCTCTAAGCCTGCTAACCTCAATTTTTGCAAATACCTCTCCCTCTGCTCGCCCTGTAAATGCCCTACATCACTGGATAGTGAAGGTGTTTTCTGCATCTCGCTCCTTTTTCTTTTATGTTTTTCGTTTGTCGCCTTCCTCGCATTCAAACTGATTCGAGCCGTGCCGTCCAAAATGGCAGCATCACATGACTTGGTCACGTGAGTGAAATACCTCAATACCCTATCGAGCTAGTTGTCGAGCTACTTCCGGAAGTGACGAGTGACGAGCCCACAAACGGGAAACACAACAGCCTCGGTCGGCATGACAACGAATCGTGACAACGGCATGAATCTTTTCTTTTTGTGGCATTGTTTGCACTGTTAAAATTTAGCTCACTTACTGTATCACCAAATACATCTGTACAGCTGTTGCATAGCTGTGAATTGTGTACATAAACAAGTCATTGTATTTGTGTGTGTGTGTATATAGGTCCAATATCTGAAGAATGTCAATACAAACAAAACAACTGAACTTTTTGTGTGTTTATTAAGACATAAGTTAAATTGTAAGCAAAAAAATGGACTTTAGAAAAATATTATTGTGCAAAATAAGTTGTCTTATGGCCCTTTTCCACTACCCTTTTTCAGCTCACTTCAGCTCGCTTCAGCCCGACACGGCTCGCGTTTCGACTACCAAAAACCAGCACGACTCGGCTCGTTTCAGCCCTGCTTAGCCCCTAAAACTCGCACCGTTTTGGGGTAGGGCTGAAGCGAGCCAAACCGTGCCGACTGAGGTTGGGGGCGTGAGCAGACACTCCCCTGTGCACTGATTGGTGAGGAGGCGTGTCCTCACATGCCCACACACGCCCCGCGAGCGCGCTGGGATCTGTAAACACCGCAAACCCGGAAGAAGAATAATTATGAATTACGAGAATTTCTGAAGCCTTATGCGCCTCGCCTCATCTATACGCTCTTGCCAGTATCTGTCCGCGTTGTCGGTGACAGCAAGCCACAGCACCGAGACCAGCAACACTAACGACTCCATGTCCTCCATGTTTATTGTTTACTATTCGGGTCGTGAGACTACCGCTTAAAAGCTCACTGAATCAGTGACATACAGAGCATCGTGGACGAGTTCACGGAGCGCAAGGCTCGTCGTATGCCCTTCAAATAATGCGCGCAGTAGGCTATTGATGTTTTATTATGAGCCATGTACAGTATGTCGCCGAATGTTTTTTTGTTTCTGAGTTACATGTTCGTTTGAAGGACTTAATGTACAAAATAACATAGTTGCACCCCGTAGTGTTGAAATTGGTAAACACAGTGCATTCAGTGAGGTTTGCACCGCCCTCCTTTTATTTCTGACTCTTCCTGTCAGCGTTGCAACCTCTGAGCGCTCATTCGTATGCCCTTCAAATAATGTGCGCAGTATAGGCTATTGATGTTTTATTATGAGCCATGTACAGTATCCTAATGTTTTTTGTTTCTGAGTTACATGTTCGTTTGAAGGACTTGATGTACTAAATAACATAGTTGCACCCGGTAGTGTTGAAATTGGTAAACACCGCAGTTGCGGACATTTTTGGCCCTTTTCCACTACCCTTTTTCAGCTCACTTCAGCTCGCTTCAGCTCACTTCAGCCCGACACGGCTCGCGTTTCGACTACCAAAAACCAGCACGACTCAGCTCGTTTCAGCCCTGCTTAGCCCCTAAAACTCGCACCGTTTTGGAGTGGGGCTGAAGCGAGCCAAAGCGAGCCGACTGAGGCTGGAGGCGTGAGCAGACACTCCCCTGTGCACTGATTGGTGAGGAGGCGTGTCCTCACATGCCCACACACGCCCCGCGAGCGCGCTGGGATCTGTAAACACCGCAAACCCGGAAGAATAATAATTACGAATTACGAGAATTTCTGAAGCCTTATGCGCCTCGCCTCATCTATACGCTCTTGCCAGTATCTGTTGGCGTTGTCGGTGACAACAAGCCACAGCACCAATACCAGCAACACTAACGACTCCATGTCCTCCATGTTTATTGTTTACTATTCGGGTCGTGAGACTACCGCTTAAAAGCTCACTGAATCAGTCAGAGCATCGTGGACGAGTTCGCGGAGCGCAAGGCTCGCCGTATGCCCTTCAAATAATGCGCGCAGTAGGCTATTGATGTTTTATTATGAGCCATGTACAGTATTAAGTCGCCTAATGTTTTTTTGTTTCTGAGTTACATGTTCGTTTGAAGGACTTAATGTACAAAATAACATAGTTGCACCCCGTAGTGTTGAAATTGGTAAACACAGTGCATTCAGTGAGGTTTGCACCGCCCTCCTTTTATTTCTGACTCTTCCTGTCACCACTCTGAGCGCTCATTCGTATGCCCTTCAAATAATGTGCGCAGTATAGGCTATTGATGTTTTATTATGAGCCATGTACAGGATCCTAATGTTTTTTGTTTCTGAGTTACATGTTCGTTTGAAGGACTTGATGTACTAAATAACATAGTTGCACCCGGTAGTGTTGAAATTGGTAAACACCGCAGTTGCGGACATTTTGTAGCCTAAAATGATGTTATGATAAGCTTTAATAAAGGGCCCGGTCATTTGCGCCGCCCCCGGCCCGGCTCTGACTTGTTCCGCCACTGTCACTGATGTCACTGTTTGCGCTGCTTAACGACATCACATGACGTCCACCCACTTTCGCTAACTCCACCCAATGTGTCCACCCACTTCCAGCCAGCACGGTTCAGCGCGGTTGTAGTCGAAATGCAACTTCAATAGCCCCGCTCAGCCCGACTCAGCTCGACTCGGCACGGCACGGCTCAGCCGCGTTTGTAGTGGAAAAGCGGCATTTGTCGCCTAAAATGATGTTATGATAAGCTTTAATAAAGGGCCCGGTCATTTGCCCCGCCCCCGGCCCGGCTCTGACTTGTTCCGCCACTGTCACTGATGTCACTGTTTGCGCTGCTTAACGACATCACGTGACGTCCACCCACTTTCGCTAACTCCACCCAATGTGTCCACCCACTTCCAGCCAGCACGGTTCAGCGCGGTTGTAGTCGAAATGCAACTCCAACAGCCCCGCTCAGCTCGACTCGGCACGGCACGGCTCAGCCGCGTTTGTAGTGGAAAAGCGGCATTACAAAACAGTGGTCTGCACCGGACAGTTTGTAGCCATAGTCTACAGCTTGAACACGGAACCTAGTGTTGCCAGATTGGGTGTTTTAAGTGCATTTTAGCGGATTTGAATATGTTTTGGGCTGGAAAACGTCAGCAGTATCTGGCAACACTATAGCTCTTCTTCATGACGACAACCGGAAGTGTACCAACACGATGGGGCGTGTAGCGCCACGTGTGGCTCGGGTGCACAATGCACCTTGCACAATAGCCCGATTTCACTTGTGCATGTAGGATTGGATTTCTCTGGCACCCCTGCTGGGACCCTTTGCTCGATTACCAACAGCAGCTCGATTTGGACGTGCATGTAAACGTAGTCAGTACACCCCGGTACAAAAACATCTGTCTGTGTGAATACATTAACTGTGGCTTTCAATTCTAATTCATTCTTCAAATGCCAGAGTGATACAAATACAAACTGTGGCTAACTGCTCCCTACATTCATAAACTGCTTTAAAACATTATTAAAGCATTTTACCTTCATATAATTTGTTGCCTTTTTCACATTTTGCAATAAATTAAAAATAAATAAATTTGTGCATCATTATGAAATTATTTAATGATGTTTAATATGTAGAGCCTCAACATTTTCAGTCTGTTTGGACTTTTAAATGACTGCATTTCTGTCGCGGTGTGTCAAAGTTCCTGCTGTACTGAACGTGTAAAAACCTTTAAACCTGACAGATACTGACTTATTTAATGACTTTTTATGCGTTGGGAAATATTTTTGAGCTCTTCACATCCAAGAAAGAAGAAAAAACCCACGAACTTTACATGTAAATTATCACATGCTTCACTGGTGATTTTTAGAAATTGCATATGATGTGTTTCACACAGTTTTTAATCACATGGAAGGGGTGTGTTTATTTTTGCGCATGTGATTAACACCATTCACTTATTTTCACAGGTTTAATTTTGGACATGTGGGGTTTTATTTTTCATTTTCCCGTGATCTCGTATTATTCACAGGAATTATCGGGTTTATTTAAGTTTACAGTAGAACATATTGAAATGAGCTTTATGGGATCACATGTTACTCGCACGTGAAAAGCACAAGATCACGTGTGAAATGCGATTTTTCCCGAAAGACTGATGCTCCTGATATTGGTGCAGGATCAGAGATGAAAATGCTTTCTACACACTCCGTCCTGAGCCACATGTACAGTTAGGGGACTCGGGGATGAGCCTCTTTAGTCTTTATCAGGCTTCCAGGAGGGTTTTTTTCTCCTCCCCCGATGTGAAACTGCTCGTGACTGGAGGGTTTTGTGCTTGTGTACATCACCGTGGTGGTAGTTACCACAACGATAAACTGCTGGACAAAAACCTCTGTCACAGCTGGACTTCGGGCTGCAGAGAATTCAGGAGAGTCAGGTTTAAATCCTGATGCAGTTTTCGAAAACAAGCCTCAGATTATTTTTTATTATTCATTTTTTTTTCTTTTTGTGCAATTATTTGGAACGAATTTTGAACATTTTTGGTTCATTTTCCTGAATCCGTCTGGGCAAAGCTTCGACTGAATGGAGGATTCATTCATTTATTCATTCGGGTTGGAGGATTTATTACAAGATATTTGTAAGTATATGAGAATTTATGAATAAATATGAATTTATTCATTTATATTATATGATGACCTCATCACGCAGGTTATGTTTTCACTTCCGTTTGTTTGTTTGTTTGTTTGTTTGTTTGTTTGTTTCCAACATAACCCAAAAAGTCGTGAACGGTTTTTCATGAAATCTGGTGTCCAGTTATTATTATTATTATTATTATTATCTCATTATCTCAAGCCGCTTTATCCTGTTCTACAGGGTCGCAGGCAAGCTGGAGCCTATAATGTGTAGTTACAAATATATTTAAAATAGTTACAATTGAAACAGATTCAGAAACAACAACAAAATAAATAAATAAATAAATAAATAAAGGAAGGAAGAGAAAGCGGTTCTGGGAGTGGGATAAGACAGAAGAGATGGACTGTCGGTTCTGGACTGTGAGTTGCAGTGGGTTTGAAATGGATCTGGGTGATGAAGCAGCTTCTCTTCCAGCCATTTAAAAGGAAATCGGTGCAACATTTGCATGACAATAAACCCATCAAGGAACAGAAGTCCTTTCATTCATTCCGCAGTGTGACTCCTGAACAGCAATGGACTGTGAACTTGATCTCTGTAAAAGGTCTTTTCCCCCCTGAAACTAGAAATGCGCCTCGAACTTTAATCTACAAGGGAATTACGGTTCAATTCTGGACCTCCAGTGTGTGCTCGCCTGAATAATGTCCGACAACCCCAGTCATTACACAGGCTTTTTTTCTTCCTTTCTTTCTAAAATGGAGCCTGTAATCTGGATAACGGAGCAGTTTGAGCATGCTGGGCTGATTTTATTTTATTTTTTCGATTTGGTGACACGAGCAGCTTTTTATCAGCACAAAGGAAGCTTCAGGCAGCGATTTTTCTCCACAAAAACCCGCCGTGTGAAAGCGGTCTTATCAACATCATATCAGCGGACATTATTAAAACCACAAGTGACGAATAACAAACAGAGGATTAGCAATAATTCAACTCCACAAAGAAACTCGCTCGAAGTAACAATAATGATTAGAGAGCAGCCATAAATCAAAATGTGAGCTGTGAATATAATTATGAATAACTTTAGCTCGTGTACTTGTTTGTCAGCAGGCTAACGATTATCACACACAGCAGTGGCGCAAAAACGGGGTATGCCCTATATGCGGTGCATAGGGCGCTCCGCCGGGGGGGGGGCGCCAAAACAAGCGAGGGACAAAAAATTATCATGCTATGTTTTAAAACTACTCTTGTGCTTTTAACTCTTGACTATGCTCAAAATATTCTGCTTAACCCTTGTAAGGTTTTCGGGTCAGTGTGACCCGTTTTCAGTTTTCATCTTAAGAAAAATGATACAAATAAATATTTTTCAAACTGAGATTCATTGGCCTTGGCTCATTTTCTGTGAGGAACATAAATCAGGAAAAAAAAATTGACCCCCCCTTCACATTTGTATTACATACAGGGTCTTCGGGTCCACTGGACCCAGGGCTAGTTAAAGTGTGGAAATCATAGGTCCTGTGTACCCTCATTTCCCCTACCTCCTTTCTGGGCCTTTCTGTGTGTGTGTGTGTGTGTGAGAGAGAGGGGGAGGGAGAGAGTGTGTGTGAGAGAGGGGGAGGGAGAGAGTGTGTGTGAGAGAGGGGGAGGGAGAGAGTAATGCCGCTTTTCCACTACAAACGCGGCTGAGCCGTGCCGTGCCGAGTCGAGCTGAGTCGAGCTGAGCGGGGCTGTTGGAGTTGCATTTCGACTACAACCGCGCTGAACCGTGCTGGCTGGAAGTGGGTGGACACATTGGGTGGAGTTAGCGAAAGTGGGTGGACGTCATGTGATGTCGTTAAGCAGCGCAAACAGTGACATCAGTGACAGTGGCGGAACAAGTCAGAGCCGGGCCGGGGGCGGGGCAAATGACCGGACCCTTTATTAAAGCTTATCATAACATCATTTTAGGCTACAAAATGTCCGCAACTGCGGTGTTTACCAATTTCAACACTACCGGGTGCAACTATGTTATTTAGTACATCAAGTCCTTCAAACGAACATGTAACTCAGAAACAAAAAACATTAGGATACTGTACATGGCTCATAATAAAACATCAATAGCCTATACTGCGCACATTATTTGAAGGGCATACGAATGAGCGCTCAGAGGTTGCAACAGTGACAGGAAGAGACAGAAATAAAAGGAGGGCGGTGCAAACCTCACTGAATGCACTGTGTTTACCAATTTCAACACTACGGGGTGCAACTATGTTATTTTGTACATTAAGTCCTTCAAACGAGCATGTAACTCAGAAACAAAAAAACATTCGGCGACATACTGTACATGGCTCATAATAAAACATCAATAGCCTACTGCGCGCATTATTTGAAGGGCATACGGCGAGCCTTGCGCTCCGCGAACTCGTCCACGATGCTCTGTATATGTCACTGATTCAGTGATCTTTTAAGCGGTAGTCTCACGACCCGAATAGTAAACAATAAACATGGAGGACATGGAGTCGTTAGTGTTGCTGGTCTTGGTGCTGTGGCTTGACAACGCGGACAGATACTGGCAAGAGCGTATAGATGAGGCGAGGCGCATAAGGCTTCAGAAATTCTCGTAATTCGTAATTATTATTCTTCCGGGTTTGCGGTGTTTACAGATCCCAGCGCGCTCGCGGGGCGTGTGTGGGCATGTGAGGACACTCCTCCTCACCAATCAGTGCACAGGGGAGTGTCTGCTCACGCCCCCAGCCTCAGTCAGCACGGTTTGGCTCGCTTCAGCCCTACCCCAAAACGGTGCGAGTTTTAGGGGCTAAGCAGGGCTGAAACGAGCTGAGTCGTGCTGGTTTTTGGTAGTCGAAACGCGAGCCGTGTCGGGCTGAAGTGAGCTGAAGCGAGCTGAAGTGAGCTGAAAAAGGGTAGTGGAAAAGGGCCATAAAGCAGGTAAATGATGAGCTTAGTGAGCCACCAGTGCTGTTCCCACACTAGGTTGCAACATTTCTTGCAACATTTCACCCTCTGCCCTGCGGGAAAGAATCTTGGGGAGACAGTATAAATATCTCGGTCAGTGTGGTTCCATACCACACAAGATGGCAAAGCGATTTTCAGTTCAAACTGCTTTGGAATTGATACTGGAAGAGACAGAAGGATTTGAAGATGATGCAGAGGAAGAAGTTTCAGAAAATGAGGATCATATTTCTGAAAATTCAGAGTCTGACACTGAGTTTGAAGAAGAGGATGAGCATCAGCCAGGTCCAAAAAGTAAAATAGCCTCAGGACCAGACCTTCAGCAGCCTGGACGATATGAGCAGCGAGGACAAGCCTCTGAACAGTTGGCGCCAGGACCAGCCTGTGAGGAGCCAGCTGTAGGACCAGCCCGTCAGCCTGCTTCAAAACGCAAGCGAGCCTCAGGACCAGCCTATGAGAGGACAGAATTAGGACCAGCCTGTGTGGAGCCAGCCGTAGGACCAGCCCGTCAGCCTGCATCAAAACGAAAGAGAACTTCAGGACCAGCCCGCCAGCAGGAAGTCACAAGATCAGCCACTGAGCAGCCAGGCATAGGATCAGACTGTCAGCAGCTTGAAAATGACAACATATGGATGTCAAAAGATGGCAGAATTGAATGGTCTTCCTGCTCAAGAAATGAAGCCCCCCGCCTGGCTGCCAATGTGATTCAGATGATACCAGGACCTACACGTTTGGCAGTCACTCATGCACAAGACATCAAGTCTTTTGACCTTTTCATGACATACCCCATCAAGAAAATCATTCTGGATTGCTCCAATTTAGAAGGAAGCAGAGTTTTTGGAGAGAGGTGGAAGGGTTTGGATGAAACTGATTTGGATGCTTACTTTGGGGTTCTCATCCTGGCAGGTGTTTTTAGGTCCAAAGGGGAGGCCACAGAATCCCTGTGGCATGAAGAAACAGGCAGAGAACTGTTTCGTTCAATAATGCCTCTGAAAACATTCAAAATGCTTTCCAGGATCATCCGTTTTGATGACCGTGAGGACAGACCAGCTCGACGCCAGAGAGACAAATTAGCAGCCATCAGGACAGTGTGGGACAAGTAGGTGGCCCGTCTCCCACTGCTTTACAACCCTGGGCCCAATGTCACCATCGATGAGCAGCTGATGCCATTTCGGGGCCGCTGCCCATTTCGGCAGTATATACCATCTAAGCCTGCCAAGTATGGCATAAAGATTTGGGTTGCCTGTGATGCTGCTTCATCATATGCTTGGAACCTGCAAGTCTACACAGGGAAACGCACTGGAGGAACACCTGAAAAAAATCAAGGTATGAGAGTGGTCCTCGATATGGCTCAGGGGCTTTCTGGGCACAACATCACATGTGATAATTTTTTCACATCACACCAGTTGGGGCAGGAGCTGCTGAAGCGTAAACTGACAATGCTTGGAACAGTACGCAAAAACAAGACAGAGCTCCCTCCCCAGCTGCTGAAAACAGAGGAAAGGCGTGTTCAATCATCAAAGTTTGCATTCACAGCTGACACAACCCTGGTATCGTATGTCCCAAAGAAAGGGAAAAATGTGGTACTCATGAGTACTCTGCACCGGGACGGGAGAATCTGTGGCCAGGACCATCAAAAGTCTGAGATGATCCTGGATTATAATGCCACAAAAGGAGGGGTGGACAACCTTGACAAGCTGGTGACCTCTTACAGCTGCAAAAGGAGGACCCTACGATGGCCTCTGGTGATATTTTTCGACATCTTAGATATCTCCGCTTACAATGCCTTCGTCATTTGGATGTCACTGAGCCCAGAGTGGAATAGGGGAAAGCTGCAGAAGAGGCGTCTCTTTCTTGAGGAATTGGGGAAAATGCTGGTGAGACCTCAAATTGTTAGAAGACAACATCTTCCAAGATCCTCAGTCTCTGCAGCCATCGTGCGGAGAATTCAGAAGGAAGATGATGGTGCCACATCCTGCCAAATCACAGAACCAGCAGCAGTGCCTGAGGTAAGTGTTTGAGGTTGGTGCTGTATAATAATTTGTGTGCATGAGAAAGGAGAGTTAGTAAAGGTCCTTATCTTTTTATCTTTCACATAGAATGGGGCCAGCAACAAAAGGAAGCGCTGTGAAGTGTGTGGGCCCAAGATGGACAGAAAAACACCGTATACATGTACCAAGTGCAAGAAGTACATTTGCAATATGCACACAGTGAAATTCTGCTCCTCATGTGTGGTATAGCCTGGCATGAAAATGGCCGTGTTCAAAGGGCTTAAATGTTGTTCAGGCAGATATAGTGTAAACTGACCTGATAAGGTTAAATTTCTGATGAAATAGTTCTGGGCAAACTTGCTTAATTTGTCAATTTGTTGATAATTGTCAGTTGTGGCTGTTTTATGATGCAATTCCTTATGTTTTTACATTTTAATAAAAAAAAATAAACAAAAACGAGTAGCATTTCTATTCATAATCATATGATTTAACACAGGTGAAGGGAACAAATGTAACAAGTTTTGTTTATATTACTTGCAAATGGGATGAAGTAAACATCTGCTGAGTATTTTAACAAAAAAAGGTTTCAATAGGTTGAATTAAGGACCCAAAAATGCCATGGGTCAATCCGACCCAGCAGCTACCCCTGTGGAACACAAAAACGAAGACCGTACAAGGGTTAAAATAGTAAAGAAACGTCCAACGTCCCTTACTTTCCTAGGCTACTCACCTTGGAGGAGAGGAGAGGAGAGGAGGAGGTGCTGCTGAGCGCTCCACACAGTAGCTGTCGCCCATAGACCGGGTGATTGTTTAAGGCAGGATGGAGAAAGCGAAAAAGTTATCAGGTGCCCAAGTTAGGAAGAGAAAGAAAGAAAAGGAGAAGGCATGTGAGGGGATGCGCCAAAAAATGTTGATGTGGATGAAAGACAGTAGCGGGTATGGACTATGATGGAAACATCTTGTGTTCAGGGTCAGGGATTAGGCTATGAAGTTCACAGAAGACTAGATAGTGCTGCGCTGGCCTGGCTAGCTGAAATTGTATAGCGATTTAGCATATTGCATAGCTGAGCCTGATGCACACAGGCTATGGGCAAGGATTTAATACCCGTTTGTCAAATTGATTGAAAAGTGGTGCCTGCAAGAATGCAACGATCGTTAAAGGATATGGGACATGGATTTTTTTCTGGGCATAATTATGTATAAAGGACATAAGAAATGCCATCTAAATCACTGCAGGGCGTCAAAAATGTGAAAATCATCACATTATTCAAGTTTTTTTATACATCAGCCAAGGATTCGTTAATGAGCTAGGTGGTCACGTGACCTGTGACGGAACAAAAACTTTCCAAGGAGCCAGCGCTTGGGAATCTAATGTAAACAGGTTACCGAAATGGACACCATCGACAGTGACATTCCCGATGTTTCACAGAGATGTGAAGTTAGACCTTATCAATTCGAACCGATAGCTGGAAATTCACATGAACATGGATCTTGTATTTACTCTGACGGGTCAGATGATTCTGAGAGTGAGGGTTCATTCAGTCCCCATGAAACTGGCTCGATAACACTTCCTGGTAAGTTAAAAACAATTCTGCTCAAAGGCTAATGATCTGTTGAAAGAAGTATTATTTTTGTATCATACATTGAAAGGTCATCATAGATCTAGCTAAAGTCCATTGCAAACTATTTTTTTTTTTGCTGATATTTTTCGAGATTGATTGAGATACAATGCTTCCAGAGTCCGAGATGAAAACATTCAAAATGGTGAAATGCCATCACACAGCCAACAACAGTACGCCGTTTGGCGAAAGAGATGAAAATTAAGAAAAGTTAAACAAACTTACCAACATAACATTTATTTAAATGTCCATTAATGTTACAGGATTTCTTGACTGTCTCTACAGTTGTAGGAATGTTAGGCCCTGTATATTATGGCGCTATCACTGCCTCCATGAACCCGGCTATACGGCCTCTTAAATTTGGCTTGGCAATTAATATCGCTCAGTACCTGAGTATTAAAGTTGAAAGAATCCTCTGTGAAATGGTTCGAACACAGTTTGTGGGAAACAGTAGGTGCAAAGTTTTTTTCTACGGCAGTAGTGAGCCCACACTTTCCTCAGCTTCGGGTCCTTGGGGAATGCAAAAAAACTTTCTCCAGGGCATTTCTCATTGGAATTATTGCAACCATAAGCAGCACAATACACCATGATGTCCAATGTATGATGTCCAATGTACTTGAAAGACTATAAAAGCAATTTTCTTGTCATCCACTTCTCCATTCATCTACCCGCTTGTGCTGTGCCTGAAAGTTTTTGTGACGTATGATCACGTGACAGCGGCTCTTCCGGTTGTAGAAAATGCATATCGGAAGTCGAGCAGAAATGCCATATAATCATCACGAATATAACGATTTTGCTGAATTTAATAGATGATTTTGTATTTGTTGATGCAATTAATTCATATTTTTAATGGAAAGAAACTGATATAGTGTGCATTTATGTTTCATGTCCCATATCCTTTAATGTCGGTCGGACAAGCACCTGATTATGCAAGCTAACTCTGGCTTGTGTAACAGAAAGTCAGATGAATTCATTTCCATAATAAATACTCTGGCGCGGTCTGTTTCCTTTGATTCTATACTTGACAGATGGGCGAGTGCCAAGGCGTGGCATGTTACAATTTAGTTCCTTCCTATCCTTTGGCCAGTGATGGACTGGATAGTAACAAAGTACTTTTAGTACAAAGTAAAATTAGTTGCTGTACTAACTTACCTTTTTGAAGTATTTGTACTTTACTGAAGTAGTTGTATTTATGGCCCTTTTCCACTACCCTTTTTCAGCTCACTTCAGCCCGACACGGCTCGCGTTTCGACTACCAAAAAACAGCACGACTCGGCTCGCTTCAGCCCTGCTTAGCCCCTAAAACTCGCACCGTTTTGGAGTGGGGCTGAAGCGAGCCAAAGTGAGCCGAGTGAGGCTGGGGGCGTGAGCAGACACTCCCCTGTGCACTGATTGGTGAGGAGGAGTGTCCTCACATGCCCACACACGCCCCGCGAGCACGCTGGGATCTGTAAACACCGCAAACCCGGAAGAAGAACAATTACGAATTACGAGAATTTCTGAAGCCTTATGCGCCTCGCCTCATCTATACGCTCTTGCCAGTATCTGTTGGCGTTGTCGGTGACAACAAGCCACAGCACCAAGACCAGCAACACTAACGACTCCATGTCCTCCATGTTTATTGTTTACTATCCGGGTCGTGAGACTACCGCTTAAAAGCTCACTGATGTTACTGTTTGCGCCGCTTAACGACATCACGTGACGTCCACCCACTTTCGCTAACTCCACCCAATGTGTCCACCCACTTCCAGCCAGCACGGTTCAGCGCGGTTGTAGTCGAAATGCAACTCCAACAGCCCCGCTCAGCTCGACTCAGCTCGACTCAGCACGGCACGGCTCAGCCGCGTTTATAGTGGAAAAGCGGCATTAGGTACTTGAACTCTACTACATTTGGGTAAAAGATGAAATATCTTACTTTTTGTTTTACTCCATTTTCTTACTTTTTCCTTTTAACACCCTGACTGGTGTTCTGGACATTGTGTAAATGTAAATGTTTTGTGCTATGAGTACCTCAGTTGTTATAGTGAGATATGTTTAAATAAACTTCAGTGAACTGTAAAATGTGCATTTACACACACGGTATGTGTGTGTGTGTGTGTGTGTGTGTATGCGCGCGCGGGGGAGGCAAAATTGTTGCTGAATACTCCCCAAAAAGTGGGTAGTTGCGCCCCTGACACACAGGATTAGCATCAACTTGACTCCATTGAGCTTCAGGCAGTGATTTTTCTCCACAAAAACACGCCCTGTGAAAGTGGTCTTATCAACATCATATCAGCGGACATTATTAAAACCACAAGTGACGAATAACAAATGGAGGATTAGCAATAATTCAACTCCACAAAGAAACTCACTCGAAGTAACAATAATGATTAGAGAGCAGCCATAAATCAAAATGTGAGCTGTGAATATAATTATGAATAACTTTAGCTTGTGTACTTGTTTGTCAGCAGGCTAACGATTATCACACACAGGATTAGCATCAACTCGACTCCAGTGCTAGTGAGCTAATGTTGGACAGAAAACACGAGATCATTTTTAACGAGCTAGAAGATAAACAATAACCCTAAATTAATGTTAAATGTCAGTTAACAATAATTTATCTAATTTAAGGCTGCTGTATCACAACATTTCCCCCTCAGCTCATGGTAACTGCTGTACCTTTTGTCAGCAGGCTAATATTGCCTATTAAACAAACCTACACGGTAAAATTACTGACATCATGCCTTAATGCAAAAATATTAGTCTGGCTATCGCGACTTCAAAGCTCTTAGGATGGGCGGGCCCAGGCTAGCAAAATATAATAATTTCAAAAGATTAAACCAAATTAAAAATTAAGTTATGTGAAACATTCTTACAGTTGCACCGGATTCGTTTTACTTCAGACTTTTTCTGGTTGCTGTTCTGTCTCCACAAACACAGTGGAAAATTCCAGAAAATGAATCTTTCCGGTCCGCATCCCCAACCCAGCATGCTGGAGGTTTCCCCAGAGTTCACCCAAATTTGGGTCACAGTGACCCAGAGACCTGATCCAACAAGCTCAACCCAGCAAGTACAACAGGAAAAAAGTATGTTGGATGTTGGAATTGAAATTAAAACTGAATACAATTAATTATAAATAATCTTCTACCTTGATTGTCCTCAAAACAATACAAACAGCACATTGTTTTACCTCATGAATTATTTTTTTATTTGTTTGTTTGTTGATTTATTTCATTCAAAAAAAGACATTTCAAAAAAGTTGAGACAGGAAAACACTGACCACTTGATAATGCTGTCATTCATTCTCGCAACACTTAAAAGTTGATTAGGGACTGAAGAGACCTAATGATGAAGCATTAGAGGTCTTATTTTGTTTCATTCTTACAGTAAAGTGGTCTTAAAGTATGCAACCGTACAGCGTCGTCATCATTTTGAAAGTTGCAACACTTTCTCTATTGGGGACAGGCAGGGCCGGATTAACATGGCCAGGGGCCCCTAGGCTACAAGTTGCTGTAGGCCCCCCCCAGCCACCACCATCTTATCCCATCTACCTGTAAAGAACTGTCTATTTTCTACATTTTAAAGTTTTTTGTTTGTTTGTTTTCATTATTAAACTTTGTACAGCTGGGCCAGCAAAAACATGCATGTCAATGTCATCGGAGTGAGTGTGTGTGTGTGCACGTTTGTGAAACTAGTGGCAGTGGCACATTCATCCACAAATGGGACGGGGTCTGAAAGGGATGGTCCTTCACCCTCACCAGAGATAGTAGTACTACTGGCTGCAGCTGCAGCTAACATAATGTTTGCTACGCTAGTGTCATGATGACTTGCACTTGCCAGTTGGGTTTCATTAGGTTTAAAAAAACCCTGTTAGTTTTGGTATATTGCTCAATAGAGCTTTGTCACGTTGGGCTTTTTGCCGTTGCGCCTTGCGCTTTTGAGCACCGCTCTCGTATTTTCTGTCACACATGTTCACTGTTCAACTGTGGAGTGACGTCGTGCGTGACGTCTAACGTTTATATATGGAAGGCGGATTTGCCTCACCCAATCAGCGTCCGTTAATTTAAATATTCATTTTGAGCCAATGAATATGAAGGTTTTTTTTTCTTTTGACCAATTGGGGGCCCCCCTGTGAGGCGGGGGGTGTGGGGGCCCCTAGGCTGAAGCCATATGAAGCCTGTGCGGTGATCTGGGCGTGGGGACAGGCACCCTCTCTATCCACAGCCATGCCTTTGTCCTCTGTGCAGAATGTGGTTTTGCATTGTCTTGTTGATATCTCCCTGGAAAATATGCCATCTTGAAGGCAGCATATGTTGCTCCAGAATCTCACTCTACTTTTTCTGCGTTAATGCTGCCACCACAGAAGTGCAAGTTACCTTCCCGGAGGGCACTGACACAACCCCATACCCTGACACACCCTGGCTTTTGGACTTGTTGTTTGGAACAGTATGCATGGTCCTTTTCATTTTTGGCCTGGAGCACACGGCATCCATTTCTTCCATAAAAGACCTGGAATACTGATTCATCTGACCACAGTACACGTTTCCACTGTGAGATAGTTCATCCCAGATGCCTCTGAGCTCTGAGGAGTCAGTGTTGCTTCTGGACACAGTTAACATAAGGTTTCCTTTTTGCACAGGAAGGTTTTAACTGGCATTTGTGGATGTAACTGTATTGTACTTGACAAAGGTTTGCCAAAGTAATCCCAAGCCCATGTGGTTATCTCCGTGATAGATGAATGATGGTTGTTGATGCAGTGCCGCCTGGGGGATCAAAGATCACGGGTGTTCAGATTAGGCACGTGCCCTTCCCCTTTATGCACTAAAATTCTTCCAGATTCCTTGAATCATTTCATGATCTCATGCACCGTAGAAGGTGAAATATCCAAATTCCTACCCATCTTTCTTTGAGGAGCATTGTTTTTAAACAGTTCAATAATTTTCTCACACACTCTGATAAACTGGAGATCGCCCCATCCCAAATTTTTTTGGTAATGTGTTGCAGACCTGAAATGAAAGAATGCATGTCTATGAACAAATAATGAAATGAAACAACCAATGCATTACATGAGCAGGCAAAACCTTTCACGTGGAGAATGGGTTTAATCAGGAACTTGCACAAGGCAATTCTCTGAAAAACAACTCCATGCAAGTGAAACAGGAGGAGAATTTCCTGAACGTTCCTCAATGTGATCTTGCATTCTGCAACATCACAGTGTCAGATTCACCAGTGTGATATCTTCATAAAGCGCATTGTTGCTCGTGTCTATGGAGATGCTGTAGTGGGTTTTCCTGGAAGCTATAATGTTTATCCTTCCCCCACCCCATATGATCGCGATCCGCTCCAAGCCTTTTTCCTGGACACTGTCTTATCCAGCCTGTGCCATTGCGAGTCAGGTCATTGCCAGAAATCTGACAGGACAATTTCACTGAGGCTCTAGGAGGTTTAACCTTAGCAGGAGATGAGATCAGACTAATGCAGTGCGTATCTGAAAAGAGAAGAGTGGCAAAGAAACTATTCAACACACTTCACTTCATCTGAAATATGGAGCATATAAATTGGTGAATAAAGTGTGGAGAGAAGTGTGCACTCACAGGGCTCAGAGTACACCAGAAGAAGAAGAGGCCAGCTTATGATGCTTAGAAGAGAGCAGCTTTGTTGTACTTGCTATGTGCTTTCAGGCTGTTTATACCTGTGTGAGGTGTGGAGATTTGCATGCAGTCTTGGTAATGCATTGCCAGTTATTAAACCAGTGCATTATGGAATTTTACTGCAGGAAGGAAAAACATTTCACATTCTTTAAACCAGTAAACAAAACTGATAGCTGACCATCTCTTCTGGAGACTATACAGGCACACTAACATGGTGAAATACATGTTTTGACATATTTGGGGTTCAGTTTCCTGCTGAGGGAATATTTACAGCTCATGAGGATGTGCTTGTGTCAGTTTTTGTACAGCTCTGGAGTCTGTTGTGTCAGTGTGACTCTCATGCACAGTAATAAACAGCCGTGTCTTCAGCTTTCAGACTCTTCACTTGGAGGTACAACATGTTTTTATTGGTGTCTTTAGTGATGGAGAACTGGCCCTGCAGAGACTGAGCGAATATTGTGCCAGTGCCATCATCAATGCGCCCGATCCACTCCAGACCTCGTCCTGGTTTCTGACGGATCCAGTGCAACCAGCTAAGCGTGAGTCCAGAAACAGTGCAGGACAGGGTAACTGACTCTCCAGGTTTCTTCACGACAGAAGCAGAGGAGGTCAGGGACTGTCCATAAGAATCTGAAAAGAAGTGAATTATGAATTAAAATGTAATACTGCTGAAAAAAACATGAGTGAGAAAATGTTTAATTTTCCTTGCATTATGTGAAAATCTCTGAAACGTACATGAAATTAGCACAAATAAAATGAAGTATGCTAAAATCATTTTCAGAGTTTGTCTACACACAATTTTAAAGCGTACGAGTGTTATCAGAGAGCACACTGATAACCAAACAGACCACAAGCATGATGTTTATACACGACTCAATTTGAATGGGGAGTGTCCATGACCACTATGGAAGCAATAAATCAGTCACAAGATGAGGATGAACTCACTGATGTAAACAGATTGGCTTCACGAAAGGTGTCAAGTGGTGTGCGTTTCCTTTTATTTTATGAAAAAATAAATATATTTCACTCATTCAGTTTTGGATTGGATAAAAAGTGACAAATGCATGTGACTTGAAATTGGATAAAATTGTGTTGCTTCAGCAGAATTTCAAAACCATCTGAAAGAATTAGATACCTTTTTAGAACCTTTTTAGAAAATGAAGTTTCATGAAAATTGTCAGTTTAATAACTGAGACCTATTTTTCAAGACACACAAAGTATAAATTACATCTTCATAAAACTCAGAGGAACTAGATAGAACTTGACGCCAACTGCATCGATGGGGATGCCTCCACCTGGTAGACTACACGCCTTATTAAGTTGTGATTTGGGGATGGACATTTGACCTCACAGTAATCTTGACCTGGTGAAATTACTTGTATTAGCCTTGGAGATATCGTGTTCACAAGGTTTTCGGACAGACATTTGACCTCACAGTGACCTTGACCTTAGACCTTTGATCTCAAAATCTACTAATTTCATCTTTGTCCCAAAGTGCATAAATGGTGAAAGTTTGGTGAAATTCCTTTCATTAGTCTTTGAGATATGGCGTTCACAAAGTTTGGGGATGGACATTTGACCTCACAGTAATCTTGATCTGTGACCTTTTAACCTCAAAATCTAATCAGTTCATGTTTGTCCCCAAATGCACAAATGGTGAAAGTTTGGTGAAATTCCTTTCATTAGCCTTTGAGATATCGTGTTCACAAGGTTTCGGGACGGACGCACGGACAGACGGACGCACGGACAGATGGACAACCAGAAAACATGATGCCTCCTACACCTTAAGGTGGCAGAAGCATAAAAATGTTAGGTGTGGATAATGTTTCAGTGTTGCCCTCTAGAGTCTTTGCATGTGTTTGACTTTTGATGAAAAATAAAGAGTTCAATTTTTTTTTTTTACTCCCTCCACCCCCTCAGTTTTTGTACAGCCCTCCCACTGGGGTGGACAGCTGTGTGTCTTGCACAGTAATAAACAGCAGTGTCTTCTGGCACCAGGCTGCTGATATCCAAGTAAAGCACATTGCTGCTCGTGTCTCTGGAGATGCTAAAGCGAGTTTTAAAGGAAGCTCCAGAGTCTATGCTTCCACCACTCCATATGATCCCGATCCACTCCAAGCTTTTTCCTGGAGGCTGTCTGATCCAGCCTGTGCCGTAGCTAGTGAGGGCATAGCCAGAAACCTGACAGGACAACTTCACTGAGGCTCCGGGAGGTTTAACCTCAGCAGGAGATGAGGTCAGACTGATGCCATGCACATCTGAGAAGAGGAGAACAGTAACACATACAGAAACAATTAAATACACTTCACTTCTTCAACTCAGACTGAAATATGGAGCGTTTCAAAAAAGGTTGAGTAAGTTGTGGAGAGACGCGTTTACTCACAGGACACAGAGAATATCAGAAGAAGAGACCAGCTCATGATTTCTCTGCTGTACTTGAACAAACACAGAGGGTGCTGTGGACTTGCAGTGGATTTATATCTGTCTGAAGTTTTGTGAAGGTTTTTTTTTTTTTTGGGGGGGGGGGGGCATTTGCATGCATTGTGTGTTCTGTATTTAATGGTTTTTATGGCAGGCTTTTGACAGAACAGCTTTTCTTCAAACATTTTCATTCATAAAACTGTGTCGACCAAAAGATCCCAACTTCTTAAAAGGAACAAATGAACAAAAATGAATAAACAGATTTAGATCTGAATATATTTTCAGTCTTGTGTTTGGAGAAAAGAATCATTTCGCAAAAAGGTTTGTGTTTCAGTTATATTTAGGAATTAATAAATTAAATAATTTTTGAAATTATTTTTTTCTGAATTAAACATCTTTTATTCCTTCATGTGTTTGTTTTTAATTGATTTTTTGAGGAAATATTTCCAGCTCATGAGGACGCGCATGGATAAGTGTCTGGAGTCTGTTGTCAGTGTGGTGATTATGCTGTTATCTGTTTGGTCCTCCACATGAACAGATGAAAAAAATGTGTGTAATTCTTGACATGGTCAAGTTTTCTTTGAGAAAATTTATTTCACATTCTTGGAAGGGGTCCCCATTGTCAGTATTTTGGAACAATCAGGGGTAAAGATGTCAAGTCTACAGAATGGAAGCGTTTGTGCTTTCAGTAACATAAACTGCATCTTTGAAAGAGAGAGGGGAAGGGGAGGAACCAACTGTTGATATTTTGGATCACTATCTTGTGAAAAGATAAACCACCTGCCCACCAGCTGTCTCGCAGAAAGGCACAGGTTTTCATCAAGAATTTGCTTGTACTTGACAGCATCCATTTTCCCTTCAGTCCTTATTTATTGTCCAGTCCCCAGTGAATAGAAAACACCCCCGCAATGTTGCCACCACCCTACTTCACAGGAGACTTTTTTTTTTTCCAAAGGTGGGTTGTGGGGTTTTTTTGCCAAATATAGCACTTGGATTTTCATCCAAAAAGGCCAATTTTGGCCTCATCTAACTGTAGCACCTTTTGATACATAGCATCAGAATCTTTGAGGTGCATCTTTGCATTATGCAAACAAAAGTGTGACACTTTTTCAGAAAAAAACAGCTTCTTTCTTCACACCCTGCCAAACAGGCCAGCTTTGTGTAAAGCTTGTGAGATTGTTGGAATACGTACAGACTGACCAGTCCCAGCCAAAAAATCTTGTAACTCCTTCAAAGTTGCAGTTGGCCTCTTGGTAGCTCAATATCCTCCTGGCTCAGTCATCCAGTTTAGATGGACAGACTGATGTCTCCAAGATGTTGGTGGTGTCCTACTTTCTACTTCTTAATGATGCTCCGAACCCAATACAGAGGGATAGTTAAAGCCTTCAGTACTGTACCTTTTCCTTGCTTTCTCTTGTCTTGTGCCTTCCTACAACTTTATCCCAGAAATCTTTTGAAAGTACTTTCCCCAACCATGATGAATCCTTTGCAGGACCATACACTACTAGCAGCTGAATATTCAAGAAAGAGCTGGTTTTATACTGAAATCCTCAAAACCAGTTGATGACCGTTGGGGCAATTAGCCTGGCCTTTGATCTCCAAGTTGATGGGTTGCACTGGAGCAAGTTCATAATGAAACACTCCAAAGGGCTGATCACTGAACTACACCAGGAATTTCACTACGTAATTTTTAATACGTGTCCAGAATTTTTTTAAAATTCTATTTTAACTTGGATGATGAGGGTTATAATGTGTACATACAGCTCAAAAAGTTAAACTGATATAGTAGGATGAAGGTGTCAGGAAGAGCTCGGGTGTATTTTGTGCACTTTGGAAAATGTTTCAGTTGCTTTCTTTTCCTGGCCATGTTAAAGTCAATCTCGTACCTTTTTTTTTCTACCACTTCCTAACTGTTTTCTTTTGTTTCTTTTCCACTTCTTTATTCCTTGCCTCATTTTGTTTTCCAGTTTGCTCTTAGCAAAGCCCTGACATACAGTGCCTTGCAAAAGTATTCATACCCCTTGAACTTTTTCACATTTTTCCACCTTACAACCACAAACTTAAAAATTTTTATTGAGATTTTATGTGATAGACCAACACAGAGTAGCACATAATTGTGAAGTGAAACAAAAATGATAAATGGTCTTCAAAATTTTAAACAAATAAAAATCTGAAAAATGTGGTGTGCATTAGTATTCAGCCCCCTGTACTCTGATACCTCTAAATACAATCCAGTGCAATCAATTGCCTTAAGAAGTCATCTAATGAGTTAATAGAGTCCTTCTGTGTGTAATTTACTCTCAGCATAAATACACTTGTTCTGTGAAGGCCTCAGTGGTTTGTTAGAGAACACTGAGGAACAAACAGCATCATGAAGACCAAATAACTCACCAGACAGGTCAGGGATCAAATTCTGGAGAAGTTTAAAGCAGGGGTAGGTTATAAAAAAATATCCCAAGCTCTGAACATCTCAAGAAGCACTGTTCAATCCATCATTCAAAAATGGAAAAAGTATGGCACAACTGCAAACCTACAGTACCAAGACATGGCCATCCACCTAAACTGACAGAGCGAGCAAGGAGAGCACTGGTCAGAGAAGCAGCCAAGAAGCCCATGATCACTCTGGAGGAGCTGCAGAAATCCACAGCTCAGGTGGGAGAATCTGTGCACAGGACAACTATAAGTCGTACACTCCACAAATCTGGCCTTTTTGGAAGAGTGGTAAGAAGAAAGCCATTGTTGAAAGACAGGCATAAGAAGCCATAAGGGACACAGCAAACATGCGGAAGAAGGTGCTTTGGTCAGATGAGACCAAAGTTGAACTTTTTGGCCTAAATGCAAAGTGCGATGTGTGGCAGAAAACTAACACTGCTCATCACCCTGCACACACCATCCCCACTGTGAAACATAGTGGTGGCAGCATCATGCTATGGGATGCTTTTCTTCAGCAGGAACAGGGAAGCTGGTCAGAGTTGATGGGAAGATGGATGGAGCTAAATAAAGGGCAATCCTGAAAGAAAACCTGTTGGAGGCTGCAAAAGACTTGAGACTGGGAAGGAGATTCACCTTCCAGCAAGACAATGACCCTAAACATACAGCCAGAGCTACAATAGAATGGTTTAGATCAAAGAATATTCATGTGTTAGAATGGCCCAGTCAAAGTCCAGACCTAAATCCCATTGAGCATCTGTGGCAAGACTTGAAAATTGCTGTTCATAGACGGTCTCCATCCAATCTGGCTGAGCTTGAGCTATTTTGCAAAGAAGAAAGGGCAAAAATTTCAGTGTCTAGATGTTCAAAGCTGATAGAGACATACCACAAAATACTTGCAGCTGTAATTGCAGCAAAAGGTGGCTCTACAAAGTATTGACGCGGGGGGGGGGGGGGGGGGGGGGGGGGGGGCTGAATACTAATGCACATCACATTTTTCAGATTTTTATTTGTTTAAAATTTTGAAGACCATTTATCATTCTCGTTTCACTTCACAATTATGTGCTACTCTGTGTTGGTCTATCACATAAAAGCTCAATAAAAAACTTTTAAGTTTGTGGTTGTAAGGTGGAAAAATGTGAAAAAGTTCAAGGAGTATGAATACTTTATACCAATCTCCCCTCCACAAAGAGGTGACAAAGTACTGCCTCCAGTGTTGGCCTTAAGTAACTTTCCTGGCAGGTGCAGGAAGTTCAGGTTAATCAGCCTGGAGAATTCTGGGTAATTGAGTTCTCCAGCTTGGCTGCTCTTACTGTGCACCGCTGCCCCCTCTGCTGGCTGCCGGCGGTGTAGCGCAACCTCTTCCAGTTCCAGGAACATCATAGACTTCAGATATCAGCAGATAAAACATATGATGTCATTATTTATTGAACAAAACATTGTGATTTGTGGCACATTTCTTTTGTACTGTTGTTCTATTGTCGCCTGAGTCAGACTGAGTCATATTTTTGGATGATACAGCCATGAGAAAATGTCGACCACTGTTCTTATAGTTTTGTTCAAGTTTCTAAAATTTCAGTTCCGGTTCTTTCCCGAAAAGGTTTTGTGGTGTCCATGCGCAGACAATCAGAAAGTAATGGATCATGACACATTCCTCTTTCTGAAAAGAATGAACTCCAACCAGAATGATGACATCATCAGGCATTTTGCATCTTGAAAAGGTGTTGTTTTTTTTAAGTTGTGGACCTCAGTCTCAAAGACAAAGGCCCGATAATATTCTATATGGGAGTTGGGGCTTTCTTGTAAAGAGTTGACCCTCAACTTCAATGGTTGTGGGTTCAAATCTGTAAGGATGAGAGATTGAAAATAACCAGTCCTTTTTGAGCCTGGCTTTTGACCCAAAAGGAAAAAAAAAAAGAAAGCCGTGAAAATGATAACTAACGGACAAAAGTCTAATGAGCAACTTTATAACCTGTTCTTCCATGGTGTAGTGGTTGATATGATAGGCCATTGGGCTTGAAGTCCTTGGTTTGATTTGGTTTCCTCTTTGCTTAAATTTAGTGCAGGATTTAAGCATACACAAGTGAAAAGTGAAATTAAAGAAGTCATTAGTACAAGATCCTGTGGCTCCATTGGATGAGCTTTACCTGTGGGTTGACAGTGTATTGGTTCAAACCCCAGCAAGGTCTCCAGGATATGAGTGGAAAAAGTTCAGGACTTCACTGAGATTCACTTCACTTGCGTGTGGTGAGTTGTTGTAGGTAATGCCAGGAAAACCCAGAGTGGATTTTCAGTGGTCTGTGTATTCTCTTATCGATCAAGTGGAATGGATTCTTTCACGAAGCAACAGAAATGGTGCTGGGTGAACTCACATTTTATGTTAAATGTGTGGGGGAGTCCAAATGAAGAATTATGAAATGTGAAGGGGACACGTCCCCTTCACATTCAGTGGTGGCGATGCCCATGAGCTATTGTACAAACTGGATCCGACATGCTCCAGGGAAAAAGATGCAGTGGATTGGATACATTTGTAGCAGTGGAAGCACAGGGTGCACAAACTATTATTAATGCTTGAGAATATTGGATCATGATCGTGGAAAAATTCAACTTATCTTCAAAGTCGGGCGGCACAGTGGTGTAGTGGTTAGCGCTGTCGCCTCACAGCAAGAAGGTCCGGGTTCAAGCCCCGTGGCTGGCGAGGGCCTTTCTGTGCAGAGTTTGCATGTTGTCCGCGTGGGTTTCCTCCGGGTGCTCCGTTTTCCCCCACAGTCCAAAGACATGCAGGTTAGGTTAACTGGTGACTCTAAATTGACCGTAGGTGTGAATGTGAGTGTGAATGGTTGTCTGTGTCTATGTGTCAGCCCTGTGATGACCTGGCGACTTGTCCAGGGTGTACCCTGCCTTTCGCCCGTAGTCAGCTGGGATAGGCTCCAGCTTGTCTGCGACCCTGTAGAACAGGATAAAGTGGCTAGAGATAATGAGATGAGAATGAGATGAGATCTTCAAAGTCATGAGAAAATGCTCTAACACTTTTCTCACACATTTATTGAGGTGATTATTGTTCCCTCCAGTATAACAAGTTCTTGTTAGTGATGTGATTATAATAGTGTGTTTCATGTGCAGCAGTGTTAGAGATGTAGCACTGTGGTTTAAAATCTCCGCCACAAACGAATAAAAAAAATTAACATGAAACTCTGTGGTAATTTGTGAAATTATTTTTTAGTGAGACTTGGATGGATAAGTTTTGTATCTTGTGGACATTCTGTTATACTTTACACTGTATGTGGTGTTTTTGTACAGGGATTTTGTTGATTTGTCTCACTGTGGTTCACGAGCGCAGTAATACACAGCTGTGTCTTCAGTCTGCATGTTCTGCCCTGTTAATATTACTGTGCTGCTGGACGTGTCTCTGGAAACCTGAAACCTGCTTTTCAATTTCTCACTGTACTAAGTTTCCCCAGCATAACATATCCGTCCGATCCACTCCAGAGTTTTTCCTGCAGGTTGTCATATCCAGTTTGTACAGTAGCTGCCATCAGTTAATGAATATCCAGATACTTTACAGGTCAGAGTCAGTGACTGACAAGGGGTTAATACTGTGGATCCGGGCTGGATCAGCTCAATACAGTGAACACCTGGGAAAGAAAAGTTATTTTAAATGTAGAAAAAGGAAAAGCAATAAAAAAAAGTGTATTTAATGTCAAATGTAAAAACACTTACAGTGTACAGCTGCCAGCAGCAGCAGCAGGAGGGATGTAGAGATCATGGTGTGTGTTGAAGCAGAAGAAGTAAAAGCTCTTGGTCTTCACTGCTTAAATATATAACAGGGAAGGACATTTGCATCGAGACACTCCTTAGATTCAGGGAAATTTGAGGAATTTTTCTACATGAGAAAACCTCCTCATCTCTCACACATCTATAATCTGTGAGTTTAAATGTAGAATAATTGAAAACATTGTGTCATGTCTGTTTGTAGATCGATCTGTCAGTCCTGTTTGTGTTGATATTTTAACAAATAAGAAGCTGAAGCAGTTGTTCCTTAGTGAGTTTATAAGATGTTTTCAGGTGAATTTATTCAAAGAAGATGAAATTCGACTTTTATTCATGAATAGTTCTGTTTAATTTGGACCCTTACATTATCACAGCAGTATAAAATGCATTTTGTCATGTTCCTGAGAAAACTCACACACCACTGAAGGATGTCATTCCATAATACACAACTGTGTCTTCACTTTCTGTCCTCATTGAGTTTTAACTTGTCCAACCTGTGCTGTGGATTTTCCTCCATACTGAGATCAGATGAAGTGATGAGACCATACGAGCAACCTCACTTTATTATCAATCTCTCAAGTGAAGAACAGACACAGTGTCTTCAGAACAGTCTTTGTCTCACAGCTCTTTATCCTGTTTCTACTGAGAAGCTGAAGTGGAACCATTTCACACACACGTCTTACTTGTTAGTCAGCTTTTATTCAAAGTGGACACCAGAATGCATTCTTGCAATATTATCAGTCTCATGTCCTCATCAAGATTGCAGAGAAACTTTGAGAAGAACACACAGTCCTCAGATTAAAAGACAAATATGGAGCTGGAAGAATTCAGCGTCTGATGAAAAACAGTAGTTTCACATCAAATAAAATGTTTGCAATTACACGATCAAATTTAAACCTTGATGAAACAACACTGCTCAGAAATCTCTCATTAAAATGGAACAGAGTTTTAGTCTCGGGGATGCGCCAAAAAATGTTGATGTGGATGAAAGACAGTAGCGGGTATGGACTATGATGGAAACAGATCTTGTGTTCAGGGTCAGGGATTAGGCTATGAAGTTCACAGAAGACTAGATAGTGCTGCACTGGCCTGGCTAGCTGAAATTCAATTGTATAGCAATTTAGCATATTTAAGCTGAGCCTGATGCACACACAGGCTATGGGCAAGGATTTAGTACCCGTTTGTCAAATTGATTGAAATGTGGTGCCTGCGTGAATGCAATGATCATTAATGTCGGTTGGACAAGCACCTGATTATGCAATCACCATTCTTGGATAGCTAGCGAACTCTGGCTTGTGTAACAGAAAGTCAGATGAATTCATTTCCATAATAAATACTCTGGCGCGGTCTATTTCCTTTGATTCTATACTTGACAAATGGGCGAATGCCAAGGTGTGGCATGTTACAATTTAGTTCCTTCCTATCCTTTGGCCAGTGATGGACTGGATAGTAACAAAGTACTTTTAGTACAAAGTAAAATTAGTTGCTGTACTAACTGACCTTTTTGAAGTATTTGTTCCTTACTGAAGTAGTTGCATTTTGGTACTTAAACTCTACTACATTTGGGTCAAAGATGAAATATCTTACTTTTTGTTTTAATCCATTTTCTTACTTTTTCCTTTTAACACCCTGACTGGTGTTCTGGACATTGTGTAAATGTAAATGTTTTGTGCTATGAGTACCTCAGTTGTTATAGTGAGATATGTTTAAATAAACTTCAGTGAACTGTAAAATGTGCATATATATATATATATATATATATATATATATACGGTGGCGGCACGGTGGTGTAGTGGTTAGCGCTGTCGCCTCACAGCAAGAAGGTCCTGGGTTCGAGCCCCGGGGCCGGCGAGGGCCTTTCTGTGTGGAGTTTGCATGTTCTCCCCGTGTCCGCGTGGGTTTCCTCCGGGTGCTCCGGTTTCCCCCACAGTCCAAAGACATGCAGGTTAGGTTAACTGGTGACTCTAAATTGACCGTAGGTGTGAATGTGAGTGTGAATGGTTGTCTGTGTCTATGTGTTAGCCCTGTGATGACCTGGCGACTTGTCCAGGGTGTACCCCGCCTTTCGCCCGTAGTCAGCTGGGATAGGCTCCAGCTTGCCTGCGACCCTGTAGAAGGATAAAGCGGCTAGAGATAATGAGATGAGATGAGATATATACGGTGTGTGTGTGCGGGGGGGGGGGGCAAAATTATTGCTGCATACTTCCCAAAAAGTGGGTAGTTGCGCCCCTGACACACAGGATTAGCATCAACTCAACTCCAGTGATAGTCAGCTAAATGTTGGGCAGAAAACGCGATATCATTTTTAATGAGCTAGAAGATAAACAATAACCCTAAATTAATGTTAAATGTCAGTTAACACTAATTTATCTAATTTAAGGCTGCTGTATAACAACATTTCCCCCTCAGCTCATGGTAACTGCTGTACATTTTGTCAGCAGGCTAATATTGCTTATTAAACAAACCTACATGATAAAATTACTGACATCATGCCTTAATGCAAAATATAATAATTTCAAAAGATTAAACCAAATTAAAAATTATGTGAAACAGTCTTACAGTTGCACCAGATTCGTTTTACTTCAGACTTTTTCTGGTTGCTGTTCTGTCTCCACAAACACAGTGGAAAATTCCAGAAAATGAATCTTTCTGGTCCGCATCCCCAACCCAGCATGCTGGAGGTTTCCCAGTTCACCCAAATTTGGGTCACAGTGACCCAGAGACCTGATCCAACAAACTCAACCCAGCAAGTACAACAGGAAAAAAGTATGTTGGATGTTGGAATTGAAATTAAAACTGAAAACAATGAATTATAAGTCATGTTCGACCTTGATTGTCCTCAAAACAATACAAACAGCACATTGTTTTACCTCATGAATTATTTATTTATTTGTTTGTTTGTTTGTTGATTTATTTCATTCAAAGAAAGACATTTCAAAAAAGTAGAGACAGGACAACACTGACCACTTGATAATGCTGTCATTCATTCTCGCAGCACCTAAAGTTCAAGTTCAAGTTCAAGTGTACTTTATTGTCAAAAATCTATGTAACAGGGTTAGCACAGAAGTTTGAAATTGCGTTTGACCAGTCTCCAATGTGCAAGTTTAACTAAGCATACATATACTATTGATAAAAATCACCCACCCACCCACACACACACACACACACACTGCAGTAAAACACACACACACTGCAGTGAAAACACACACACACACACACACACTGTGCAATAATAAGACATACTGATGGACAATAAATACACACACACACACACACAGCAGCAGCAGCAGCAGCAGCAGAGAGTACAATCAGTCGTCGTAAAGGTAGAGTCCTGCAGTATAGATGCAGTATATAAGGTGCGAAGGATAAGGTGCAAGGGCATGGTGAATAAATGTTCATGGAATGTTCTTGGTATCTTTGGAATGTTCATGTAGTTTTCCTCAGTGAGTTAAGGAGTCTGACAGCTTGTGGAAAGAAGCTGTTTCCCAGTCTGCTTGTGCGGCACCGCACGCTGCGGTAGCGCTTCCCTGACTGCAGTAAGGAGAACAGTTTATGTGCTGGGTGAGTGGGGTCTTTGATAATGTTCATCGCTCTCTTGGAACAGTGTGAAGTGTACAGGTCCTGAATGGCTGGTAAGGGTGACCTGATAATCTTTTCTGCTGTCCTCACCACCCTCTGCAGCGCCTTCTTGTCTGCAGCTAGACAGCTGCCATGCCAGACAGAGACGCTGCTGGTCAGGATGCTCTCAATGGCACCCCTGTAGAATGTGGTGAGTGCAGATGTGGGGAGGTCGGCTCTTCTCATCCTCCGCAGGAAGTGGAGTCGTGTCTGCGCCTTCTTGACCAGGGCGGTGGTGTTGGTAGTCCATGAGAGGTCATCTGTGATGTGCACTCCTAGAAACTTTGTGCTTTTCACAGACTCCACTGCACTGCCATTGATGATCAGTGGGATGTGTGTTGGTTGTTTTTTCCTGAAGTCCACAGTAATTTCTTTTGTTTTGTTGACATTGAGACGCAGATTGTTCCTCTCACACCAGTTGATGAGTAGCTGTACCTCCTCTCTGTATGCTGAGTCATCGTTGTCTTTGATGAGGCCCACCACTGTTGTGTCATCTGCAAATTTGATGATGTGATTCGTTTCAAATCTGGCACAGCAGTCGTGAGTCATCAGCGTGAACAGCAGGGGGGACAGCACACAACCTTGCGGCACCCCGGTGTTTATGATGGTGGTCGCTGAGGAGTTGTTTCCAACTCTGACTGTCTGCGGTCTGTTTGTTAGAAAGTCCAGCAGCCAGTTGCACAGTGAAGTGCTGATGCCTATTTCACTCAGCTTGTTCACCAGATGTTGGGGGATGACAGTGTTGAACGCAGAGCTGAAGTCAATGAACAGCATCCACACGTGACTGTTTTTGTTCTCCAGATGAGCCAGGCAGAGGTGGAGTGCTATTGCTATGGCGTCATCAGTGGAGCGCTTGGGGCGGTAGGCAAATTGGTATGGATCCAGAGTAGTGGGGAGGGTGGATGTTAAGTGGGCTTTAACCAGTCTCTCAAAGCACTTCATCGTGATGGGAGTGAGTGCTATGGGTCTATAGTCGTTCAGTGATGATGCTGGTGACTTCTTGGGTAGTGGTACAATAGTGGTGGCTTTAAAACTTGCTGGTATGATGGCTTGATTCAGAGAGATGTTGTAGATATCTGTGAGGACTTCCGTGAGTGAGTTCGCACAGTCTCTGAGCAAGCGCCCGGGTATGTTGTCTGGGCCTGCAGCTTTCCTGGGGTTCACCTTGAGTAGGGTCCTCCTCACGTCTGCTGAGTCCAGTTGAAGTGTTGTGCTGTCTGGGTTGACGGGGGTTTTTGTAGGTGTTGTAGTGTTATTTTCTTCAAACCGGCTGAAGAAAGTGTTCAGTGAGTTGAGAAAGTCTGTGTTGTCCTCACACAGTGGGGGGGATGGTTTGTAGTCTGTGACTGACTGGATGCCTTGCCACAGGCGTCTTGGGTCCTTCGTATCAGTGAAGTGCGAATTGATTTTTTGTCCATATGCATGCTTGGCTGCTCTCACGCCGCGGTGCAAGTTGGCCCTGGCAGACTTTAGGGCCTCCTTGTCCCCAGACCTGAAAGCAACGTTGCGTGCCCTTAGGAGCTCACGTACCTCCCTGGTGAACCAGGGTTTTTCGTTTGCTCTCACTGTAATGTCCTTGGTGACGGTTACATCTTCCATGCATTTTGTTATGTATCCAGTTACAGAGTCTGTGTATTCGGTGAGGTTGACGTCCTGGTTGGTGGTGGCCGCCTCCCTGAAAACAGACCAGTCTGTGCGTTCAAAACAGTCCTGTAGAGCTGCTATGGAGCCCTCTGGCCAGGCCCTGATCTGTTTCACAGTTGGCTTGCTTCTTGTCAACAGAGGTCTGTAGGCTGGGATTAGCATAACAGAGAGATGGTCTGATGAACCCAGCTGGGGGTGGGGAACAGCTCTGAAGGCATGTCTGATGTTGGTGTATACCTGGTCAAGTGTGTTCTCTCCCCTTGTTGCAAAGTTCACACTCTTGTGGTAGTGTGGCATTACAGATTTCAAATTGGCCTGATTAAAATCGCCAGCGATTATGCAGACCGAGTCCGGGTGTGTGTTTTGTAGTGTACTCACAGACTTGTACAGAATGGAGAGCGCCTCTTTTGTGTTGGCGCTGGGGGGGATGTAAACAGCTGTGATGTTGACGGTATTGAATTCTCGCGGCAGGTAGAATGGACGGCAGTTGAGGGTTAAAAACTCAATGTTCTCTGAGCAGTGACTTGTAATAACTGCAGCGTTTGTACACCAGTTGTTATTTGTGTAAATGCACACACCACCTCCTCGAGATTTACCCGTGCTGGCGTGGTTTCTGTCCGCGCGGAATGTTGTAAACCCATCCAGTTTAATGGCGCTGTCCGGAACGTTGTTGTGAAGCCACGTCTCGGTAAGGATGATCGCGTTGCATTCTCTCACATTTCTTTGTGTGGTTAAATCCAGCTTGAGATAGTCCATTTTATTTTCCAATGAGCGGACGTTTGATAGGAGAATAGATGGTAGTGCTGTTTTGTGAGGGTTTCTTTTCAATCGGTGTGTGATGCCTGCTCGGCAACCTCGCCTTCTCCTCCGGCGTATGCTCAGTCTCCACTGCCACTTCTGCTGCTTCCAGTTTCGGCTGATGGTGGAGGGGGAGCCCGCTGCCTCAGAGGGGCCGTTGTCTTGGGTCATTATTCCTAGACCGAGAAGAGTTTCACGATCCGTGGCGAAGTTAACTCCGGACAAATCCTTTGTAATGTTGTTGTTCCTAAGTCCCAGTAATGTACTCCTGTTGTACGCGATTCTTGAAGACGATTTTGATGGTACATTTAACAAAAAACACACATTGTTATCGGGAGCCGGCTTGGCCGCAGCCTCACCGGGCGCCGCCATCTTACACCTAAAAGTTGATTAGGGACTGAAGAGACCTAATGATGAAACATTAGAGGTCTTATTTTGTTTCAATCTTACAGTAAAATGGTCTTAAAGTATGCAACAGTACAAGGTCGTCATCATTTTGAAAGTTGCAACACTTTCTCTATTGGGGACAGGCACCCTCTGTGTCCACAGCCATGCCTTTATCCTCTGTGCAGAATGTGGTTTTGCATTGTCTTGTTGATATCTCCCTGGAAAATATGCCATCTTGAAGGCAGCATATGTTGCTCCAGAATCTCACTCTACTTTTTCTGCGTTAATGCTGCCACCACAGAAGTGCAAGTTACCTTTCCGGAGGGCACTGACACAACCCCATACCCTGACACACCCTGGCTTTTGGACTTGTTGTTTGGAACAGTATGCATGGTCCTTTTCATTTTTGGCCTGTCGCACACGGCATCCATTTCTTCCATAAAAGACCTGGAATACTGATTCATCTGACCACAGTGCACGTTTCCACTGTGAGATAGTTCATCCCAGATGCCTCTGAGCTCCGAGGAGTCAGTGTTGCTTTTGGACACAGTTAACCTAAGGTTTCCTTTTTGCACAGGAAGGTTTTAACTGGCATTTGTGGATGTACAGTAACTGTATTGTACTTGACAAAGGTTTGCCAAAGTAATCCCAAGCCCATGTGGTTATCTCCGTGATAGATGAATGATGGTTGTTGATGCAGTGCCGCCTGGGGGATCAAAGATCACGGGTGTTCAAATTAGGAACATGCCCTTCCCCTTTATGCACTAAAATTCTTCCAGATTCCTTGAATCATTTCATGATCTCATGCACCGTAGAAGGTGAAATATCCAAATTCCTACCTATCTTTCTTTGAGGAGCATTGTTTTTAAACAGTTCAATAATTTTCTCACACACTCTGATAAACTGGAGATCACCCCGTCCCAAAATTTTTTGGTAATGTGTTGCAGACCTGAAATGAAAGAATGCATGTCTATAAACAAATAATGAAATGAAACAACCAATGCATTACATGAGCAGGTAAAACCTTTCACGTGGAGAAAGCGTTTAATGAGGAACTTGCACAAGGCAATTCTCTGAAAAACAACTCCATGCAAGTGAAACAGGAGGAGAATTTCCTGAACATTCCTCAGTGTGATCTTGCATTGTGCAACATCACAGTGTCAGATTCACCAGTGTGATATCTTCATAAAGCGCATTGTTGCTCGTGTCAATGGAGATGCTGTAGTGGGTTTTCCAGGAAGCTACAATGTTTATCCTTCCGCCACCCCATATGATCGCGATCCGCTCCAAGCCTTTTTCCTGGACACTGTCTTATCCAGCCTGTGCCATTGCGAGTCAGGTCTTTGCCAGAAATCTGACAGGACAACTTCACTGAGGCTCCTCAGCAGGAGATGAGATCGGACTAATGCAGTGCACATCTGAAAAGAGAAGAGTGGCAAAGAAACTATTCAACACACTTCACTTTAACTGAAATATGGAGCATATAAATTGGTGAATAAAGTGTGGAGAGAAGTGTGCACTCACAGGGCTCAGAGTCCACCAGAAGAAGAAGAGGCCAGCTTATGATGCTTAGAAGAGAGCAGCTTTGTTGTACTTGCTATGTGCGTTCAGGCTGTTTATACCTGTGTGAGGTGTGGAGATTTGCATGCACTCTTGGTAATGCATTGCCAGTTATTAAAGCAGTGCATTATGGAATTTTACTGCAGGAAGGAAAAAAACATTTCGCATTCTTTAAACCAGTAAACAAAACTGATAGCTGGCCATCTCTTCTGGAGACTATACAGGCACACTAACATGGCAAAATACATGTTTTGACATATTTGGGGTTCAGTTTCCTGCTGAGGGAATATTTACAGCTAATGAGGATGTGCTTGTGTCAGTTTTTGTACAGCTCTGGAGTCTGTTGTGTCAGTGTGACTCTTGTGCACAGTAATAAACAGCCGTGTCTTCAGCTTTCAGACTCTTCATATTATGTATTAAATATACTGACTCCCAGTCACCATAACTTTCTCAGACTTGTAATTGCAACATGGAGAGTTGAAGGTTAAAAAAAGTATATTTTTACTCATGATCCTCAGCAGTAGTCTTCCTGTCACGTTAACCACAACAGTAAATGTTATGATATCCTGCAGCCACTTCATCCTGTTGACCAACAGAAAAACTGTCATTTTACACTCCCTTACATGATGCAAACTCAGTTCCCACCTTTCCTTCAATAAAGCTGGACCGTCATAGAGCAGATCCGACCAGTATAGCCTCATCTGCAACCATGTGGCTCCTTTATTCCCTGGTGCTGCTCATCACTGCATCCTGGAAGTTCATACATGTGTTCTAATATCCATTGTTGTACTTTGTGTATTTGTTGTTGAGATATTTTCGAGAAATTAAATTACTGTTGTTTTTTTTTTAAATTACAGTTGCATTTGGTGCAATTGAATTTGCTTTGTCAGGTCATGTGATTGTCCAGCTTGGACAGGCTTTGACCATTGGAAGTAAAGTGTCTGGATATAGCTTGAATGATAGCAGCCATTGCAGGGGTGTCAAAAGCATTTTTAATGTGGGGGGGGACACACTGGCGGGGGGTCCTCCCCCAGAAAATGCTTAATTAATTAGATGCCATTTCCTGCATTCTGGTGTATTTTTAACAGGTTTTTAAACATCTAATTTTACCAACAAGTCACTTAATTCAATGACTATTTAAGAGACTCAACAATAAGTCCTCATTCAACTTGTCCATATATTCATCAGCCTGTTTTTAAATCCACTGCTATGCCTAAGATAATGAGATGAATGTGACACAATTTATCACCAACAATGACTTAATGAGTGCATTTTACTTTTTATTTTATGTTTCCTTTTTTATTTAGTTTTAGATGTAACACAACATGCCACTGTGCCAAGCAATGGTGACACTCAACTGTATGTTTAAAAATAAGAATATTCATAATTTCACACAATGAACAGGCATGACATGGCATCATGCAAACTTCATAACAAAATCACACTGTGTCAAGCAATGGTGACACACAAAAAATAACTTCACACAATGAACAGGTGCAATTTTGTTAACCACCAACAGTGACTTTAGTGGGTGAATTCTACTTTTTTTCCGATTTAGTGATACTCATAACAAAAATGACATGGCATCATGCAGTCTTCATAACACAAAATTGCACTGTGTCAAGCAACGACACATAAAATATAACTTTACACAATGAACAAGTGCAGTTTTGTCAACCTACATGCAATGGTGGCACTACAGTAACATTTACAGATTAGTATAACAAACAGATTTATAGATATAACTCCTTCTTACATTGGTTCCAGCACAATTTCTACCACTTAATAACTTTTATCCCCCTTTCCTTCACAATCCACCTGGAATAACATCCATCTCTCTCCATTGCTTTCCTTTCTACTATTCCTTCCCCATACACTGGTTTCCCATGTTACTTTCCAGAAAACTGGCAAAGACCAGGCAAAACAAGTTCTTCAAATCACAACAGGGAATCAATAAATATCATCAGAGCAGACTTGACCTCATTCTTGGCATTACAGTAAGGCAGGCCTACTGGGTTTGAATTAAATGATAGCTAACATTAAGCGAGCTGATACATCTAACATTGACTAGCCAGCTAACTGCACTAACATTTCCATTGGGACAAAAAAAAAAAAACCTGTCCTGTGGGGAAATTTTGACTGACTTTCTGCTTCTTTGAAAAGAATTTCCTTCTGTCCATTGTGTCTGGGGAGGAGCAAATACTGCAAACAATTCATCATCAACCAAGAATACCCCATTAGGCTAAGCTTATTTCATTGTTTAGTTGAACATTAATTTAATGTGGCCTCGGGTTAATTTTGAGGGCACAGAACAAAAGAATAAGGTTTTAGCAAAAGCAAGACACTGAGGTGGCAATGGGGCTGACGTCACCTCTTCCACTTTCAAGTAGCTGCACCAATTTTTCTGCTCGCGCTGAGATTCACTTCACTCGCGCGCGGTGAGTTGTTGTAGCGAACGCCCGGAAAACCCGGAGTGGATTTTCAGTGGTCTGTGTAAGTGGAATGGATTATTTCACGAAGCAATAGAAACGGCGCTGGGTGAACTAATATTCTATGTTAAATGTGTGTGTGGGGGGTCCAAACGAAGAATTATGAAATGTGAAGGGGACACGTCCCCTTCACATTCAGTGGTGGCGACGCCCATGAGCTATTGTACAGACTGGAGCCGACATGCTCCAGGGAAAAAGATGCAGTGGATTGGATACATTTGTAGCAGTGGAAGCACAGGGTGCACAAACTATTATTAATGCTTGCTATTAATGCTTGTTTGCATGTTCTCCGCATGGGTTTCCTCCGGGTACTCCGGTTTCCCCCACAGTCCAAAGACATGCAGGTTAGGTTAACTGGTGACTCTAAATTGACTGTAGGTGTGAATGTGAGTGTGAATGGTTGTCTGTGTCAGCCCTGTGATGACCTGGCGACTTGTCCAGGGTGTACCCCGCCTTTCGCCCGTAGTCAGCTGGGATAGGCTCCAGCTTGCCTGCGACCCTGTAGAAGGATAAAGTGGCTAGAGATAATGAGATGAGATGAGATGTGCAGCAGTGTTAGAGATGTAGCACTGTGGTTTAAAATCTCCGCCGCAAACGAATAAAAAAAATGAACATGAAACTCTGTGGTAATTTGTGAAATTATTTATTTTTTAGTGAGACTTGGATTGATAAGTTTTGTATCTTGTGGACATTCTGTTATACTGTACACTGTATGAGGTGTTTTTGTACAGGGATGTTGTTGATTTGTCTCACTGTGGATTACGAGCGCAGTAATACACAGCTGTGTCTTCAGTCTGCATGTTCTGCCCTGTTAATGTTACTGTGCTGCTGGACGTGTCTCTGGAAACCTGAAACCTGCTTTTCAGTTTCTCACTGTAGTAAGTGTTCCCAGCATACCATATACCTCCGATCCACTCCAGAGCTTTTCCTGCAGGTTGTCGTATCCAGTTTGTACAGTAGCTGCCATCAGTTAATGAATATCCAGATACTTTACAGGTCAGAGTCAGTGACTGACCAGGGGTTAATACTGTGGATCTGGTCTGGATCAGCTCAACACAGTGAACACCTGGGAAAGAAAAGTTATTTTAATGTTGGAAAAGCAAAAAGCTTCCAGTAAAAATAAAACTGTATTAAATATCAAATGTAAAAACACTTACAGTGTACAGCTGTCAGCAGCAGCAGCAGGAGGGATGTAGAGATCATGGTGTGTGTTGAAGCAGAAGAAGTATAAAGCTCTTGGTCTTCACTGATTAAATATATAACAGGGAAGGACATTTGCATGGAGACACTCCTTAGATTCAGGGAAATTTGAGGAATTTTTCTACATGAGAAAACCTCCTCATCTCTCAAACATCGATAATCTGTGACTTTAAATGTAGAATAATTGAAAACATTGTGTCATGTCTGTTTGTAGATCGATCTGTCAGTCCTGTTTGTGTTGATATTTTAACAAATAAGAAGCTGAAGGGAGTTGTTCCTTAGTGAGTTTGTTTTCAGTTGAATTTATTCAAAGAAGATGAAATTCGACTTTTATTCATGAATAGTTCTGTTTAATTTGGACCCTTACATTATAACAGCAGTATAAAATGCATCTTGTCATGTTCCTGAGAAAACTCACACACCACTGAAGGATGTCATTCCATAATACACAACTGTGTCTTCACTTTCTGTCCTCATTGAGTTTTAACTTGTCCAACCTGTGCTGTGGATTTTCCTCCATACTGAGATCAGATGAAGTGATGAGACCATACGAGCAACCTCACTTTATTAACAATCTCTCAAGTGAAGAACAGACTCTTACACAGCCTCTTCAGAACAGTCACAGCTCTTTATCCTGTTTCTAATGAGAAGCTGAAGTGGAACCAGTTCACACACACATCTTACTTGTTAGTCAGCTTTTATCCAAAGTCGACACCAGAATGTATTCTTGCAATATTATCAGTCTCATGTCCTCATCAAGATTACAGAGAAACTTTGAGAAGAACACACAGTCCTCAGATTAAAAGGCAAATATGGAGCTGGAGGAATTCAGCATCTGATGATAAACAGTAGTTTCACATCAAATAATAAAATGTTTGCAATTACATGATCAAATTTAAACCTTGATGAAACAACACTGCTCAGAAATCTCTCATTAAAATGGAACAGGGTTTTAGTCTCTGACGTCATGATGGAATAAATGTGTGAGTCCTGATGTCACAGAGGAGAAACATGATGTAGTTTTCCTGAATCCACTCATTAAACATTTATTCCAACTGTAAAATGAAGGGATGAATAATGGTTTTGGAAATTAAGTTTTTGGAGGGAAAAAACAGCTGAAAATGACAGTGGTCAAAATTCTTCTTCTCTTCCTCCTCCATGCCCATTGCCTATCGATTTTATTTGAAAAATCTCCAGTATAATGGTATTTCTAGGTCCTGAAAGTTCATGACTTTTAATTTTTACCACAAATCAAGCAAATTAACTAATGAATTAATTAATTAATTAATTAATTAATTAATTAATTAATTAATTAATGCTTTCATAAAGGCACAGCAGGCTTAAAGACACGAGGCATTCCCTGCAAATGTAAAAACACTTACACATTCACAAAATAGAAGAGTTACTGACTATTTACTGACTAATTCACCAAACAGTGTGGATTCTGCAGCCTGGTTTAATGAGACACTGATATAATCGATCTGTAAGGTCTTAGCTTCATAACAATGTTGTAGTTAGAGTTTATGGCTTTAATGTAAATCCCAGGAGAACATGTTCTCATATTTATTCCACTCTGTCAGTCCTTTGAAGCTCAGCATGGTGGGTAGATGTTGTGTGAATAGAGAAAGAGCGCCCCTCACAGGCCTTAAAGCTGAAAGAAAAACATCATGTTCAGACATTTCTAATGTGGCTCAGGATAAATATACAGGAGACACTACAAGACCAAAGGTAGAGGAAACTTTCTAAATTTGATTGTTTATCAACAATGGAAAATAATTTGCACTTCTACTGCTTAGAAATGGCTGCATTATTTTTCTCTGCCTGTTCAATAACTTATTGATGTCAGAGAATAGATTTATGGATGATTTACTCGACCTTCCTTTTTCCCCAGAATGCCTTTGGAGGAGAAACGAAAAGTCGGTGGACTAATGACACATTTTCTGATCAAATACAAATTACACAAAAGGACCGACAACAGAACTGCACTTTTAGTGTTTTGTTGTCATTATTATTCAGATGATGCCATGGATGAGACCTCATGATACACTGCATTACTCAACATAAACAATTTAACTGGCAAGCATTTGATAGATATTAGATTTGAGCCTGTCAACTATTAATCAACTGTTTGTGTGATTAAAAATGACACAAACTATTAAGCCTTCATTCCAGTGGAAGAAAGTAAAAGTGTGACTGAAATGGTTTATTAGTTGCATTGACAGGATGTCTCTAACGCGTCTCAAAGTTTTTGAAGGGGAATCCACTATTCTGTGACACTGTGTGTATCTCACGCAGTAATACACAGCTGTACCTTCAGTCTGCAGATTCTGTCCTTGAATTGTTATTGTGTTAGTAGCAGTGTCTCTGGAGATGCTGAACTTGGTTTTCAGTTTCTCACTGTAATATGTACTCCCATCACGACAGATGTATCCAATCCACTCCAGAGTTTGTCCTGCAGGTTGTTGAATCCAATATGAATAATAACTAGTAACTGAATATGAAACCTTGCAGTGGATGGAGAGACTCTGGCCTGGCTGGACTGTCATGGAAGCAGGCTGAGTCAGTTCCTCAACATGCACATCTGTGGAGGAAAACACATGGTGATATCTCACACAATATAAGCTGCACATTTATTGTTTTTGTCGTAAATGAATGAATTTGATAAAGCACTCACAGGAAGCAGCTGCCAGCAGGAGCAGTAGAGATGGAGAAAACATGGTGTGTGTTGTTTATACTGGGGTCTTTTCTGTTCTTCAAAGTTTAACAGAGACCAACACAACACATAAATAGAGCGATATCCAGCCCTGACACTTGTATTTGCTTATCTGATGATGATGGGAGGAGAACGGATTTAAAATTTATTTAAATCATGAGGAGGAGATTCATCTAATGGAGAATGTGTGGCTTTTGAATGGAACAAATTTTTTCCATGACAGAAAGCTCTTTACCAACTTCCATTATTTATAAATCAATAACAGAGGGAAGTATACATCTAGAGAAACTCACAACAAGGATTATAAATGAAATTTAGGGCAATAATTATTATCTGTTCTTGGGGATGTTGGGGTCACCGAACATGTTTTATAAATGCCAAAATTAGGTTTAAGCTTTGTTTGTTTTTTAATTCCTCTCCTGTCCACACTGTTCCAAATGTTTGTCATTCTCACAGCATCTTTATTCTATCATGAACAAATGCTGACTGTAGAACCTGTATACAGTATGTTGCTGTCGATCTGCAAAGCATCACAGTCAGAATTCTTTGGCAGGTGAAGCATGTAGTAAATATATTTTTCATGTCACATACAACACAGTAGTTTTGAGCTGGATTTCTTTTTATAAAAGGATTTTATTTTCACTTGCTTTTTACTGCACAATATTGTTGTAAGAGCTTACTTCAAAGATTCCACAATTTCTTCAGCTTTTGTCTTCAGTCGGGTAACTCAGCTCAATAGTTTTCAAAGTTCCCCATGTGTGTAACTTTAAAAGTGCACTGGGAGAGAAGAAGACAGACACACCTTCCTCTGCTGGTTTGCACAATTTTACCAAAATAAACTATTTGCACATTCATTTTTGATAGTACTTGATTTACTTGACACCATCATCAGTTTGGTTTTGGAGTAACATTACTGGATAAAAATTAAATTGGAATCATGTGTGTTTGTGTGCAAACAAGCTCACTTTGTTCGGAGAAGTTCATTTATTTTTCCCTTGAGAGACACTGCTGTGATTTGTGGAATTGTTTTTTTTTTTTTAAATGAGACTTGGATGGATAAGTTTTGTATCTTGTGGACATTCTGTTATACTGTACACTGTATGAGGTGTTTTTGTACAGGGATCTTGTTGATTTGTCTCACTGTGGATTACGAGCGCAGTAATACACAGCTGTGTCTTCAGTCTGCATGTTCTGTCCCCCTAAGGTCACAGTGTTACTGGAAGTGTCTTGAGAGATGAGAAACTTGTATTTCAGTGAATTTTTCTGATAAATATCCCTCTTATAATCAGTGGTGTTGATCCATTCCAAAGGTTTTCCTGCAGGGTGTCGAATCCAAGCTGTTCCAAAGTGGCTGCTGCTATCAGTGATCAAAGCTCCAGACACTCTACAGGTGAGGGTTAAAGTCTCTCCTGGCTTTATCACCACAGAGTCTGGCTGGATGAGCTCAGTAGCACAGAACACATCTGTGAAAAGAGAAAAAGAAAAAGGTTGCCATGTTGAACTGAAAGGATCAGATGAACTCATAAAGCTTCAGTCCAAACACTCACAGGGGGCGAGAGCCAGCAGCAGCAATGGAGCTGAAGCAAACATGTTTGTGTTGAAGCAGGACGAATGAGAACCGCTTCCTCTCGAGATAAGCACGGTGCTAATATTACAAGAGGAGATGGAGATTTGCATAAACATTACAGAGGAGCTGTATTGAGTGCAGCTCTGCAGATGTTCATCACAGTCACATCACATGTCTCAATTTAACATCAATTTAATGTGGGAAATAATTTATTTATTTTTATTATGAGTAAGATTTTTTTTTTTTGAAATAATGGTTCATCAATAAATAAGTAAATCAGTGATGTAGTTCTGTTTTCTTATTTTGGTTGTCATGAAAAATAAACTGAATTTTTGCCATAATACAGTGGTGCTTGAAAGTTTGTGAACTCTTTCGAATTTTCTATAGTTCTGCATAAATATGACCTAAAACATCATCAGATTTTCACACAAGTCCTAAAAGTAGATAAAGAGAACCAAGTTAAACAAATTAAACAATAATATTGTACTTGTTCATTTATTTATTGAGGAAAATGATCCAATATTACATATCTGTGAGTGGCAAAAGTATGTGAACCTCTAGGATTAGCAGTTAATTTGAAGGTGAAATTAGAGTCAGGTGTTTTCAATCAGTGGGATGACAATCAGCTGTGAGTGGGCACCCTGTTTTATTTAAAGAACAGGGATCTATCAAAGTCTGATCTTCACAACACATGTTTGTGGAAGTGTATCATGGCACAAACAAAGGAGATTTCTGAGGACCTCAGAAAAAGCGTTGTTGATGCTCATCAGGCTGGTAAAGGTTACAAAACCATCTCTCAAGAGTTTGGACTCCACCAATCCACAATCAGACAGATTGTGTACAAATGGAGGAAATTCAAGACCATTTTTACCCTCACCAGGAGTGGTTGACCAACAAAGATCACTCCGAGAGCAAAGCGTGTAATAGTCGGTGAGGTCAGAAAGGACCCCAGGGTAACTTCTAAGCAACTGAAAGCCCCTCTTACATTGGCTGAGTCCACCATCAGGAGAACACTGAACAACAATGGTGTGCCTGGCAGGGTTGCAAAGAGAAAGCCACTGCTCTCCAAAAAGAACATTGCTGCTCGTCTGCAGTTTGCTAAAGATCACGTGGACAAGCCAGAAGGCTATTGGAAAAATGTTGTGGAAGGATGCGACCAAAATAGAACTTTTTGGTTTAAATGAGAAGGGTTATGTTTGGAGAAAGGAAAACACTGCATTCCAGCATAAGAACCTTATCCCATCTGTGAAACATGGTGGTGGTAATATCATGGTTTGGGCCTGTTTTCCTGCATCTGGGCCAGGATGGCTTGCCATCTATGTTGGAACAATGAATTCTGAATTATACCAGTGAATTCTAAAGGAAAATGTTAGGACATCTGTCCATGAAGTGAATCTCAAGAGAAGGTGGGTCATGCAGCAAGACAACGACCCTAACCACACAAGTCGTTCTACCAAAGAATGGTTAAAGAAGAATAAAGTTAATGTTTTGGAATGGCCAAGTCAAAATCCTGACCTTAATCCAATCGAAATGTTGTGGAAGGACCTGAAGCGAGCAGTTCATGTTAGGAAACCCACCAACATCCCAGAGTTGAAGCTGTTCTGTATGGAAGAATGGGCAAAAATTCCTCCATGCCAGTGTGCAGGACTGATCAACAGTTAGCGGAAACATTTAGTTGCAGTTATTGCTGCACAAGGGGGTCACACCAGATACTGAAAGCAAAGGTTCACATACTTTTGCCACTCACAGATATGTAATATTGGATCATTTTCCTCAATAAATAAATGACCAAGTATAATATTTTTGTCTCATTTGTTGAACTGGGTTCTCTTTATCTACTTTTAGGACTTGAAACATGAACACTATGCACCTTACCAACATGCCTGAACCAGTAGCCCCAGGATTTCGCGGGCCTTTTTTGTGATTGTTGCAGGCTAAAATTTCTGATGTTGCGGGGGGTTTCCAAAAAATTGCAATGAAAGTTGCAGTGTTTTTTAGGTTTTTGTTGCGATTACATTGCGGGAGGAAGTGAAAGTTGCGAGAAATTGCTGCGATTTTCTCTTTTTGTGATTAAAATTGAGTGATATGTTCAATACTAAAGTTATTCCTGAAAAACTATTGATTAAAACAAAGACACTGAGAAATGGTCCTATAAACAACTTTACCACTATAAAAGATTACCAGGACTACAAAAATGCAGAAAAATAGGCTTTATTTATCCAAATGCACCTGTTGGTTCAAAAGTTAAAGTGCATAGAACCTCACAGCACAACATGAAGTTACCTTGAAATATAATATAAATGCCTCAGCTTTCATGTAAGAAAAAAAAAAACTATTAATACTAGTACTGTGTGCAGGCATTCTCTCCTGAAGACTAAATTAAACAATAATTATAAACTAATAAAATAAATGGCTCAGGCTTCATAGAAGAAAAAAACAATTTGAACAGAATCTCACAGTATGATGCTGAAGCTCCCTAAACAATGGAAAATAAAATACCATTTTGGCAAAAATGTTGGCATCCATTAATTTCCTGTATTAAGTAAAAAAATAATATAAAGTGCACACAGTCCTTCACTGTAAACATAACACACTTTCAATAACAGAATTTAAGCCTATATAAACACTGACTCGCACATGCTGCTTCTCTTGAATGTATACACGGAAGTAAGCAGTGTTGCCAGATACTGCTGACGTTTTCCAGTCCAAAATATGTTCAAAACCTGCCAAAATGCACTTGAAACTGCCCAATCTGGCAACACTGGAAGTAAGGCGGAAGGTAGTTTGTCGACGTCACCTCAAGATGACGCCAACGATTGGTCAAATTTGCGGGAAAGTTGCGTTGATTGCAATTATATCCAACACCGCCCTGAATTCGCGGGGAATTAATATCCCTTGAGATCACACCTCAGCCCGGTAGATGGCGGTAATACACATCGATTGTTAACCGCCAATAAATTGACAGAAGAAGAAGAAGACTTCGCAGGGATTGGTTCAATTTGCGTTGACGTTGCAAATCGCAACATCGCGAAATCCTGGAGGGTCTGGTTAATACTGGGCACTGCTGCTGCTCATGGTTTTGCAGCTGTACTTTTGCACTGAACATCTTTAAGCCGTGCCACTGCAGTACATTGTGCAATATTTTATTTATTTTACTGTCCTTTGAATTTTAATGTTGTCTTAGATAGCTTTTATTTTAGTTTATTCTGTTTTTAAATCCAATCTTAGTTTATTCTATTTTTAAATCCATCTCATCTCATCTCATTATCTCTAGCCGCTTTATCCTTCTACAGGGTCGCAGGCAAGCTGGAGCCTATCCCAGCTGACTATGGGCGAAAGGCGGGGTACACCCTGGACAAGTCGCCAGGTCATCACAGGGCTGACACATAGACACAGACAACCATTCACACTCACATTCACACCTACGGTCAATTTAGAGTCACCAGTTAACCTAACCTGCATGTCTTTGGACTGTGGGGGAAAGCGGAGCACCCAGAGGAAACCCACGCGGACACGGGGAGAACATGCAAACTCCACACAGAAAGGCCCTCGCCAGCCCCGGGGCTCGAATCCAGGACCTTCTTGCTGTGAGGCGACAGCGCTAACCACTCCACCACTGTGCCGCCTTTTTAAATCCAATCTTAGTTTATTCTATTTTATTCTATTTGTGATTTAACTATTTTACTTTTGAGTTAGCTTAGTTTACTGCGTCTCGTTCTTATCATGTTGCATGGTTGAATGACAATAAGTCTCAGTCTTGTGTGAAAATCTGATGATTTTTAGGACACATTAATGCAGAAATACAGAAAATTCTAATTAACTCATGAGCACAGTTATTTGTTGCTTGTGGTCTCCTGAACACAAATCATTCTGGTGTTGCTCGGAGCATGAATTTAAACAGCTGTGAGATTGTGAGATTATTTTGTCATTGTGCACTGAGTGAAGTGAACATACTTTCCAGGCAACAAGAGGCACAACTTCTGAGCTCCGTCACATCTGAAGACAAGGAGATTTACCTCCAACTGATCAGAGCAGTTTAAAGAACTGGAATATGATCATCATTAAAGCTGTTAAAGCCAAACTTTCAGTGTCCAAAGACAGACATTATCTTAAAATTATAAACTGTGATATTCATATCACCTGGCCTTTGGAGAGTCTGAATGCTGCAGTAACACTTTACCTCCTTCACATTAACTATGGATTGGAATGGAATGGATTGACAAATTATTCATGATGGATTAACTGTATCCCCTCCTAGAACTGCCACCTTATTGTGGTGGAGGGGTTTGTGTGCTTGAATGATCCTAGGAGCTATGTTGTCGGGGGCATTATGCCCCTGTTAGGGTTTCCCAAGGCAGACAGGTCCTAGGTGACAGGCCAGACCAAGAGCATGTAGGTATCATGCCGCCATCTTATGTCAGAACTACAATTCCCAGGCAACTTCCGTGTGACCTACGTCACGCGTGGGCAGGATCACCTACGTCAGTCTGCCATGCACGCATAAATCCAAGCGGAAGCTCCACCATCTTTGTCTCTCACGTCTGGCTTCCGATGAATCTGGACGTATAAAGAGGCGCTCTCCACCCGAAAGACGTCTTCTTTCTTGCAAGATCCATCACTCAGCGCGATTTTCTTTCTTACCCTTGGCGAAGGTAAACTCTAGAGTCGCGCGATCTTTAAACTCAACCTGAGTTACAACCGGTTTACGTGCATTAGAAGTGACGTCACGACTGCAGCCCAGGCAGTCAGAAGTTAAGAAGCGATTGAATCCTTTTTAACTCAAAAGCGCTGTGCATCTTATTCTGATCAGGGACTTTTCCTCACGAACGCTGAGGTTCGGACCAAGAATCCTCTGCTTTCCACGGGAACCACCCAAGTGCTCCGCTGGACCCGAAAGTTTTCTCCGCCTCCATCACGAGCGGCTCACGTGCTCCCACGGCGAGGCCCGAGACTACACCGGCGAATAGTTCTTCATATCTTGCTAAAGGCAGGATTAAGTAAGATTTTGGCATTTGGGCATAATTAGGATAGTCTTAGGAATTTGCTTTTATTTGAAATAGTGTGAATTTAAACCCAGGTTTATCTGTTACACTGTTAGACACGCAGCGTGTTGATTTATTTTGGTTCTATGTTCTCTCAATTGTTTAATAGATAGGCTGCGCATGCTTCTCTCTCTTTTATTCTTACTAACATTATAATTTCATTATTATACATCTTGATCTCAAGATTTCAGTGGATTCAGTATGGTTATGAGCTAGTGGGTTAGCTACAGCTTGCCTTTTGTCTGCTTAGCAACACAAAGCTAATCAAGGCCTACCATGTGCTCAGCAGGCCATCAGGCCTGATAAACCACACCTCAGCTAGAAATCTACAAGCTAGCTTTTAGTTAGCTACGGCTAATACCCTTGTCGGGCGGCACGGTGGTGTAGTGGTTAGCGCTGTCGCCTCACAGCAAGAAGGTCCTGGGTTCGAGCCCTGGGGCCGGCGAGGGCCTTTCTGTGCGGAGTTTGCATGTTCTCCCCGTGTCCGCGTGGGTTTCCTCCGGGTGCTCCGGTTTCCCCCACAGTCCAAAGACATGCAGGTTAGGTTAACTGGTGACTCTAAATTGACCGTAGGTGTGAATGTGAGTGTGAATGGTTGTCTGTGTCTATGTGTCAGCCCTGTGATGACCTGGCGACTTGTCCAGGGTGTACCCTGCCTTTCGCCCGTAGTCAGCTGGGATAGGCTCCAGCTTGCCTGCGACCCTGTAGAAGGATAAAGCGGCTAGAGATAATGTGATGTGTGATGTAATACCCTTGTCTTTAGCAACACGTGCTCAGTAGGCCTCACCAGGCCTAACAAACACACTTTAGCAAGGCCAAAGGGCCTTTAGCAAACTCACACTAGCAACACAAGGCTAAACACAGAGCTAATCCTTTGTTCTGTTTAGATAACATTCTTTTGTTTAGCTACCAACAAGCTAGGCCTCCACCACGTGTAGTTAGCTACACGAGGCTAAACACATGGTCAAGTCCTACACACACACACACACACACACCCCTCACTGCTTGTATATATTGATTTATTATTTTTCTTTTTATCTTTGTATAATAAATTCATTTATTAAACAAACTGTGTTTATTTGTGTGAACAACAATATATACATGAAGTCCCCAATCTCCCTCGAATTCAAAAGGGTGCATATAAAAGTTATGTAATGTGGTAAGTGATTGTAATAATTTGGAAATATACCATAATTTAGCTGTTTGGTAATTTATTATTAAGCACCAGGATTAATGGTATGATTCACTAAATGATTCATTGAACGATTCACCAAATGATTCACTAAACGATTCATTGAACGATTCACTAAATGATTCACTGAATGAGACTGATTCTATGGTATGATTCAATTCAAACGAGTCAAAGTAAATGATTCAATGGGATTGAGCCATTTTAATTATTAACCTTCAAAATTTAATGAGACTGATTTAACGAGATTGATTACTTAATATCATTAATTAACTGATTGCACCCACAAGCAGTTCCCCAAAACCCCTATGGAGAAAAAATCCAGGACCGTGACGTCGCCCGGTATGACGCAGCCGGGGCCCCACCCTGGAGCCAGGCCCGGGGTTGGGGCTCGTATGTGAGCGCTTGGTGGCCAGGCCTTTGCCCATGGGGCCCGGCCGGGCTCAGCCCGAAGAGGTGACGTGGGCCCGACCTCCTGTGGGTTCACCACCCACAGAGGTAGCAGTAGGGGATTGGTGCAGTGTGGATTGGGTGGCAGTCGAAGGCAGGGGCCTCGACGACCTGATCCCCGGACACAGCGGCTGGCTGTTGGGACATGGAATGTCACTTCACTGGGGGGGAAAGAGCCTGAGCTTGTGCGGGAGGTTGAGAGGTACCGGCTAGAGATAGTAGGGCTCACCTCCACACACAGCTTGGGCTCTGGAACCCAGCTCCTCGAGAGGGGCTGGACTTTCTACTTCTCTGGAGTCGCCCGTGGTGAGCGGCGGCGGGCTGGTGTGGGCTTGCTAATAGCTCCCCAGCTCAGCCGCCATGTGTTGGAGTTTACCCCAGTGAATGAGAGGGTCGCCTCTCTGCGCCTTCGGATTGGGGAGAGGGCTCTTGCTGTTGTTTGTGCCTACGGGCCAAATAGCAGTATAGAGTATCCGGTTTTCTTGGAGTCCCTGGGAGAGGTACTGAGGGGTGCTCAGATTGGGGACTCCATTGTGCTACTGGGGGACTTCAATGCTCACATGGGCGACGACAGTGACACCTGGAGGGGCGTGGTTGGGAGGAACGGCCTCCCCGATCTGAACCCGAGTGGTGTTTTGTTTTTGGACTTCTGTGCTAGTCACAGTTTGTCCATAACGAACACCATGTTCCAGCATAGGGGTGTCCATAAGTGCACGTGGCACCAGGAAACCTTAGGTCGGAGATCGATGATCGACTTTGTAGTCATTTCATCTGATCTCCGGCCCTATGTGTTGGACATTCGGGTGAAGAGAGGGGCTGAGCTGTCAACTGATCACCACCTGGTGGTGAGTTGGATCCGCTGGCGGAGGAGGAAGCTGGACAGACCTGGCAGGCCCAAACGTATGGTGAGGGTCTGCTGGGAACGTCTGTCCGAGCACTCTGTTGGGGAGGTCTTTAACTCCCACCTCCGGGAGAGCTTTTCCCAGCTTCCGAGGGAGGCGGGGGACATTGAGTCTGAGTGGACCATGTTCTCTACCTCCATTGTGGACGCAGCTGTTCGGAGATGTGGCCGCAAGGTCTCCGGTGCCTGTCGTGGTGGCAATCCCCAAACCCGGTGGTGGACACCGGAAGTAAGGGATGCTGTCAAGCTGAAGAAGGAGTCCTATCGGGCCATGTTGACCTCCAGGACTCCTGAGGCAGCTGACGGGTATCGGCAGACCAGGCGTGCTGCAGCTCGGGCAGTTGCGGAGGCAAAAACTCGGAACTGGGAGGAGTTCCTGGAGGCCGTGGAGAAGGACTATCGGTCGGCCTCGAAGAAATTCTGGCAAACCGTCCGGCGCCTCAGGAGGGGGAAGCAGTACTCTGCCAACACTGTTTACAGTGCGGGTGGGGAGCTGTTGACCTCGACTGGGGACATTGTCGGGCGGTGGAAGGAATACTTTGAGGATCTCCTCAATCCCACCATCATGTCTTCCACTGAGGAGACTGAGGCTGATGACTCAGAGGTGGACTCGTCCATTACCCAAGCCGAAGTCACTGAGGTGGTTTGCAAGCTCCTTGGTGGCAAGGCACCGGGGGTGGATGAGATCCGCCCTGAGTATCTCAAGTCTCTGGATGTTGTGGGGCTGTCTTGGTTGACACGCCTCTGCAACATCGCGTGGCGGTCGGGGACAGTGCCTCTGGAGTGGCAGACTGGGGTGGTGGTCCCTCTTTTTAAGAAAGGGGACCGGAGAGTGTGCTCCAATTATAGGGGAATCACACTTCTCAGCCTCCCAGGGAAGGTTTACTCCAGGGTACTGGAAGGGAGAATTCGACCAATAGTCGAACCTTGGATCCAGGGGGAACAATGCGGTTTTCGTCCTGGTCGCGGAACACTGGACCAGCTCTATACCCTTCATAGGGTGCTCGAGGGTTCATGGGAGTTTGCCCAACCAGTCCACATGTGCTTTGTGGATCTGGAGAAGGCATTCGACCGTGTCACCCGTGGTATTCTGTGGGGGGTGCTTCGGGAGTATGGGGTTCGGGGCTCTTTGCTAAGGGCTGTCCGGTCCCTGTACGAACGGAGCAGGAGTCTGGTTCGCATTGCCGGCAGTAAGTCAGACCTGTTCCCAGTGCATTTTGGACTCCGGCAGGGCTGCCCTTTGTCACCGGTTCTGTTCATAATTTTTATGGACAGAATTTCTAGGCGCAGCCAGGGGCCGGAAGGAATCCTGTTTGGGAACCACAGGATTTCATCTCTGCTTTTTGCAGATGATGTTGTCCTGTTGGCTTCTTCAAACCAGGACCTTCAGCATGCACTGGGTCGGTTTGCAGTCGAGTGTGAAGCGGCTGGGATGAGAATCAGCACCTCCAAGTCCGAGGCCATGGTTCTCGACCGGAAAAGGGTGGCTTGCCCTCTCCAGGTTGGTGGGGAAGTCCTGCCTCAAGTGGAGGAGTATAAGTATCTTGGGATCTTGTTCATGAGTGAGGGAAGGATGGAGCGTGAGATTGACAGGCGGATCGGTGCAGCCTCCGCAGTGATGCGGTCGCTTTACCGGTCCGTCATGGTGAAGAAGGAGCTGAGCCAAAAGGCGAAGCTCTCAATTTACCAGTTGATCTATGTTCCAACTCTCACCTATGGTCATGAGCTTTGGGTAATGACAGAAAGAACAAGATCGCGGATACAAGCGGCTGAAATGAGTTTCCTTCGCAGGGTGGCTGGGCGCTCCCTTAGAGATAGGGTGAGAAGCACAGTCACTCGGGAGGAGCTCGGAGTAGAGCCGCTGCTCCTCCACATTGAGAGGAATCAGCTGAGGTGGCTCGGGCATCTTTTTTGGATGCCTCCTGGACGCCTCCCTGGGGAGGTGTTCCAGGCATGTCCCCCCGGGAGGAGGCCCCGGGGAAGACCCAGGACACGCTGGAGGGACTATGTCTCTTGGCTGGCCTGGGAATGCCTCGGTGTTCTTCCCGAGGAGCTGGCCGAGGTGTCTGGGGAAAGGGAAGTTTGGGCTTCCATGCTTAGACTGCTGCCTCCGCGACCCGGTCCTGGATAAGCGGAAGAAGACGAGACGAGATGAGATGGGATTAACTGTATATCCAGCTCAGGACAAGAAATAATTTCATGTTGAGGCCAAAGATGAAACATGATGTTGATTTCCCTTTGTCTTTCAAATACAGAGGTTTAAGGGGCAATGAGCATTCATATAAGAGGTGTGTGTGTGTGTGTGAGAGAGAGAGAGAGAGAGAGAGACAGACACACAGACAGACCTGACAGATCCACCTGGCCTTTGGAGAGTCTGAATGCTGCAGTAACACTTCACCTCCCTCACATTAACTATTGAATGGAATGGACTGACAGATTATTCATGATGGATTAACTGTATATCCAGCTCAGGACAACAAATAATTTCATGTTGAGGCCAAAGATGAAACATGATGTTAATTTAATTTTGTCTTTGAAATACAGAGGGGTCTGAACCTTGCAAGCTCATTTTTACCAGGTGTCCCTGGGGACAAGTGGACTGCAGGGAGATGAAAATGAACAGGGATGTTTTTGTACAGGGCTGCAGGGAGTCTGTAGTGCCATGTCTCTGGCGCAGTAATACACAGCCGTGTCCTCGGTCTGAGAGTTTTGTCCTCTTAAATAAACTGTGCTGCTGGATGTGTCCTGGCTGAAACTGATCTTGCTCTTCACTGTATCTTTGAGAGTCGTAACGCCATTGCTACACAGCTCGCCAAAATATTCCAGAGCTTTCCCAGCAGGTTGTCGTATCCAGTGAATACAATAGCTCGACTCAGAGATCTTACAAGAGATGGAGAACGACTCTCCAGGTTTCACGAGCACAGAGGCTGACTGAGTGAGCTCCAGAGCACCAACACCACCTGAGAATAACAACAATAAAACATCATCAAATGTCATCAAATCATTTTCACAACCAGGTCTGAAATCTAAACTCATTTAGCCAACATGGAGACTTACAGAATGCAGTTGTGAGCAGCAGCAGCAGCACTGATGAGAACATCATTGTTTGGGATAAAACTGAAGTGAACTAAACTGTTCAGCTGCTCTCCTCCTCACTACACACACTCACACTCACCAACCTCATATAAGAGACATCGGTGAAGGATTTGCATCAAATCCATCACATGACCTTGAAGACTCAGGTTTTAAACTAAACAATTGCTTCTCTCTGTGACCAAATGATTCAACCTTCACATTTCTAGAACAACAGCTCTGACAGTAGTTCCAGCTGCAAGGTTGACAGAGGGATGCTTGTTCTCATGTGTTTTCATTTCTATCCAATTTACAAAGACACTTATATCATGGATGCTCCAAATAAATTTATTTAAAACATGGGGACGAGATTCATCTGATCAAAAGTGTGGCTTTTAATGAAAACCTCTTCATCAAATACTATAATTTTCAATCATATATTCAAGGATCAGTGAAATAGGCAACAAGGATTAAATACTGCATTGAGAATGATTATTATCAGGGGCGGAGCCATACAGGACCCCACCCTTTGACATTCAGGCCCTCCCAATAAATGTGCCTTCCCTGATTTCATTGGAAATTCCTTGAAACCTACAAGTTTTCACATGATTACAGACTAGTTGACCTATATATCTCTCATTTTTGCTGCACATTCTTATCATGGTTAAAAAAAATAAAATAAAAAAAACCCTGTGAAATCCTGAAACAAACTTAAAATATAATAAATTGTAATGTTTTCAAGATAAACTAAGCTGATCCTTTTGTATTTAATTGTTTTTCGTTTGAGGAATTTGCAAAAAAAAACTGCAATGCATGATGGGTAGGATCTAAAGGCTGCCTCATGTCCTCATCCATCTGATGACATACAACAAGACTAGGAAGGTGCATGCCTGGTTGCAGTTGTTGGTTGTCTACTAAAAATGAATTCAGCATGTTTAAAAGTAAAAGTGGGGCACAAAAGAGGAAGGAAAAGAAAAATAAAGAGGAGGCAAACTCTAAACTTCCAAAGTTGGATTCATTTTTTGCTTTGCCTTCTCCTGTCCCTGAATTTGCTAGTAGTGAACATGCATTGCTCTGTGTTAGCACTGGCAGCAGTAGCATGGTGGTGCTTAGCAGTAACTCCAGCCAAAGTCATATAGAGGAGGATGAGGAATGTGGAGAGGGGTTAGCTGAGATGAGCAACCAGAATCAGGAGGGTAGGGAACGTGGAGAGTTAGCTGAGTTAGCTGAAGTGAGCAGCATGATTCCCAGCATGGAATCATCAAACCCAGCTAATTTTCCAACAGACCATGGTAATTTCCCTGAAAACATTGCAGATGCTAATGTGAAGAGGTATATCCTTCAAACTGGCCCATGTAAGCCAAATGGTCCCTTTCCCGTCACTGGCAATTGCAGTTTTTCAACCCATTACTACACATCTGTCACTAAAGCTGGTTTTAAACTTCCATGAAGCTGGTTATGCTACTTGCCCAAGCTTGACTGTGCATATTGCGAGCCTTGCTGGCTTTTTGCCAATCGTCAAGCCCCCTCCTACAATAATGCCTGGGTAAATGGAGTTAGAGATTGGAAACAAATCTCCTCCAAAATTGCAGTGCATGAATCTACCCAGATCCATCTCAGTGCGTGTGTAGTCTATGAGCAGTGGAAACTCCATGGTACAATAGATACTGATATGGAGAGGGATGTTCATAATGCGGCTAACTTTTGGAGGCAAGTGCTAGAGCGCATTGTGAATGTCACACTGACCTTAGCGTCATGTAACATGGTATTTAGGGGACACCGAGAGTCCATTGGGCAGGGGAATGCAGGAAACTTTTTGTCCATCATTGAACTGTTGGCCCGCTACGACCCTGTCCTGTAAGAACTGATCAGCCGGCCCGATGGATCAGTTAAATATCTGAGTGTGGCAGTTCCTTACGAGTGGGTGGAACACAGAGGATGGCAGGACAGAGATCAGGTTTGTACATAGGCTTTATTGCCACACTTTTCAGTCGAACAATATTTTTCCCAAAATAGAGAGAGACACACACACACACCAGCGTCTCATCCGGGGATGAGCTCCTCTGCTCTCGCTCTCCCTCCTTAAGTAGGGTGCGGTCACTGGGAAGACACACAAACACAGGTTAATTGCTCTCAGGTGTAGTGATTCTGCCACTTACCTTCCCTGACTCCGCCCTCCTGTCACAGACCGGCGCTTGACCACACCCCCGCTGCCACATACCCCCACCGCCCGACTCAGGCCGGGCGGCCGTCCGGCCTGCAGCTGACTCCCCCCCCCCCCCTTGACAGGAGAGGAAGTCCGCCACGACCATCTGTGCCCCCGGCCTGTGGACCACCTTGAAATTAAAGGGTTGGAGTGCTAGATACCAACGGGTGATCCGTGCGTTGGCATCCTTCATGCGGTGGAGCCACTGGAGAGGCGCGTGGTCAGAACAGAGGGTGAAAGGGCACCCCAGCAGGTAGTACCGGAGGGCGAGGACCGCCCACTTGATGGCCAGACACTCTTTCTCTATGGTGCTGTAGCACCCCTCACGCACCGACAGCTTCCTGCTGATGTACAGGACAGGGCGGTCCTCCACCTCCTGGGACAAAACTGCCCCCAGCCCTCTATCCGACGCATCGATCTGCAACATAAAGGGGAGAGAAAAGTCAGGGGAGTGTAAAAGTGGCCCCCCATACATTGCAGCCTTTACCTCAGAAAAAGCCCGCTGGCATTGCTCCGTCCACTGGACCGGATCTGGTGCCCCCTTTTTAGTGAGATCAGTCAGCGGGCTGGTGACGTCCGAATAATTAGGTATAAACCTACGATAATAGCCAGCCAGCCCCAGGAACTGTCTCACCCCCTTTTTGGTCTTGGGCCTCGGGCAGGCCGCAATTGCTGCGGTCTTGTTAATTTGGGGATGCACCTGCCCATTGCCCAAGTGGAAGCCCAGATACCGTACTTCCACCCACCCAATCGCACACTTCTTCGGGTTGGCTGTGAGACCCGCTCGCCTCAGCGACCTAAGGACGGCCCTTAGGTGTTCAAGGTGCCTCGGCCAGTCATTACTATATACGATGATGTCGTCGAGATAGGTGGCCGCATAGGTGGCATGGGGGCGGAGGACCCTGTCCATCAGCCGCTGAAACGTAGCGGGCACACCAAACAGCTCAAACAGAAGTGTGATGAATTGGTGTAAACCAAACGGTGTGGAAAAGGCCGTTTTTTCTCAGGATAGTGGAGTCAAGGGGATCTGCCAATATCCCTTCGTCAAATCCAGTGTCGAATAAAAGCGAGCCGTGCCAAGTCGATCAAGCAACTCATCAATACGAGGCACTGGGTACGCGTCAAATTTAGACACCGCGTTGACTTTTCTATAGTCCACACAGAACCGGACCGACCCGTCGGCCTTGGGTACCAAGACCACCAGGCTGCTCCAGTCACTGTGGGACTCCTCGACGATGCCCATTTCGAGCATGGTCTCAAGTTCTTCCCGAACCACCTTTTTTTTGTGTTCAGGTAGCCTGTAAGGGCGGCTACGCACTACCACCCCCAGGGGCGTCTCTATGTGGTGCTCTATGAGGTTAGTATGACCCGGCAGGGGCGAGAACACATCCGAAAACTTGGTCTGCAACTGGGCGACCTCCGTGAGTTGGATCGGGGAGAGGTGGTCTCCACAGGGGACCGGAGAGGTACATGATGCCAATGCCCCTTTTGAACCTCCGGCCCCAGCTCCGCCTTCTCTGGAACCACCGACAGCAACGCCACAGGGACCTCCTCATTCCAGAGTTTAAGCAGATTGAGATGGTAAACCTGTAGCGCCCCACCCCTGTCCGTTCGCCTCACCTCATAGTCGACGTCCCCGACTCGCCGTGTGACCTCAAAGGGTCCTTGCCACTTGGCAATCAATTTGGAGCTCGACGTGGGCAACAGTACGAGTACCTTATCTCCCGGTGTGAACTCCCTAAGGCGCGTACCCTTGTTGTACAGGCGGGCTTGCCGTTCTTGGGCCTGCTGCAAATTCTCCTGGGATAGGTGGGTGAGCGCGTGGAGTTTTGCACGCAGGCCCATAACGTATTGAATTTTGTTCTTACTTTGTGAAGGTCCCTCCTCCCAATTTTCCCGCAGCACGTCTAGAATGCCACGCGGCTTACGCCCATATAATAGTTAGAACGGGGAGAACCCCATGGAGGCTTGGGGGACCTCTCGCACTGAAAACAGCAAGGGCTCGAGCCACTTATCCCAATTACGTGCATCCTCACTTACAAATTTTTTAATGATATTTTTGAGGGTGCGATTGAACCATTCCACTAAACCGTCCGTTTGTGGGTGATAAACGCTGGTGCGGATCGGTTTAATCCCCAATAACCCATACAGTTCGCACAGTGTCCGTGACATAAATGTGGTGCCTTGATCAGTCAGAATCTCTTTCGGGATTCCAACTCGGGAGATAACGCGGAAGAGCGCATCTGCAATACTGCGTGCTGAGATACTGCGCAGAGGCACTGCTTCTGGGTATCGCGTTGCATAGTCCACCAGAACTAATATAAAGCGGTACCCTCATGCTGACCAATCTAATGGCCCGACAAGCTCCATCCCAATCCTTTCGAACGGGGTCTCGATTAATGGTAGGGGGCGCAACGGCGCTTTTGGAATGGCCGCTGGATTTACTAACTGGCATTCGCGGCACGCCGTACACCATCTACAAACATCGCCGCGAATCCCCGGCCAATAGAATCGGGCCATTATTCGGGCTAGTGTCTTATCCTGCCCTAAGTGTCCAGCCATGGGATTGAAGTGAGCCACCTGGAATACCAATTCCCGGCGGCTCTTTGGAATTAAAAGTTGTGTGAATCACTCTTTAGTTTGAGTGTCCTGTGTCACTCGGTATAACCTATCCTTCATAATCGCGGAGTAGGGGAAGGACGGGGTGGCGTTCAGCTGGAGCATTTGACCATCGATTACTCTCACTTGGTCAAACGCATGTCACAGAGTCTCGTCCCGCGACTGCTCTAATGGGAAATCTGTGAGGGATTCCCCAATAGAGAGAGGAGGGGCCGGCGGCTCCTCACTCTGACCTGAAGATGACGTAGACGGCTCTGTGACAGCTGTTCCCACCAAAGCGACACCGGGACCTCCCCCCGTTAAATGGCAGGACGCACTCTTGACTAAGTGTGTCATTAAATCCCGAAATCCCGGCCAATCAGTCCCCAAAATTAAAGAGTGGGTAAGGCGAGGATTAACCGCCGCCTTCACTATAACTTTTTCCCCTTGGAAAAAAATGTGGACCGACACCAAAGGGTAGCTGTGAACGTCCCCGTGCACACACAACACCTTCACCCCCTGTGCTTCCCCCAATGCCTCGTCTTGTACCAGGCTTTGGTGAATTGAGGTCTGGTTACAACCAGAATACACCAACGCCTGATATGTATCCCCTTTAATACTCACCGGTATGCGATACGCTCCGGCCCGATCGAGGGCGGCCTCTGGCGCGTCGGGGATCCGAACCACCGCGCCCACTTCCATTGCCGTGCACTGCTGTTGAAGGTGGCCCGGCTCCCCGCAGCGCCAGCAAACCGGCCAGCGCTTTCGCTCTGCACCGGTGTTCTGGGGCTCACTCACCTGAGGGGGGGGAGAGACAGACACAGAAGGGAGGGCACCACGGGTGCGGCGGGCCGGCTGGGGTGGTGCCGGCCCCCGCCTCCACGGTGGGGGAATGGGGCAAGGACGGGACACAGGAGGAGGAAGAGAGAGAGAGAGAGAGAAGAGGAGAGAAGAGAAGATGCCATCTGCTGTCCTGCCACCGGAACAGCCACCAAATGGTTCTCCGCCAGCTCGACTGCCTGATCCAGCGACGCCGGGCAGTGGCACTGGACCCACTCCGTGGTTCCTGCTGGCAAGCGAGCGATGAATTGCTCCAGCACCACCTGGTCGATGATCCCCTCGGCATCGCGGTTGTCACCCCTCAACCACCGCCAGCAGGTGTCCTGGAGCTGCTGGCCAAACGCGAACGGCCGTCCGACTTCCTCCAAGCGCAAAGTGGGGAAGCGCTGGCGCTGCTGCTCTGGGGTGTGCCCCACGCGCTGGAGGACAGCCCGGCAGAGGTCCGCGTAGGCCAGCCGGTGGTCGGCGGGGAGCTGTAGCACAGCCAGCTGTGCCTCTCCCGTTAGCAGGGGGAGGAGGCGCGCTGCGCGCTGTTCCATCAGCCACCCCGAGGCCTCTGCGACTTGCTCAAAGAGCGTGATAAAAGCCTCGGGGTCGTCCTGCGGACCCATCTTGGTTACGGTGAGGGGAGACGGGCCCGCGGTGGGAGCGCTGGTGGACCCCACCGACACGAGGAGGTGCCGGAACGCCTCTTGGTCTTCTTGCTGGGCCAGCACCAGGGCCTCGAAGCGTCATTCTTGTTCCTTTCACAGGGTGACGAGCGCCTGGTGCTGGCTTTGCTGGGCCGTGGCGAGGGCGTGGACCAGGTTGGCGAACGGGGAGGACTCCATGGGGCTGATCGGCTGGTGCTCCACTATGATTCCTGGGTTTCGGCAGCACTGTGGCAGTTCCTTACGAGTGGGTGGAGCACAGAAGATGGCAGGACAGAGATCAGGTTTGTATATAGGCTTTATTGCCACACTTTTCAGTCTAACAGTATTTTTCCCAAAATAGAGAGAGAGACACACACACACACCAGCGTCTCGTCCGGGGATGAGCTCCTCTGCTCTCGCTCTCCCTCCTTAAGTAGGGCGCGGTCACTGGGAAGACACACAAACACAGGTTAATTGCTCTCAGGGGTAGTGATTCTGCCACTTACCTTCCCTGACTCCACCCTCCTTTCACAGACCGGCGCTTGACCACACCCCCGCTGCCACACTGAGCCATGCTATTCAGGATGAGATCATTTATATATTATCACGGAGAGTCAAGATCAACATAGTTCATGAAATAAATGCATCTCCATTTTATTCCATCATTATGGACACAACTCAAGATGGAGCAAAGCGCAATCATCTGAGCCAGGTCTTCAGGTATGTTTTAATTGATTGAAACGAAATGGGTGTTGCTACAGATATCAGGATAGTTGAGGCTTTTCTTGGATTCGAGATAACTGTGAATGCATCCACTTCTGAACTGGAGGGCCGAATTATTAGCTGCATTGAAGGGAATGGCTTAGATCTCTCCAGATGCCATGGACAGGGTTATGACGGCGCAGCAAACATGAGCGGAATTTATTCTGATGTTCAAGCGAGAATAGCGGAGCGGGAGCCCCTTGCTTTGTACGTGCGCTGTGCGGCTCATTGTCTGAATTTGGTACTGAATGATTCTGTCAAAACTATCCCAGAGATTAGACAGTTTTATGATGTGGTTGAACACGGGCGCAGATGGAGGGGGGGACGGGGGGGATTCGTCCCACCCAGATTTAAATTCACCTCATTTGGTCCCCCCCACTTATAGGGAGGAAAAAACGTCTATGCTGTCTTTCTTTGCATAAGGCAAACCTCATGGAAAAATCAAAAGACTAATTACCATTCGGTTTATTGAGGTGCACAGCAGTATATACATAGTTGCAACTGCGCAGACTGCACAGGTTGCGAGCTCGAGCTTGGTTGCTATGGTTACCCACAAGTTTGACAGGCATATCGGGGACAGCGGCTCCTAGTTCAGGACCCCAACACGGCATGATGAAGGGTGCCAAAAGGCAGAAAACGATTGCATTGTTTTTTCAAAAAAAAAAAAAACCCGACTGTAAGTAAACTGTGCCTTACTTTATCATATCACCTTGCAATTTTTTGATAGTCTGTTCAAAGTAATGTCGTAGTGAAAGTAAAATCGTACGGAGTAGAGAAGCCTTTCTGGTAGCCTCCTTCTTTCGGTGGTAGCCTGTAGATACAGTGCTCAGAAGGCAGTTTTAATGTTTAATCTGGCGTTCCCTGCCATAATTTCAGCGAGCATATTGTTTTATAAGGAAACTTTGCGAAGAGTTGTTGACTGACTGCCGCTCACGCAACACACAGGCATAGTTAGAAAGTCAGGATGCACTGGTTTACACTTTACACACACACACGTAGCCCAGCCTCACGCTATGTTTAACAGTTGGAACTTAGCGGTTTTAAAACTAGTTTTGCAGTTTTGCAATTTCTGTGCGTGATGATAATGTGTAAACTTTGGATTTCCATAGGTTATGTTAAAATGTTATCATTGTCCTGGCCTGCAGGTAGTTCCTGGTGATGGCAGTGAGGGAGGTGAAATAACATGTATACACACTACCGTTCAAAAGTTTGGGGTCACCCAGACAATTTTGTGTTTTCCATGAAAAGTCACACTTTTATTTACCACCATAAGTTGTAAAATGAATAGAAAATATAGTCAAGACATTTTTCTGGCCATTTTGAGCATTTAATCGACCCCACAAATGTGATGCTCCAGAAACTCAATCTGCTCAAAGGAAGGTCAGTTTTATAGCTTCTCTAAAGAGCTCAACTGTTTTCAGCTGTGCTAACATGATTGTACAAGGGTTTTCTAATCATCCATTAGCCTTCTGAGGCAATGAGCAAACACATTGTACCATTAGAACACTGGAGTGATAGTTGCTGGAAATGGGCCTCTATACATCTATGGAGATATTGCACCAAAAACCAGACATTTGCAGCTAGAATAGTCATTTACCACATTAGCAATGTATAGAGTGTATTTCTGATTAGTTTAAAGTGATCTTCATTGAAAAGAACAGTGCTTTTCTTTCAAAAATAAGGACATTTCAAAGTGACCCCAAACTTTTGAATGGTAGTATATATATATATATATATATATATATATATATATATATATATACACACACACACAAAATGGAATCATTTGCTGACAGCTCAGTCCCCCCCAGTTCAAAAATCCTATCTGCGCCCCTGGAACAACTGTACAACTTTTTTGCCAACAGTGTTAAGAGATGGGCATTATTTGGCAACTTATTGAGCCCAGAGAGCAGGGACATAACCTTGAAACGCCTCTGCCCAACCTGCCGGTCCTCCCACTACGATGCACTTGTTGCGTTCAAGTACAGATATGGAGACATCATTAAAGCTCTCGACAAGCTCTCACTTACAAGTGAGAAAATGAATGAACGAGATGAGGCAGATGCACTTAAAAAGGCCATTACTAAATTTCAGTTCGTATTTTTAATCAGCCTTCAGACAAAGATTTTGGAGTGCACTAATGCCATCTCAGGCCTAGAAATTCATATATTTTTTCACCAGCCAGCCAGACTAGTTACCTTCCAAACAGAAAATCAACTAGCCAAAATTTGTTCATATATGAATTTTACTTCTGTCAAAAATAACGCAAAAGAGAGGAGTTACCATTGTTCATGACTAATGTGCACTTACCGGTATTTCAAGACCCGAGTGTTTTGATACTGTTGTTAAATACATAAATGAGAACAACACAGAGCACCATAATATAATATCAACAAATAATAATATATTGGAAAACTTGGCAACTTGGTGTATGAGTATTGAAAACAAATATACTTACTATCATGACTATAGCACACAAAATATGTCCAACATGCTTTCTGTATTTAACCATTTATGAGAGAGAAAGCATTAGGAGCTTCATATTGACTAGGAAACAACTTGAAAAAAATTAATTATTCCATAAAAATCGTATCGCAGCCAAGGCCTACCCTGCTCCTACGTTTGCTTATAAGTCCTTTGTCGTTTCTCCTTCTCGTACGCTTTATCGGCGGCCTTTTTCTCCTCTTCAGACCGAGGTCGCTTTGTCCCTGTCTCTGGCGGTTTCTGTACACCTTTCAGAAAATTCCACGTTGCAACGTAGCTTTGGCAGATGTAGATGTAAACAACAGAAAAACACGTGTTTAAATGGGCGATAATGTGGCCACATCTATTGAATTTGATAACGTGATGTGGCAGCGGGGGCGTGGCCAAGTGTTGGTCTATGAATGGAGGGTGGAGTCAGGGAAGGTAAGTGGTGGAATCATTGCACCTGATGGGGATTAACCTGTGTTTGTGTGTCTTCCCCAGTGACCACGCCCTTTAAAAGGAGAGGAGAGCAGAGAAAGGGAGCTCTCCCCAACCAGAACACGTGTGTGTTTGCGCGCGCGGGGCTGGGAAGTGATAAAAGGCTGAAAAGCTAGCAATAAATAGTTCATTGAAAATTCAGTTCTGGCCTGCCGTGCTTCTGTGCTCCACCCACCAGGTCCAATACTACACGTGATTACCGCGATATTCAACGAGATGCATTATATGCATGTGCAGTAGTGAAAAAACCGACAGCCTGACTCGTACACGATATGATTCGGAATTCTTCAGTAGTTTCCGTCCTGCCAATAAACACATCGATTAACACAGACACGGCACATGCTTAATATGTGGCGGCTTTAGTTGATGGTGTGTCTGAATCTTCGCTTCATATATATATTTTTTATTTTCAACTAGCCAGCCGGGCTGGCTAGTGACCGGAATTACCCGCCAAATGACAAATTAAGCTGCCTTGGGCGACTGGACCACCGTGAATTTCGAGCCCTGCATCTCAAAGTTACTGCAGGAGAAGACCACTGATCTCCTCAAAGCGTCTGCATTATTGCAGAATGCTGTACGAACTCTACAGGAGTACAGGGAGCAGTTTGATGAGGCAAAGGCTTCCACTCTGGCACTGGCTGTGAAATGGGGCAGTCAAACGCAATTTGTAGCCACCAGGTTGAAAAAAGTGAAGCGCCACTTTGATCACCTTAGCGAAGACAGTTGGCTTTCCGATGCAGAACATTATTTTTGGGTGAATGTGTTCTATGCACGCCTTGATGTAATCATTCAGCAGCTGCCACAAAAGTTTGTCAGTTTAAATCAGACTGCTCATTTGCATCCAAATACGCTCCAGCATGCCAAGGACAAGGAGCTATCTGAAGTGGCCTGTCAACTGTGCGATCACTATAGTCGGGATATTGACTCCAGCTTTCCTGGTCAACTAGTGTCATTTAGGGCTTGTTTCAAGGAGCAGATAGCGAGACACACATTTGTGCTTAGCCTGGCCAGGTTGCTGGTAGTAGATCATCCAGCAGTAACTTCTACATTTAGTGAGGTGTGCACAGCCTTCTTGTTTTTTCTCACTCTCCCCATCTCAGTTGTGACAGCAGAGTGATCTTTCTCCAAATTAAAATTGATAAAAAATTATCTCAGGAGCGCAATGGGTCAAGAGAGACTCTGTGGATTGGCCATTTTATCAATTGAGAATGAGCGAGCAAGAGCGCTTAACATCCCTCAAATAGTCGACGATTTTGCGGAGCGCAAGGCATGTCAAATGCCTTTTTAATGACGAACGCAGGTTTCAGTGTCGGCTTTGTAGTTGAAGACGTGCTTACACAATGAGGGTGTATCATTCATGATTACTGGATTTTTTTTTGTTGTTGTTTCATGTCTATTTGGAACATAATAACAAATGAATGGAAAATACAGGCTATGAAGGCCTATAAAAAAAAAAAAATAAAATAATAATAATAAAAAAAAACCTTTGAGCAAGTTCTGTTCTCATATAGCCTGATTATATGCTGCAGGCCTTCTGTTTGTTTGAAATTTTGCCATGGCTAGGTCCAAAAGTTACGTTCTTAAAAACTGCTTTTTGTTAGATATAGCCTGAGTAGGCTTATATGCCGCAAGCCTTCTAATTTGTTTGCAATTTCGCCATGTGAGGGGGAGCTGATTGGCCCCGGGGCCTTGTGTGCAGTTGTTCCACCACTGATTATTATTATCAGTACTTGAGGAAATTGGGATCATGAACAGGGAAAAAAAATGTACTTCTCTTCAAAATCATGACAAAATGGTCTCACACTTTCTCACACAAGCTCTGATTTGTTGAGGTGATTATTGTTCCCTAATGAGACTACAGTATCACAAGTTTTTGTTCGTGATGTGATTAGAATAGTGTGTATAATGTGAAGCAATGTTAGAGATGTCATCCTGGGTTTCAAATCTACACTACAAACTACTTGAAAACTAATTAACATGCAACTCTGTTGTAATTTGTGGAATTATTTATTTTTTTAGTTTGACTTGCATCTACAAGACATTCTGTGATACTGTACACTGAATGAGATGTTTTTGTGCAGGGAAGTTGTTGATTTGTCTTACTGTGTGGTTCACGAGCGCAGTAATACACAGCTGTGTCTTCAGTCTGCAGATTCCGTCCTCGAATTGTTATTGTGTTAGTAGCAGTGTCTCTGGAGATGCTGAACTTATTTTTCAGTTTCTCACTGTCATCTGTACTCCCACCACTGCTCATTTTTCCAAACCACTCCAGAGTTTTTCCTGCAGGTTGTCGAATCCAATGTGTATGATAGCTCGTAACTGAGTATGAAACCTTGCAGTGGATGCAGAGACTCTGGCCTGGTTGGACTGTCATGGAAGCAGGCTGAGTCAGTTCCTCACCATGCACATCTGTGGAGGAAAACACATGGTGATATCTCACACAATATATGCTGCACATTTATTGTCATTGTCATAAATGAACGAATTTGATAAAGCACTCACAGGAAGCAGCTGCCAGCAGGAGCAGGAGAGATGGAGAGAACATGATGTGTGTTGTTTGTACTGGGATCTTCTCTGTTCTCCAAAGTTTAACAGAGACCATCACCCACATAACTAGAGCGATATCCAGCCCTGATGCATGTATTTGCTTACCTGCTGATGATGGGAGGAGAACGGATTTCAAATTGATTTAAATCATGAGGAGGAGATTCATGTTATGGAGAATGTGTGGCTTTTGAATCGAACAAATATTTTCCATGACAGAAAGTTCTTTACCAACTTCCATTATTTATATATCAATAATAGAGGGAATTATACATTTAGAGAAACTCACAACAAGGATTAGATCCTAAATTTCAGGTGATAATTATTATCTGTGCTTGAGGACATAAATCCCCTCCTGCCCACTTCTGCATTTATTTTTCTTTGCAATATTTTCTCACAAACTCTGTTGGTTCTTTTCCTCACAATATCAAAACTTGAATCCTTGAAACCACAGTGACATGAACAAGGATGAAGCAGAAAACGTGTCACGCAGTATCACATGAGCTCCCAATATGCCATGTTCATGTTTCTGGTCTTTTGTGGCTCATCCATACAGTTTTAAATACAATACCTACAATTCAAAACAATTAGTTTTTATTGCACTTATTTAATTCTTGGGCTCTCATTGGTAACAGGGAGTGATGTTGCATCCCATTCCAACTTTCCAACAGATTATTAGATTCTAATAGAATAGATGAGCCAAAATAATTGGGGATCTTTTATACTGGGCCCCGAATCATGACCAGTATGAAAAGGTGGGCCTCAAAGCAGAAAAGGTTGAGAACCCCTGATTTAGACGATGTCTCTGTCCCTAATTCTGAGAGATAATCATTGGGTTTTTTTCTCATTTCAGAACAAAAAGAAAGTTTCATGAGTTTAACCTCAGGAGAAGTGAGATACTGCCCTCTATAGGTGCAAAAACATTTACACATTTATTTTTACAGTTAGCCCTGTGAGGGGTACTGAGGGGTGCTCAGACTGGGGACTCCATTGTGCTACTGGGGGACTTCAATGCTCACGTGGGCGATGACAGTGACACCTGGAGGGGCGTGGTTGGGAGGAACGGCCTCCCCGATCTGAACCCGAGTGGTGTTTTGTTATTGGACTTCTGTGCTAGTCACAGTTTGTCCATAACGAACACCATGTTCGAGCATAGGGGTGTCCATAAGTGCACGTGGCACCAGGACACCTTAGGTCGGAGGTCGATGATCGACTTTGTAGTCGTGTCATCTGATCTCCGACCCTATGTCTTGGACACTCGGGTGAAGAGAGGGGCTGAGTTGTCAACTGATCACCACCTGGTGGTGAGTTGGATCCGCTGGCGGAGGAGGAAGCTGGACAGACCTGGCAGGCCCAAACGTATGGTGAGGGTCTGCTGGGAACGTCTGGCCGAGCACTCTGTTGGGGAGGTCTTTAACTCCCACCTCCGGGAGAGCTTTTCCCAGCTTCCGAGGGAGGCGGGGGACATTGAGTCTGAGTGGACCATGTTCTCTACCTCCATTGTGGACGCAGCTGTTCGGAGCTGTGGCCGCAAGGTCTCCGGTGCCTGTCGTGGCGGCAATCCCCGAACCCGGTGGTGGACACCGGAAGTAAGGGATGCCGTCAAGCTGAAGAAGGAGTCCTATCAGGCCATGTTGACCTCCGGGACTCCTGAGGCAGCCGACGGGTATCGGCAGGCCAGGCGTGCTGCAGCTCGGGCAGTTGCAGAGGCAAAAACTCGGAACTGGGAGGAGTTCGGGGAGGCCATGGAGAAGGACTATCGGTCGGCCTCGAAGAAATTCTGGCAAACCGTCCGGCGCCTCAGGAGGGGGAAGCAGTACTCTGCCAACACTGTTTACAGTGCGGGTGGGGAGCTGTTGACCTCGACTGGGGACATTGTCGGGCGGTGGAAGGAATACTTTGAGGATCTCCTCAATCCCACCGTCATGTCTTCCACTGAGGAGACTGAGGCTGATGACTCAGAGGTGGACTCGTCCATTACCCAAGCCGAAGTCACTGAGGTGGTTTGCAAGCTCCTTGGTGGCAAGGCACCGGGGGTGGATGAGATCCGCCCTGAGTATCTCAAGTCTCTGGATGTTGTGGGGCTGTCTTGGTTGACACGCCTCTGCAACATTGCGTGGCGGTCGGGGACAGTGCCTCTGGAGTGGCAGACTGGGGTGGTGGTCCCTCTTTTTAAGAAAGGGGACCGGAGAGTGTGCTCCAATTATAGGGGAATCACACTTCTCAGCCTCCCAGGGAAAGTTTACTCCAGGGTACTGGAGAGGAGAATTCGACCAATAGTCGAACCTCGGATCCAGGAGGAACAATGCGGTTTTCGTCCTGGTCGCGGAACACTGGACCAGCTCTATACCCTTCATAGGGTGCTCGAGGGTTCATGGGAGTTTGCCCAACCAGTCCACATGTGCTTTGTGGATCTGGAGAAGGCATTCGACCGTGTCCCCCGTGGTATTCTGTGGGGGGTGCTTCGGGAGTATGGGGTTCGGGGCTCTTTGCTAAGGGCTGTCCGGTCCCTGTACGAACAGAGCAGGAGTCTGGTTCGCATTGCCGGCAGTAAGTCAGACCTGTTCCCGGTGCATGTTGGACTCCGGCAGGGCTGCCCTTTGTCACCGGTTCTGTTCATAATTTTTATGGACAGAATTTCTAGGCGCAGCCAGGGGCCGGAAGGAATCCTGTTTGGGAACCACAGGATTTCATCTCTGCTTTTTGCGGATGATGTTGTCCTGTTGGCTTCTTCAAACCAGGACCTTCAGCATGCACTGGGGCGGTTTGCAGTCGAGTGTGAAGCGGCTGGGATGAGAATCAGCACCTCCAAGTCCGAGGCCATGGTTCTCGACCGGAAAAGGGTGGCTTGCCCTCTCCAGGTTGGTGGAGAAGTCCTGCCTCAAGTGGAGGAGTTTAAGTATCTCAGGATCTTGTTCACGAGTGAGGGAAGGATGGAGCATGAGATCGACAGGCGGATCGGTGCAGCCTCCGCAGTGATGCGGTCGCTTTACCGGTCCGTCTTGGTGAAGAAGGAGCTGAGCCAAAAGGCGAAGCTCTCAATTTACCGGTCGATCTACGTTCCGACTCTCACCTATGGTCATGAGCTTTGGGTAATGACAGAAAGAACAAGATCGCGGATACAAGTGGCTGAAATGAGTTTCCTTCGCAGGGTGGCTGGGCGCTCCCTTAGAGATAGGGTGAGAAGCACAGTCACTCGGGAGGAGCTCGGAGTAGAGCCGCTGCTCCTCCACATCGAGAGGAACCAGCTGAGGTGGCTCGGGCATCTTTTTCGGATGCCTCCTGGACGCCTCCCTGGGGAGGTGTTCCAGGCATGTCCCCCCGGGAGGAGGCCCCGGGGAAGACCCAGGACACGCTGGAGGGACTATGTCTCTCGGCTGGCCTGGGAACGCCTCGGTGTTCTTCCCGAGGAGCTGGCCGAGGTGTCTGGGGAAAGGGAAGTTTGGGCTTCCATGCTTAGACTGCTGCCTCCGCGACCCGGTCCTGGATAAGCGGAAGAAGACGAGACGAGACGAGTTAGCCCTGTGATGACCTGGCGACTTGTCCAGGGTGTACCCCGCCTTTCGCCCGTAGTCAGCTGGGATAGGCTCCAGCTTGCCTGCGACCCTGTAGAAGGATAAAGCGGCTAGAGATAATGAGATGAGATGAGATTTTTACAGTTCATGAAGGATTCTGTGAAATGAAGAAATAAAAGTTTCAAAATCACTAATATTGAAAGAATATCATTTTTATGCAGTTCATTGATCAAACTTACTTTTTGTGTGTTTGAAATGACACAAACTATTAAAACTTCATTCCAGTGAAATTTATTTCAAACATGGGGAGGAGATTCATCTGATGGAGAATGTGTGGCTTTTAATGGAACAGAAACCTCTCTATTAAATACAATAATTTTCAATCAAATATTAAAGTATCAGTGAAACAAGATGGATAAGTTTTGTATCTTGTGGACATTCGGTTATACTGTATGAGGTGTTTTTGTACAGGGACGTTGTTGATTTGTCTCACTGTGGATAACGAGTGCAGTAATACACAGCTGTGTCTTCAGTCTGCATCTTCTGCCCTGTTAATGTTACTGTGCTGCTGGACGTGTCTCTGGAAACCTGAAACCTGCTTTTCAGTTTCTCACTGTAGTAAGTGTTACCACTAGCACATACATATCCGATCCACTCCAGAGTTTTTCCTGCAGGTTGTCGGATCCAGTTTGTACAGTAGCTGCTATCAGTTAATGAATATCCAGACACTTTACAGGTCAGAGTCAGTGACTGACCAGGGGTTAACACCAGGCCCGTTTCAAGCTATTTGGGGGCCCTAGGCGAAGGGGGATCTCATCTCATCTCATCTCATCTCATCTCATCTCATTATCTCTAGCCGCTTTATCCTTCTACAGGGTCGCAGGCAAGCTGGAGCCTATCCCAGCTGACTACGGGCGAAAGGCAGGGTACACCCTGGACAAGTCGCCAGGTCATCACAGGGCTGACACATAGACACAGACAACCATTCACACTCACTTTCACACCTACAGTCAATTTAGAGTCACCAGTTAACCTAACCTGCATGTCTTTGGACTGTGGGGGAAACCGGAGCACCCGGAGAAAACCCACGCAGACACGGGGAGAACATGCAAACTCCACACAGAAAGGCCCTCACCGGCCCTGGGGCTCGAACCCAGGACCTTCTTGCTGTGAGGCGACAGCGCTAACCACCACACCACCGTGCCGCCCCCAAAGGGGGATCTGGGGCCCATAATTATCCCCTCCTCGACGAAAGGCCTTATGGCCGCCTACCCACTGAAGACTTAATAAATAAACATCACACATATTGTAATCATTCTTACGATTTTTACTTAATAAATGAACTCTTTACATTATTATAAATAATTATCAAACCCAATTAAACACAAGAATAGACAAAATACACACACACACACACACACACACATACACACACACACACACACACACACACATATATATATATATATATATATATATATATATATATATATATATATATATATCAAATACAACGTGTAACGTGCTAGAGGGGCGCATGCGTATGTGCTGACCCTCGGTTGTGGCGTGTGGCGAGTTTGTCTTTGTCTGTTTATTTTCTGTAGTAAGTTTGTAAAATGAAGCCAGGTGATAATACATAGGAATCATGCCGGACAGTATGCTGATCAAGAGCGCAACACTGACTTGGATACTAATAATAATCTGGGACACTGTACGCGCTGTCAGGTGCCCAACTTTCGTTACACCTGGGAGGATCTACTGAATCTCCGATATTCCTTCAATGAACCACCAAAACTCCTCTTCAGCCCTCCTGGGATAAATTACTATGGATGGAGCAAAAAGAAGAGAAAGAAACGAGGATCAAGAGGCGGGATTCGGAACAGGATCAAACGGAGGGGAAGTCGCTTCCCTCTCCCGACAGTAACTCTTTCCAATGTGCGCTCACTTCAGAATAAAATGCATGAACTTGCTGCGCTCATAAAGTTTGACAGGGACTTTAGACAAGCCAACCTGATATGTCGAACTGAGACATGGCTGAACGACGATATTAACAACATAAGTTTGGATGGATATTCTCTAGTTCGCTATGATCGGGACACAGCACAGACAGCAAAGCGCATCGGAGGCGGATTGTGTATGTTCATAAACTCCAGCTGGGCAACAAACATCACGGTACGTGACACTAAATGTACTGCCCATTATGAACTAATGACTGTTTCATTTAGACCGCATTATCTGCCCCGAGAATTTGGCCAGATAACAGTCATCCTGGTGTATGTGCCTGGTCCAGATTTCAATCTTGCGGCAGACAGCATAGCCGCCAGTTATAACAAAGCGCTGCGCCACTCAGGTGACGACCCTGTTTTCCTCTTAGGGGACTTTAATAAATGTGATGTCTCCCCACACTTGCCTAATTTGGAACAATATGTCACGTGTACGACAAGACTGAACAAAACACTCGATAAATGTTATGGGAATGTGGAAGGTGCCTACGCTTCCCGGTCCCGCCCCCCTCTGGGGCTGTCAGATCACAACGTCATTCACCTTCTTCCTCAGTCACTAAAGAGGATCAAACCCATTGTAATTCATTGTCAGACCTGGACAGAGAGCTCGGTAGACACACTGAGGGGTTGTTTTGGGGCAACAGAATGGGAACTGTTTTTTAATGACTGTGAGAACAATAATGAACTTTTAATTGACACTATAACCAGTTATATTAATTTTTGTGTGGACTCAGTAGTTGGAACAAAAGAAATCAAAATCTATTCCAATAATAAACCATGGGTCAGTAAAGAACTGAAACACCATTTAAATCTGAAGAAAATAGCCTTCATGGAGGGTAACCTAGAAAAAACAAAAGAACTGACCAAGGAAGTCAGACGGCTAATAAAAAAGGCCCAATTGGATTACAAGGATAAGGTTGAAGGAAAACTGAGGACTGGTAATGCTAGAGATGCATGGAGAGGGTTGAACAAAATGATGGGTAAGGAGAAAAAACACATTTGCCAGTGTAACGAGGACCCTGCCCAGCTAGCAAACAATCTAAACAGATTTTACTCTAGATTCGATATACATGATTTTCAAAAAGAGTGTGACGCTGTCTGCACTGGTCTGATCTCTGACCCAATGATTATTCAAGAACACACAGTAACTTCCATACTCCAGAGGCTTAACTCTCACAAAGCCCCAGGTCCAGATGGACTCAAGGGGAGGGTGTTAAAGGAATGTGCGGCCCAACTAGGTCCAACTATCACCAAAGTATTCCAGCTGTTCCTGGACTGCAACTTCTATCCTCAAGCTTGGAAGACAGCAACTATCATCCCTGTACTTAAAACTCCCCATGCCAAAACAAATAACGACTTCAGACCCATTGCTCTCACACCTATCCTCAGCAAATGCATGGAGCGTCTAATTCGCAATGATCTGACCCACCAGGTAGCAGGATCACTGGACCCTATGCAATTTGCCTATCGTACCAACAGAGGGGTGGAGGACGCCACACTCACCCTCCTACACAACATACATAGTCACCTGCACTATTAAAACAAAAGGTTCCAAATGGAACCTTTAAGGGTTCTATAGCTTGGTACATATATGGCACCCTCAAAAGGGTCTATATAGAACCATTTAAGAGGGTTCAATAAAAAGAACCCTAAATGGTTCTTTATTTAAAAAAAGGGTGCTAAAAAGGCACTTTTATTATGATTGTGATGATGATGATTATTCATATTATTGTTATTGTATTGTAACTACATTTAATATTTTATCATCACATTATAAATGTAAAATGTATAACACTGCAGCTATTATTTTACATAAAATATCCAATTAGAAGGCAAATCTTTAAGCTGTAAAATCATAAAGAAAGGAACAGAGAGGTGGTTTTTAAGACCAACTGTATTGTTAAAAAAAAGTGAAATACACTCCAAAAAGTTCAAACATTTTAAAGTTAAAATAGAGAAAGGAACAAATACAAACTCACTACTAAACTAAAGAATAAAACAGCGCTCATACACATACATATTCAAATACACACCTCCGAAACATTCAAGGTTTTAATTTATTAGGTATTATTGTTAAGGTCTTCATGTTTATTGTGAAGACGTAAAATCATGCAAATTAAAAATAATCATGAACAAATTTGGTTATACAGTTTGAGGACAGGAATAGAAACTGGGGTATTTTGAATTTTAAAAAAATAATGTTCCACAAAACTCAAGGTGTGTCGGATTTGCTTTGGGTACTCCACACCAAAAATAAAATAAATTTCCAAAAGACATTGGAGTGCATGAGGGATGTCCATCTCCCCACTTGTGACAGTGACTCCATCCATCTTGATCGAGACGTTGTTGGAGCATAGGAGGGGATTCACAGCATTGTCAATGACCATGACTGGAAACGGGCTGCATGGCTCCTGTATGAATGAAAACAAAAAGTGTATGTAATGTCCTGATAGAATTTTGGATGTCGTGACAAAAGCAAGAGGGGCAAATTAATTACAGAAAGACTACATACCTCATCCAAGCAGTAGAAAAACTTTGATCTTTCTTTGAAGAGCTCTGGCAGGATGAGGATGGCAGCACTCTTCAGATGATCTAAAATGTCAAAAGAAACCTTGTTTTCATAAAACCATAGTTTTATAGAGGTAATTGAAGGTGTGAGTGGGGAAGAAGAAAAAAAAAATAAAAAATCAGCTGGTGCCATACCATCTGTGGTGGCCTCTGTCAGCCAGGTGGTCAGTTGTTCCTTGTGGTTCCCCTGCTGAGCCGCCCTGATGATGTTTGGCGTGATTGTCGTGAGGGCATTCTGGAGATTTAGCTCCATGTCCTGACCGAACCGCAGCCTCATTTCATAATGCAACTAGAGAACAAATCAACAAACACACACACGCATTTTGAGAGAGAGTGAGGTTGTTTAAGGTTGTCAGTTTGACCAGACTGTCTTTTACAGTATTTAAAATTCGCTTCTCACCAGTTCGGGAATCTGAAAAAAGGGGAACATCTGCATGACTTCGCCTGTTGGCTTGGCCGTGACTTCAACCCTTTTATAAAGAGTGCGCTTCATCCTATCCATGATTTGTGTTAGATCTGGCTGTCGCCGGCGTAGCTCATTATTAATCGCATTTAGATGTTCCTGAAAACTCAGGTCATCCTCCCCAACACTCTCAAGTTCCACTACAATCTAAAAAACATCCACAAGTGAGTAATGTGCAATATACAGGACTCATGCAATGTACAGGAATCATGTGAGCAATGAGCAGTGTTTAAATCACTCATTTTGTGCACCTCTTGTGTTGGATCCAAGCTCCCCCAACATGCCTGGATTGCTTCTGTCCTGCGTCTCTTTGCCCTCTGAAATTAGTGATTAGATAATGGTCAAATTTCTGAACTGCACTGGTAAACAATGACCACACTGACTAGCAAGCTGAAAAGCAGACCCTGATGTTAGTACCTGATATGCAGGTGAGTCCTCCAGAGACTCATGGTCTACACTTCGCTGTTTCTTTGTCCCAAACTTCCTCTTCATCTCCATAACTTTTGGGAAGTTCACCAAGGGAGACCTTTCCTTTTTAAACTTGTTCCTTAAGCACTCCAGCAAGGTATCCTGTACATGTTGACATATAGTTAAGTAACTGAACTAGATATACTGTGTTTGACATAAAGAAAGTTTTAAAAAAGGGTAAGAAAGAACTTACATATCCAGTGCTGCTGTGGTCTCTCAAAAAGGGAAATCTGGTGATCAGACATCCGAGAACATCAGTGTATTTTTTATGGTTAGGGTACCTGAAAATTCACAGAATAAAAGTGTTCTTAAATTAAACCCATTCTGACTATTCCAACATTCCTACTAAAACCAAATAATGAGAACGTGAGTATAGATCAAGACTAACAATACCATGTGTACGTTGTTATGTGGTCAAATAGAACTTGTATTAACAATGCTCTCAAGTGTGATTTATCCTTTTTTTGAAAGATGGATCTTTTCTGTGTAGAGCTTCCTGTAGCTCTGGTGGCATAACAGGCAGGGTATACAGTGCTGGCCATGACACATGAGCTTGTTGACTACAAACATAAATAGAGACAGATACCATTAGTCTTTTTCCTTTTGTCATAAAACATTTTCTCAGAAGGGCGGAGGCATTTAAGTAAGATAACACTGAAGTGCTGTAGACTTACTGAGTATTTGACTCTACAGGTAGTGTGTCACATGTTGGATTGGATTTTCTATAGACAGGAAAGACAACAATTTGGTGTAACAGCATTCATGGCAAGAAATTATCCATTTAATGCTGACAAGTAATGTAATTCGGTAATTACTGTGCTGATGATGTGCTGCGCAACTTCTCCAACTCTTTCAAAAACAAGACCTGGTGTTTCATGATGGGAAACAGTTTTTCTACCATCCGCTCTGTTAGTCCCAGTAGTGTTTCCCCATCAATCTGTTGTTCTGTTGATATAAGAATTACAAACAATGCATTTCCAATAAGGGGATAGTTATACAGTAGGCCTACCTATATAATTTTTAACAAATCGATTTTTAAATTGTAAATCCACTTTTAGGCAGGATTTTACCTCTGCACGCAATGATGAAGTGGAAGGAACATGTTATCATCAATGATATAGCTATCGAGAGAATGATAATCTTTTTCATCCCCTGGATGAACAACAACCCATTCCTTTTGTTCCTCCAAAGAGAAGGCATGGTAGTGACAACTGAAATTCTTGGGGGTACGTAATTTTCCAAAGATAAGCCAAAGACTTCTGAACTGAATAAGCTTCGCTATTCTCATGAAGATGGGAATGTCCTCCTCTACCACATCAATTACGATGTTGTCACCTTCTTTGTACGTACAGTTGTTGGTCAGTAGAGTGCTAACAACTCCTACTCTCTCATGTGCTGGTATGTCTTCAACACCACTCTTTAATGCAATACCTTCCTGAATGTTCAATGGAAGAGAAGCGAATGGGACTTGACGTTCACCTTCAGTGTATGAGCTCTGGTGGAGAATGTCCAAGGATGTCAATTCCCAACACTGGCGCAGCTGGTGTCTTTTAGCTAGGGTGTGACAAAGATTTTTGAAGTTGCTGGTGTTGTGGGATAACCTCTTAAAATACTGATGTTTACCCTCAAAGCGCATGCACCACAGCTGTTTCAGTGGACCAAATTACAACATCAGACGAGGATAGTGAATAAGATAGTGCAATTTAGGGGTGAAGGTCTCTGGGAAAACAGTCTTGAAAGAGGAGAGAAATTCACCAATTTGAAGAGTGAGGAAAGGAATAGTGCTTTTCCTGACGCAGGGAGCGAGGATTATGTCACCTATTTCTCTGCACTTGAGATAAATATCCCAGTGTGTGTCACCTTCTGGAATATAATGGCCAATAAGGAGTGGTAGAATCCGGAATAAACACAGGTTTTGTGCTGCTGATCCAGTTAACTTCTGTTTCAGTACACTCTGCGGTAGTGTCTGTGGAATGTTACCTCTATCATTTTTCCCAATCTTGAATGCTTCCAGCTCTGAGTTAATGTCATTCAGTGTCACAATTTTCAACTGATGAAGTGCAGTGATGACTTTACAAACAACAATTGGTATGACACCCTCTAAAAAATCATGCATTAAATCTGGTGGAAATTGTCGTGTGACATCAAAGTAGTTCAGCTCAGTGAACGGACACTCCTTCACTACACCATAGGTCTGTTTTGTTAACTGATTGTTTTCTTCGAGGGCAGTTAGGTGGTACTTGTGGACATCTGAAGACCTAATTTGAACTCCTTCTTCATTAACATGGGTCTTCAAGTCGCTATATGCGGTCATGCAAAATCTGCACACACGGCCACTGTTAAAACAGCATGTGAATCCTGCTAAGTAGTGGGCAGACAAATTGTCAGCAGAAATAGTTGCTAGAGCCCCCTTCAAAACATGGTGTCTGTCATCCACACAAATGTCAATTCCCTTTGTAAATAACTCCTTCAGATCAAGTAGGAGAGGACGTAAAATGTCCTTATGAGGATACTTCTGAAAGAGCTGATGTCGAATCAAAAGACACAGATGTATGTGCCGTAATTGGGACTTGTATTTTTGTTCAAGATTTCCAATAGTAAAGTAAAAGGCCGTTACTTTATGTATTGCTTTTTTAGCACCTAATGGATTAACAACTTCAAATTCATCGGTGTATAGGTGAATACGCAGAATACTTGGATCACCACAAAATGGTGGAGTTTGGAAAAAAATACCGTCCGTGAAATCTTCCAAAAAATCATTTGAAACCTTCTCACATCCTCTTTGAAAAGAATAAAAAATGTCCTCTTTCTCCAAAAAAACCTTTAAAACATCATTCAGTGGCACATATTGGAAACTGTCTTCCTTTCCCCTGCTATTAATATCAAGGACATAGCGAATTGGCTCCACAAAATCCAGATTCTCCCTACTAAACTGTATTAATCTGTACTCAGATTTAACATACTCAAATGCACGGTCAAAAACAGTTTCATTTGACAGTAGATTGTCCAATTCCTCATGGTCTTTTAATCTGAAACCCGACTGATCCAAGTGGAACTTAATGAGATCATTGTAATGTTGCTGAAAAAATTGCAGTACAAATTGAAGATTTTCAACAATTGTGTCTTGAGTAATTTTGGGGAGGAGGTGCTTCTCTTGAAGATTTAGGGCCCGTTTACACGAGGACGCTGTCGGGTAAAAACGACTAAATATTTTATCGGAAGTGCCTTTCGTCTACACGAGGACGGCGTTTCTGAGGCTGAAAAACGGAAAAAATTGAAAACGCCTTCCAAAGTGTTTCGATTACGTTCATTATGTCTTATATTAAATATAGTTAGTTTTTTTTTTTTTTTTCTTTTTTATCAGACATCTAATTTTTGGGTTTGTTTACCTGACATGTTTCGACGTACAACTTCCGTCTTCCTCAGAGTGTCACCGGATGTTAATTGGTGACGCATCTTTTATCAGCTGCTGTTTCTGAAGGCGTGGCCTTCCTGTCTGGATTGACAGGTCGGTCACGCCTTATACTGTCTGTTCGTCCCCTGCAAGATGTGACTCCAGACACAAACCAGGAACACCATTACGCCCCATAGTAGATAGCATTGGTTCAGTCACATACAACTTATCAAAAGCACTCACTGAAATAATTAAACCATTACTAGGACTCACAGACCAACACTGCAAAAACTCAAAACATCTGGCAGAAGAACTAAAAAACATCAAAATGCAGCAAGATGAAGTTTTTATTTCACATGATGTCATATCTCTTTTCACCAGAACACCCACGGAAGCCACCATACAGATAGTACAAGACAAATTAAAAACAGACAGGACGCTCAGGAAACGCACAAACCTCACCGTACAAGACATCACTCAGCTCCTTCAATTCATCGCCACATCCACATACTTTCAGTTCAGGAATACAATCTACAGACAGAAGGAAGGTTTTGCCATGGGAGACCCACTATCAGCCATCATGTGCGGCTTTTTCATGGAGGATCTGGAGCAGAAAGCACTCACTACAATACCAGCAGAATACAGGCCAACACTCTGGAAACGGTATGTGGACGACATATTGGAAAAAGTAAAGAGGGGACACACTCAACAGCTCACCGACCATCTCAACACCATAGACAATACCGGCAATATAAAATTCACACATGAAGAAGAAACGGAGCAGTCAATAGCATTTTTGGATTTAAAAATACAACACACAGAAGATGGGGACATCAAAATAAAAGTACACAGAAAACCCACACATACCGACCAATATTTAAACTGGACTTCCGAACACCCCATAATGCACAAAATATCCGTAGTTAGAACATTACATGAACGCACAGCAATAATTACAGATCCACAGGACAAAGAACAGGAGGAACAACATATACAACACGCACTGAAGGCATGTCAATATCCACAATGGGCAATATCCAAAGGGGCGGAACAGGTTAAGAACAACAAAACACAGAAGAAAGAGAAAAAACAAACTAACAAACAAGAACACAGGGGAGTAGTGACATTACCATACATCAGGGGAATAACTGAACGCATTCAAAGAGTAATGAGGAAACACAATGTTAACACACCGGTCAAACCACACACAACACTCCGTCAGATCCTGGTGCATCCCAAAGACAGAATACATCCGGACAACAGATGCAACACCATATATGAGATTCCATGTAAATTATGCAATAAAACTTATATTGGGGAGACAGGAAGGAGTTTCAACACAAGAAAACATGAACATAAGAAAGAGTGCGAAAAGGAGACAGCTACAAGACAAACCCGAACAATAAAAGAAAAGGCACAACAGGAAAATTATAAGTCAGCTATAACAGATCACTGTAAAAGGGAAAACCACATTATGGACTGGGGGAATGCCAGAGTCATCCGCACAGAAGATAACAAACATCAGCGCTGGATCAGGGAGGCCATAGAGATCCGTAAGCGAAGCCCGAGGACCATCAACCGGGATGAGGGAGCATACATGCTCTCCCATACCTGGAGTCACATCTTGCAGGGGACGAACAGACAGTATAAGGCGTGACCGACCTGTCAATCCAGACAGGAAGGCCACGCCTTCAGAAACAGCAGCTGATAAAAGATGCGTCACCAATTAACATCCGGTGACACTCTGAGGAAGACGGAAGTTGTACGTCGAAACATGTCAGGTAAACAAACCCAAAAATTAGATGTCTGATAAAAAAGAAAAAAAAAACTAGCCTTCCAAAGTGGATAAGTTAAAAACGGCCCCCGTTGCATATCCGTCTAAACTACCCAATACGCGAAACTCTGCTCGGATCTGCTCACGTCGGGTACGCGTTTACGTCATACATATGTCATATACTGTACATGCCAGCCCGGGAAGTAAGAAAGTAAGTAAAAAAGTAAGAGCATGTCTGATTACATCGATCCAACGGACCTTCAAGCTGCTCTGGCAGCTTTAATAAACGTCCAGGAGTCCTTCGAACATCTACACCGAATCTGCACATATACCGTTAATGAACAGAGGCGGGTATAGTATGCTCTTACTTTTTTACTTACTTTCTTACTTACCATAGCCAGAGTAGTCAAAGTTTTCGCGGCGCAGATGTGCAGATCAGACAAGACGGAAGATGTTGCGCATGCGTGCAGACATAGCGGAGGTCTTTCACAGCACCGCCTGGCATGCACATCTGTGACAGAGCGCAATGCGTCTGTCACTAAACAGCGGTTCCTCCCGCTGGTCATGTTTCAATGGTCAAGTGCAATGGACTAAACCACAGTTGCAAAGACATTCCAAATACAATCTGTGTTGTATGTTTGTTGTGGGTTTGGTAATGGGGGCTTTACAAGTATGTTTTGTTACGGGTACATTTGTTACAACTTTTCATAGTAAAAGACGCGACACAGGTTTAAACAGCGCAAGCATTTATTAGTTTTCACTATAAACAATAGCGTGTAAAGATTCATTAAGTGCGCACGTTTAACATCTGAATCCTTTTCTGCTAGAGTTTATCTAACATCAGCCAGAAATGTTTGGAGCCATTTACCTGCTGTAGTCTTCCGGGTGCGGGACCAAACCAGAATGCAGGTCTGAAAGCGCTTTTCCAGGTTTCTTCCGCGATGCGCGGGAAAGCAGCTCATTAGAGCAGAGAGAAATGGTCTAAAAATCTTAAGTAAGTGTTTGTTGTAATATTTAAGGTCTGCACATTGTTGTAGGAGTGTAATGCATGCAGTGAAAATGTTTAGAACTGTTAAAATCTGTCTAGATGTGTGGATTGATTTTAATTGTGTTAAGACTGTGCCGTAGTCTTTTAAATATGCGCTGCACTATTCATTCGGGAGACAGCCTCGGCAGGGAGAGGACGCATGACTTGAGCTCTGTGTGAGTAATGCCAGAGTAGCCTAGCTTGCGTGGGCATTTTGTCCCAGAATTTTTTTTTTTGGTTTTGTCATCAGTGTTTTTTTGTTTGTTTGTTTGTCCTGTTTGTGTTAACTGCCGGCTTAAGAATAAAAAGAAAACTATTTTTGTACAAGAATTTTCCTTGTTTTGCTCATCATTCTGACTGACTACTCCATCCACTCGGCACACTCTATTACAACATCCAATTGAATTCCACACATTTATGCGTCACCGTATAGACGCAGATTTCCTCCTTGAAAACGGTCGTGTAGACGCGGAAAAAAGTGAGAACAAAAACGGACTTTTGCGTTTTTGTTTCAGACCGTCCCCGTGTAAAGTGAGCCTTAATATAAAAAGTGCCACATGCTTCTGAAGACCTGAGAGCAAAGTATTTAAATCCACCTGCTCGCTGTCATTTTCAATAGTAGATTGGTCTTCTACATTTTGGTCTACATCAGAGTCCGATTCAGGTTCCGAATTGATTTCTTCATGAGGCACAGTTTTTGTTTGCACATAGTTCCTGTGGTGTCTGTATAAGTGTATCCTCAAGGCTCCAACACTTTTGTATGTTTTTCTGCATGCCTCAACAACACATTGTGCTTGGAAATCAGGTTGGTGTTGGTGCGTGAGCTGCAAGTGGCTGAGATATTTTGGGATAGTGAACTTCACAACACTACAAAATCCACATCGAAAAAAACGCTCCATTATCATAAAAAATTGGGTGTGTTACCAAAGAAGATCTGTTTAGCCTCGCTTAAAGAATTCTGCTCCAGCCACAGACAGACCTCATGGGTGGACCACGCATCAACCATGTTTCCTAGAAAGAATATACACACACACACCACAAAATTGTGAAAGTGCTCAAAATTCTGAATGTACTTCACAGCACTACAGGGTGTCAAAAAAATACTCACTTTAAATCATTGCAATGTAGGTGTTAAATAAATAAATAAATAAATAAATAAAAATAATTTCAAGGTGCAGTATTTATAGACAGCATTTTGTTGTTTTGTCACCACCTGTTTTCGAACTGACATCCTGACATTGCCAGTTACACACAATTCTCTTGGTACTTTTGTGCATTCACTTTCAAAGGCTACATTCACTTTCACTGACTGATGGAGCAGGTCTCATATAGCAGCACTTTAGACATCAGGCAGTGGCAGAACAATAAAGTGTATCTGTACATTCCATTACACTATGGAAATTACATGGATTTAAATATATGTGGCATCTTGGCCCTCATAAACGCTCATACACACAACGAAAACAAATAAAACACAACATGTATGATACTCCCTGTTGTATCCAGTAATGTTGACATCTGTAGCCTTTTTAATGCCAGTGAACAAAAGTTATATATCCGCTAGCTAACAAGCTAACATCTGCGGAGCTGACGTTGACAAAGTTAACGCCCCTTGACGTTCAAAACCAATGACTACAACATTTACACACACGACACACCCCTTGACGCTCAAACAAACACCACTTCACGTTATTAAAGGGAAAGCACCACTTAAGGTATTTTTCATTGGCGTTATAAAGAAAATACACGGAAGGACAAAAATCGTAGTCACTTACCAATGAACGCTTGAAGTGAATGGTTGCCGTTGGAAAGGTTCGTTGGAAATCAAATAAATCTTCACGTGCCTAAAATAGCACCTTTCGCTGGAAAAGGTTCCATTTTCCCTGAATTGAACTCACAGGGTTCTATATAGCACCCCCAAGAACCTTTTTTTCTAAGAGTGTGGATAAACCAAAAACTCATGCCCGCATTCTCTTCATGGATTTCTCCTCAGCTTTTAATACTGTGCAGCCACACCTCCTCTTACAGCGCCTCTGTGACCTGAAAGTTAGTAGTGGCCTAGTCCTTCTCATCAGGGACTTTCTGAGAAACCGGCCCCAGCGTGTGTGTATTAACAACTGCCTCTCTGACTCTCTAGTCCTCAACACCGGTGTTCCTCAAGGATGTGTATTATCACCCCTGCTTTTCTCCATATACACAAACGAGATACAATGCAACAGTGATGACCTCTCCCTCAAGTATGCAGATGACATGGCCCTAATTGCTTGCCTGCGGGACACAGACAGCTCCCCCTACCTGCAGTACATCAACACCCTGGCTGCATGGTTTGATAGCAGCTTCCTGGATCTCAACGTCACCAAGACCAAGGAGATGTGGCTGGGAAGCAGCAAGAAGGGAGGCAACAAAGATTCTGGGCATGCCTTCAGGCCAATCAGCATGAAGGGTCAGGAAGTGGAGCAGGTCACTCAATTCAAATACCTTGGAACAATAATAGACAGTCAGTTACAATTTCAAGAACATGTGGACTATACATTCAAGAAAGGGAGACAGCGCCTGGCTCTTCTGAGGAAACTCAGGAACCTGAACACTAGTCAGCGGACAATGACCATGGTCTACAAATCACTGACAGAGAGTGTGCTGACATTTAACATCGTGTCATGGTATGGGCACCTCTCTGTCAAACAAAAAAACACACTGGTACAGATTGTCAACCAGGCTGGAAAAATTATTGGACACAAACAATTGCAACTTTCACACCTATACACACAGGCTCTAACAAAAAAAGCATTTCAAGTCTACCAGGACCCCACTCACCCTCTACACTGTGCTTTCCAGATGCTGCCATCAGGACGGAGACTTAAAGTCCCAATGACTAGGAAGAATGGTTACAAGTGGTCATTTATTCCATCAGCTGTGACCATTCTCAACAAAGAACTGCCTAAGCGATAGTGACACATTATAGTTAGTTAGGTTGTGCATCTTAAGTTTTTAGTATTAGTATGGTGTTTCTACATCTTTTTCTTTTAACTTTTTAATATTTAACTGAGTGAAATGGACAGAGTAACTGTTCCTTAAGAACACTTTTTCTTCCCCATTTATTTATTTATTGAGTATTATGCTGACTGTGATGTATGTTTGTCTCTGTGTGTCTTTTATGCCACTACTAAAGAGAAATTTCCATTTCATGCAAGTTTAGTGGACAATAAAGAAGTCTAAGTCTAAAATATGAAAATAAGACAAAGTAATATAAAATGTGCAAATAACACAACACTAAATATTTACAGTATATACACAAGTAGAAATAACTTCAAATGGTGATTAAATGATTACAAACATGAATAAGAATCTTAACAAGAACCAGCACACACAGAAAAGTGCAAAAGGTATAGAAAAACACAAAAATTTAAGAATACACAACTAGAATCATGGGCAAAATGTCTAAAACTGCTGCTTGCGGGCTTTGGCTTCAGCAACGGCAGCCACAATACCCTCCACGTCCAAAGACCTGCGGACATCACATTCAATTGACATCAGTGCCAGTCCGGAGAGCCTCTCTTGGCCCATGGCGGACCTCATATAGTTCTTAATAAGCTTCCGAGCTGAAAAGCTCCTCTCACTTGAGGCAACTGACACAGGAAGTGTAAGAAGTAAACGTAGTGCAATGCTTAAATTGCTGTACAAGTCTAGTAGCTTCTCACTGTATATGTAGTCAAGCATGTCAAATGGGCAGGTGGATGCATTATCTGGGAAAGTGTGGACAGCAGAATTGATCTCCAGTGCTAAGTCCTCTGCGTCAATATCCGACCAAGGTCACAAACGTAGCCTATTTATGTAAAAAAGAGCTTTCTTGTGAGCCATCCCCTGTCCTACTCCATTCATGCTCATGACACACTAGCTACTTCTGATGAAAGCCATGCAGATCGCTGAAACTAACTCTGACTATGACATTTTGATAAACACAATAAGTTAATCTGGGAGAAGTTGACAGTCTTTCACCTATTTGTGTGGCATATATTAGAATTTTTAGCCAGTCCTTGCAAGTTTGTAAGCCTGTTGTGTGTGACAACGTTTACATCACTGTTATAAACACTGTCTACAAGATAACTACCATTAACGTAAGCTAGCTACCAAATTTGCTTGTTGACCCGCTTGGTATTAATGAGTGTGTATATTCTCACTTACCAGTGTCTTGTTTTTTTCTGTCTTCCTCTTCCCTTTTCTTCTTTCTCCCTGAGGGGTAATTTCGCTTCATATTTGATTTTGTTTTTGTTTTTTTTGCCGCGGAGCTCTGCAACCACTTGACTGTACGGAGATGGGCATTGAGGGGTTGACAACAGACTGTCATTGCACTTTTCGGCCAAAGCATGTAGGGAGGCGCTGTTGTGCATTAGGGGGCCCCCCTTGGAACTAGGGTATTTCAACAAGTGTCATTAGGCGCTGCCGCGCTCAAAAAGTTGTCATTGCTATTGAATACATAACCAGTCGTTTGGCAGCGGGGGCCCTTCGAGGGCTGGGGCCCTAGGCAATTGCCAAGTCTGCCTACCTTGTTGCAACGGGTCTGGTTAACACTGTAGATCCGGTCTGGATCAGCTCAACACAGTGAACACCTGGGAAAGAAAAGTTATTTTAATGTTGGAAAAGCAAAAAGCTCTCAGTAAGAAAAACTGTATTAAATGTCAAATGTAAAAACACTTACAGTGTACAGCTGCCAGCAGCAGCAGCAGGAGGGATGTAGAGATCATGGTGTGTGTTGAAGCAGAAGAAGTAAAAGCTCTTGGTCTTCACTGCCTAAATATATAACAGGGAAGGACATTTGCATGGAGACACTCCTTATCTTCAGGGAAATTTGATGGTTTCTTTGATATGAGAAAATCTCCCTTCTCTCAAACATCTCTAATCTGTGAGTTTAAAAAATAATAATTTGGACCAAATATTTGAACAATTAAAAAAATGAAAACAGTTGTTCAGGGGTGAGCTTATGGACTATTACCTGTTTTCAGGTGAATTTATATGAAGCAATCACATGAGAATATCACCTCATTTCGGAATGAATAAAACAGAACAGTTATAGAGTGTGCAGTTATAGAAAAATAATCAACGATGGGGGGAATTGAAAAAAAAAACAACTCAAAGAAATCCACGAGAAGATTCACTTTTTATTTAGAAATTTAAAATGACTGCATTCCATTTTCTCTCAGCATTCATTCATTCATGCCCATACAAAAATGCAGGTGTACAGAGCCTGTGTCATCAGCACACTCCTGTATGGTAGTGAAACCTGGACACCATACTCATACCAAGAGCGGCGGCTAAACAGCTTCCACCTTCCCTGCCTGAGGCGTATACTGGGTATCATCTGGAGGGATAGGATCACCAACACAGCAGTCCTGGAGAGAGTGCAGCTTCCCAGCATGTACTCTCTTTTGAGGCGGCGACGTCTCCGCTGGCTGGGCCATGTCCGGCGGATGGACGATGGACGAATCCCGAAGGACATCCTCTATGAGGAACTGTCATCTGGCAAGAGACAAACTGGTCACCCCCAGCTTCGCTACAAGGACGTCTGTTAGCAAGACCTCAAGTGCTTCAACATCAGCCCTGTCACTTGGGAAAATGCAGCTCAGGACCGCCTTCAGTGGCAGCAGAGAATCCGCAGGGGGCTGCTAGAATATGAAACCACCCTGGCTCGTTACCAGGAAGCAAAGAGGACAAGAAGGAAGCAACAACAGGATACCACCACACCACCAACATTAACGGAACTGATCTATGCATGTGACATCTGCGGCCAAGTCTGCCTCTCACGGATTGGTCTTCTCAGCCACAGCAGACGCTGCGCGAAAACCTAACTCCAGGCACAAGAAATCCATGGTCTTCCGAGACTGCCATGCCGATGAGTGACGTGAACAAGGATGAAGCAGAAAACATGTCATGCAGCATCACATGGGCTCCCAATACACTGCCATGTTCATGTTTCTGGTCTTTTGTGTCTCCCACAAGCTTCATATCTGACCACATGCTCCTGTGACTTTATTAGAGCTGATTCCCATCCTGATGCACACCGCAAGATTGTACTTTTCTGATAACTTTTTTTTTTCAAAATCAAACTAATTCCAGTCACATTGTTGGACATCAGTTCTCTCTCAGTCATTTTAATCTCTCAGTCCTTTTAACCTCAACATGTTGGGCAGATGTTGTTGAAGTAGAGAAAGAGTGCCTCTCAGAGGACTTGAAGCAAAATGAAAAGCAGAATGTTCATGCATTTCTAATGTTGCTGCAGATCTCTCAAACCCCATTTTCTGGAAAATTTGGGATATTTTCCAAAATGCAATAAAAACAAAAATCTGTGATTTGTTAATGAACGTGGGCCTTTATTTAATTGACAAAAGTACAAAGAAAAGATTTTCAATAGTTTTACTGACCAAATTCATGATATTTTCTGAATATGAACAAAGTTAAAATTTGATGCCTGCAACACACTCAAACTCGTTGGGACAGAGGCAAAATAAGACTAAAATGTTGATACGATATTCAAGTACCACTGTTTTGGAAGATTCCACAATAAGCAGGCTAACTGGAGAGATGTGACATGGACAGAGCTGCAGGAGGACCAAGTTCAGGGCCAATGCTCTGTGAAGCCTGAAAACAAACAAACTGCAATCCTTCTGAATTTTGTCTGTTTTCTTGCCACTTAGTTTTTTGATCAGTTTCTGTCCTGTTTCACAGCATAGTTTTCTTCCCTCATGTCCTTCATTCAATAAAAATACCAAAATTGTTTTCAAACCTTGTGCTTTACATTTCATTCCAGTTGTGTTCTGTGCCGTCAGACACACTGAATGAGTTGATGATTAAAGTCTCTGATACCACAGTGCTGTTGAATTCTCAGTTCTGATTGGTCAGAAGGTGTTGATTAATTTTCTATAACAGCAGCTCTGGCAGTCGTCCTGGCTGCAAGGTTGATATCTTAATGGCGCTCCCTACCAACGGATATAAAATGTGTGTGATTGACATGGTCAGGTTTTCTCTGATGAGATGTTTATTTAGCCTTCAGGGAAGGAGTCTCCAGTGTCAGCACTTTGTAACAGTCAGAGGTAAAAGTATAACTCAGCTTTTCAGAAAGTCTTCAGAAGGGAAGGGTTTATAGTTTCTCAGTGACAGAACAAGCTGCAGCTTCATGAGGGAGAAACAAGAGAGAGGCTGGTGAGGGACCAACTGCTGATACTGCTCTAACGGAAGTGATAAAAGGAAATAACTTGTTTTGTGGACGTTTCATCAGATTACTTGTCACTGTCACAAATAAAAAAAGTATATAATGTCTGGAATTCATAAAAAAAGCAATTCTTCCCAAAATGCTGTGATATCAGAGGAATAAAACACTGTTCATTGTGGATCCAATGACAGAGTGATAAAGTCCTGCTTTACTAGTAAATAAACAGACAAGCAGGGTTTATAGATACAGTCGGGAAGATGAACGTCTCAGGAAGGGTTTGGGTGTGTTTTATGCACTTTGGAAATCTTTTCAGTTGTGTTTAATATCTATGTGTTAATTTATTTCTTTTTTTCATACCATGCCTGAAATTTATCTTGTCCCTTCTTTCGTACACTCTCTGATGTTTTGTTTCTTTTCTAATTATTTATTTCTATCTTCCTTTTCTTTTCGAGTTTGCTCAGATAAAGCCGTGACATACCGTTCCGGTCTCCCCTCAACAAGGGCTGCGTCCAAAGTTGGCCTGAAGTAACCTTCCTGGCAGGTGCAGGCAGTTCAGGTTAATCAGTCTGGAGAATTCTGGGTAACTGATTTCTCCTGCTTGGCTGCTCTCACTGTGCACCGCTGCCCCCTCTGCTGGCTGCTGGTAGTGGAGTGCAACCTCTTCCAGTTCCAGGAACATCATCAACTTCAGAGAGGGAAGAGTAACTCAGCAACACTTTGTAACTCCACCCTCTTGATGATTATGTTCAGCATGTTTCCAAGTGTTTTATTGTTTCCTCGGGTAGAATATTTAATATTTGGGAGAAAAAAAATTCCCTGATATGTTCTGAAGTGGGCGGCACAGTGGTGTAGTGGTTAGCGCTGTCGCCTCACAGCAAGAAGGTCCGGGTTCGAGCCCCGTGGCCGGCGAGGGCCTTTCTGTGTGGAGTTTGCATGTTCTCCCCGTGTCCGCGTGGGTTTCCTCTGAGTGCTCCGGTTTCCCCCACAGTCCAAAGACATGCAGGTTAGGTTAACTGGTGACTCTAAATTGACCGTAGGTATGAATGTGAGTGTGAATGGTTGTCTGTGTCTATGTGTCAGCCCTGTGATGACCTGGCAACTTGTCCAGGGTGTACCCCGCCTTTCGCCCGTAGTCAGCTGGGATAGGCTCCAGCTTGCCTGCGACCAGTGTAGAAGGATAAAGCGGCTAGAGATAATGAGATGAGATGAGATGTTCTGAAGTGATCAGGACAGAAAAAAGACAAACTTCTATATTATGAAAAGGTTGATGTCCAGCTCTTAAACCTCATTTGTCCCTGTGCTTCTCTAGTGCCATAATAGCAGAGCTCCAGCGGAGCACCATACCTAAGAAAAAATGGTAAACCTATCGAGTCGATTTTTTGTGGTTTGTCCATGTACGTGTCCCACCACTCATACACACCGCCTAGTGGTCAGTGTTAGTAATTACCACTCATACACACCGCCTCGTGGCCAGTGTTCATAATTACCAGTCATACACACTGCCTAGTGTCCAGTGCTCGCAAGTAAAGAAATAAAACAAAAGAGACTGGCTATGATATAAGAAAATTCTACAACCCAGAAACAGATGGGAGCTCCGTTTTTAAGCAGTACCTAAGTCTATATATTACACAGCTGTGTCTTCTGTCCTCACGCTGTTCATGTGCAGATACACCTGCATCTTACTGTTGTCTTTGGAGATGAAGTGGCCATTAACTGCACTCGAGTAATATTTGTTAATTCTGCCCTGTGAGACAGTTGCAACCCATTCCAGCCTTTTTCCATTTCCAGGCACCTGTCTGATCCAAGCCATGTAATAGCTCCTAAAATCAGTTTCTGAGACTGATCAGGTTTGATGATCACTGAATCAGACTCAATTAGTGTCTGAAAAAACAGCTCGAGTTCAGTGACATTTAATTGTCATTTATCTTGGATGTACTGTGTATTCTTTGTATTATGTATTAAATGTACTGACTCCCAGTCACCATAACTTTCTCAGACTTGTAATTGCAACATGGAGAGTTGAAGGTTAAAAAAATATAAAATTTTTACTCATGATCCTCAGCAGTAGTCTTCCTGTCACATTAACCACAACAGTAAATGTTATGATATCCTGCAGCCCCTTCATCTTGTCGACCAACAGAAAAACTGTTATTTTACACTTCCTTACATTCTGCAAACTCAGTCACCACCTTTACTTCAATAAAGCTGGACCGTCAAAGAGCAGATCCGGCCAGTACAGCCTCATCTGCAACCATGTGGCTCCTTTATTCCCTGGTGCTGCTCGTCACTGCGTCCTGGAAGTTCACACATCTGTTGTAGTATCCATTCTTGTACTTTGTGTATTTGTTGTTGAGATATTTTCAAGAAATTAAATTACTGTTTTTTTTGTTTGTTTTGTTTTGTTTTTATTGCAGTTGCATTTGGTGCAATTGATTTTGCTCAGCCAGGTCATGTGATTGTCCAGCTTGGACAGGCTTTGACCATTGGATGTAAAGTGTCTGGATATAGCTGGAATGATAGCAGCTATTGTACAAACTGGATCCGACATGCTCCAGGGAAAAAGATGCAGTGGATTGGATGCACTTGTAGCAGTGGAAGCACAGGGTGCACAAATTATTATGAATGCTTGAGAATATTGGATCATGATCGTGGAAAAATTCAACTTCTCTTCAAAGTCATGAGAAAATGCTCTCACACTTTCTCACACATGATACACAAACTCTGATTTGTTGAGGTGATTATTGTTCCCTACAGCATACTGTAACAAGTTCTTGTTAGTGATGTGATTAGGGTATAATTGTGTGTTTCATGTGCAGCAGTGTTAGAGACGTAACACTGTGGTTTAAAATCTCTGCCGCAAACGAATAAAAAAATGAACATGAAACTCTGTGGTAATTTGAGATTATTTATTTTTTAGTGAGACTTGGATTGATAAGTTTTGTATCTTGTGGACATTCTGTTATACTGTACACTGTATGAGGTGTTTTTGTACAGGGATGTTGTTGATTTGTCTCACTGTGGTTCACGAGCGCAGTAATACACAGCTGTGTCTTCAGTCTGCATGTTCTGCCCTGTTAATGTTACTGTGCTGCTGGACGTGTCTCTGGAAACCTGAAACCTGCTTTTCAGTTTTTCACTGTAGTAAGTGCTCCCAGCAGACCATATACCTCCGATCCACTCCAGAGTTTTTCCTGCAGGTTGTCGGATCCAGTGTGTAGCGTAGCTGCTATCAGTTAATGAATATCCAGACACTTTACAGGTCAGAGTCAGTGACTGACCAGGGGTTAATACTGTGGATCCGGTCTGGATCAGCTCAACACAGTGAACACCTGGGAAAGAAAAGTTATTTTAAATGTTGGAAAAAGAAAAAGCAATAAAAATGTGTATTAAATGCAAATGTAAAAACACTTACAGTGTACGGCTGCCAGCAGCAGCAGCAGGAGGGATGTAGAGATCATGGTGTGTGTTGAAGCAGAAGAAGTAAAAGCTCTTGGTCTTCACTGCTTAAATATATAAAAGGGAAGGACATTTGCATGGAGACACTCCTTATCTTCAGGGAAATTTGATGAATTCTTCGATATGAGAAAACCTCCCATCTCTCAAACATCTCTAATCTGTGAGTTTAAATGTAGAATAATTGAAAACATTGTGTCATCTCTGTTTGTAGATCGATCTATCAGTCCTGTTTGTGTTTATATTTTAACAAATAAGAAGCTGAAGGCAGTTGTTAATGAGTGAGTTTATCAGGTGTTTTCAGGTGAATTTATTCAAAGAAGATGAAATTCTACTTTTTTTCATGAATAGTTCTGTTTAATTTGTACCCTTACATAATAAATGCATCTTGTCCTGTTTCTGAGAAAGCTCACACACCACAGAAGGATGTCGTTCCATAATACACAACTGTGTCTTCACTTTCTGTCCGTATCGAGTTTTAATTTGTCCAACCTGTGCTGTGGATTTTCCTTCATACTGAGATCAGATGACGTGATGAGACCATACGAGCAACCTCACTTTATTATCAATCTCTCAAGTGAAGAACAGACTCTTACACAGTGTCTTCAGAACAGTCTTTGTCTCACAGCTCTTTATCCTGTTTCTACTGAGAAGCTGAAGTGGAACCAGTTCACACACATGTCTTACTTGTTAATCAGCTTTTATCCAAAGTGGCCACCAGAATGTGTTCTCGCAATATTATCAGTCTCATGTCCTCATCAAGATTACAGAGAAACTTCCAGAAAAACACACAGTCCTCAGATTAAAAGACAAATATGGAGCTGGAAGAATTCAGCATCTGATGAAAAACAGTAGTTTCACATCAAATAATAAAATGTTTGCAATTACATGATCAAATTTAAACCTTGATGAAACAACGCTGCTCAGAAATCTCTCATTAAAATGGAACAGAGTTTTAGTCTCCGACGTCATGATGGAATAAATGTGTGAGTCCTGATGTCACAGAGGAGAAACACGCTGTAGTTTTCCTGAATCCACTCATTAAACATTTATTCCAACTGTAAAATGAAGGGATGAATAATCTCATCTCATCTCATTATCTGTAGCCGCTTTATCTTGTTCTACAGGGTCGCAGGTAAGCTGGAGCCTATCCCAGCTGACTACGGGCAAAAGGTGGGGTACACCCTGGACAAGTTACCAGGTCATCACAGGGCTGACACATAGACACAGACAACCATTCACACTCATGGTCAATTTAGAGTCACCAGTTAACCTAACCTGCATGTTTTTGGACTGTGGGGGAAACCGGAGCACCCGGAGGAAACCCACGTGGACAACATGCAAACTCCGCACAGAAAGGCCCTTGCCGGCCACGGGGCTCGAACCCGGACCTTCTTGCTGTGAGGCGACAGCGCTAACCACTACACCACCGTGCCTCCCCGGGATGAAAAATGGTTTTGGAAATTAAGTTTTTGGAGGGAAAAAACACAGCTGAAAATGACAGTGGTCAAAATTCTTCTTCTCTTCCTCCTCCATGCCCATTGCCTATCAATTTTATTTGAAAAATCTCGAGTATAATGGTATTTCAAGGCGGCACGGTGGTGTAGTGGCTAACACTGTCGCCTCACAGCAAGAAGGTCCGGGTTCGAGCCCCGTGGCTGGCGAGGGCCTTTCTGTGAGGAGTTTGCATGTTCTCCCCATGTCCGCGTGGGTTTCCTCCGGGTGCTCCGGTTTCCCCCACAGTCCAAAGACATGCAGGTTAGGTTAACTGGCGACTCTAAATTGACCGTAGGTGTGAATGTGAGTGTGAATGGTTGTCTGTGTCTATGTGTTAGCCCTGTGATGACCTGGTGACTTGTCCAGGGTGTACCCCGCCTTTCGCCCGTAGTCAGCTGGGATAGGCTCCAGCTTGCCTGCGACCCTGTAGAAGGATAAAGCGGCTAGAGATAATGAGATGAGATGAGATGAGATTTTATTTTCACTTGCTTTTTACTGCACAATATTGTTGCAAGAGCTTAGTTCAAAGATTCCACAATTTCTTCAGCTTTTGTCTTCAGTCGGGTAATTCAGCTCAATAGTTTTCAAAGTTCCCCATGTGTGTAACTTTAAAAGTGCACTGGGAGAGAAAAAGACAGACATGCCTTCCTCTGCTGGTTTGCACAATTTTACCAAAATAAACAATTTGCACATTCATTTTTAATAGTACTTGATTTACTTGACACCATCATCAGTTTGGTGTTGGAGTAACATTACTGGATAAAAATTAATTTGGAATCGTGTGTGTTTGTGTGCAAACGAGCTCACTTTGTTCGGAGAAGTTCATTTATTTTTCCTTTGAGAGCCACTGCTGTAATTTGTGGGATTGTTCTTGTTTTTGTTTTTTTTTTGTGAGACTTGGATTGATACGTTTTGTATCTTGTGGACATTCTGTTGTACTGTACACTGTCTGAGGTGTTTTTGTACAGGGATGTTGCTGATTTGTCTCAGTGTGTGTTCTGCGAGCGCAGTAATACACAGCTGTGTCTTCAGTCTGCAGATTCTGTCCTTGAATTGTTATTGTGTTGTTGTCATTTTTTGAGGTGATTATTGTTCCCTACAGTATAATAAGTTCTTGTTCGTGATGTGATTATAATTGTGTGTTTCATGTGCAGCAGTGTTAGAGATGTAGCACTGTGGTTTAAAATCTCCGCCGCAAACGAATAAAAAAAATGAACATGAAACTCTGTGGTAATTTGTGAGATTATTTATTTTTTAGTGAGATTTGGATTGATAAGTTTTGTATCTTGTGGACATTCTGTTACACTGTACACTGTGTGAGGTGTTTTTGTACAGGGATCTTGTTGATTTGTCTCACTGTGGTTCACAAGCGCAGTAATACACAGCTATGTCTTCACTCTGCATGTTCTGTCCCCCTAAGGTCACAGTGTTACTGGAAGTGTCTTGAGAGATGAGAAACTTGTCTTTCAGTGAATTTTTTCTGATAAATATCCCTCTCATAATCAATGGTGTTGATCCATTCCAAAGGTTTTCCTGCAGGGTGTCGAATCCAAGCTGTTCCAAAGTGGCTGCTGCTATCAGTGATCAAAGCTCCAGACACTCTACAGGTGATTGTTAAAGTCTCTCCTGGCTTTATCACCACTGAGTCTGGCTGGATGAGCTCAGTAGCACAGAACACATCTGTGAAAAGAGAAAAAGAAAAGGTTGCCATGTTGAACTGAAAGGATCAGATGAACTCATAAAGCTTTGATCCAAACACTCATGGGGGTGAGAGCCAGCAGCAGCAGTGGAGCTGAAGCAAACATGTTTGTGTTGAAGGAGGACGAATGAGAACCGCTTCCTCTCGAGATAAGCACGGTGCTAATATTACAAGAGGAGATGGAGATTTGCATAAACATGACAGAAGAGCTGTGTTGAGTGCAGCTCTGCTGATGTTCATCTCAGTCACACCACATGTCTCGATTTAACATCAATTTAATGTGGGAAATAACTTATTTATTATTATTATGAGTAAGATTTTTTTTGTTGAAATAATGGTTCATAAATAAATAAGCAAATCAATTATGTAATTCTGTTTTCTTATTCTGGTTGTCATGAAAAATAAACTGAATTTTTTGCCATAATACAGTGGTGCTTGAAAGTTTGTGAACCCTTTCGAATTTTCTATAATTCTGCATAAATATGACCTAAAACATCATCAGATTTTCACACAAGTCCTAAAAGTAGATAAATAGAACCAAGTTAAACAAATGAAACAATAATATTATACTTGGTCATTTATATATTGAGGATAATGATCCAATATTACATATCTGTGAGTGGCAAAAGTATGTGAACCTCTAGGATTAGCAGTTAATTTGAAGGTGAAATTAGAGTCAGGTGTTGTCAATCAATGGGATGACAATCAGGTGTGAGTGGGCACCCTGTTTTATTTAAAGAACAGGGATCTATCAAAGTCTGATCTTCACAACACATGTTTGTGGAAGTGTATCATGGCACAAACAAAGGAGATTTCTGAGGACCTCAGAAAAAGCGTTGTTGATGCTCATCAGGCTGGAAAAAGTTACAAAACCATCTCTAAAGAGTTTGGACTCCACCAATCCACAGTCAGACAGACTGTGTACAAATGGATGAAATTCAACACCATTGTTACCCTCCCCAGGAGTGGTCGACCAACAAAGATCACTCCAAGAGCAAGGCGTGTAATAGTCGGCGAGGTCACAAAGGACCCCAAGGTAACTTCTAAGCAACTGAAGTCCTCTCTCACATTGGCTAATGTTAATGTTGATGAGTCCACCATCAGGAGAACACTGAACAACAATGGTGTGCATGGCAGGGTTGCAAAGAGAAAGCCACTGCTCTCCAAAAAGAACATTGCTGCTCATCTGCAGTTTGCTAAAGATCATGTGGACAAGCCAGAAGGCTATTGGAAAAATGCTGTGGAAGGATGAGACCAAAATAGAACTTTTTGGTTTAAATGAGAAGGGTTATGTTTGGAGAAAGGAAAACACTGCATTCCAGCATAAGAACCTTATCCCATGTATGAAACATGGTCACAGTCAGACAGGGTTATGTTTGGAGAAGGGTTATGTTTGGAGAAAGGAAAACACTGCATTCCAGCATAAGAACCTTATCCCATGTATGAAACATGGTGGTGGTAGTATCATGGTTTGGGCCTGTTTTGCTCCATCTGGGCCAGGACGGCTTGTGTTAATTGTGTTCATTGTAAGAGCAATGAATTCTGAATTATACCAGCGAATTCTAAAGGAAAATGTCAGGACATCTGTCCATGAATACTACTACTACTACTACTACTACTACTAATAATAATAATAATAAGTTCAGTTTATATAGCACCTTTCACAAACCCAAGGACGCTTTACACAAGAGTTACCCCCCCCAAAAAAAAAAAAATCTCAAGAGAAAGTGGGTCATGCACCAAGACAACGACCCTAAGCACACAAGTCATTCTTCCAAAGAATGGTTAAAGAAGAATGAAGTTAATGGTTTGGAATTGCCAAGTCAAAGCCCTGACCTTAATCCAATCAAAATGTTGTGGAAGGACCTGAAGCTAGCAGTTCATGTGAGGAAACCCACCAACATCCCAGAGTTGAAGCTGTTCTGTATGGAGGAACAGGCTAAAATTCCTCCAAGCCAGTGTGCAGGACTGATCAACAGTTAGCGGAAACATTTAGTTGCAGTTATTGCTGCACAAGGGGATCACACCAGATACTGAAAGCAAAAGGTTCACATACTTTTGCCACTCACAGATATGTAATATTGGATCATTTTCCTCAATAAATAAATGACCAAGTATAATATTTTTGTCTCATTTGTTGAACTGGGTTCTCATCATCTACTTTTAGGACTTGAAACATGAACACTATGCACCTTACCAACATGCCTTAATACTGGGCACTGTTGCTGCTCATCGTTTTGCTGCTGTACTTTTGCATTGTTGCACTGAACATCTTTAAGGCCCTGTCCACACGGCAACGGATTCAGGTGACTCCGATACAATTGCTTATCGTTTAGGCCTGGCGTCCACACGGCACTGGCGTTTTGGGTGCCCAAAACGCAATCTTTTTGAGAACGGGTTCCAGAGTGGAAAGATCTGGCAACGTTGCCGTTGTGAAGTCGTCTGGATGAGTAGAACGGATTTGTTTACAATGACGTCACAACCACATGACTGTGAGTGCTTCACGCCGGGTAGAAGTGTAACGAATATCACCAGGAAAAAGCCTTACAGAGCACTAGTGAGAGTGAAACACGAGCTTGGATATTATTATTATTATTATTATGTTCAGTGTTAGTTCACAGTAGTAATGCAAGAAGCAGAATAGTGACAGTAATAGTGAAGCAAAAACATGCAATTGTACAAACACTGCAGCTCTACAGCAAAATATTCATTTATGAAATGGTCTGATTCTTAACACCAGTAGTGCCAATGATCTTCTCATTGCGATGCGAGTTGTCAACAAATCCTATAACTTGGTTCATGAAACGCGCTTACAAAATATTTTCACTGTGAATATTTATTGTGTAATGGTGCAATCCCGCCAGCAAAAATAGGGGAAAAAAGGAGCGATCTCACCTCTTCAGATGTTGATTTAAGTCCGACAATACATTCCTTAAAAAGGGCTTAGAGGAGCAAATTAATCCAATTTATTCCGGACCATTAAAGACGCCGCCTTCCGCGTAGAATCATGCATCATCCTCGCCGCCATATTGGACAGGTCAAAGCGGAGAATAAAGATTAGCTGCGTTTAACTGTACCAACAGGTTTACCGTCCAAACGAGATCATATGGGATTACCTTTCACAGGTGAGAAACAACAAATTAATTCCATCAACGTGTATCATTCACTTTATTCCGGACCATTGAAGACGCCGCCTTCCGCGTAGAATCATACGTCATCCTCGCCGCCATTTTGGAAAGGTCAAAGCGGAGAATAAAGATTAGCTGCGTTTAACTGTACCAACAGGTTTTCTGTCCAAACGAGATCACATGGGATTACCTTTCACAGGTGAGACTGGAAAAATACTTTTCATTGTATTTGGTCATTATAATGTAATTTTACAAACAGATTTTCCTGACTTTGTGGCTAATATGAAGTCTTGCGCATAATAGTTTATGTGCATGCGTCGTTACTTCTTCTATTGTTCTCGTGTCTCCGAAAGGACCGTCTTACAGCGCCCCTAGAGGTGTGGCATGTGTATTGCATCGTTTTCAGCAAGCGTTGCGTTGCCATATGGACCTGATATTTTACTGATTGTTGCCCATTTGGACGCGATATATTTTTAAATAACATCTCGTTGCCGTTGTCGTGTGGATGTAGCCTAAGCCATGCTACTGCAGTACATTGTGCAATACTTTATTTTATTTTACTGTCCTTTGAATTTTAATGTTATCTTAGATAGCTTTTATTTTAGTTTATTCTATTTTTAAATCCAATATTAGTTCATTCTATTTTATTCTATCTGTTATTTAACTATTTTCCTTCTTAGTTAACTTAGTTATTTTTTCATGCTGCACATGCTGAGACCTGGGTAACTGTGTCTCGTTCTTATAATGTCGCATGGTTGAATGACAATAAGACTACGTTCAGACTGCACCCTGAAACGACCCATATCCGATTTTTTGGCCCATATGCGACCTGTATCCAATTTGTTATTGACAATCTGAACGACACAGATCCGATTTTTTCACATGCGACCCAGGCCGCTTGGATATGTGGTCCTAAATCCGATGCATATCCGATATTTTCACATGCGACTGCAGTCTGACCGGACAGGTCGCATTTATGCGACCTATATGTCATCAACAAGAGACAAACGTCACTATTCTGCGTTGGCTAATCCCGCCTCTTTGGTGGAAAACAACAACATTTATACAGTTTTCAGAATTTAAATAGACTTTTATAGAATTGATCAAGCTAATGGTGGATTTGGTAGGGACCTGGATGTTTATCTGTTAGCCTGATTAAATAAAACAGTTTCTATAACTGATTTATTTACTTAAACCATCCTGTATTACAAGATAACAAAATTGTTCTGGAAATTTCCAGTAATTTGACACCTTCGGTCTCATTAGCCACCGCCACAAAAACCACATCGCCAGGTCTCGCCTCATCTCCATAGCAAACTGCACTGGTGTTTATGCACCTTGAGCCAGTGCTGAGAGAAGTTTCAGAATTCAGCTGGCTATAAACAATCTAAATAAATATTTATAAAAATGTAGAAAAAGTTTATTAATATGACGAAATAAATATGTGCAAATTATTAAGTCTGAATTAAGAGTTTGGTAATACAGCAGCCGTATCCCAAATGACTGCCTACTGAAGCTTGAGTGCACTATATAGAGTTTAAAAATCCATTACTTCCTAGTAACATGTAGTGCACTTATATAGAAATTAGAGAGACATTTAGGAGTCAACCCTCGTTACCAGGCTACACGTTTTCATTTCAGTTCAGAAACAAAAACACACGAGACCTCACACTTTAACACAAACCAGATAATTAAACAAACAAAAAAGAAATCATTAAACATGAAGAGTGCGCTTTTTTTTTGTTTACGTATTATGTAGATGTGCTTATTACGTGTCAATTTGCACATGCGGGACACTTTTGGGTCGTTTTCCGTTCATATTGGAGATCGCATACAAGTCTCATATAATTGGTAATGTGAACGGCCTAACAAAAAAATCGGATTTCACAACAAATCGGATATGGGTCGTTTCAGGTTGCAGTCTGAACGTAGTGTAAGTCTTAGTCTTGTGTGAAAATCTGATGATGTTTTAGGTCACATTTATGCAGAAATATAGAAAATTCTAATTAACTCATAAGCATAGTTATTTGTTGTTGTGGGTGCAATTGGTCTTAAGTGATCAGTCTCATTAAATCAGTCTCATTAATAATACCATTCATTTTGGTGTTTAATAATAAATTACCCAACAGCTAAATTATGGTGTATTCCAAATTATTATGAACACTACTGATGCAGCAATAATGTATTACCGTATTACATAGACACTACAGCCAATAGCATTCATATACACTTGGGTGAAGGCAATTTGGAGTTCTTTGAGATTGTGTGACTTCAAGAATACAGCAGCAAAAAACAGACAAGCACAGTTTAACAGAATAATTGAATTTATTATAACAATGATACTAAATGGGTAATAGCAGTTGAATACATTCAATATGGTCAGTAGCAATATATATAGACAAAGCACAAACAGTGAGGTAGTACTCGATGAGCGTGTGTGTATGTGTTTGTGAGCGTGTGTGTGTGTGTGTGTGTGTGTGTATGAGAGGATGTTCTGTAAAGTTTGGAATGTTATCTTATGGCCCTTTTCCACTACCCTTTTTCAGCTCACTTCAGCTCGCTTCAGCCCGACACGGCTCGCGTTTCGACTACCAAAAACCAGCACGACTCAGCTCGTTTCAGCCCTGCTTAGCCCCTAAAACTCGCACCGTTTTGGAGTGGGGCTGAAGCGAGCCAAACCGTGCCGACTGAGGTTGGGGGCGTGAGCAGACACTCCCCTGTGCACTGATTGGTGAGGAGGCGTGTCCTCACATGCCCACACACGCCCCGCGAGCACGCTGGGATCTGTAAACACCGCAAACCCGGAAGGAGAAGAATTATGAATTACGAGAATTTCTGAAGCCTTATGCGCCTCGCCTCATCTATACGCTCTTGCCAGTATCTGTCCGCGTTGTCGGTGACAACAAGCCACAGCGCCAAGACCAGCAACACTAACGACTCCATGTCCTCCATGTTTATTGTTTACTATTCGGGTCGTGAGACTACCACTTAAAAGATCACTGAATCAGTGACATACAGAGCATCGTGGACGAGTTCGCGGAGCGCAAGGCTCGTCGTATGCCCTTCAAATAATGCGCGCAGTAGGCTATTGATGTTTTATTATGAGCCATGTACAGTATGTCACCTAATGTTTTTTTGTTTCTGAGTTACATGTTCGTTTGAAGGACTTAATGTACAAAATAACATAGTTGCACCCCGTAGTGTTGAAATTGGTAAACACAGTGCATTCAGTGAGGTTTGCACCGCCCTCCTTTTATTTCTGACTCTTCCTGTCACCGTTGCAACCTCTGAGCGCTCATTTGTATGCCCTTCAAATAATGTGCGCAGTATAGGCTATTGATGTTTTATTATGAGCCATGTACAGTATCCTAATGTTTTTTGTTTCTGAGTTACATGTTCGTTTGAAGGACTTGATGTACTAAATAACATAGTTGCACCCGGTAGTGTTGAAATTGGTAAACACCGCAGTTGCGGACATTTTGTAGCCTAAAATGATGTTATGATAAGCTTTAATAAAGGGCCCGGTCATTTGCCCCGCCCCCGGCCCGGCTCTGACTTGTTCCGCCACTGTCACTGATGTCACTGTTTGCGCTGCTTAACGACATCACCTGACGTCCACCCACTTTCGCTAACTCCACCCAATGTGTCCACCCACTTCCAGCCAGCACGGTTCAGCGTGGTTGTAGTCGAAATGCAACTCCAACAGCCCCGCTCAGCTCGACTCAGCTCGACTCAGCACGGCACGGCTCAGCCGCGTTTGTAGTGGAAAAGCGGCATAAGGTGTTGGGGGGGGAGGGAAAATCACCTCGTGGTCTTCTTGAGACAAAGGAATTCGTAGTGGTTGCTAATTTTTCTACTTTATAACATTACCAAATCCATGAACTCTTGATGAGGTCAAAGTGTGTGTAATAATGAAATTAATGGGTGTTAGAGAAGATAGAAAAGAGCATGCAACAACCTATCTATTAAAACAACAGAGAGAATAATGTAGAACACAATGATCAACTTGACACTCCAAGTGTCTACAGTGTGCACAATTAAACAGTTTCTGAGTTTAAATTCACACTATTTCATAAAGCTAATTCCTAAGAATAGTTTGCCCAAATGCCAGCCTTACTTCCAGTATCTTGCTTCTATGCAGGATATGCAGAGATGTCCCGAAGTTTTGCGTTTGTGAGGAAAAGTCTCTGACGATAATGTGCACAGCGATTAAGTCAGAAGGAATCTGGTCGCTTCTAACTTTTAATTAACTGCTTGGGCTGCAGTCGTGACGTTACTTATAATAAACAAATAAAACCCGTTGTAACTCAATTGAGTGAGATGGCACAACTTAGGTACTCTTTACTGTGGCCAGTAGTATATACGAAAGCGCGCTGAGTCTTCTTTCTTGCAAGGCAGACGTCGTGATTTCGGATAGTTCGATGAAGTGGGTCTCTCTATATGTCTGTATGATATGAAGATCCACAGAGCGAGAGAGGACGAGTTGAGGATGACCGGGTCACTTATAGAGTCGGTCACGTGACGTGATGTAATCATGGACACCGTGATGTAGATCATCGCGGAAGTTAGTTGATGGGATTTGTAGTTCTAGACGGGGACTGTGGCTGTCCCTACATTCCCCCTTTTGGTCTCAGGGGTATGACAGAGTCGTAGCACTGAGAGCACAGTACAGTACAGTCCACATGTCCATAGTCCTTGAAGTAGCATCCTCTGTACAGTCCATGGTGTCCTGTGAAACCTGTGTAAACTCATGAGTCCTAGTAAGACAGTTGGAGGCATAGGCATTTGGGCCAATATCAGGCTGTAAGCATTTGGGCATATAATCACACTCTATCTAACTAGGTCAAAATCATATCTATAAAAAAAAAATTAAACACTACATAGTTACTTCATTTCCTATGCATAAAAACAAGAGAAGAGAAGGAATGAAGGAAAGAAAAGACGCATTAGTGCTTGGCTTAGTAAGCCTAATCTTCTGGAATGGTAATAGCAGCGGGTGGTCTGGCCAGAAAGCGTGCGCTACTGAGGCTAAAGCTGTCAGGGATGCAGACTATCTTATCCAGCTTGGCGTGTAGTATTCTTATGTATTTGTGTAGCATGTATGCGATGCCAGCGGTTAAGACCCAGCCACTGAGGAGAAGTCCCAAAGCAATCAGACTTATAGTAGATCCTAGATCAGATGACTCTCTGACCTGCTAGCGGGAGACCATAGTCGAAATTCCAGTCTGGCCTTAACTAAATTTCACCGTTTTGGTCCCTTCAACCAGTAGTTGCTGTTGGAGGGTGTCATTGATCTCAAGATCATAACCTTGAAATGCGTCTATCATTTCAATCTCAGAATCGTACCTGTCAGTACTAAGATGGTGTAGGGTGATATCACCTACGTGAATGGTGGCTCCCTGTGGTACACTAAGGAACACCGTTTGGTTTGGGATTTTCATTCTGGTGGCTGTGTCGTGCTGATCGTATGACATCAAGACTTCAGTTATTGGAGTGTTAACAACCCACTGATTACCAGCTCTCTCTACTCTAGTTTCCATATCCTCGTCCTTTGCGGACATTTGACCTACACACTTTTGCTCGGGCGCTTTTGCCCTCAAACCACACAGGCGATCTGTAGTGTCTCTAATGAATGGGTTGCTTGGGCAGACCCAGTGGATGTCTTTAGTGGAGGTGCACATCTCTAGGTTGGGAATAAAGTAGACAGAGGGGCTGTCATCATGGAATGCTACCATGGGTGGTGTCTGTATGCATATACGGACATTGTTTTTCCAGAAACCCACATTGAGGACAGACTTGAGTCTATATATGTTGTTTTTCTCAATGATGGGTAGGTTCAGCATGAATCCTATCTCTAAGTCTTGTGGATTCACAAAAATGGGGATAGCACTGCCAAGACTATAGGCCAGGTGTATTTGCGATGAATACACATTAGTAGTAGTAGCGGATTTTAGTATTTTATCTACCATGCTAAGGGGTATCAGATACGGTGGGATTTTACCACTACTCAGGGTACTGATTGAGCTGCCAATTTCCCTAAGCGGGTCTTGCATCAAATCCCTTACTACCCGGATGGATTTGATCTCGCTCTTGATTATTTCGGCCAACTTGTCTACGGCATGCACAGTGTTATTGTGGTAAATGTGACTGGGAATGTTAGTGTACGCTTATGGGTAAGTGAGGCGTACAAGCTAGATGAACAGGATGGGCCTAACTATCGTCCACCCCCTTTTTGGAGTGAGGACTGTTCAAAAGGCTTGATTTGATTGCTATGGACCCACCGATATGAGGGCGTTTGATTAGGCCTGGATGTTCTAATGTGATACGCGACGGGGGACAGTTTTCCCACGATCGAAAGGTCCCGACCAGTGTGGTAGGAACTTCTTTGAGACTCCTACCGGCTTGGTAAAGTTGAAGTATAGGACTTTGTCACCTATTTGATATTCGTGATGGGAGGCTTTTCGGTCGTAGTAGGCCTTTTGTCCTTTTACGCTCGTTTTGAGATTCTTTTGGGCCCATGCAAAGGTTGACTGTAGGTGGCGTTGTAGGTCGGCGACATATTGATGTGCGGTGTATGCAGTTGCGACGCTCATGTCCTCTGGTCTGTACAGGAGATGCAGTGGGAGAACCATCTCCCGCCCAGTCATCATCTCAAAGGGTGTGACTTCAGTGGTGCGATGAGGGGTGGACCTAATGGCCATTAGCACCAAGGGAAGTTTCACATCCCAATCTTTACCATGGTGGGTGACATACTTCCGCAGCATGCTCACAATGGTTTGATTGGCTCGTTCAACCTGACCAAAGGATTGAGGGTGGTATGTGATATGGAATTTCACTTCAACTCCTAACATGTTCCACAGCGCAGCCATTACACCAGCAGTGAAATGGGTGCCTTTGTCTAAGTCGATGGATAGATGGAGGCTTTTCTGCATGAATACGGGGCAGGAATGGCTTTGACACAGCGTGTCAAACAAAGTCTGGCTGATGGCTGACTTCTCAGACCAAAGCGTCATAGCTGCATTGAGGACCATGGTCCCATTGACTCGCACTTCACCTGATAGGATAGGGAAGTACATAGCTGAGGTTGAGTTACTCAAGGAACAAAGGAAAGAGGCGTGGTTTTCCAAATAATTGTGGCCACTAGGGGGACTCGCGATGTCGGGTGTTTAGACACCAGACTCGGTGTACAAAGACATGAACTGAAGTTCATTGGAAATTTGGTCTCCCGTGGCACTTGGTTGGTCAGTGTCTGCACTAATCTCATCGCAACGGGCTTGTGCATGTTTTGTGGGATCCAACGGCTGTGGGGTCGTGATTTGGGCCCACAATTGACTGCGATGACAATCAATGAGTGGCGCCAACCTGTCGAGTAGGTCTTGGCCAATCAGTAGTTTTTCCGTACCCACAGAGCAGATGTAGGTGGGATGTATGATTGACATGCCTTGGAATGTGAGTTCCAACCATGCCATTTGTGTTACTGGGGCTTTGTTTTGCGTGAAGCTGACCAAGTTTATGTTGCAGGGCTTGGTTGGGATTGGGTCACCTTGTGAGAGCCATGTCTGAGAGATGGTGGCGAAGACTTTAGCACACATGAGCGTGATCTCCGATCCAGTATCTAGAAGGGCTTGGAGGGTGATTGTACCCTCGACCACCACGGGGGTGCAAATGCGCTTAGCATTGCCCCTTCTAACTACTGTAGATCGCCTAAGAACTGCATCAGAGGTGCGTTTTGTGTGTTTGCCTTCACCACCGGGGGGGGCCCTACATCCTGACCATCGCCTGCTGTTTCACAGGGATCTCCTCCCCATTTCACGAGATATACTCGTGGTTCCTGGCCTAGTCATGCCTGTGGGTGGCCTTTGTCATCTTTCTTGGGCTCTTTTGTTTTATCTGTTGAGGGGTCTGACCTCTTATGTAACAGTCCTTTAACCTCAGCCAACTGGGCTTTCAAAGAATCCAGCTCTAAGCAGAACTTACCAGGTTGGTCTGAGTCACTGTGTTGGTCACCTCTACCCCTACGTGTAGAGCTACAGTCGGAGCGCTCCTGCCGTCTCTGGCCAGAGCGGGGATGACGATCTTGCTGCCAACCGCCTTGTTCCTTATGACCCTTTTCATATGATGAGCGGTTGCCATGGTTACTGTGGCCTTGCCCTCGGTCTCTCCTGGCCTTACCTTGCCGATTCTTCCACTCACCCTGGTGATGGCTCGGCAAGGGGCGGTTCAGACCGGGATTTCTCCAGGTGGGTCCCCCTGGTGGAGCTTCACCTCCTTCTAAGGCTAGCGGGGGCCTGTCTGCACCCTGGAGACTAAGGACCCTGGGTTCATCATCGTTTCTGTCTGTAGTTTTGACAATGGTCTCCCAGGTCATTTGGGCTAGTTGCCTAATTTCCCTCATCGAGTAGAAACCTTGTCGACACGTCAGTGTGACTTGAGTCCGCACGCTTGGGTGGAGGTTATGTAAATAGAGGGATTTGAAGCCTTTATCTTCTTCCAAGCCTGGTGCGCTACTACCCTGGAAATAGGCAGTACGTAGCCGTCTATAATATTCACGAGGCGCCTCAGACCGTTTCTGTTTAATTTGTATTGCACACAATGTCGTGGAGGTTTCATCCGTGTATGGCACATATTCTTCCCTCATCTAATTGCAAAGTTTTGAATAGCTATCGCGAACGTCTGGGGGTAGCGTCTCTAAAAAGGCAAACTGAAAAAAATGGCCTGTTAAATTAACACAAAAAAATCTTGTACATCGGTTGCACTTTTTAAAATCATATCCACTAAGACCAATTAAGTCATGTTCAGTCAAACAGAACATGACTTAATTGGTCTTAGTGGATATGATTTTAATAAGTGCAACTGATGTACAAGATTTTTTTGTGTTAATTTAACAGGCCATTTTTTTCAGTGCACGAACGCTGCTACTGGAGGTCTTCCAGATCAGTTTAAGTTTCTCTCGTGTTGTGGCTTTTGGCAGGTCCATCAGGCATCAGTCAATTTCTTGCAAATAATCATTTACATTTGTTCTTTTATTATCAGGATCGAATCGCTTAACATCTTTGGCAAGTAGGTCAATTTGCTGTATGCGAAGGGCTTGGTGCATGTCCTTGTGCAGCCTTCTTGGCTCTCCTGAGTACTCACTATCTGAGCTACTCTGGTATCGCTCCCGTTTTGCACTAGATTCGTAGTCTGATTCATCCAAAGATGGATCAGGGATACTGTAGCGCACTGACCTGGGTGTGCTATGGGCCTGGGCTTGGGATGAGCGCAGTATGGCTCCACCCTGGCTAAACGACGAAGGAGTCATGTAGCGAGTTGATGGAGTTTGGCGGGATGTCTGGTCCTCGACCAGGTAATCCACGGTGTCCGGCTCGGACGCCTCTTCCCGCTCTGAGCTTCGGCACATTGCTGGGGGTCTTTCACGCCCCTCATGCCCTTCTTGGGGGGTCTGCTCCTTGGCAGCCCTCTTGGCAGCCTTTTCGGCTTTCCATAGCCTTTTGGCGCAATCATCAAGGGAGTTTTTCAAGAGCTCACTCTCCCTATATAAATCATTGTTATCAGCTGCCAGCTCGGCGTTGCTGGTGGTCAGCCTGTCAACCTCTCCATGGAGGTATCTGATTTCTAAATCAGTATCTTGGAAGTGTAACAGGAATAGCCTACCTAGTGTCTCTTGGACACTAATAGTTGTTCTTTTTGGATCTCTCATATGTTTTATTGAGTTATCTATGTTATTTTGGCATTCACCCTTACTCATGTTCCTAATGTTTGCTCTTTCGGAGGCAGAGCAGTGAATGAGGTCTGCGATGACATCAAAGAGAGACCCGTCTTGAGCATTGTCTTCAGCCTCTGAGACATGAGGGGATGCCATTTTACTTAGGTTGGATATTAGGTAATTAATTAATCAATGAGTTAACTAATTAATTAATTAATTATTATTAATTAATATTAACTACATAATTAATTAATCAATTAATAAAGTTTGTTTTTGTTTGGAAATGCTATCTCTTATCCTAAGTTATTAATAGGTTATTAGTATTTTGTGATATGGTTATCACACTACTGTTAACCATTTAACACACCTGGGGATATACCTTGGCAGTTGCTTAATCAAACTGATAATTTATCTGTTGTTGCAACAATATTCAAGAAGTCAACAAACCAATCTCCTCACACAAGGCACCAATAAATATGTGGGTGCAATTGGTCTTAAGTGATCAGTCTCATTAAATCAGTCTCATTAAATCAGTCTCATTAATAATACCATTCATTTTGGTGTTTAATCATAAATTACCCAACAGCTAAATTATGGTGTATTCCAAATTATTATGATCACTACTGATGCAGCAATAATGTATTACTTACCGGATTACATAGACACTACAGCCAATAGCATTCATATACACTTGGGTGAAGGCAATTTGGAGTTCTTTGAGATTGTGTGACTTCAAGAATACAGCAGCAAAAAACAGACAAGCACAGTTTAACAGAATAATTGAATTTATTATAACAATGATACTAAATGGGTAATAGCAGTTGAATACATTCAATATGGTCAGCAGCAATATATATAGACAAGGCACAAACAGTGAGGTAGTACTTGATGAGCGTGTGTGTATGTGTGTGAGCATGTGTCTGTGTGTGTGTGTGTGTGTGTGTATATGAGAGGATGCGCTGTAAAGTTTGGCATGTTATCTAAGGTGTTGGGGGGGAGGGAAAATCACCTCGTGGTCTTCTTGAGACAAAGGAATTCGTAGTGGTTGCTAATTTTTCTACTTTATAACATTACCAAATCCATGAAATCTTGATGAGGTCAAAGTGTGTGTAATAATGAAATTAAGGGGTGTTAGAGAAGATAGAAAAGAGCATGCAACAACCTATCTATAAAAACAACAGAGGAAATAATATAGAACACAATGATCAACTCGACACTCCAAGTGTCTATAGTGTGCACAATTAAACAGTTTCTGAGTTTAAATTCACACTACTTCATAAAGCTAATTCCTAAGACTAGTTTGCCCAAATGCCAGCCTTACTTCCAGTATCTTGCTTCTATGCAGGATATGCAGAGATGTCCCGAAGTTTCACGTTCGTGAGGAAAAGTCTCTGACGATAATGTGCACAGCAATTAAGTCAGAAGGAATCCGGTCGCTTCTAACTTTTAATTAACTGCTTGGGCTGCAGTCGTGACGTTACTTATAATAAACAAAACCGGCTGTAACTCAATTGAGTGAGACGGCGCAACTTAGTTACTCTTTACCATGGCCAGTGGTACGGTATATACAAAAGCGCGCTGAGTCTTCTTTCTTGCAAGGCAGACGTCGTGATTTCGGATGGTCCGATGAAGTGGGTATCTCTATATGTCTGTATGATACGAAGATCCACAGAGCAAGAGAGAACGAGTTGAGGATGACCGGGTCACTTATAGAGTCGGTCACGTGACGTGACGTAATCATGGACGCCGTGACGTAGGTCATCGCGGAAGTTAGTTGATGGGATTTGTAGTTCTAGACGGAGACTCTGGCTGTTCCTACATTGTCTTGTGGACTCCTGAACACAAATCATGCTGGTGTTGCACGGAGCATGAATTTAAACAGCTAAGTTTGTGAGATTATTTTGTCATTGTGCACTGAGTGATGTGAACATACTTTCCAGGCAACAAGAGGCACAACTTCTGAGCTCTGTCACATCTGAAGACAAGGAGATTTACCTCCAACTGATCAGAGCAGTTTAGAGAACTGGAATATGATCATCATTAAAGCTGTTAAAGTCAAACTTTCAGTGTCCAAAGACAGACAATACCTTAAAATTATAAACTGTGATGTTCATATCACCTGGCCTTTGGAGAGTCTGAATGCTGCAGTAACACTTCACCTCTTTCACATTAACTATGGATTGGAATGGATTGACAGATTATTAATGATGGATTAACTGTATATCCAGCTCAGGACAAGAAATAATTTCATGTTGAGGCCAAAGATGAAACATGATGTTGATTTCCCTTTGTCTTTGAAATTCAGAGGGGTCTGAGCCCTGCGAGCTCATTTTTACCAGGCGTCCCTGGGGACAAGTGGACTGCAGGGAGATGAAAATGAACAGGGATGTTTTTGTACAGGGCTGCAGGGAGTCTGTAGTGCCATGTCTCTGGCGCAGTAATACACAGCCATGTCCTTGGTCTGAGAGTTTTGTCCTCTTAAATAAACTGTGCTGCTGGATGTGTCCTGGCTGAAACTGATCTTGCTCTTCACTGTATCTTTGAGAGTCGTAACGCCATTGTTACACAGCACGCCAAAATATTCCAGAGCTTTTCCAGCAGGTTGTCGTATTCAGTGAATACAATAGCTCGACTCTGAGGTCTTACAAGAAATGGAGAACGACTCTCCAGGTTTCACGAGCACAGAGGCTGACTGACTGAGCTCCAGAGCACCAACACCACCTGAGAATAACAACAATAAAACATCATCAAATGTCATCAAATCATTTTCACAACCAGGTCTGAAATCTAAACTCATTCAGCCAACATGGAGACTTACAGAATGCAGCTGTGAGCAGCAGCAGTACTGATGAGAACATCATTGTTTGGGATAAAACTGAAGTGAATTAAACTGTTCAGCTGCTCTCCTCCTCACTACACACACACTCACCTCCCTCATATAAGAGACATCAGTGAAGGATTTGCATCAAATGCATCACATGACCTTGAAAACTTGGGTTTTAAACTAAACAATTGCGTACCTCTGTCACCAACTGATTCGGCCCTCACATTTCTAGAACAACAGCTCTGACAGTAGTTCCAGCTGCAAGGTTGACAGAGGGATGCTTGTTCTCATGTGTTTTCATTTCTATCCAATTTACACCGACACTTATATCACGAATGCTCCAAATAAATTTATATAAAACATGGGGACGAGCTTCATCTGATGGAGAATGTGTGGTTTTTAATGGAAACCTCTTTATGAAATACTATAATTTTCAATCATATATTCAAGGATCAGTGAAATTGGCAACAAGGATTAAATACTGAATTGAGAATGATCATTATTATTATCAGTGCTTGAATATATTGGGATCATGATCATGGAAAAAAATCTACTCCTCTTCAAAATCATGACAAAATAGTCTCACACTTTCTCACAAACTCTGATTTGTTGAGGTGATTATTGTTCCCTAATGAGACTACCGTATCACAAGTTCTTGTTCGTGATGTGATTAGAATAGTGTGTATAATGTGAAACAATGTTAGAGATGTCATCCTGGGTTTAAAATCTACATTACAAACTACTTGAAAAATAATTAACATGCAACTCTGTTGTAATTTGTGGGATTATTTATTTTTTAGTTTGACTTGCATCTACAAGACATTCTCTTATACTGTACACTGAATGAGGTGTTTTTGTACAGGGATGTTGTTGATTTGTCTCACTGTGTGGTTCACGAGTGCAGTAATACACAGCTGTGTCTTCAGTCTGCAGATTCTGTCCTCTCAGAGTCACCATGCTGCTGGAGCCGTCTTTAGAAATACTGAACTTGCTTTTGAGAGAATCTTTATGGGTGGTACCTCCACCTCCCCAAATGTTGTTTATAAATTCCAGAGTTTTCCCTGCAGGTTGTCGGATCCAAGCCGTGGCGTAGCTGTTATCAGTAACAGAGTAGCCGGATATTTTACAGCTGAGGGTTAAAGAATCTCCTGGCTTTAACATCACTGAGGTGACCTGAGTGAGCTCTACTGCACAGTCCACATCTGAAAAAAATAAGAGACGTCACAATTTCAGTCAGAAATGTCTGTACAGTATGTTATCACTGCAATAATTTGCTCTGATCTCTGAGTTCATGATTGAAGTGAAACTCACAGGATGAAGCTGCCAGCAGCAGCAACAATGGAAGGAACATCGTTGAACTAAAAGCAGTGCTAAATTCTCCAGAGCCCACAGTGACTGAGGCTGATATTTCTCTATATGTAGTTGGAAGGGGGAAAATTTTGCATCAACATTTGCATATTGGGATCCTGGTCCATTCAAAACAGCCTGCTGGTTTCTGTCCTTGACAGGTTTTAATCATCAGAATGAAAAATGTTTTTTGGTGCTGAATTTGGTTTGTATTTATGAAAGACTGAATATAAAAGTTAAATTTAGTCCTGTAAATGATTTTAAATCTCCTTACTCATGGAAACTGGATGTCCAAAATCATCACACACTTGCCTCATGGGAAATTATTTTGTTAAAATCTTGAATAAATTTGCTGATCAGAGCAGAAATGTCCAACAATGTCGATCATTTCTCACTAAAAGACAACAGCAATATTTTGGGAGGCACATCACATTAGAATGAAAAACTCCTTCATTCGTTTACAGGGAACACTTTATCCTGGTCAGGGTTGCAGTGGATCTGGAGACTATTCCAGGAAATAATAGGTGTGGTGAGGGGATATGTACGGTATAAGACACCATTCTATCACAGGGCACCACACACACATTGATCTGCTCATTCCCAAATATATGGGAGTTTTGCTGTAAATAAACAAGCACACATGAAACTCTGCTGCAATTTGTGGGATTATTATTATTTTTTATTTGACGTGGATTGATAAATTGTGTATCTTGTGGTCATTCTGTTATACTCTACACTGTAGGAGGTGTTTTTGTACAGGAATGTTGTTGATTTGTCTCACTGTGGATAATGAGCGCAGTAATACACAGCTGTGTCTTCAGTCTGCATGTTCTGCCCTGTTAATGTTACTGTGCTGCTGGACGTGTCTCTGGAAACCTGAAACCGGCTTTTCAGTTTCGCACTGTAGTAAGTGGTACGAGCAGAACCTATCTCTCCGATCCACTCCAGAGTTTTTCCTGCAGGTTGTCAGATCCAGTGTGTCCAGTAGCTGCTATCAGTTAATGAATATCCAGACACTTTACAGGTCAGAGTCAGTGACTGACCAGGGGTTAATACTGTGGATTCGGTCTGGATCAGCTCAACACAGTGAACACCTGGAAAAGAAAAATTATTTTCATGGTGGAGAAAGAAAAAGCAATAAAAAAGTGTATTAAATGTCAAATGTAAAAACACTTACAGTGTACAGCTGCCAGCAGCAGCAGCAGCAGCAGGAGGGATGTAGAGATCATGGTGTGTGTTGAAGCAGAAGAAGTAAAAGCTTGTGGTCTTCACTGCTTAAATATATAACAGGGAAGGACATTTGCATGGAGACACTCCTTATCTTAGGCTACATCCACACGACAACGAGATGTTATTTAAAAATATATCGCGTCCAAATGGGCAACGATCAGTAAAATATCAGGTCCATATGGCAACGCAACGCTTGCTGAAAACGATGCAATACACATGCCACACCTCTAGGGGCGCTGTAAGATGGTCCCTTCGGAGACACCAGAACAATAGAAAAAGTAAGGATGCATGCGCATAAACTATTATGCGCGAGACTTCATATTAGCCACAAAGTCAGGAAAATCTGTTCGTAAAATTACATTATAATGACCAAATACAATGAAAAGTATTTTTCCAGTCTCACCTGTGAAAGGTAATCCCATGTGATCTCGTTTGGACGGCAAACCTGTTGGTACAGTTAAACGCAGCTAATCTTTATTCTCCGCTTTGACCTATCCAATATGGCGGCGAGGATGACGTATGATTCTACGCGGAAGGCAGCGTCTTTAATGGTCCGGAATAAATTGAATGATACACGTTGATGGATTAATTTGTTGTTTCTCACCTGTGAAAGCTAATCCCATGTGATCTCGTTTGGACGGTAAACCTGTTGGTACAGTTAAAGGCAGCGCATGAATCTTTATTCTCCGCTTTGACCTATCCAATATGGCGGCGAGGATGACGTATGATTCTACATGGAAGGCGGCGTCTTTAATGGTCCGGAATAAATTGAATGCTACACGTTGATGGATTAATTGTTAGGGTTTTGCTGGGATTCGAACCTGGTTCGTTGGTGTGATAATCCAGCAAACCCCCACTAGGCCACCAGGGGGATGACTCAAATGCAGAGGCGTGAGGCGGAAGTAGAAAAAGAATCAAAAGGTTTATTTAAACTATATACACTATATACAGGGCAAAACAAAAGACAAAAAAAAACCAAAGAGTATAATCCAAAAGAAAAGCAAAGTGCAAAAATACAAAAGCTAAGAAGATCAAAAAACACAGTACAAAGGAAACTGGAGATAAACATAACAGCACAAAGACTCCGTGACAAGAGGACTGAACTCAGGGGTATAAATAGACAAACTAATTAAGGACACAGGTGAAGATAATTAGGCAATTAACACAAACTCAAAACACAGGAACAGTGGCGGCCTCTAGAGGCCAAAATGAACACGACATGAAAAGGAAATAACAGCGGCCTCTAGAGGCCAAAACAGTCCTAGTCCTAACAGGACCCCCCCCTCTAGGAGCGTCTCCTGACGTTCCCAGGGCGATCCGGATGGGCCGAATGGAAGTCCCGACATAGTTCTTTATCAAGGACATCCCGAGCAGGAACCCAGCAGCGCTCCTCAGGACCATAGCCCTCCCAGTCCACCAGATATTGCAACCCGCCGCGGACCCGGCGGGAGTCAAGCAGGCGATTCACAGTGAACACAGTCTGCCCCTGGAAGATGCGGGGGGGTGGGGGGTTCCTAGGGGCAGGGGCATACGTAGACGTCAGTACGGGCCGTAACAGGGAAACATGGAAAGTGGGGTTGATCCTCAGAGTCCGGGGCAACTGGAGCCGGTAGGAGACAGGGTTCACCCTGCGCACCACCTTGAAGGGGCCAATGTAGCGAGGAGCAAGCTTACGGTTCTCCACCCGCAGTGGAAGGTCCTTAGTGGACAGCCAAACACGCTGCCCAGGGCGGAAAGCGTGTGCAGGTCTTCTATGGCGGTTGGCCTGAGTCTGGTTGGTTCTGGAGGTCTGTATGAGGGTCTTCCTGACCTTGCTCCAGGTCTTGCGACACCGTCTCACATATTGGTTGACCGAGGGCACCCCCGCGTCCTCCTCCTGGTCCGGGAACAGAGGTGGCTGGAACCCGAATTGGCACTGGAATGGCGACAGCTTGGTGGCCGATGACTGCAGGGTGTTGTGGGCGTACTCCGCCCATGGCAGCCAGGTGCTCCACGATGTCGGGTTATCCATAGCCAGGCCTCGCAGGGTGGTTTCCAGGTCCTGGTTGAGCCTCTCCGTCTGACCATTGGACTGTGGGTGAAACCCAGAGGAGAGGCTGGCAGTGGCTCCGATGACCTTGCAGAACCCGTGCCACACTCGGGAGGAGAACTGGGGCCCTCGGTCTGAGACGATGTCCTGTGGAAGACCAAAGACTCGGAAGACATGATTAAACAAAAGTTTCGCAGTTTCAAGAGCAGAGGGGAGTTTGCACAGTGGTATGAAGCGGCAGGCCTTGGAGAATCTGTCAACTAAGACCAAAATGACCGTGTTACCTTGTGACTCAGGGAGACCCGTGATAAAGTCGACTGCCACGTGGGACCAGGGACGCCGGGGAATGGTCAGAGGATGCAGGAGACCCTGGGGACGCTGTCGTGGGTTCTTGGTTCTGGTGCAAACCTCACAGGACAGGACAAATGACCTTACTTCCTTCTCCATGTTAGGCCACCAGAAGCGTCTTTTCAGGAAGTCCAGGGTCCTCCGAGCTCCCGGGTGGGCGGTGAGAGGGGAAGAGTGACCCCACTGGAGAACCTTGGCCCGGGCTTGATGTGGGACGTACAAGAGGCCTGGTGGCCCCGTCCCAGGACCGGGGTCCTGGCGTTGGGCTCGTCGGACAGCCTCCTCAATACCCCAGCGGACAGGGGCCACAATCCGGGACACAGGGATAATAGGCCCGACTTCATTCTCCCTGTTAGTGGCAGAGAACAGTCTGGACAGTGCGTCAGGTTTGGTGTTCTTGGAGCCGGGGCGGTATGAGAGGGTGAAGTCAAACCGACTGAAAAACAGGGCCCACCTAGCCTGTCGAGGGTTCAGTCTCTTGGCTTGCTGGAGGTACTCCAGGTTCTTGTGGTCAGTCCAAACCAGGAATGGATGTTGTGCTCCCTCCAGCCAGTGCCTCCACTCCTCAAGGGCCAGTTTGACCGCTAGCAGTTCTCGATCCCCCACATCGTACCGGGACTCAGCAGGACTCAGGCGGTGGGAGAAGTAAGCGCAGGGGTGCAGCTTTCCTTCCGAACGTTGAGAGAGCACCGCGCCGACACCACTGTCCGAGGCGTCCACCTCCACGATGAATGGTTGGGAGGTGTCCGGGAGAACCAGAATGGGTGCCGTGCAGAAGCGGTCCTTGAGGTCTTTGAACGCCTTTTCTGCCTGAGGAGACCAGCCATAAGATCCACCTGTCCCTTTGGTGAGGTCTGACATGGGTGCTGCCACAGAACTGAAGTTCCTGATGAACTTGCGGTAGAAGTTAGCGAATCCTAAGAACCGCTGAACCTCCTTAACGGACTTGGGAGTAGGCCAATCCCGGACGGCCAGGGTCTTGGCAGGGTCCATTTGGAGTTGGCCTGTCCGTACAATAAATCCCAGAAAGGAGACCTCGGGAACATGAAATTCGCATTTCTGGGCCTTGGCGAACAGATTGTTCTGTAGCAGCCTCTAGAGAACCTGGCGGACATGGTGGCGGTGCTCCTGCATGGTCTTGGAAAAGATAAGGATGTCGTCGAGGTAGACAAAAACGTATAGGTTAATCATGTCCCTTAAGACGTCATTGATTAGGGCCTGAAAAACAGCTGGTGCGTTGGTGAGTCCGAAGGGCATCACCTGGTATTCGTAGTGCCCAGACGGGGTGTTAAAGGCAGTCTTCCACTCGTCTCCCTGTCGGATACGGATGAGGTGGTATGCGTTCCGTAGGTCCAACTTGGTGAAGACGGTGGCGCCTTGGAGCAGGTCGAAAGCTGTGGACATCAGCGGAAGGGGATATCGGTTGCGCACAGTGATCTTATTCAGGCCCCTGTAATCAATACATGGTCGGAGCCCGCCATCCTTCTTGCCGACAAAGAAGAAGCCGGCTCCAGCAGGTGAAGTGGAGGGTCGAATAAACCCAGAGACCAGGGCATCTTTGAGGTATTCCTCCATGGCCTTGCGTTCTGGCTGAGAGAGTGAAAACAGTCTGCCACGAGGAGGGGTAGTCCCAGGGAGCAAGTCGATGGCACAGTCGTAGGCCCGGTGCGGAGGAAGAACGGCGGCCCTGCTCTTGCTGAATACCTCCTTGAGATCCCAGTACTCTGTGGGAACTTGAGATAACTCGGTGAGATCAGGGGGCTCGGCAGGAGACACAGGAGAGCTAGAGAGCAGACAAGAGGCATGGCATGCAGGGCCCCATTCCACAACCTGGCTTGTTACCCAGTCTATGCGAGGGTTGTGGCGAGTAAGCCAAGGAAGGCCTAGAATAACTGGGAACTCAGGTGAAGGAATCAGGTGCAGGGATATTTCTTCCTTGTGACCTTGAGACTGGAGGAAAACTGGAGAAGTAACTTGGGTGACTCTTCCATCACCTAACGCTTGGCCATCGAGGGCAGACACAGACAGTGGGACTTCAAGAGGTGCAGTCGGAATATTGATGCTTTGGGCGAAGTGAATATCCATAAAGTTCCCAGCCGCCCCTGAGTCTATCAAAGCTTGACAAGAGTGGACAGACTCACCCCAGGAGATGGAGACCGGGATGTAGATTCCTTGGCCAGGGAGTCCGGGAGAGAGGGTAGGCCCCGTCACAACCCTCCCTCGGCTGGACGGGGCGGTCCTTTTCCCAAGAGTTCGGGACATGATGCTCGGAAGTGACCAGGCTTGCCACAGTAGATGCAGCACTTGTCCCGCCTTCTGCGCTCCCTCTCAGATGCGGAGAGGCGAGTACGACCCACTTGCATGGGTTCTGGACAGTCACTGAAGGAGGTAGATGGTCTCCAGGTAGAGGTAGGGAGGCTGGGGGGGCTCAAGGCTTGGTGGCGTTCTCTCATCCTGTTGTCCAGACGAATAGCATGTGAGATGAGGGTTTCGAGGTCACTTGGGCATCCAATAGAGGCCAGACCGTCCTTGATGGGGTCAGACAGACCATGGTGGAAGGCTGACACCAGGGCAGTCTCGTTCCATCCACTTACTGCTGCGAGTGTTCGGAACGAGATGGCGTAATCTGCGACGCTTCCTCCTTGCCGGATGGACATGAGCTTTCGGGCTGCGTCGGTACTGATGTCTGCCTGATCGAAGACCCGAAGCATCTCTTCAGAAAACAGCTGGAAATCAAAGCACTCAGGTCCCTGTCTTTGCCAGATAGCAGTAGCCCAGGCTCGCGCCTTACCAGCTAATAAGGTGATCACAAAGGCAATCTTGCGGCGATCCGTAGTGTAGGTGGTAGGCTGAAGCTCAAAGGTGAGTTGACACTGGGTAAGGAACTCTCGGCACTCACTGTGCTTGCCGTCATACCTCTGTGGTGCAGGAAGGCTGGGTTCGCGAGGTGAAGAAGGCAGCATTGCAGGAGGCACTGGAGCAGGAGTGGGAGCTGGATCAGGAGCAGGAACTGGATCAGGAGATGCAGGCAGAGATGTCAGCTGTGCCAGGGTTTTCCCAATTTGCTGAAGCAGTTCCTCGTGGCGAGCGAGGGCCTCACGTTGGCTGGTGAGCGTACGTCCATGAGCGTCCATGGTCGCTCCGAAGCGTGTCAAAGCTGCCATAATTCCCTGAAGGTTGGCCGGGTAGACAGTTGAAGCAGCCTCTGCTGAGTCGGTCATGACGGAGTCTTTCTGTTAGGGTTTTGCTGGGATTCGAACCTGGTTCGTTGGTGTGATAATCCAGCAAACCCCCACTAGGCCACCAGGGGGATGACTCAAATGCAGAGGCGTGAGGCGGAAGTAGAAAAAGAATCAAAAGGTTTATTTAAACTATATAACACTATATACAGGGCAAAACAAAAGACAAAAAAAAAACCAAAGAGTATAATCCAAAAGAAAAGCAAAGTGCAAAAATACAAAAGCTAAGAAGATCAAAAAACACAGTACAAAGGAAACTGGAGATAAACATAACAGCACAAAGACTCCGTGACAAGAGGACTGAACTCAGGGGTATAAATAGACAAACTAATTAAGGACACAGGTGAAGATAATTAGGCAATTAACACAAACTCAAAACACAGGAACAGTGGCGGCCTCTAGAGGCCAAAATGAACACGACATGAAAAGGAAATAACAGCGGCCTCTAGAGGCCAAAACAGTCCTAGTCCTAACATTAATTTGCTCCTCTACGCCCTTTTTGAGGAATGTATTGTCGGACTTAAACCAACATCTGAATAGGTGAGATCGCTCCTTTTTTTCCCTATTTTTGCTGGCGGGATTGACTCTGCCCTAAGGGCAGAGTCTCTCTCTCTCTCTCTCTCTCTCTCTTTGCACCATTACACAATAAATATTCACAGTGAAAATATTTTGTAAGCACGTTTCATGAACCAAGTTATAGGATTTGTTGACAACTCGCATCGCATCACAATGAGATCATCATTGGCACTACTGGTGTTAAGAATCAGACCATTTCATAAATGAATATTTTGCTGTAGAGCTGCAGTGTTTGTACAATTGCATGTTTTTGCTTCACTATTACTGTCACTATTCTGCTTCTTGCATTACTACTGTGAACTAACACTGAACATAATAAAAATAATAATAATAATAATAATAATATCCAAGCTCGTGTTTCACTCTCACTAGTGCTCTGTAAGGCTTTTTCCTGGTGATATCCTGGTGATATTCGTTACACTTCTACCCGGCGTGAAGCACTCACAGTCATGTGGTTGTGACATCATCGTAAACAAATCCGTTCTACTCATCCAGACGACTTCACAACGGCAACGTTGCCAGATCTTTCCACTCTGGAACCCGTTCTCAAAAAGATTGCGTTTTGGGCACCCAAAACGCCGGTGCCGTGTGGACGCCAGGCCTAAATGATAAGCAATTGTATCGGAGTCACCTGAATCCGTTGCCGTGTGGACAGGGCCTTAGACAGAGAGCTGAAGTAGTCGATCCCATCTTTACTTCTGAGAGCCACTGCCACTCCAAGATGCTCTTTTTATACCCAGTCATGTTAATGACCTATTGCCAATTGACCTAATGAGTTGCAATTTGGTCCTCCAGCTGTTCCTTTTTTGTACCTTTAACTTTTCCAGCCTCTTATTGCCCCTGTCCCAACTTTTTTGAGATGTGTTGCTGTCATGAAATTTCAAATGAGCCAGTATTTGGCATAAAATTTCAAAATGTCTCACTTTCAACATTTGATATTGTTAGGACTGGGACTGTTTTGGCCTCTAGAGGCCGCTGTTATTTCCTGTTTTTTGTCTGTTTGTTTTGGCCTCTAGAGGTCGCCACTGTGTCCTGTGTTTTGTGTTGGTGTTGATTGCCTGTTTCATTAGTGTCTCCTGTTTCCAATTTATTTTGTGTATTTATACCCCTGAGTTCAATCTTCTTGTCATGGAGTCTTTGTGCTGTTATGTTTAAGCTCCAGTTACCTCTGTTCCGATTTCCTCGTCCATGTCCTTGTGTTCTTTGTATTTTTGCTTTCTTTTGGACTTTGTGGATTTTGTTTTTTGACTTTGTGAATCTTCTGAGTGTTTGGTATTTTTGCCTTTTCTTTTCTAGTTTTTTTTTGGCTTTTGTATTGACTTTGAACTTTTGGATTTTTTATTTTTTCCCTTAAGATCTTCTGAGCGTTTTGGATTATACTTTTTGGATTTTTTGTAAATATTGTAAATAAACCTTTTGATACTTTTTCTACTTCTGCCTCACGCCTCTGTATTTGAGTCATCCCCTGGTGGCCTAGTGGGGGTTTGCTGGATTATCACACCAGTGAATCAGGTTCGAATCGCAGCAAAACCCTAACAGATATGTTGTCTATGTTCTATTGTGAATACAATATCGTTTTTTGAGATTTGTAAATTATTGCATTCTGTTTTTATTTACAATTTGTACTCTGTCCCAACTTTTTTGGAATCGGGGTTGTACTTTGTGTATTTGTTGTTGAGATTTTCGAGAAATTAAATTACTTTTTTTTTTATTGCAGTTGCATTTGATGCAATTGATTTTTGCTTGGTCAGGGTCATGTGATTGTCCAGCTTGGACAGGCTTTGACCATTGGAAGTAAAGTGTCTGGATATAGCTTGAATGATAGCAGCCATTGCAGAGGCGTCAAAAGCATTTTTAATGTGGGGGGGGGGGACGCACTGGCGGGGGGTCCTCCCCCAGAAAATGTTTAATTAATTAGATGCCATTTCCTGCATTCTTGTGTATTTTTAACAGGTTTTTAAACACCTAATTTTACCAACAATTCACTTAATTCAATGACTATTTTAGAGACTCAACAATAAGTCCTCATTCAACTAGTCCATATATTCATCAGCCTGTTTTTAAACCCACTGCTATGCCTAAGACAATGAGATGAATGTGACACAATTTATCACCAACAATGACTGACTGCATTTTACTTTTTATGTTTCCTTTTTTATTTAGTTTTAGATGTAACACAACATGCCACTGTGCCAAGCAATAGTGACACTCAACTGTATGTTTAAAAATAAGAATATTCATAATTTCACACAATGAACAGGCATGACATGACATCATGCAAACTTCATAACAAAATCACACTGTGTCAAGCAATGGTGACACACAAATAACTTCACACAATGAACAGGTGAATTTTACTTTTTTCCGATTTTGTGATACTCAAAAATGGCATGGCATCATGCAGTCTTCATAACACAAAATTACACTGTGTCAAGCAACGAGACACAAAAGATAACTTCACACAATAAACAAGTGCAGTTTTGTCAACCTACATGCAATGGTGGTACTACAGTAACATTTACAGATTAGTATAAACAGATTTATAGATATAACTCCTTCTTACATTGGTGCCACCACAATTTTTAACACTTCATAACTTTTATCCCCCTTTCCTTCACAATCCATCTGGAATAACATCCATCTCTCTCCATTGCTTTCCTTTCTACTATTCCTTCCCCATACACCAGGGATGAGAATGGGACATTTAAAAAAACTCTGAAATGTCTGCCAACTTTCCTATATATGAATGCAGGGCGGCACGGTGGTGTAGTGGTTAGCGCTGTCGCCTCACAACAAGAAGGTCCGGGTTCGAGCCCCGTGGCCGGCGAGGGCCTTTCTGTGTGGAGTATGCATGTTCTCCCCGTGTCTGCGTGGGTTTCCTCCGGGTGCTCCGGTTTCCCCCACAGTCCAAAGACATGCAGGTTAGGTTAACTGGTGACTCTAAATTGACCGTAGGTGTGAGTGTGAATGGTTGTCTATGTGTCAGCCCTGTGATGACCTGGCGACTTGTCCAGGGTGTACCCCGCCTTTCACCCGTAGTCAGCTGGGATAGGCTCCAGCTTGCCTGCAACCCTGTAGAAGGATAAAGTGGCTAGAGATAATGAGATATATGAATGTTTTCAAATTCAATGATGGTTTAAAACGTTTATAAACTTACTTTTATAACATTTAATAATCCCTAGTACTTATTAATCACTAATTCATAAGTAGTAATGATTAATAATCAATAATAATTACTATTACTACTAATTATTAGTGGTTGTTAATATTATTATATTAAAAACACTGTTGTAGACGATAAGTAATAAAACAAACTTTTTGTACAAATTATTTATACTGTACTATATTTAGAATTATTGTATTTTCTGGAGTTCTTTTTAATTGAGTTTTGAAATAAAGGTTGTTTATATATTTATATTCAACTTGGTATAATAAACAAATGTTAATTATGTAAAAAAATGATGCTAATCATTATTTCCTATAAGCCCCATTTTCCACCTTACTCTTGTGCGCATGCGCGAACCCCCCTGCGTTTCACTCCAGAGTGCTTGACCTCTAACACGTGCGCGCGCCTCATGTCCGTGAAAAAACAGTTTCTCAGTGGGCGTGTCCCCAGCGCTGCGGTACCGTCTTTAAACACATTTGTGCGATCCAGCGCTTTTTATCGCAAACGATTCTTCTCCTTATTTTGGGGGTCTGTCATCCCCCAACCACTTGTCGTTAAACAGACATCTTCCCATAATTATCAATGCTTTCTAGCGCCCACGTAAGCTACCCGCGCATCTCCCACTCTTCACAACCACCGCACCGCACCACACCACACCACACTGCCTCCAGCAACCTCCTAAGGTTAGTTCTTGATCTACGGAATGCATAGAAGACGCACAGAACCAATGCTGCCCCCAAAAGGTGCGCTGGTCACTTTTAAAATTACAATTAAAGAAATACCCCAAACCGGATGGAGACATTTCACTCGTTCGGTCCAATATTAAATGTAATACCTCCCTTTCAAAAATCCCAGTCATTCCAAACAATTTAAGACGTTTTAGGCCTTGAAAACCGAAAGTTGTATTTAAGACTTTTAAAGGACCCACAGGAACCCTGGCCTCGCCTCGCGCCGACCCCCCGAAATTTTCTCAACGGATTTACACGTTTCACAAAAATGACATTTTCAGCAGGAAAAACTCGGAATTCCGCTGATTCGCGGAAAATTCTCATCCCTGATACACTGATTTCCCATGGTACTATCCACAAAACTGGCAAAGACCAGACAAAACAAGTCCTTCAAATCACAACAGGGAATCAATAAATATCATCAGAGCAGACTTGACCTCATTCTTGGCATTACAGTAAGGCAGGCCTACTGGGTTTGAATTAAATGATAGCTAACATTAAGCGAGCTGATACATCAAACATTGACTAGCCAGCTAACTGCACTAACATTTCCATTGGGACAAAAAAAAAAAACCCTGTCCTGTGGGGAAATTTTGACTTACTTTCCGCTTCTTTGTAAAGAATGTCCTGTCCATTGTGTCTGGGGAGGAGGAAATACTGCAAACAATTCATCATCAACCAAGAATACCCCATTAGGCTAAGCTTATTTCATTGTTTAGTTGAACATTAATTTAACGTGGCCTCGGGTTAATTTTGAGGGCATAGAACAAAAGAATAAGGTTTTATCAAAAGCTTTTTTTTTGCAATAAAACAACAATGACATTGACGTGACAATAAGGTAAAACAAGAGCAAATGATTAAGTACATAAAGACAGTAAATTACATTAATCAACTAAAAGGGAAAAAAACGAGGAATATATATTAGAGAACATTCAGAAGTCTTGTATTTTTCTTATTATGTACAAACTTGAGAGCTGAGAAAAGAGGTCATTTCTAGAATAAAAATAAAGAGAGGCTGATTCTTTTGCCATTTCTGTTTATGAATGAAAAACTTAGCCTGTAAAATATAAAAATTAACTAAAAATTCAAACGATAAATCAGTTGAGTTTTCATAGTAGAAGAAAATATCTTTAAGAGTGAAAACAATGACCCTGCTGCACAAAAAGATAGAAACTAAGGTCTGTTAGAAATTGTTTTACTATATTACAGTCAAAAAATAAATGTACAAGTGTTTCACCTTCTTTATCACAAAAAGAACAATTCAAACTTATGTCAGTGTATATGGAAATATTTACATTTGTAGGGTAAATCTTGTGAAGAATCTTAAAATGAATTTCCTTTATTTTATTAGTGATACAATATTTGTGAGGTAGCAGCCAAGCCTTCTTCCAGTTGATATTATGAACTAAAGAGTTCCAAAAGAATTTCCCTCTAGGAGAAATTTTGTTCCTGAGTTGAAGAGACTGACGTACATGTTTATTGTCACATTTTTTATCAAATATATTAATGCCGTTCAATACAATTTCTGGAGAAGGAGTATTAATAGGTAAATGATATAACAAGTGACTTTTAATAAGAAGAGCTAATCCTTGAGGGATTGCTTTGATTACCATATTAAATTGACGAAAAGGTATAGGGAAGTAGTAACGTGACAAAAATTGCTCATATGTCAACAAAGTGCCAGAATTATCAAACAAAGAAATAACATCACATATACCATGTTCAAACCATTTAGGGTAAATAAAGTTTTGTTTCTCACAGTAATGTCAGAATTGTTCCAGATAATGACTTTATGGGGGGAGAAGTTATGAACAAAGCACATTCTCCAGGCAAGCATTGCCTATGGAAATTAGAAAGTTTAATAGGTAATTTAGATGGGACGAAGTTGCACTTAAGAATAAAAGAAAGACCACCTAATTCATTGAATATGTGATTAGGGATAAAAAAAACCAAACAAACAAAAAAAAAAAAAACAGTGAGTTAGGTTGTAAAAGGCATCTTCGAATCCATCCAATCCTGAAGGAATCAATTGTGTTAGAGAAGTCTAAGAAATCTAGACCTCCGTTAGCTTTACAATCAGTCAGCACTTCCTTCTTCAATTTATGAGGTTTATTTCTCCATATGAAATCCAGAAATATTTTGTTGATCTGTTTTATTGTTTTATCTTTCAAAAATAGGGAAAGAGAGGGATAAACAAAATGAGAAAGACCATCTGCTTTAGACAGTAAAGTTCTTCCATATATACTGTACTTAGATCTCGTTGTAACCAGGAGTTAAAGATGTTTTTGGCTTTAATTATTTTTCCTGCAAAATTCAATTCCTCTCTATTCTTAGGGTCCTTAGTTATTTGTATTCCTAAATATTTAACTGTTTGCTTTATTGGGATGTTATTTATTATGGTGTCGTTGCAGTCATGTAGGGGTAATATTTCACATTTTGAAATATTCAACTTGAGACCTGATGCATTAGAAAATTGCTCTACAAGAGCCAGCGCATGGGGAAGTTGTTCTTTATCTTGCAAAAATAAAATCGTGTCATCTGCCAGTTGCGATATTTTGATTACCCTCTGAAAAATGGATAGACCCTTTAAATCAGGGTCATTAACTATACTTAAAGCAAGAAGCTCTGTCACTAGAAGAAATAAAAAGGGAGAAAGAGGACACCCTTGCCTTATTCCACGCTCAACATTAAATCTTTGGGTAGTGTTATGGTTAACTATTACTGAACTGTTTGTGTCATTATAAAGTGTCTGAATGATATTAATAAAGGGTTGACCAAATCCAAATAGCTTGAGAGATTGAAATATAAACTGATGCTCAATGGAGTCAAAGGCTTTGTAAAAGTCCGGCAGTAGCATGAGAGCTTCAGAGTGTACCTCATCTGAATAATCTAACAGATCAAGTACCAATCTTATGTTATTCGTAATATGGCGATTTTTAATAAACCCTGATTGTGTCTCTGATATGATATCATCAAGGCCAGTCTTAAATCTCTTTGCAAAGACTAACGCTACAATTTTATAGTCAATTGTTAACAGTGATATTGGGCGCCAATTCTCAACAGAATGTGCATCTTTCCCTGGTTTTGGGATCAGAGAAATTACACCTTGCTTCATAGTTGAAGTCATATGTCTCTGCTCAATGCATTCTTGAAACATACAAAATAATGGATTCTCAATGTGTTCCCAGAAATGAACATAGAATTCTACAGAAAGCCCATCTATACCTGGGGCTTTGCCTTTCTTCATTGAAAGGAGAGTGTGGCAGCGGGGGCGTGGTCAAGCGCCGGTCTGTGACAGGAGGGCGGAGTCAGGGAAGGTGAGTGGCAGAATCACTACACCTGACGGCAATTAACCTGTGTTTGTGTGTCTTCCCAGTGACCGCGCCCTATTTAAGGAGGCAGAGGGAGAGCAGAGGAGAGCTTCCCGAGACAAGACGACAGTGTGTGTCTGTCTCGAATTTACGTGTGAAATTGTCAGACTGGAAAGTACGGCAATAAAGCCTTCTGATTACCTTGATCTCTGTCCTGCCGTCCTCTGTGCTCCACCCACCCATAGGGAACATACTACAGAGAGCTTTCTTCATCTCAGCTTTAGTTATGTCAGAGTCACAAAGCGATACATATGAATTATCAACGGTTGGGATGTATTTATTTTTTTTAATGAACACTTCCGCTGTACAACTATTAAATTTGGATGTATATAGTTCTTTATAGAAATTATAAATATGTTTTGAAATTAGAGCAGCATCATTCCAGATTTTTCCATCAATATTAAGAGAATTCAGCATTTTCCTTTGACCATTCCTTTTCTCCAAGGCAAAAAAAATAACTGGAGTTTTTCTCCCCCTCTTCCAGCCACTTGGCTCTAGAGCGCACAAAGGCACCTCTTGCTAGATTCAAATAAAGATCATCCAGTTGTAAACTGATTTTTTTAATTTCTAATTTTTCTTCTTCTGTATTATTTTCTTTGGTTAACCCATTTAAATGTTGCAATAGTGCCGTTTCTAACTGACTCCTTCTAGCCTTGATCAGTTTACATCTTTTAGTAGCAATAAGTCTAGCTTTATACTTAAAAAACTCCCATTTTTGTTTGCATCCATCACTACAATCAGTGAATAGTTCTCTTACAAGTTCTTTAATACAGTCATTGAATTCCTCATCATTTAATAAGGAATTATTCAATTTCCAGTATCCCCTTATTGCTGGTTTATTATGTTGGTCACCCATCTTGAGAGTTATGAATTTGTGGCCTGTTAAAGGTGCAGCAGAGTGCATGACATTTATAACTAGAGACAAAGCAGACTGTGAGATTAAAAAAAAGATCAATTCTTGACTTCAATGTCAAAGTACTGTTAGACCAGGTGAAATCAACTAAGTCTGGGTTAAAGAAACGCCAAGTATCAGTTAAGGACAGGTCAGAAGTTAAAGTCAAGATTAAGTTATTTGAAATTGAATTTTGATTCAACTTTGGTGGAAATCTATCAACCGTAGCATCCATACATTCATTGAAATCCCCTCCCAAAATAACTACTGAACCTTTATATTTGTTGCCAAGTAATTTAGTTTTACTGGAGATCTCAGCAAAAAGGATTTTATTGAGTTGACTAGAATTATACCCATAGATATTGCCTATAATAATAGTAGTGTTACCATGTTTGGCAACAATTAAGACCCATCTACCTTCTAAAGAATGTATCATTTCCAAAACCTCTCCTTTAAATCTGTGAATAAGTATTGCAACACCTGCAAAGTAGTTGCTACCATGAGAATAGTATATGCTGTTCCCCCACTGTAGTTTCCAAAATTTACCATCTTCTTCAAGTGAATGTGTTTCTTGTAGCGGTACAAAATCTGCATCACTTCTCTTGCAAAATAAAAATAAAGCCTTTCTTTTCACACTTTCTCATATTCCTCTGACATTTAAGGACACACAACACAGAGATTCAACCATGAATACAAAAACCCAACAATAAACACAGATTTGCAAGAACTTGCAAAAACTCACCTACAAAAGAGAGGTGGAGAACAACTTTGTAGTCTGATGCAAAAAATACCAACAATCATTAAGCTTATAGAAAGCTTCTACATTTAGCTCACTGAATGTAAACTGACTGTTTGACTTTTTGTTTTATGAAGAGAGTTTACTGAAAAGAAGAAACTTTGGTATGGCCTAGCTTATTATCCGCAAAGATTAATTCTGATGTGGCTAAGATTGGGAAAGATAGCCTATCATTTAGAGGACCATAGAACTTAAAATGCCAGGTCTACATTAAGATCAAGGTTATAAGCACCTCTAATGGCAAACAAAAGGGAGGTAGGCTCGGCAGGTTTAAAATTCCTATGGAGAGCTATAGCTATGAGCCTTGATTCAACTCACCTCTGCATAGTCATATCTCTTTCCATCGATGAGAGCATGGGAGTCTTTGTAAAAAGCCTTCTTCCCCTGCATTCTTGCCTTCTGAACTAAAGACCACAACTTCTCTCGCGCCGCTCTATCCTCCGGTGGTACAGGTTCCGTGATAGACAGTTTATTCTGAAGGAGAAACTTGCATTTTTTCGATGCTTGCCAGATTGTGTCTCTCACTCTTCTAAATGAAAAGCGGATGATAACTGAGCGGCACTTTGCATCAGTCGGTGGTGGCCCGAGGCGGTGTACCACATCCACACCAGCGTCAAGGAGATCAGCTGAAAGATCAGTCGTCACTTGTTGTAGCACCTCGATGACTGCTCCTCTTATATCTTCTCCTGCTAGTTCTTTTAGACCATGGAGTTTCAAAAAGGATCTCCAGTTGTAGCGCTGCGATTCAATCAAGGCTTTTTTCAAAGCGGCATTGTCTTTTTGTAGCGTTTGCACTTCAGTCTGCAGATGAGAAAGCTCCTTCTTGTTTTCACCTACCTCGGAAACGAGTTGCTTCACTATAGTGGACAAATTTTCTAGTTCTCTTGAGGTAGCCTGGGTTGTTCTTTCAATCGCTGACACCTTCTGGAAGGTAGCATCATGCTTGAGGGACAGCTTGCTAATCACAGCTAAAATGTCCTTGTTACCATTGCCGTGTGATTCTTCTCGTTTTGTCTTTTTGAACGGAGGTTTCTCGGGGGTATCAGGCAAGGGAATTAATGTAACTTTTTTGGTAATTGCTGGATGCGAGTCGAACCAAATCATATCTTGTCCTCCAAGCTTAGCTGGGTTAGTCTCGCCGACGGTTGCTGAATCTGTTGCCATTTTCGGAATTCTTTTACCTTTCCCTCTTAATTTCTTTCCCATAGAGTCCACAGTATGAGTGTAGCTCATAGTTAATGAAATTCAAACGGTATGCATCAAAATTATCATAAATTGCGTTGTTATTACCACCTCCCTTGAAGAGCTCAAACGAACACACCTTCCTACACAGACGCCATCTTGGCCCCCAGTCGTTTTAGCAAAAGCTAGACACTGAGGTGGCAATGGGGCTGACGTCACCTCCTCCACTTTCAAGTAGCTGCACCAATTTCTCTGCTCGCGCTGAGATTCACTTCACTCGCGCGCGGTGAGTTGTTGTAGCGAACGCCCGGAAAACCCGGAGTGGATTTTCAGTGGTCTGTGTATTCTCTTATCGATCAAGTGGAATGGATTCTTTCATGAAGCAATAGAAACGGCGCTGGGTGAACTCACATTTTATGTTAAATGTGTGGCCAAACGAAGAATTATGAAATGTGAAGGGGACACGTCCCCTTCACATTTCAGTGGTGGCGACGCCCATGAGCTATTCTACAAACTAGAGCGGACATGCTCCAGGGAAAAAGATGCAGTGGATTGGATACATTTGTAGCAGTAGAAGCACAGGGTGCACAAACTATTATTAATGCTTGAGAATATTGGATCGTGATCGTGGAAAAATTCAACTTATCTTCAAAGTCAGGCAGCACGGTGGTGTAGTGGTTAGCGCTGTCGCCTCAAAGCAAGAAGGTCCGGGTTCGAGCCCCGTGGCCGGCGAGGGCCTTTCTGTGAGGAGTTTGCATGTTCTCCCCGTGTCCGCGTGGGTTTCCTCTGGGTGCTCCGGTTTCCCCCACAGTCCAAAGACATGCAGGTTAGGTTAACTGGCGACTCTAAATTGACCGTAGATGTGAATGTGAGTGTGAATGGTTGTCAGTGTCTATGTGTCAGCCCAGTGATGACCTGGCGACTTGTCCAGGGTGTACCCCGCCTTTCACCCGTAGTCAGCTAGGCTCCGACCCTGTAGAATAGGATAAATCGGCTAGAGATAATGAGATAAGAATGAGATGAGATCTTCAAAGTCATGAGAAAATGCTCTCACACTTTCTCACACGTTTGTTGAGGTGATTATTGTTCCCTACAGTATAACAAGTTCTTGTTAGTGATGTGATTATAATAGTGTGTTTCTTGTGCAGCAGTGTTAGAGATGTAGCACTGTGGTTTAAAATCTCCACCGCAAACGAATAAAAAAAATGAACATGAAACTCTGTGGTACTTTGTGAAATTATTTATTTTTTAGTGAGACTTGGATTGATAAGTTTTGTATCTTGTGGACATTCTGTTATACTGTACACTGTATGAGGTGTTTTTGTACAGGGATGTTGTTGATTTGTCTCACTGTGGTTCACAAGCGCAGTAAAACACAGCTGTGTCTTCAGTCTGCATGTTCTGCCCTGTTAATGTTACTGTGCTGCTGGACGTGTCTCTGGAAACCTGAAACCTGCTTTTCAATTTCTCACTGTAGTAAGTTTCCCCAGCATAACATATCCGTCCGATCCACTCCAGAGGTTTTCCTGCAGGTTGTCGTATCTTGTGTGTAGCGTAGCTGCCATAAGTTAATGAATATCCAGATACTTTACAGGTCAGAATCAGTGACTGACAAGGGGTTAATACTGTGGATCCGGTCTGGATCAGCTCAATACAATGAACACCTGGGAAAGAAAAGTTATTTTAAATGTAGGAAAAAGGAAAAAGCAATAAAAAAGTGTATTAAATGTCAAATGTAAAAACACTTACAGTGTACAGCTGCCAGCAGCAGCAGCAGGAGGGATGTGTGTTGAAGCAGAAGAAGTAAAAGCTCTTGGTCTTCACTGCTTAAATATATAACAGGGAAGGACATTTGCATGGAGACACTCCTTAGATTCAGGGAAATTTGAGGAATTTTTCTACATGAGAAAACCTCCTCATCTCTCACACATCTATAATCTGTGAGTTTAAATGTAGAATAATTGAAAACATTGTGTCATGTCTGTTTGTAGATCGATCTGTCAGTCCTGTTTGTGTTGATATTTTAACAAATAAGAAGCTGAAGGCAGTTGTTCCTTAGTGAGTTTATCAGGTGTTTTCAGGTGAATTCATTCAAAGAAGATGAAATTCGACTTTTATTCATGAATAGTTCTGTTTAATTTGGACCCTTACATTATAACAGCAGTATAAAATGCATCTTGTCATGTTCCTGAGAAAACTCACACACCACTGAAGGATGTCATTCCAGAATACACAACTGTGTCTTCACCTTCTGTCCTCATTGAGTTTTAACTTGTCCAACCTGTGCTGTGGATTTTCCTCCATACTGAGGTCAGATGAAGTGATGAGACCATACGAGCAACCTCACTTTATTATCAATCTCTCAAGTGAAGAACAGACACAGTGTCTTCCGAACAGTCTTTGTCTCACAGCCCTTTATCCTGTTTCTACTGAGAAGCTGAAGTGGAACCAGTTCACACACATGTCTTACTTGTTAGTCAGCTTTTATCCAAAGTGGACACCAGAATGCATTCTTGCAATATTATCAGTCTCATGTCCTCATCAAGATTGCAGAGAAACTTTGAGAACAACACACAGTCCTCAGATTAAAAGGCAAATATGGAGCTGGAAGAATTCAGCGTCTGATGAAAAACAGTAATTTCACATCAAATAAAATGTTTACAATTACACAATCAAATTTAAACCTTGATGAAACAACACTGCTCAGAAATCTCTCATTAAAATGGAACAGAGTTTTAGTCTCGGGGATGCGCCAAAAAATGTTGATGTGGATGAAAGACAGTAGCGGGTATGGACTATGATGGAAACAGATCTTGTGTTCAGGGTCAGGGATTAGGCTATGAAGTTCATAGAAGACTAGATAGTGCTGCGCTGGCCTGGCTAGCTGAAATTCAATTGTATAGTGATTTAGCATATTTAAGCTGAGCCTGATGCACACACAGGCTATGGGCAAGGATTTAGTACCCGTTTGTCAAATTGATTGAAATGTGGTGCCTGCGTGAATGCAACGATTGTTAATGTCAGTTGGACAAGCACCTGATTATGCAATCAGTATTCTTGGATAGCTAGCGAACTCTGGCTTGTGTAACAGAAAGTCAGATGAATTCATTTCCATAATAAATACTCTGGCGCAGTCTATTTCCTTTGATTCTATACTTGACAAATGGGCGAATGCCAAGGCGTGGCATGTTACAATTTAGTTCCTTCCTATCCTTTGGCCAGTGATGGACTGGATAGTAACAAAGTACTTTTAGTACAAAGTAAAATTAGTTGCTGTACTATACTAACTTACCTTTTTGAAGTATTTGTTCCTTACTGAAGTAGTTGCATTTTGGTACTTGAACTCTACTACATTTGGGTCAAAGATGAAATATCTTACTTTTTGTTTTAATCCATTTTCTTACTTTTTCCTTTTAACACCCTGACTGGCGTTCTGGACATTGTGTAAATGTAATTGTTTTGTGCTATGAGTACCTCAGTTGTTATAGTGAGATATGTTTAAATAAACTTCAGTGAACTGTAAAATGTGCATATATATATATATATATATATATATATATATCTCATCTCATTATCTGTAGCCGCTTTATCCTGTTCTACAGGGTTGCAGGCAAGCTGGAGCCTATCCCAGCTGACTACGGGCGAAAGGCGGGGTACACCCTGGACAAGTCGCCAGGTCATCACAGGGCTGACACATAGACACAGACAACCATTCACACTCACATCTACGGTCAATTTAGAGTCACCAGTTAACCTAACCTGCATGTCTTTGGACTGTGGGGGAAACCGGAGCACCCGGAGGAAACCCACGCGGACACGGGGAGAACATGCAAACTCCACACAGAAAGGCCCTCGCCGGCCCCGGGGCTCGAACCCAGGACCTTCTTGCTGTGAGGCGACAGCGCTAACCACTACACCACCGTGCCGCCCATATATATATATATATATATATATATATATACACGGTGTGTGTGCGCGGGGGGGGCAAAATTATTGCTGCATACTTCCCAAAAAGTGGGTAGTTGTGCCCCTGACACACAGGATTAGCATCAACTCAACTCCAGTGCTAGTCAGCTAAATGTTGGGCAGAAAACGCGAGATCATTTTTAATGAGCTAGAAGACAAACAATAACCCTAAATTAATGTTAAATGTCAGTTAACACTAATTTATCTAATTTAAGGCTGCTGTATGACAACATTTCCCCCTCAGCTCATGGTAACTGCTGTACATTTTGTCAGCAGGCTAATATTGCTTATTAAACAAACCTACATGGTAAAATTACTGACATCATGCCTTAATGCAAAATATAATAATTTCAAAAGATTAAACCAAATTAAAAATTATGTGAAACAGTCTTACAGTTGCACCAGATTCGTTTTACTTCAGACTTTTTCTGGTTGCTGTTCTGTCTCCACAAACACAGTGGAAAATTCCAGAAAATGAATCTTTCCGGTCCGCATCCCCAACCCAGCATGCTGGAGGTTTCCCAATTCACCCAAATTTGGGTCACAGTGACCCAGAGACCTGATCCAACAAACTCAACCCAGCAAGTACAACAGGAAAAAAGTATGTTGGATGTTGGAATTGAAATTAAAACTGAAAACAATGAATTATAAATCATGTTCAACCTTGATTGTCCTCAAAACAATACAAACAGCACATTGTTTTACCTCATGAATTATTTATTTATTTGTTTGTTTGTTTGTTTGTTTGTTTGTTTGTTTGTTTGTTGATTTATTTCATTCAAAGAAAGACATTTCAAAAAAGTAGAGACAGGACAACACTGACCACTTGATAATGCTGTCATTCATTCTCGCAGCACCTAAAAGTTGATTAGGGACTGAAGAGACCTAATGATGAAACATTAGAGGTCTTATTTTGTTTCAATCTTACAGTAAAATGGTCTTAAAGTATGCAACAGTACAAGGTCGTCATCATTTTGAAAGTCGCAACACTTTCTCTATTGGGGACAGGCACCCTCTGTGTCCACAGCCATGCCTTTATCCTCTGTGCAGAATGTGGTTTTGCATTGTCTTGTTGATATCTCCCTGGAAAATATGCCATCTTGAAGGCAGCATATGTTGCTCCAGAATCTCACTCTACTTTTTCTGCGTTAATGCTGCCACCACAGAAGTGCAAGTTACCTTTCCGGAGGGCACTGACACAACCCCATACCCTGACACACCCTGGCTTTTGGACTTGTTGTTTGGAACAGTATGCATGGTCCTTTTCATTTTTGGCCTGTCGCACACGGCATCCATTTCTTCCATAAAAGACCTGGAATACTGATTCATCTGACCACAGTACACGTTTCCACTGTGAGATAGTTCATCCCAGATGCCTCTGAGCTCCGAGGAGTCAGTGTTGCTTTTGGACACAGTTAACCTAAGGTTTCCTTTTTGCACAGGAAGGTTTTAACTGGCATTTGTGGATGTACAGTAACTGTATTGTACTTGACAAAGGTTTGCCAAAGTAATCCCAAGCCCGTGTGGTTATCTCCGTGATAGATGAATGATGGTTGTTGATGCAGTGCCGCCTGGGGGATCAAAGATCATGGGTGTTCAAATTAGGAACATGCCCTTCCCCTTTATGCACTAAAATTCTTCCAGATTCCTTGAATCATTTCATGATCTCATGCACCGTAGAAGGTGAAATATCCAAATTCCTACCTATCTTTCTTTGAGGAGCATTGTTTTTAAACAGTTCAATAATTTTCTCACACACTCTGATAAACTGGAGATCACCCCGTCCCAAATTTTTTGGTAATGTGTTGCAGACCTGAAATGAAAGAATGCATGTCTATAAACAAATAATGAAATGAAACAACCAATGCATTACATGAGCAGGTAAAACCTTTCACGTGGAGAAAGCGTTTAATGAGGAACTTGCACAAGGCAATTCTCTGAAAAACAACTCCATGCAAGTGAAACAGGAGGAGATTTTCCTGAACATTCCTCAGTGTGATCTTGCATTGTGCAACATCACAGTGTCAGATTCACCAGTGTGATATCTTCATAAAGCGCATTGTTGCTCGTGTCAATGGAGATGCTGTAGTGGGTTTTCCAGGAAGCTACAATGTTTATCCTTCCGCCACCCCATATGATCGCGATCCGCTCCAAGCCTTTTTCCTGGACACTGTCTTATCCAGCCTGTGCCATTGCGAGTCAGGTCTTTGCCAAAAATCTGACAGGACAACTTCACTGAGGCTCCTCAGCAGGAGATGAGATCGGACTAATGCAGTGCACATCTGAAAAGAGAAGAGTGGCAAAGAAACTATTCAACACACTTCACTTTAACTGAAATATGGAGCATATAAATTGGTGAATAAAGTGTGGAGAGAAGTGTGCACTCACAGGGCTCAGAGTACACTAGGAGAAGAAGAGGCCAGCTTATGATGCTTAGAAGAGAGCAGCTTTGTTGTACTTGCTATGTGCGTTCAGGCTGTTTATACCTGTGTGAGGTGTGGAGATTTGCATGCACTCTTGGTAATGCATTGCCAGTTATTAAAGCAGTGCATTATGGAATTTTACTGCAGGAAGGAAAAACATTTCACATTCTTTAAACCAGTAAACAAAACTGATAGCTGGCCATCTCTTCTGGAGACTATACAGGCACACTAACATGGCAAAATACATGTTTTGACATATTTGGGGTTCAGTTTCCTGCTGAGGGAATATTTACAGCTCATGAGGATGTGCTTGTGTCAGTTTTTGTACAGCTCTGGAGTCTGTTGTGTCAGTGTGACTCTTGTGCACAGTAATAAACAGCCGTGTCTTCAGCTTTCAGACTCTTCATATTATGTATTAAATATACTGACTCCAAGTCACCATAACTTTCTCAGACTTGTAATTGCAACATGGAGAGTTGAAGGTTAAAAAAAGTATATTTTTACTCATGATCCTCAGCAGTAGTCTTCCTGTCACGTTAACCACAACAGTAAATGTTATGATATCCTGCAGCCACTTCATCCTGTTGACCAACAGAAAAACTGTCATTTTACACTCCCTTACATGATGCAAACTCAGTTCCCACCTTTCCTTCAATAAAGCTGGACCGTCATAGAGCAGATCCGACCAGTATAGCCTCATCTGCAACCATGTGGCTCCTTTATTCCCTGGTGCTGCTCATCACTGCATCCTGGAAGTTCATACATGTGTTCTAATATCCATTGTTGTACTTTGTGTATTTGTTGTTGAGATATTTTCGAGAAATTAAATTACTGATGTTTTTTTTTTAAATTACAGTTGCATTTGGTGCAATTGAATTTGCTTTGTCAGGTCATGTGATTGTCCAGCTTGGACAGGCTTTGACCATTGGAAGTAAAGTGTCTGGATATAGCTTGAATGATAGCAGCCATTGCAGGGGTGTCAAAAGCATTTTTAATGTGGGGGGGACACACTGGCGGGGGGTCCTCCCCCAGAAAATGCTTAATTAATTAGATGCCATTTCCTGCATTCTGGTGTATTTTTAACAGGTTTTTAAACATCTAATTTTACCAACAAGTCACTTAATTCAATGACTATTTAAGAGACTCAACAATAAGTCCTCATTCAACTTGTCCATATATTCATCAGCCTGTTTTTAAACCCACTGCTATGCCTAAGATAATGAGATGAATGTGACACAATTTATCACCAACAATGACTTAATGAGTGCATTTTACTTTTTATTTTATGTTTCCTTTTTTATTTAGTTTTAGATGTAACACAACATGCCACTGTGCCAAGCAATGGTGACACTCAACTGTATGTTTAAAAATAAGAATATTCATAATTTCACACAATGAACAGGCATGACATGGCATCATGCAAACTTCATAACAAAATCACACTGTGTCAAGCAATGGTGACACACAAAAAATAACTTCACACAATGAACAGGTGCAATTTTGTTAACCACCAACAGTGACTTTAGTGGGTGAATTCTACTTTTTTTCCGATTTAGTGATACTCATAACAAAAATGACATGGCATCATGCAGTCTTCATAACACAAAATTGCACTGTGTCAAGCAACGACACATAAAAGAGAACTTTACACAATGAACAAGTGCAGTTTTGTCAACCTACATGCAATGGTGGCACTACAGTAACATTTACAGATTAGTATAACAAACAGATTTATAGATATAACTCCTTCTTACATTGGTGCCACCACAATTTCTACCACTTAATAACTTTTATCCCCCTTTCCTTCACAATCCACCTGGAATAACATCCATCTCTCTCCATTGGTTTCCTTTCTACTATTCCTTCCCCAGACACTGGTTTCCCATGTTACTTTCCAGAAAACTGGCAAAGACCAGGCAAAACAAGTTCTTCAAATCACAACAGGGAATCAATAAATATCATCAGAGCAGACTTGACCTCATTCTTGGCATTACAGTAAGGCAGGCCTACTGGGTTTGAATTAAATGATAGCTAACATTAAGCGAGCTGATACATCTAACATTGACTAGCCAGCTAACTGCACTAACATTTCCATTGGGACAAAAAAACCCTGTCCTGTGGGGAAATTTTGACTGACTTTCTGCTTCTTTGAAAAGAATTTCCTTCTGTCCATTGTGTCTGGGGAGGAGCAAATACTGCAAACAATTCATCATCAACCAAGAATACCCCATTAGGCTAAGCTTATTTCATTGTTTAGTTGAACATTAATTTAATGTGGCCTCGGGTTAATTTTGAGGGAATAGAACAAAAGAATAAGGTTTTAGCAAAAGCAAGACACTGAGGTGGCAATGGGGCTGACGTCACCTCTTCCACTTTCAAGTAGCTGCACCAATTTTTCTGCTCGCGCTGAGATTCACTTCACTCGCGCGCGGTGAGTTGTTGTAGCGAACGCCCGGAAAACCCGGAGTGGATTTTCAGTGGTCTGTGTAAGTGGAATGGATTATTTCACGAAGCAATAGAAACGGCGCTGGGTGAACTAATATTCTATGTTAAATGTGTGTGTGGGGGGTCCAAACGAAGAATTATGAAATGTGAAGGGGACACGTCCCCTTCACATTCAGTGGTGGCGACGCCCATGAGCTATTGTACAGACTGGAGCCGACATGCTCCAGGGAAAAAGATGCAGTGGATTGGATACATTTGTAGCAGTGGAAGCACAGGGTGCACAAACTATTATTAATGCTTGCTATTAATGCTTGTTTGCATGTTCTCCGCATGGGTTTCCTCCGGGTACTCCGGTTTCCCCCACAGTCCAAAGACATGCAGGTTAGGTTAACTGGTGACTCTAAATTGACTGTAGGTGTGAATGTGAGTGTGAATGGTTGTCTGTGTCAGCCCTGTGATGACCTGGCGACTTGTCCAGGGTGTACCCCGCCTTTCGCCCGTAGTCAGCTGGGATAGGCTCCAGCTTGCCTGCGACCCTGTAGAAGGATAAAGTGGCTAGAGATAATGAGATGAGATGAGATGTGCAGCAGTGTTAGAGATGTAGCACTGTGGTTTAAAATCTCTGCCGCAAACGAATAAAAAAATGAACATGAAACTCTGTGGTAATTTGTGAAATTATTTATTTTTTAGTAAGACTTGGATTGATAAGTTTTGTATCTTGTGGACATTCTGTTATACTGTACACTGTATGAGGTGTTTTTGTACAGGGATGTTGTTGATTTGTCTCACTGTGGATTACGAGCGCAGTAATACACAGCTGTGTCTTCAGTCTGCATGTTCTGCCCTGTTAATGTTACTGTACTGCTGGACGTGTCTCTGGAAACCTGAAACCTGCTTTTCAGTTTCTCACTGTAGTAAGTTTCCCCAGCAGACCATATACCTCCGATCCACTCCAGAGTTTTTCCTGCAGGTTGTCGGATCCAGTGTGTCCAGTAGCTGCTATCAGTTAATGAATATCCAGACACTTTACAGGTCAGAGTCAGTGACTGACCAGGGGTTAATACTGTGGATCCGGTCTGGATCAGCTCAACACAGTGAACACCTGGGAAAGAAAAGTTATTTTAATGTTGGAAAAGCAAAAAGCTGCCAGTAAAAATAAAACTGTATGAAATATCAAATGTAAAAACACTTACAGTGTACAGCTGTCAGCAGCAGCACCAGGAGGGATGTAGAGATCATGGTGTGTGTTGAAGCAGAAGAAGTAAAAGCTCTTGGTCTTCACTGCTTAAATATATAACAGGGAAGGACATTTGCATGGAGACACTCCTTAGATTCAGGGAAATTTGAGGAATTTTTCTACATGAGAAAACCTCCTCATCTCTCACACATCTATAATCTGTGAGTTTAAATGTAGAATAATTGAAAACATTGTGTCATGTCTGTTTGTAGATCGATCTGTCAGTCCTGTTTCTGTTGATATTTTAACAAATAAGAAGCTGAAGGCAGTTGTTCCTTAGTGAGTTTGTTTTCAGGTGAATTCATTCAAAGAAGATGAAATTCGACTTTTATTCATGAATAGTTCTGTTTAATTTGGACCCTTACATTATAACAGCAGTATAAAATGCATCTTGTCATGTTCCTGAGAAAACTCACACACCACTGAAGGATGTCATTCCATAATACACAACTGTGTCTTCACTTTCTGTCCTCATTGAGTTTTAACTTGTCCAACCTGTGTTGTGGATTTTCCTCCATACTGAGATCAGATGAAGTGATGAGACCATATGAGCAACCTCACTTTATTAACAATCTCTCAAGTGAAGAACAGACTCTTACACAGCCTCTTCAGAACAGTCTTTGTCTCACAGCTCTTTATCCTGTTTCTAATGAGAAGCTGAAGTGGAACCAGTTCACACACACATCTTACTTGTTAGTCAGCTTTTATCCAAAGTCGACACCAGAATGTATTCTTGCAATATTATCAGTCTCATGTCCTCATCAAGATTACAGAGAAACTTTGAGAAGAACACACAGTCCTCAGATTAAAAGGCAAATATGGAGCTGGAAGAATTCAGCATCTGATGATAAACAGTAGTTTCACATCAAATAATAAAATGTTTGCAATTACATGATCAAATTTAAACCTTGATGAAACGACACTGCTCAGAAATCTCTCATTAAAATGGAACAGGGTTTTAGTCTCTGACGTCATGATGGAATAAATGTGTGAGTCCTGATGTCAGAGAGGAGAAACATGATGTAGTTTTCCTGAATCCACTCATTAAACACTTATTCCAACTGTAAAATGAAGGGATTAATAATGGTTTTGGAAATTAAGTTTTTGGAAGGAAAAAACAGCTGAAAATGACAGTGGTCAAAATTCTTCTTCTCTTCCTCCTCCATGCCCATTGTCTATTGATTTTATTTGAAAAATCTCCAGTATAATGGTATTTCTAGGTCCTGAAAGTTCATGACTTTTATTTTTTACCACAAATCAAGCAAAGTAACTAATGAATGAATGAATGAATGAATGAATGAATGCTTTCATAAAGGCACAGCAGGCTTAAAGACACGAGGCATTCCCTGCAAATGTAAAAACACTTACACATTCACAAAATAGAAGAGTTACTGACTATTTACTGACTAATTCACCAAACAGTGTGGATTCTGCAGCCTGGTTTAATGAGACACTGATATAATCGATCTGTAAGGTCTTAGCTTCATAACAATGTTGTAGTTAGAGTTTATGGCTTTAATGTAAATCCCAGGAGAACATGTTCTCATATTTATTCCACTCTCTCAGTCCTTTGAAGCTCAGCATGGTGGGTAGATGTTGTGTGAATAGAGAAAGAGCGCCCCTCACAGGCCTTAAAGCTGAAAGAAAAACATCATGTTCAGACATTTCTAATGTGGCTCAGGATAAATATACAGGAGACACTACAAGACCAAAGGTAGAGGAAACTTTCTAAATTTGATTGTTTATCAACAATGGAAAATAATTTGCACTTCTACTGCTTAGAAATGGCTGCATTATTTTTCTCTGCCTGTTCAATAACTTATTGATGTCAGAGAATAGATTTATGGATGATTTACTCGACCTTCCTTTTTCCCCAGAATGCCTTTGGAGGAGAAACGAAAAGTCGGTGGACTAATGACACATTTTCTGATCAAATACAAATTACACAAAAGGACCGACAACAGAACTGCACTTTTAGTGTTTTGTTGTCATTATTATTCAGATGATGCCATGGATGAGACCTCATGATACACTGCATTACTCAACATGAACAATTTTACTGGCAAGCATTTGATAGATATTAGATTTGAGCCTGTCAACTATTAATCAACTGTTTGTGTGATTAAAAATGACACAAACTATTAAGCCTTCATTCCAGTGGAAGAAAGTAAAAGTGTGACTGAAATGGTTTATTAGTTGCATTGACAGGATGTCTCTAACGCGTCTCAAAGTTTTTGAAGGGGAATCCACTATTCTGTGACACTGTGTGTATCTCACGCAGTAATACACAGCTGTACCTTCAGTCTGCAGATTCTGTCCTTGAATTGTTATTGTGTTAGTAGCAGTGTCTCTGGAGATGCTGAACTTGGTTTTCAGTTTCTCACTGTAATATGTACTCCCATCACGACAGATGTATCCAATCCACTCCAGAGTTTGTCCTGCAGGTTGTTGAATCCAATATGAATAATAACTAGTAACTGAATATGAAACCTTGCAGTGGATGGAGAGACTCTGGCCTGGCTGGACTGTCATGGAAGCAGGCTGAGTCAGTTCCTCAACATGCACATCTGTGGAGGAAAACACATGGTGATATCTCACACAATATAAGCTGCACATTTATTGTTTTTGTCGTAAATGAATGAATTTGATAAAGCACTCACAGGAAGCAGCTGCCAGCAGGAGCAGTAGAGATGGAGAAAACATGGTGTGTGTTGTTTATACTGGGGTCTTTTCTGTTCTTCAAAGTTTAACAGAGACCAACACAACACATAAATAGAGCGATATCCAGCCCTGACACTTGTATTTGCTTATCTGATGATGATGGGAGGAGAACGGATTTAAAATGTATTTAAATCATGAGGAGGAGATTCATCTAATGGAGAATGTGTGGCTTTTGAATGGAACAAATTTTTTCCATGACAGAAAGCTCTTTACCAACTTCCATTATTTATAAATCAATAACAGAGGGAAGTATACATCTAGAGAAACTCACAACAAGGATTATAAATGAAATTTAGGGCAATAATTATTATCTGTTCTTGGGGATGTTGGGGTCACCGAACATGTTTTATAAATGCCAAAATTAGGTTTAAGCTTTGTTTGTTTTTTAATTCCTCTCCTGTCCACACTGTTCCAAATGTTTGTCATTCTCACAGCATCTTTATTCTATCATGAACAAATGCTGACTGTAGAACCTGTATACAGCATGTTGCTGTCGATCTGCAAAGCATCACGGTCAGAATTCTTTGGCAGGTGAAGCATGTAGTAAATATATTTTTCATGTCACATACAACACAGTAGTTTTGAGCTGGATTTCTTTTTATAAAAGGATTTTATTTTCACTTGCTTTTTACTGCACAATATTGTTGTAAGAGCTTACTTCAAAGATTCCACAATTTCTTCAGCTTTTGTCTTCAGTCGGGTAACTCAGCTCAATAGTTTTCAAAGTTCCCCATGTGTGTAACTTTCTTAGTGCACTGGGAGAGAAGAAGACAGACACACCTTCCTCTGCTGGTTTGCACAATTTTACCAAAATAAACTATTTGCACATTCATTTTTGATAGTACTTGATTTACTTGACACCATCATCAGTTTGGTTTTGGAGTAACATTACTGGATAAAAATTAAATTGGAATCATGTGTGTTTGTGTGCAAACAAGCTCACTTTGTTTGTAGAAGTTCATTTATTTTTCCCTTGAGAGACACTGCTGTGATTTATGGAATTGTTTTTTTTTTTTTTTTAAATGAGACTTGGATGGATAAGTTTTGTATCTTGTGGACATTCTGTTATACTGTACACTGTATGAGGTGTTTTTGTACAGGGATCTTGTTGATTTGTCTCACTGTGGTTCACAAGCGCAGTAATACACAGCTGTGTCTTCAGTCTGCATGTTCTGTCCCCCTAAGGTCACAGTGTTACTGGAAGTGTCTTGAGAGATGAGAAACTTGTATTTCAGTGAATTTTTCTGATAAATATCCCTCTTATAATCACTGGTGTTGATCCATTCCAAAGGTTTTCCTGCAGGGTGTCGAATCCAAGCTGTTCCAAAGTGGCTGCTGCTATCAGTGATCGAAGCTCCAGACACTCTACAGGTGAGGGTTAAAGTCTCTCCTGGCTTTATCACCACAGAGTCTGGCTGGATGAGCTCAGTAGCACAGAACACATCTGTGAAAAGAGAAAAAGAAAAAGGTTGCCATGTTGAACTGAAAGGATCAGATGAACTCATAATCCAAACACTCACAGGGGGCGAGAGCCAGCAGCAGCGGTGGAGCTGAAGCAAACATGTTTGTGTTGAAGGAGGACGAATGAGAACCGCTTCCTCTCGAGATAAGCACGGTGCTAATATTACAAGAGGAGATGGAGATTTGCATCAACATTACAGAGGAGCTGTGTTGAGCGGAGCTCTGCAGATGTTCATCTCAGTCACATCACATGTCTCGATTTAACATCAATTTAATGTGGAAAATAACTTATTTATTATTATTATAAGATTTTTTTTGTTGAAACAATGGTTCATAAATAAATAAGCAAATCAACTATGTAATTCTGTTTTCTTATTCTGGTTGTCATGAAAAATAAACTGAATTTTTTGCCATAATACAGTGGTGCTTGAAAGTTTGCGAACCCTTTCAAATTTTGTATAGTTCTGCATAAATATGACCTAAAACATCATCAGATTTTCACACAAGTCCTAAAAGTAGATAAAGAGAACCAAATTAAACAAATGAAACAATAATATTATACTTGGTCATTTATTTATTGAGGAAAATGATCCAATATTACATATTTGTGAGTGGCAAAAGTATGTGAACCTCTAGGATTAGCAGTTAATTTGAAGATGAAATTAGAGTCAGGTGTTTTCAATCAATGGGATGACAATCAGGTGTGAGTGGGCACCCTGTTTTATTTAAAGAACAGGGATCTATCAAAGTCTGATCTTCACAACACATGTTTGTGGAAGTGTATCATGGCACAAACAAAGGAGATTTCTGAGGACCTCAGAAAAAGCATTGTTGATGTTCATCAGGCTGGAAAAAGTTACAAAACCATCTCTAAAGAGTTTGGACTCCACCAATCCACAGTCAGACAGACTGTGTACAAATGGATGAAAATCAACACCATTGTTACCCTCCCCAGGAGTGGTCGACCAACAAACATCACTCCGAGAGCAAGGCGTGTAATAGTCGGCGAGGTCACAAAGGACCCCAAGGTAACTTCTAAGCAACTGAAGGCCTCTCTCACATTGGCTAATGTTAATGTTCATGAGTCCACCATCAAGAGAACACTGAACAACAATGGTGTGCATGGCAGGGTTGCAAGGAGAAAGCCACTGCTCTCCAAAAAGAACATTGCTGCTTGTCTGCAGTTTGCTAAAGATCATGTGGACAAGCCAGAAGGCTATTGGAAAAATGTTGTGGAAGGATGAGACCAAAATAGAACTTTTTGGTTTAAATGAGAAGTGTTATGTTTGAAGAAAGGAAAACACTGCATTCCAGCATAAGAACCTTATCCCATGTATGAAACATGGTTGTGGTAGTATCATGGTTTGGGCCTGTTTTGCTGCATCTGGGCCAGGATGGCTTGCCATCATTGTTGGAGCAATGAATTCTGAATTATACCAGTGAATACTAAAGGAAAATGTCAGGACATCTGTCCATGAATAATCATAATAATAATAATAATAATAATAATAATAATAATAATAATAATTTCTAGGCTCCAGCTTGCCTGCGACCCTGTAGGACAGGATAAAGCGGCTACAGATAATGAGATGAGATAATAAGTTCAGTTTATATAGCGCCTTTCACAAACCCAAGGACGCTTTACACAAGAGTTACCACCACAAAAAAAAAAAAATCTCAAGAGAAAGTGGGTCATGCAGTAAGACAACGACTCTAAGCACACAAGTCATTCTACCAAAGAATGGTTAAAGAAGAATGAAGTCAATGGTTTGGAATGGCCAAGTCAAAGTCCTGACCTTAATCCAATCACCCTTACGAAAATTAACCATGGTTTTACTATGAAAACTAACCATGGTTTTACCATGGTTTATAGTTATTCATGGTTTTCATGGTTTTTTTGGGTAACCATGAAAACCATGGTTCATAAATTAACCATGGTTTTACTATGAAAACTAACCATGGTTTTACCATGGTTTATAGTTATTCATGGTTTTCATGTTTTTTTAGGTAACCATGAAAACCACGGTTCATGACTATGGTTTAACCATGATTTAACCATGGTTTCACTATGGTATAATCTTTGCCATAAACCATGTTTTTTTTTTCAACCAAACCATGCTTTTTAAACCATGGTTTTCTTATTCAAGTTTCAAAAGTAGGCTACAATAATTCACACAGCAAACAATAATAAATAGCCTAATTGTATCCACAAATGTAAAAAACCCACTTAAATGACTTCATGCTTCCATCTGCCTAAATAAAAACAGAAGAATCAATCTGTATATAATTAAAGTTTTTATTTTCCACAAATAATTCAATGTCTGAGGGATCAGGGTTCATCGGATCCAGCTTCAGCCCTAGGTGTGTGAGAGAGGAACAGAGAATAAGATATAATACAGATTAATGATTTATGTATGTATGTATATGTATGTATGTATTTATTTATTTAGCTAGCAAAAGATATAACACAATGTTTGCCATAGGCTACTAATGTATATGGATTTCTATTTTACGGCAGTGTCAGTGGGTCAAAAGAAATGCTAGCCTAGAGAATTCCAGCCAATTTCAACATGTAGTTGTATTGCAGCATTTTTTTTTTGTTAAGCCCTATCCTGGCCATTCTCATGGGGCATGGATTATTTACATTTAAAAATTTGCCAGAATTCTCCTTTAATTATACACAGGCTGACTATGGATTAAGACAGTGGTGACCTTCCTGATGCCTGTGTGTGTGTGTGTGTGTGTGTGTGTGTGTGTGTGTGTGTGTGTGTGTGTGTGTGTTCACTGTTGAGTACACTTACTGTGTTTTCTTGAACAGCTTGCTGACATTGTTTAACTTATTCCTGACGGCTCCCCTCAGGACGGATAGTTCCACATTGGGAAATTTCTGCAGAGTGTATTCTGCAAAGTAATGTGAAAAACATAATCCCATATGTGATTAACAGTAAAAGACATGGCAACTTTCTAAAGGTCAGTTTCTTTTGTGATAATGGTGCGGTACAACATAAACATAATGGCAGTAGTAGTGGTGTTAATTTGCAAAAATGGCATATACTGTATATCTTAATATGTGCAGCAGATTAGACACACAAAATGGCTAAACTTACCAAAAATAGCTTTGACCGCGGTGGCCTCCAGTGGTGGTTTTATTTCGTCTTTGGCACTGCCCTTTTGTCCAGTCAGGGACGAGGTGGCCATCTCTCTTTTTGAAAATACAACTCCTAGCAGGTCGCACACCAGCTTGGTCGGGAGTTGGTGGTTGCATCTTTGCAATTTAATTTTGTTGACCCTGAGGGTTCCTCCAATGACAACCTTGAAATTCAGAAGAAAAATCACAAACTTGTTATAGGCTATATGAAGCCTCCTCACCCCCATCAGTTAACATTGGCTGACAATTCTGAACTTAACTTCATGATCTACTATAAATTTACTGATAACAACATTTGGACATTTTAACAACAGGCTTGACAGCAGGCTATTTGATTTGAGGGATGGCTGTCTCAAGGCTATTGCTTGGGAGGTAAATGGATGCTCTTACAAAATTCACTTACATCATCATTTGCCTGTTCTTGGTTGACTGGTTGGCTGGTGATGGCTGGTTGGGAGCTGGTGATGGCTGGTTGGGAGCTGGTGATGGCTGGTTGGGAGCTGGTGATGGCTGGTTGAGGCCTGGTGATGGCTGGTTGGGGGCTGGTGATGGCTGGTTGGGGGCTGGTGATGGCTGGTTGGGGGCTGATGGCTGGTTGGGGGCTGGTGATGGCTGGTTGGGGGCTGATGGCTGGTTGGGGGCTGGTGATGGCTGGTTGGGGGCTGGTGATGGCTGGCAAAGGCTGGCGATGGCTGGCCAAGACCTCAGCCAGCATATTTCTCAGATCTAAGAAATCACAGAATTGTATCACAGAAAATAAATCACTATTACCATCTACATTTTCAAATATGTTAGTCCGCTTTAGATTTCGGATGTGTCTAAACTAAGTTACTACACTATTTGAAGAAAGAGAGAGTAAAGCTTCAGAATCTGGCCAATAAATTTATCAAGTCCAAACGTACCATTAAATGTATCCAGCTGCCGGCTTAACCGCTGCCGATCTTCCTCCAGTTCTCTGACACGCTGTTCGAGGCGTTTACATTTTGAACAGTCCTTTCCCTTAAAAATTATAAAGAACAGGCGCAATCACAGATGGCAACATGGCCCAAAGTGTCACATAACAATAGGGGTCATTGCAATACCTGGCCAAACCCCCCTCTGGGGAACCATGTAATAACATTGTGACATCCTATTCAGGTAATACCATTTGTTACTATAGATAGTTTTCACATGACGTCACAGAGTCGGGGATTCCCTGGTGGCGGCCATCTTGGAGGGCCAGCTTACCGTACGGGTCACTGAGCACACATTGTAGCGCGCGAGTTACATTCATTTATATATTATTTACATTTATAGTTACATTACTACTATTTAAAGCTAGCAATGGTGCACACCTGTTGTATTCACGGCTGTCGTAATAGGTCAGATGATGAAGTCAAGCGGAGCTTTTATGGAATTCCCACTGTACGGGAGCACTAAGGTAGCAAACAAACTCAACATACAAAGGAGAAATCTATGGTTTGCGAGAATCAACCGCAAGGATTATCAGCCTTCCAAACACAGCAAAGTCTGTTCCGATCATTTTATAAGTGGTAAGTTGTTTAAATAAACAATCAATTGTGTTTAAGTTTGTTTTTGGAAACCAAAACATCATGTGAACAATCTCTGGAGAATGCCTAACTGGAACCGCTGAGTGTACGTTTACATTGTAATGTACACTTAATATCGCTCGTTTGTCACGTTTCTATTTGAAACTTGTCACTTCACTCACGCAAGGGTCATTTTTGAAAAACATTTTAGGTCTATTCGGTACGATTTGATTTGTGTTTGGGATGCAAACAGCGCGCCTTTTGGCGGATGCCGCCTGAATCGCGCAGATCCGATCTTTTTTTTTAGGGGGGGCGTTGGAGTGTCTGATTATAATTTCAAAGTAAATTCTGTATTAAAATTACTAAATAAGCAAATCTGTTACAGTCCATGAAACAGGAAGTATAAGGATGAGAAAAAAACAGTTTAAATCGGGAAGCTGCGCACATTTGTGCAGCCTGAGCGGTGTGCAGGACTGCGCAAATGTGTGCAGCTTCCCGATTTAAACTGTTTTTTTTTTTTTTGTTCTGCACGATTCAGGCGGCATCCGCCAAAAGGCGTGCTGTGAATATATAAAGTTGTATATATCAGACAGCCTTTAAAGTTTGATGAAGTCAGTTTCAGGCTTTGGAGCAGGCTTTGGCAGTTTCAGGCTTTGGCAGCCCTGCATAGTCACTTGAAAATGCATCTTTGTCCACTTCGTAGGGTCAATTCCCCCAATCAAGGCCAGTTTGGCTGCATACCATTGTTGTGAGATGTGTATCTATCACGGGCGATTGCTCTAAGACAACGAGGGAGGCTCAGCCTCCTCTAAAAATGACGAACATCGTGTAGGATGAATTGCGCTAGGCTTATGTTATAGCCGACCTTATAACATTGCTATTTCAGATCCAGAATCATAGAAATATATGTGCTCAACCCACTACAGTGCGAAATCATTCCGTTATAACTTTAATGTGTGCGTGAGTTTTCCCCCCTCGTGACAGCGCGATGCAGCGCAGCCTCAGTGGACTTCAATGGCATTTGGGAGCTATGCGCTTTTCAATCTCAAAATGCAAGATGATTATTGGACAAATACTGCGAAAACGCCCGCCCACGGAATCTCACGGACTCCCAGCCTCAGTGGACTTCAATGGCATTTGGGAGCTATGCGCTTTTCAATCTCAAAATGCAAGACGGTTATTGGACAAATACTGCGAAAATGCCCGCCCACGGACTCCCAGCCTCACATGGGAGGGACATGGCAGTTTCCGCGAGGAGACTGGTGATTGGTGAAAGTGGCCGGATATTTTCTTTGATTGACAGCTCGTTTCAAATATAGACAGGCAGCGGCGAATCTCAGTTCAGTCCCATGCGGATTCGCGAGTGCTGTGGTGTATTGTAAGAGATCAGCTTACATTTCAATTTCATTCATTACATACGGTTTCTACCAGCTTTTTTAGTTTGTATATATTTTCATTGTAAATAAAGTGTAAATATAGTGTCAAGTTTGCTATTTTAGTTCCAGAAATTTCGTTTATTTGAGTGACTGAACTTGAACTTGAGGGGGCTAGTCAGCTAGCAAGAAAGCTGCGCACGGATGCCAAACATTGCTGATTTAATTTTGGCGAAGCCATTTGCCAGTCTTCCTTTCGAGGAAAAAATTAAAATTAAAGAGGAGGGTAGACCAACGCCTCAAATTGACTTGGTGAAAAAGGTAGGGAATAATACTCGTTCCTTTCAGCTCTCCTGGTATGAGAAAGTGAATTGGCTAACAGCAAGTGACCCACATCAACAACAGTAAATAGGCTACTTTAGTAATGTGTCATGGATGGACCAAAAATATAGAATCTATTTAAAATGTTTATGCTGAGTATATTATACTGGAATATATATTTTTCTGGATATGAATTAAACACAGCTACAATTTGGAAAACATTTTTAAACAAAAACACAGCCGAGAACATTTCACACTACAGACCTGGATTAAAAGTGAAGGGTTATCAAAATTGTCAATTAAACATTTCTCAGTCAAAATAAGTAAAATATAGGGAAAGTGTCATTGAATGAAATGTGTGGCACCCAGCTCTACTGCTGAGGTTCCTGACAAAGAGCTGCTTTCAATAATGATCAATTTTTAAACAACATGCCACAATTTTAAAATATAAAATGTTAAAATATCCCCCCCCCCCCCCCCCCCCCCAACACCACCATCATGTATATTGGACAGTAGGCTAATGGGCCAAAAGAACCTGTTATTTCACAGTTTGTGACGCTGCCAACAATCAGCCAGATCAGAGGCAAGAGTATGGGCAAAATTGATGTTTTTTCTTTTAAAATCTGGAAATATCGTAACCAACCAGCCTCCCCTGTTTGAAAGACTACCAGCCGCCACTGGTATCTATATACTTCTGTTTGCTTGATTTTGCCGACATTGATCTTTATTTTAGAAAACTGACTATATAACTTCTAAAATTCGTCCGAGATAACGTAGCCAGTAGTGGCAATGGTCCATTTTGTTTGCCCCCCAGGATGGCGGCTGGGGGGCGTTCCCCGGAATGCCATGACGTCAGTGAAAACTATCTATTCAAGGACCCACTGATTTCTTTCTTTCTTTTCATGCTTGATGAATTAGGCTACTTACAGCAACTTGTTCTCTCCTGGGTTCTTCACCCTGAAATAGATTGAAAAGGAAAGACATTATGTAATTGCATGATTTTTTTGTCATAACAGTCTTTTAGAGAATAGGCCTACATAGTTATGCAACATAGCCTTGTTGTGGTTTAAATAAACCATGGTCCAGATCATTTCAATCAATTTGATGACAAATGAAAGAACTTACACTAAATCTCTGCTGCCTTTTGTGGAGTAATTTTTCCAAGTGGCATGATGAAGTGTGGCCTTTCTTTTCAGTCTAGACATGGATAATTAATAGATTAGAGAATTTATTTAAAACATTAGGCCAGTGAATTAGTCTGGGCAAAAAAAAAAATTGTCTACCTTTTTTCTCTTCGGCTGTTCTTCTTCATCTTCCGAGGAATATTGAGTTGGCTTTTTCCTCTGCCTCCCTCTGCCACACTCCTCGTCACCTGAGGCATTTATGAGTTCTTCTCGTTTGGCTACAAGTGTTTGCTCATTTTCTTGAGAAAAACAAAACTGGTTTGTCAAGATAGGCTACAAGATACAATATGGCACAATTACCAAATATTTTATGTGGTTGAGCAACACAGACACTATTAAATCAGCTATAAATCAGTAATAAACAAATAAATGAGTAACACCAACACGTGGCCTGCGGCATAAGGTCATCATAATACAGTCCTAAGGCCTTACATCTCAGTAGCTACTGGATGTTGCTAACATTTTGAATTACACATTTTGGATACCATTTTGGTGTGTTTTTGGATTATTTATCATAGGTGAAATTGCCAGTTGTATATATGTTTTTCTTACCTGATATGTCCAGGATTTTTGCTGGATACAGGCCCTTTCCCCATCTGACCATGACTTCTTGGTTATTTGGCCAGTCCTTTGGATTAAGAGCATTTAAACCCGTGCCAGCCAAATTGACCAAATGTAATGGCCCAACGCCTAAAGTATTTTCCTCGAAAAAACTAAATAAACCATACATGTTTGCCACTGCCACAAAATCAGTCTTCGCTGCAGAGAAAATCAACCGAAAATAACAGCGACCCCCAACAGTCAAAATGCTAGCTACTCGGAACATTGAATGTGATTGGCTGAGTCGCATTCACTGCACACGCCACAGTCACGTCCGCACGCGGCAGCCAACTTCATGAGGAAAGCGCGAGTCAGATTGTGCTGACTGAAGTTCAAGCCATGTATCGACGACGACGGGGTCCATACAAAAGATATTTGAGTGATGTTGATGTCGACATCCCAAGAGAAACGTCTCGAAGAAGATTGAATATAATTGTAAGTATTAGTGTTTTTGTCTGTTTCACTTAATTCTGAGACATTGGGTAACTTGGCTACAGCGTCTCCACCATGATAACTTTAGTTAGCTAATGGGCTAGTGCCTTAATGTCAAATGTTACGATTGGGTCCACATAAACGCTGTTTGTTTGACGTTGTGTGTTGTCGAGAGTTCAAGAGAAACCACGCGAAGAAGATTGCATACGAGGGCTATCGCGTGACGTCACCGTACCGCGCCATATTGGAAGACCTCAGTACATACATACTCACAATATAAAACAAACTACGAGTGAGAGTGAAGTTTTTATTTATATATCTTTGAATTATTTGGACATGGGGAAAAACTATATTTAAAATCCAAAGAGGGATGGAGGGAGGAAAATTAAAACAAAAGAAAGAAATGAAATATATAACATAAATGTGATAAAATTAAGGATGTTTTTATTCAGTAAACATTTAAAAAAATGTTCTACAACACTCTAGCCTAGTGACTTACCAGTAACAAAATGGTCTGAACATATTCTGTACTGTTGTAGATTTGAAGTATTCAGATCCGCTCTGCATAAAGCAGCTAAATACTCTCTCTGTCTCCTGGCAGAAAGCTCCTTTTGCTCTCCTTGTGTCTCAATCACAGCTGGTATTCTGTAGAAAGACTTTTCACCTTTCCCATCAGCTTTGTTAGAACACCCTAACACAGCACAAAAGTTTACCATTGTAGGTTGTTTGATGAACCAAGTGCATGAAATTGTAACAAAAACACCCTAGTCATTAGACACACTAAATGTGTCAGTGGCTGGCTGTAATAAACGCAGCCAAGGGACAAAACCATCAATCAGAGTCAGTTTCTCAACATATCGCTTCCTTTCAGCAGGCTTCAGGGTTTTGAAATAATCTGCCATGTCCACAGATCATGCACAGACTTATCCATTATATCCACAGTTTTTTGCCAAGTCTCACACAGGTTTCTTTCAAGTCTACTGTTGGGCCAATAAATCATAAATAAAACAGCTCAGATTTGTTTGTTTAAGTTGTTTGCCACTCCACTTTATTCTCGTGGGTTCACATACTGCTGCCGTTATTTCCCCCTAATCACGAGTTTGTTGGTCTTCCAATATGGCACAGGGTCTGTTTACTTCAGGTTTCGGGTGACATCAGTAATATCCCTCTATACCTCTAAGTATTGATGTTTTGTCTGTTTTACGTAAGGCTTTAGGTAATTGGCAAGCAAGCTTGGCTAGAGCCGTTTCCACAATGTTGTAACTTTAACTGTTAGCTTGTTAGCCTTCCCATCATATTTTTTTCTCTACTCTGCATCGTTTCAAATTGATCACAGTCACCAACAGGGAGGTATGGCTAATGTTTACTAAATATGTAGGCATTAATTATAAAGGGGAAAACACAAGTTTATGACATTAATTTTCTTGTAATCATCTGTCACCATTTGTATGTGTTGTATCAGGGAGACATCCCCTACCCCTCTGAACTTGAGGACGACGAGGCTCGTGACCCCGAGAGAGACCCTAGTGAGGTATGTAGACAACGCACTTCTCTCTCTATTATGCATCGTTTCAAATTGATCACAGTCTCCAACAGGGAGGTATGGCTAGTGTTTATTAAATATGTAGGCATTAATTATAAATGGGAAAACACAAGTTTATGACATTACTTTTCTTGTAATCATCTGTCACCATTTTTATGTGTTGTATCAGGGAGACATCCCCTACCCCTCTGAACTTGAAGAAGACGAAGCTCGAGACCCCGAGACAGACCCTAGTGAGGTATGTAGACAAAGCACTTCTCTCTCTATTCTGCATCGTTTCAAATTGATCACAGTCGCCAACAGTGAGGTATGGCTAGTGTTTACTAAATATTTAGGCATTGTAGACAGTCACCTTAATTATAAAGGAGAAAAACAGAAGTTTATGACATTACTTTTAATCATCTGTCACCATGTGTATGTGTTGTATCAGGGAGACATCAACTACCCCTCTGAACTTGAAGATGACGAAGCTCGAGACCCCGAGACAGACCCTAGTGAGGTATGTAGACAAAGCACTTCTCTCTCTATTCTGCATCGTTTTAAATTGATCACAGTCTCCAACAGGGAGGTATGGCTAGTGTTTACTAAATATGTAGGCATTAATTATAAATGGGAAAACACAAGTTTATGACATTACTTTTCTTGTAATCATCTGTCACCATTTGTATGTGTTGTATCAGGGAGATATCCCCTACCCCTCTGAACTTGAAGACGACGAGGCTCGTGACCCCGAGAGAGACCCTAGTGAGGTATGTAGACAAAGCACTTCTCTCTCTATTCTGCATCGTTTTAAATTGATCACAGTCGCCAACAGGGAGGTATGGCTAGTGTTTACTAAATATGTAGACATTAATTATAAATGGGAAAACACAAGTTTATGACATTACTTTTCTTGTAATCATCTGTCACCATTTTTATGTGTTGTATCAGGGAGATATCCCCTACCCCTCTGAACTTGAAGAAGACGAAGCTCGAGACTCCGAGACAGACCCTAGTGAGGTATGTAGACAAAGCACTTCTCTCTCTTTTCTGTATTGTTTCAAATTGAGTTTATGACATTACTTTTCCTGTAATCATCTGTCACCATTCTTATGTAGCCCTTACTATTCTTTGTAGCGTTGCACTTTTAAATTGCACTTTTAATATTCATGTTTTGATTCATGTTTCCTAGGATTACATCAATGACTTCTCAGATGATGATGCGGACGAGAATGACATTCACATACAGTACCAAAGAAGCACAGAGGTATGTAGGTATTTCACTCCCTTGTTCTTGGTGTTAGGCCTAACGGGCATTAGGGATGCACTCCCATTGAGTTAAATGGCTTTTTGTATTTTAGGAACCTTTCCATCTTCATGGAAGTGATGAGCCAATTTATCCAGGGAATGCTGTCACCAAAGGTCAAACCATCCTGATGATCTTGGTCTTCATTCTACGTCACAGATTAAGTGGAGAAGGTCTAAGTGATTTCCTAATGTTACTCAATATTATGTTACCTGGTACTCTTCCTGTCACAAAATTCCTTTTTGACAAATGTTTTGTGTCCATCAACAATCGTTTTGAGATCCACTTCTACTGTGAATCTTGTCAAGAGTACATTTGTAAGGACAACAACATAGTTGATGTGTGTCAAGAATGCCAAAATCCTTTCAACAAAACCCAGAACCTTAGGAATGGGTCATTCTTCATTTATCTACCATTAGCAGGGCAACTGAGAGATGTACTAGAGAACCAATTAAAAAATGTGCAGACATTTATAGACAAGACTTCGTGGACTTGGGATGACAAAATATGTGATATATTTGATGGGGACATCATGAAAAGTTATATTCAAAATGGCATGATGGGGAAATTTGATCTATCACTTCTATGGAATTGTGATGGTGTGCCCATCTTTGAATCTTCCCAATACTCCTTGTGGCCAATCCAATTCACAATAAATGAATTACCACCTACTATTAGGAAAGAACATGTCCTATTGTCTACACTTTGGTTTGGCAAATCAAAGCCAGTCATGAACACATTCCTTAAGCCGTTCATAGATGAAATGGAAAGTTTGAAGGATTGTGGCTTTGAGTGGACTGATGGTGAGGTAACTCGTAAAAGCAGAGTGTTTGCTGTTGTTAGTGCTTGTGATTCTGTAGCCAGGCCATTACTGAAACACAGTACACAATTTAATGGAAAGCATGGCTGTGACTGGTGTCTTCATCCTGGTGAAAGAGTAGCTAAAGGTCACGGCTATGTAAATGCGTACCCCTATCTAGATCCACCTGCAGATATGAGACAACTAAATATGTGGGAAGATGACGCAATTCAGGCCTCACGGGAGGGCCGCCCTGTTCATGGTGTGAAAGGTGTGTCCCCTCTTCTTTTTTTACCACTGTTTAACATAATCACTAATTTCATACCAGATTATATGCATGCTGTTCTTTTGGGTATCGTCCGGCAATTTCTTACTTTATGGATTGACAGCTCATACCATACTCAACCCTGGTACATTGGCACTAAAGTAAATGTCTTGAACAGACGATTGCTAACTGTGAAACCCCCTAAAGAGCTTACGGTACACGTACACCTTCGTCACTTGACAAAATGAAATTTTGGAAAGCTTCCGAGTTCAAAAGTTGGCTTCTTTATTATTCTATGATTACCCTGAATGGTATATTGCCGACACAGTATCTTAATCACTGGGCACTTCTGGTTTATGCACTGTATACACTCTTAATGAACGACATCCATCGGCAGGTCTTGGAAAAGGCTGATATTGCGTTAAACAAATTTGTCCTACAGGTGGAATTATTGTATGGAAAGGAACATGTCAGCTTTAATGTTCATCAGCTTACTCACTTATGTGAGAGTGTGAAGTTATGGGGCCCACTATGGTGCATATCTGCGTTTACATTTGAGGGCAATAATCATAATTTGATGCAATATTTCCATGGAACCCAGTGCGTACCTAGACAGATATGCCGAACTTTTCTTTTGTGGCGTGACATTAGAAACATTCCCAGTTACATCAAGGATAAAAATTCTACTGTGTTTGACTACTGTAGTAAACTGCTTGGGAAAAGAGTAGTCCAGAGGCATTTGACTGTAGGTGATTTTAATATATTTGGTGCACCTACATTTACAACCCTCTTGCCAAGACAATGTGCAGCTGTTGAAAAAAGTTTTAATGTTTTACTTGAGAAAGAGCCTGTACCATTTTTTAAAAGGTTTTTATATAAAGGAACACTTTATACAACAGCAGGATACACACGTATGAAGAAACGTACTAACTCAGTAGTGATGCTATGCAATGGAAGCTTCATTCAAATTCAGGATTTTGCCCTTCTGAAAATTCACTGTAGTTGTGCTCTAGCTAAATGTACTTGTAATGAGATACCCGTGATTTTCGGTTATCCTCTTGAAGTGAAACAAAAAGTGTTGTGCAGAGACAGACAGTTGAGAATCTGTATTGATTTCCTTGTAGAGGTCTGTGAGAAAAAAGAAACCATTGCTGTTACGGCTTCATCACTACATAAAAAATGTGTTTTCTTAGAAATCAACAGAAGACAGTATGTCGTCCCTTTAGTGAACATTATTGAAACTGATTAAAGTTTTCTTTTATCTACAAAGTATTGTATTGTACTTTTTATTGTATTTATTGTATTGTACTTGTATTGTTTGTATTTGTATTTCTTGTGGCAGGGTGGACTATTGTTCCCTGAATTTCCATTCCTGGATTGGTCCATGCCTTTTCTCACGTAATCAGCAATAAAACTCTAAAAAAACAGGTCTGTTGTTTCGTCCGTCACTCAATACAACTTTAACTATATTTATTTATTTTTTTTAAATCTTAAATCTTGGTGACCTGAAAGGCGCCATGTAAAAAACACATTCTTGTTGTTGTAGGCTAATTTATTATTATTACTATTGTAGTCTTACATTTACAATTTTTCCTACATTTTAGTTTAAAATTACATGCAGGAAATTGCTTTAAAACATACTACTTTGCATCAATGTAGTGTCACTATAATTTAGTAATATGGGAATATATTAAAGTACACACTAAAAAATACTATTCATTTAAATGTTGAGTTGAAAAAACACTGACCCAACAATTATGTAACATTAGTCTAACAGTATAGTTAAAATAACCCATTCTTTATGTTAAATCGTCAACCCAACTCTGAGGCTGATTGCACCCAATCGTTTCAACCCAATTGTTTGGGCTAAGATAACCTAGTGTTGAGTTTGTGCAATATTAGCCCAGTGGTTGGGTTAAAATTGAGTTATTTTTGACCCAGTATTTTTAGAGTGTATTATTATTGTTGTTGTTTAGGATGTACTATATGCATTTTACCTCAATGTTCACTTAAATTTTTAGGTTCTAAGTAAATGTTAATGTATCTGGGCTGTTAATCGAGATCCTTCTCTACAGCATTGACTGTTGGACGAAAGCATGGTAATACTACAGTTAGTGCATCCTTTTAAAAACCATATTATCCCTTTTTAAACTAATTTCATAGTTACTATGACCTATTACACATACAACTATGATGCTACACAGCTACTGCAGTACTATGGATAAACCACAGTAATGCTATGGTTGGTTCATAGTACTTAGAATCAGGGCTTTGAACCAGAATTTTTTTCTTATCGGTTCGTTCCGAACAGAAACAGAATTTTAACGTTTCCAGTTTTGGGTTCCACCATTAAATAGACGTTCCCGAACCGGTTAGAACAAAAAATTTTCGTTCCCGGAACGGTTAATTACGTTCCCTGTCAGCTGTTTAACAAATGGCTATAAAATTATGTCTCTGTCTCATCCAGCTTAAGCCAAATGTAGGCTAATTCTATTACAACCTTCATTAAATAAGACAAGAAATAATTCAAAACAATTATTATTATTTCAAATGTTGGCGATTTGGATTCTCAGTATGCCTTCCTATCTACACAAACAGAAAAAGTGCCAAAAATGAAAGATAATTCGTTTAGTGTGTTACCAAAGGCTAGTCAGGCCCTATAGAGGGCTACCGCATGACGTCACCGCACCGCGAGATTTTGTTAGGCGCCATATTGGAAGACCAAGTACACATCTATGCAAGTACATACATACATAAAACAAACTACACCTGAAATGTAGCCAGGGCCGGTTCTGCCCTAATCTGGACCCGGGTGCAACATCGCGCAACCCCCCGCAAAAAAAACAGTCTAAATCAGGACAACCATCACATAACTATAACTATAAACATTTTATATCAACTATTTTAACTAAATGGGCTATAATAAATAAGCCTGCAGGCAGCCACGGCGGGCTGCCTCAGAAAAGTAACCATTCACTGACAACTGAAAGCCTGCAGCCACGGCGGGCTGCCTCAGAAAAGTAACCATTTGTCCTACCTTAAAACTCGTTTTGCATTTTCTGCCTCCTTTTTTGTATTTTCGACCCTCTGTTTATTTTCTTTCCTTTTCTGAAAACCCGATTTGTGTCCAGACATTTTGTTCTGCTACCAACGAACTAACTCGTCAGGTCTCGTCTCTCGAGCCTGCGATGATTCCCGTGGGAAGGGCAACAATTGATACATTTTTACAAACAGCCAATAGGGAGGTTGCAACATTCAGGCTCTTCTTTGCTCACAGACACTCAGTAATGCACTTACTCACTTATTATCACGTGGAGACATGATAGTAGTCCACCTTCCCGCTCTCTCCATTCAATCAGCGAATGTCACACAGGAAGTGAACCCCAGCGGGTCATAGAAACTTGCGCAGGAGAAGAATGACTATTTGTAGGCTACAGAAACTTTGAGGAACGAAATAAAAACCGGTATTAACCGGTTACCATTATTTTTAATAAGCGTTTCTGTTCCGGAACATAAAAAATAATAAAGTTTCTGGTTTCGTTTCTGTTCCATGTGAAATAGAAAAAGTTCCCGGTTTTCGTTTTCGTTCCTTGAACCGGTTCAAAGCCCTGCTTAGAATCACCATGAAATACCATAGTAGAACCATGGTTACTACCATGGATGAACCATAGTAATACTATGGTTGGTTCATAGTACTTAGAATAACCATGAAATTCCATAGTAGAACCATGGTTACTACCATGGATGAACCATAGTAATACTATGGTTGGTTCATAGTACTTAGAATAACCATGAAATACCATAGTAGAACCATGGTTACTACCATGGATGAACCATAGTAATACTATGGTTGGTTCATAGTACTTAGAATAACCATGAAATTCCATAGTAGAACCGTGGTTACTACCATGGATGAACCATAGTAATACTATGGTTGGTTCATAGTACTTAGAATAACCATGAAATACCATAGTAGAACCATGGTTACTACCATGGATGAACCATAGTAATACTATGGTTGGTTCATAGTACTTAGAATAACCATGAGATACCATGGTAGAATCATGGTTACTACATAAAAACCATAGTATAACCATGGTTACTACATAAAAACCATGGTAAAACCATAGTAAACCATGGTAGATTTTCGTAAGGGCAAAATGTTGTGGAAGGACCTGAAACGAGTAGTTCATGTGAGGAAACCCACCAACATCCCAGAGTTGAAGCTGTTCTGTATGGAGGAACAGGTTAAAATTCCTCCAAGCCGGTGTGCAGGACTGATCAACAGTTAGCAGAAACATTTAGTTGCAGTTATTGCTGCACAAGGGTGTTGCACCAGATACTGAAAGCAAAATGTTCACATACTTTTGCCACTCACATATGTAATATTGGATCATTTTTCTCAATAAATAAATGACCAAGTATAATATTTTTGTCTCATTTGTTGAACTGGGTTCTCTTTATCTACTTTTAGGACTTGAAACATGAACACTATGCACCTTACCAACATGCCTTAATACTGGGCACTGTTGCTGCTCATCGTTTTGCTGCTGTACTTTTGCAATGTAGCACTGAACATCTTTAAGCCATGCCACTGCAGTACATTATGCAATACTTTATTTTATTTTACTGTCCTTTGAATTTTAATGTTATCTTAGATAGCTTTTATTTTAGTTTACTCTACAACCCCGATTCCAAAAAAGTTGGGACAAAGTACAAATTGTAAATAAAAACGGAATGCAATAATTTACAAATCTCAAAAACTGATATTGTATTCACAATAGAACATAGACAACATATCAAATGTCGAAAGTGAGACATTTTGAAATTTCATGCCAGATATTGGCTCATTTGAAATTTCATGACAGCAACACATCTCAAAAAAGTTGGGACAGGGGCAATAAAAGCCTGGAAAAGTTAAAGGTACAAAAAAGGAACAGCTGGAGGACCAAATTGCAACTCATTAGGTCAATTGGCAATAGGTCATTAACATGACTGGGTATAAAAAGAGCATCTTGGAGTGGCAGTGGCTCTCAGAAGTAAAGATGGGAAGAGGATCACCAATCCCCCTAATTCTGCGCCGACAAATAGTGAAGCAATATCAGAAAGGAGTTTGACAGTGTAAAATTGCAAAGAGTTTGAACATATCATCATCTACAGTGCATAATATCATCAAAAGATTCAGAGAATCTGGAAGAATCTCTGTGCGTAAGGGTCAAGGCCGGAAAACCATACTGGGTGCCCGTGATCTTCGGGCCCTTAGACGGCCCTGCATCACATACAGGCATGCTTCTGTATTGGAAATCACAAAATGGGCTCAGGAATATTTCCAGAGAACATTATCTGTGAAGACAATTCACCGTGCCATCTGCCGTTGCCAGCTAAAACTCCATAGTTCAAAGAAGAAGCCGTATCTAAAAATGATCCAGAAGCGCAGACGTCTTCTCTGGGCCAAGGCTCATTTAAAATGGACTGTGGCAAAGTGGAAAACTGTTCTGTGGTCAGACGAATCAAAATTTGAAGTTCTTTATGGAAATCAGGGACGCCGTGTCATTTGGACTAAAGAGGAGAAGGACGACCCGAGTTGTTATCAGCGCTCAGTTCAGAAGCTTGCATCTCTGATGGTATGGGGTTGCATTAGTGCGTGTGGCATGGGCAGCTTACACATCTGGAAAGACACCATCAATGCTGAAAGGTATATCCAGGTTCTAGAGCAACATATGCTCCCATCCAGATGACATCTCTTTCAGGGAAGACCTTGCATTTTCCAACATGACAATGCCAAACCACATACTGCATCAATTACAGCATCATGGCTGCGTAGAAGAAGGGTCCGGGTACTGAACTGGCCAGACTGCAGTCCAGATCTTTCACCCATGGAAAACATTTGGTGCATCATAAAATGGAAGATACGACAACAAAGACCTAAGACAGTTGAGCAACTAGAATCCTACATTAGACAAGAATGAGTTAACATTCCTATCCCTAAACTTGAGCAACTTGTCTCCTCAGTCCCCAGATGTTTACAGACTGTTGTAAAGAGAAAAGGGGATGTCTCACAGTGGTAAACATGGCCTTGTCCCAACTTTTTTGAGATGTGTTGTTGTCATGAAATTTAAAAATCACCTAATTTTTCTCTTTAAATGATACATTTTCTCAGTTTAAACATTTGATATGTCATCTATGTTTTATTCTGAATAAAATATGGAATTTTGAAACTTCCACATCATTACATTCCGTTTTTATTTACAAATTGTACTTTGTCCCAACTTTTTTGGAATCGGGGTTGTATTTTAAAATCCAATATTAGTTTATTCTATTTGATTCTATCTGTTATTTAACTATTTTACTTCTTAGTTAACTTATTTTTTCACGCTGCATATGCTGAGACCTGGGTAACTGCGTCTCGTTCTTATCATGTCGCATGGTTGAATGACAATAAGTCAGTCTTGTGTGAAAATCTGATGATGTTTTAGGTCACATTTATGCAGAAATATAGAAAATTCTAATTAACTAATGAGCACAGTTATTTGTTGTCTTGTGGACTCCTGAACACACATCATGCTGGTGTTGCTCAGAGCATGAATTTAAACAGCTAAGTCAGGGCTGCCAACTTTTCGAAATTCCTTGGAGTGAGATTTTTTTTTTGGGTGGGGGGGGTCGACGGCAAAATTTTTCCGCACACCATGCAGTAAATGGGAATTTTGTATTCAGTTTGATATTCACTTGTCCCCCTGCATTCTGGTGTTTTGTTTGTGGGTCGTCCAGCTGGAGATGGACAATGGGGGGGGGGGGGGGGGGGGTGTTTGAGATTTTGGATTTAGTAGATGTTCCTGCATTCTGGTGGATTTTTGGAGTGCCTGCTGTGCCATACCTACATTCTTACACACCCTGACTTGCCAGGCCTTCAGCTTGTGACCAACAAAAGCACCAAGTTTTGGCTTAAAAGCCCCCACACTAGAAAACTACAGATGACTGCCAATGTTCCTGTAGCCCTATAGACCTGTGTTTCAGATTTAAAGGCAAGTTCATGTTTGAAAATATTTCATCAGCTAAGCCTAAACACCTTCTGAATTGAAACTAAATGTTAAGTTTTTAATAACTGTTGCAAAAAATAAGATTGTCCCTCACTGACTATTCATTATGCATTTAAGGGCTTTCCCCACCACTGGGTTCAGCAGAAGATTGGCATGGGGAAAAATATCAACAGCAAAAGAACAAATAAAATGCTTAAACAGTAAGCAAAATGTGCATGTGCTACAAGAAACAGTAAATGATTAAGTTTGAACAGTATTGAAACACAAAAAGCTGAACCTTGGCCATAGGTGGGAATGTGCACACAAAGTTGGGCTTAAAAATTTTGGTCATACTTAAATAAGCTATATTAATATATTTCTTATTAATTTATTTCTTATCTATGTTTCTTATTAGTAATAGAGCATTCGTCAGGACCTGTTATCTGACAAATATTCTCTACCTGTCTTGCCCTCTTTGAAACCCTGTCTCCTCAGTATATTGTTCTCTGTCTTTTTTTTTTAATTATTCACAAGTTCAAGTTCTTTGATATTACAGGTGACCATGCTTTATTTACTTTAACTGAGCAATTACATACATCATAAATAATTAAAAATAAATACCCTGTAAATAAACAATAGGTATGGTGGCTAATGGCTCTTCTTGCATTTGTAATATTATCTCTTACTTGCTTTATTTTACAACATTTCCAGTATGGCTTCAAATAAAGTCATAAAGTATGATAACATACAGTAAACAAACTAAAAATGCGCCTTAATAAACGCGTGCTAAGGAGGTGCTCTCCCGTGCTACTTGTTGGGGAAGATAGAGGCTGTGGCACAGCAGTAGGCCTATTATGATTTAGCATGCCTAGTACACAGCTCTCGATATGGCATTAAATATTCTCACAACACTTATAGGCTAAAACGATTAAGAAACTTTATATAAGTTCATCATTACGCCAGTAACACCACACATTGGCATGCATATGTACAAACCTGTCTGAGACACCCATCTTCAACTCGGATACCTTCTTCTCTCTCCTCTTCCTCTAAATTGACGGTAGGAAATGATCCAACTTCCGGCGAGTGCAGCATCATTAGATGCACCACCTACCATAGGGGAGTGTGTACAGATGGGAACAGCTCTCTGCCTGTTTAGCCGTGCGTAAGGCGTAATTGATCAATCGCAAGTGGTTGGTGCGACGCAATGGGTAGCCTAGATCAGATAGATAAACTAGATTTTTTTCTAGCGTGAGAAATCGGAGGTATGGCATGTGAGCGTGTGAAGACAATCAAATGCGTGTGTCTCACGCTCATTGCGTGAGAGTTGACAGCTCAGGCTAAGTTTGTGAGATTATTTTGTCATTGTGCACTGAGTGAAGTGAACATACTTTCCAGGCAACAAGAGGCACAACTTCTGAGCTCCGTCACATCTGAAGACGAGGAGATTTACCTCCAACTGATCAGAGCAGTTTCGAGAACTGGAATATGATCATCATTAAAGCTGTTAAAGTCAAACTTTCAGTATCCAAAGACAGACAATACCTTAAAATTATAAACTGTGATGTTCATATCACCTGGCCTTTGGAGAGTCTGAATGCTGCAGTAACACTTTACCTCATTGGATTGACAGATTATTAATGATGGATTAACTGTAAATCCAGCTCAGGACAAGAAATAATTTCATGTTGAGGCCAAAGATGAAACATGATGTTGATTTCCCTTTGTCTTTGAAATCCAGATGGGTCTGAGCCCTGCGAGCTCATTTTTACCAGGCGTCCCTGGGGACAAGTGGACTGCAGGAAGATGAAAATGAACAGGGATGTTTTTGTACAGGGCTGCAGGGAATCTGTAGTGCCGTGTCTCTGGCGCAGTAATACACAGCCGTGTCCTCGGTCTGAGAGTTTTGTCCTCTTAAATAAACTGTGCTGCTGGATGTGTCCTGGCTGAAACTGATCTTGCTCTTCACTGTATCTTTGAGAGTCGTAACGCCATTGCTACACAGCTCGCCACAATATTCCAGAGCTTTCCCAGCAGGTTGTCGTATCCAGTGAATACAATAGCTCGACTCTGAGGTCTTACAAGAAATGGAAAATGACTCTCCAGGTTTTACGAGCACAGAGGCTGACTGAGTGAGCTCCACAGCACCAACACCACCTGAGAATAACAACAATAAAACATCATCAAATGTCATCAAATCATTTTCACAACCAGGTCTGAAATCTAAACTCATTCAGCCAACATGGAGACTTACAGAATGCAGTTGTGAGCAGCAGCAGCACTGATGAGAGCATCATTGTTTGGGATAAAACTGAAGTGAATTAAACTGTTCAGCTGCTCTCCTCCTCACTACACACACACTCACCAACCTCATATAAGAGATATCAGTGAAGGATTTGCATCAAATGCATCACATGACCTTGAAGACTGGGGTTTTAAACTAAACAATTGCGCATCTCTGTGACCAACTGATTCGACCCTCACATTTCAAGAACAACAGCTCTGACAGTAGTTCCAGCTGCAAGGTTCACAGAGGGATGCTTGTTCTCATGTGTTTTCATTTCTATCCAATTTACACAGACACTTATATCATGAATGCTCCAAATAAATTTATATAAAACATGGGGACGAGATTCATCTGATGGAGAATGTCTGGTTTTTAATGGAAACCTCTTTATGAAATATTATAATTTTCAATCATATATTCAAGGATCAGTGAAATCAGCAACAAGGATTAAATACTGAATTGAGAATGATTATTATTATCAGTGCTTGAGTATACTGGGATCATGATCATGGAAAAAAATCTACTTCTCTTCAAAATCATGACAAAATGGTCTCACACTTTCTCACAAGCTCTGATTTGTTGACGTGATTATTGTTCCCTAATGAGACTACAGTATCACAAGTTCTTGTTTGTGATGTAATTAGAATAGTGTGTATAATGTGAAGCAATGTTAGAGATGTCATCCTGGGTTTAAAATCTACATTACAAGCTACTTGAAAAATAATTAACATGTAACTCTGTTGTAATTTGTGGGATTATTTATTTTTTAGTTTGACTTGCATCTACAAGACATTCTGTGATACTGTACACTGAATGAGGTGTTTTTGTACAGGGATGTTGTTGATTTGTCTCACTGTGTGGTTCACGAGCGCAGTAATACACAGCTGTGTCTTCAGTCTGCAGATTCTGTCCTCGAATTGTTATTGTGTTCGTAGCAGTGTCTCTGGAGATGCTGAACTTATTTTTCAGTTTCTCACTGTAATCTGTACTCCCACCACTAATCATTTTTCCAAACCACTCCAGAGTTTTTCCTGCAGGTTGTCGAACCCAATGTCTATGATAGCTCATAACTGAGTATGAAACCTTGCAGTGGATGGAGAGACTCTGGCCTGGCTGGACTGAGTAATAAGTAATAATTAAAATAAGTTAGAATAAGTTAGCACGGATCATGGCGAATTTCTACTCAGTGATTTTCATGACCACTTGGCGTGTGACGTCATTCAAGACAAACAAATTGCTTGAGTTGAGTCCACTTCCGTTTATTTGCATTGCCGTTCGGCTTGAGTGCAGATGTGTGTTCGGGAATTCCCGAAGAAAAAACATGCCTTATTGTTGTGCAGTGAACTGTAACAACGGGACCGGTTCAGGAAGAAGATTTTCCCTTTTTTTGAGAGAGGAGAAGAGGCGGAGAGAGTGGATTGTGCGCGTGAAGCGGGAGGGTTGGCAGCCGGGTAAATACGTCACTCTGTGCTCCGATCACTTTTTGAAAAATCCCCATCTCTTGGAGAGTTTCGGTGTCAGTGTCGGACAGAGAAGGCTCAAACCTGACGCTGTTCCGACAAAATTCGAGCACAAAATCAAGCAGTCAAAGAAGAAAAAGATCAGCAATGCTCAAGCAAAAAGGAAAAGATTGGAGGTAAACATTTTTTACTTTTGCTTGCAATTGACAAGTCAAGAATCCTGAGGGATCATGTACAATCATTGTGGAAATGAGACAAAAGGGATATTTTCTCGCTTAGAGTAGGCTATAAATAGTATAATGCCATGGATGGCAGGCTAATGTGGCCTACCGGCGCACTCTCAAGTAATCATTATCTAGATCCACTTGGGAGGGCAGTTTAATTATTCTTCAAATGGGCCCTTATTTAGTATTACGACGAAAGTAAGAATTTATCAAAACTACCAGGGTAAATCATTTGGGTGCGAGTCTTGTTGAGGTCCGGGGTCACCGCGATCAGAGTCGGCTGAGTCGCTGTCCGATTCCGAGGCCGCACGGTCAAATCAGTGAGCCACATTCACAGATTGCTTCGCAACGGCCATAGGTTCATATGTATGGTTTCACCTCTTGATCTTCAATTTGGATAGTTCCTACTACAAAATCACTATCGCTTTCAGACATTTTACGCAACCTCTCATGACCAAAGTCCGTACACGTGTGCTCGGTTCTCAAGTAAACACAGAATTGCTCCCAGTCTGTTTGCCTTGAACGACGTCATGACGACTGTCCCCTGGCAGTAAAAGTGCGCATGAGTGAGATGTAAACAAACCTTCGGAACTTGTGCAAACCAGTATATTTTAACCATTTTATTCAATTTTAGGGTGCAAATTCGACACCAGGAAGATTGAATTAGTTTTTTGGGTCATTCTTCTGGAAAATAAAGTTGATATTCTACGTTCCACCTCCGACCTGTGCCTATGACCTTTAACCTCAGGAGAAGTGAGATACTGCTTTCTATAGGTGCAGAAACATTTACACATTTATTTTTATTTGAAATGAAGAAATGAAAAAAAAAGGTTCAATATGACTAATCTTGGAAGAATGTCATTTTAATGCAATTAAATACTGCTTTCTATAGGTGCAGAAACATTTACACATTTATTTTTATTCGAAATGAAGAAATGAAAAAAAAAGGTTCAATATGACTAATCTTGGAAGAATGTCATTTTAATGCAATTCTTTGATCAAAACTATTTTTTATATGTTTGAAATGACACAAACTATTAAAACTTCATTCCAGTGAAATGTATTTAAAACTTGGGGAGGAGATTCATCTGATGGAGAATGTGTGGCTTTTAATGGAACAGAAGCCTCTTTATCAAATACTATTATTTTCAATCAAATATTTAAGGATCAGTGAAATAGGATTGATAAGTTTTGTATCTTGTGGACATTCTGTTATACTGTACACTGTATGAGGTGTTTTTGTAGAGGGATGTTGTTGATTTGTCTCACTGTGGATAACGAGCGCAGTAATACACAGCTGTGTCTTCAGTCTGAAAGTTTTGCCCGTGTAAAATCACAGTGTTGCTGGAGGCCTCGGCTGAGAAACGGATCTTGCTCTTGAGTAAATCTTTGCTGCCGGTATCACTGGAGCTGCAGTACCAGCTGATCCATTCCAATGTGTGTCCTGATGCCTGTCATATCCAGTTAGTACAGGAACTTGTGGCTGAGTATCCAGTGATCTTACAGGGGATAGAAAATGATTCTCCAGGCTTAAAGGTCATAGGCAATGGTTGGAGGTGAAACATAGAATATCAACTTTATTGTCTAGAAGAACGACCCAAAAAGTGAATTCAATCTTTCTAGTGTCTAATTTGCACCCTTAAATTGAATAAAACGGTTAAAATATACTGTTTTGCCAAATTTCCGAAGGTTTGTTTACATCTCACTTATGCGCACTTTCACCACCAGGGGACAGTCATTGTGACGTCATTAAAGCCAAACAGACCGGGAGCACCTCTGTGTTTACCTGTGAACTGAGCACACGTGTATGGACTTTGGTTGTGAGAGGTTGTGTAAAATGTCTGAAAGCGATTGCGATTTTGAAGTCGGAACTCTCCAAACTGAATATCGAGAGGTGAAACCATATATGTATGAACCTATGACCGTTGCGAAGCAATCGGTGAATGTGGCTCACTGGTTTGACCGTGCGGCCTCGGAATCAGACAGCGGTTCAGCCGACTCTGATCACGGTGACCCCGGACCTCAACAAGACTCGCACCCAAACGATTTATACTGGTATTTATGATAAATTCTTACTTTCATCGTAATACTAAATTAGAGCCCCATTGAAGAATAATTAAACTGCCCTCCCTAGTGGATATAGATAACGATTACTTGACAGTGCGCCAGTAGGCCACATTAGCCTGCCATCCATGGCATTATACTATTTATAGCTGACTCTAAGCGAGGAAATATCCCTTTGTCTCATTTCTACTATGATTGTACATGATCCCTCAGGATTCTTGACTTGTCAATTGCAAGCAAAATAAAAATGTTTACCTCCAATCTTCCCTTTTTACTTGAGCGTTGGTGGTCTGTTTCTTCTTTGGCTGCTTGATTTTGTTTCACGCACACAATCCACTCTCTCCGCCTCATCTCCTCTACTGGAAAAAGCCAACCCTCTGGCTTCATGCTCACAACCCACTCGCTCTGCCTCTTCTCCTTTTACGGAAAAAGACAACCCACTCACTCCACCTCTTTTCCGTTTTTGGAAAAAGCCAACCCTCTCACTCTGCCTCTTCTCCTTTTTGGAAAAAGCCAACCCTCTCACTCCACCTCTTCTCCTTTTTGGAAAAAGCCAACCCTCTCACTCCACCTCTTCTCTTTTTTTGGAAAAAGCCAACCCTCTCAATCCACTTCTTCTACTCTCTCGGCAAAAGGTAAAAACGTCTTCCTGAACTGGTCCCGTTGTTACAGTTCACTGAGCAAACAATAAGGCATGGCTTTTCTTTGGAAATTCCTGAACACACGTCTGCACTCAAGCTGAATGCCGATGGAAGTAAATGGAAGTGGACTCAACTCAAGCGGTTTGTTTGACTTAAATGACATCACGCGCCAAGTGGTCACGGAAATAGCCGAACAGAAATTTGCCGTGAACCGCGCTAACTTATTTTAATTATTACTTATTAACAATACTTCTTGGGACCAGAAAAAAATTACAGAGGGTTTCTGAACATATAAAGTTTCAAATGTGCATGAAATTAAAACTGTTGCCTATGACCTTTACCCACCATGACTGCAGGCTGAAGCAGTTCAATACATTTAATTCCTGTGAAAAACAAACAATTATTCAGGTGCCTTCTTTCAAAAGGAAACAGGTCCACAATTATCTGTTTATCTCCAAAATTCTCCACATACTTATCAGATGTAGCTGTTAACAGCAGGAGTAGACATGTAGAGACCATGGTTTGATTGGAACCTGAACACAGACCCTCACTTCTCTTGAGATCACCTCAAATATTTTATCAGGGGTTTGATTTGCATGACAGTCTTGAGGCTTTCATCAAGGCACAACAGGCTTAAAGACATGACGCATTTCCTGCAAATGGAAAAACACATACACATTCACAAAATATAAGAGTTACTGACCATTTATTGACTAATTCACCAAACAGTGTGGATTCTGCAGCCTGGTTTAATGAGACACTGATATCATCGATCTGTAAGGTCTTAGCTTCATAACAATGTTGTAGTTAGAGTTTATTAATTAAATACTAAGTAAATACTAAGTCCAAAAAGTCCAAAAAGAAAAGTAAAGTGCAAAACCAAAAAGACAAAGGCAAGGAACACGGTACAGAGGTAACTGGAGCTAAACATAACAGCACAAAGACTCCATGACAAGAGGACTGAACTCAGGGGTATAAATACACAAACTAATTAAGGACAGGGCGGGGCAGGAAACAGGCAATAAGACAAACACAAAACACAGAACACAGTGACGACCTCTAGAGGCCAAAACAAACATGACCAAACAAAGGAAATAACAGCGGCCTCTAGAGGCCAAAACAGTCCCAGTCCTAACAGGACACCCCCCCCAGGAGCATCTCCTGACGTTCCCAGGGCAATCAGGATGGGCCGAATGGAAGTCCTGGCAAAGTTCTTTATCAAGTATGTCCTGAGCTGGGACCCAGCAGCGCTCCTCAGGGCCATAGCCCTCCCAGTCCACAAGATATTGGAGACCCCCGTGAACCCGGCGGGAGTCCAGCAGGCGGCGCACGGTGAAAACGGTCTGACCCTGGAAGATGCGGGGGGGGGGGGGGGTGTTCCTAGGGGCAGGGGCATACATGGACATCAGGACAGGCCGGAACAGGGAAACATGGAATGTGGGGTTGATCCTTAGCATACGTGGTAACTGGAGCCGGTAGGAGACAGGGTTAACTCTGCGTACAACCTTGAAGGGGCCAATGTAGCGAGGAGCAAGCTTGCGGTTCTCCACCCGCAGAGGAAGGTCCTTGGTGGACAGCCAAACCCGCTGCCCAGGGCGGAAAGTGTGGGCAGGTCTCCTATGGCGGTTGGCCTGAGTCTGGTTGGTACTGGAGGTCTGGATGAGTGTCCTCCTGACCTTGCTCCAGGTCTTGCGATACCGTCTCACGTATTGGTTGACCGAGGGCACCCCAGCATCCTCCTCCTGGTCCGGGAACAGAGATGGCTGGAACCCGAATTGGCACTGGAACGGTGACAGCTTGGTGGCCGATGACTGCAGGGTGTTGTGGGCGTACTCTGTCCATGGCAGCCAGGTGCTCCACGATGTCGGGTTATCCATAGCCAGGCCTCGCAGGGTGGTTTCCAGGTCTTGGTTGAGCTTCTCCGTCTGGCCATTGGACTGGGGGTGGAACCCAGAGGAGAGGCTGGCAGTGGCCCCGATGAGCTTGCAGAAGCCGTGCCACACTCGGGAGGAGAACTGGGGCCCCTGGTCAGAGACGATGTCCTGTGGAAGACCAAAGACTCGGAAGACGTGATTAAATAACAATTTAGCAGTGTCAAGGGCAGAAGGGAGTTTGCACAGTGGTATAAAGCAGCAGGCCTTGGAGAATCTGTCCACTATGACCAAAATGACAGTGTTACCTTGAGACTCAGGGAGACCCATGATGAAGTCGACCGCCACGTGGGACCAGGGATGCCGGGGAATAGGCAGAGGATGCAGGAGACCCTGGGGACACTGTCGCGGGTTCTTGGTTCTGATGCAGACCTCACAGGACAGATCAAATGACCTCACTTCCTTCTCCATGTTAGGCCACCAGAAGCGTCTTTTCAGGAAGTCCAGGGTCCTCCGAGCTCCCGGGTGGGCGGTGAGAGGGGAAGAGTGACCCCACTGGAGAAGCTTGGCCCGGGCTTGACGAGGGACATACAGGATGCCCGGTGGCCCCGTCCCAGGATCAGGGTCCCGGCGTTGAGCTTGTCGAATGGTCTCCTCAATACCCCAGTGGACAGGAGCCACAATCCGGGATACAGGGATAATAGGCCCAACTTCACTCTCCCTGTTGTTGGGCGAGAACAGCCTGGAGAGTGCGTCCGGTTTGGTGTTCTTAGAGCCCGGGCGGTATGATAGGGTGAAGTTGAAATGGCTGAAAAACAAAGCCCACCTAGCCTGTCATGGGTTCAGCCTCTTGGCTTGCTGGAGGTACTCCAGGTTCTTATGGTCCGTCCACACCAGGAATGGATGTTGCGCTCCCCCCAGCCAGTGCCTCCACTCCTCAAGGGCTCGTTTGACCGCTAGCAGTTCCTGATCCCCCACATCATAGCGGGACTCCTCAGGGCTCAGGCGGTGGGAGAAGTAAGCGCAGGGGTGCAGCTTCCCTTCCAAGCGTTGAGAGAGCACTGTGCCGACACCACTGTCCGAGGCGTCCACCTCCACGATGAATGGTTGGGAGGTGTCCGGGAGAACCAGAATGGGTGCCGTGCAAAAGCAGTGTTTGAGGTCATTAAACACCTTTTCCGCCTGAGGGGACCAGACATAGGATCCACCAGTCCTTTTGGTGAGGTCCGACATAGGTGCTGCTATGGAACTGAAGCTCCTGATTAACTTGCAGGAGAAGTTAGCAAATCCTAAGAACCGCTGAACCTCCTTAACGGACTTGGGAGTAGGCCAGTCCCAGACGGCCAGGGTCTTGGCTGGGTCCATTTGGAGTTGCCCCGTTCGTACGACAAATCCCAGGAAGGAGACCTTGGGGACATGAAACTCGCATTTCTGGGCTTTAGCAAACAGATTATTCTGTAAAAGTCTCTGGAGGACTTGGTGGACATGGTGGCAGTGCTCCTGTAAGGTCTTGGAGAATATCAGGATGTCGTCGAGGTAGACGAAAACGTATAGATTAATCATATCCCTCAAGACATTGTTGATAAGGGCCTGAAAAACATCTGGTGCATTGGTGAGTCCGAAGGGCATCACCTGGTACTCGTAGTGCCCTGACGGGGTGTTAAAGGCGGTCTTCCACTCGTCTCCCTGTCGGATATGGACGAGGTGGTATGCGTTCCGTAAGTCCAACTTGGTGAAGATGGTGGTGCCTTGGAGCAGGTCACATGCTGTGGACATCAGCGGAAGGGGATAGCGGTTGCGCACGGTGATCTTGTTCAGGCCCCTATAATCAATACATGACCGGAGCCCCCCATCCTTCTTGCCGACAAAGAAGAAGCCAGTGAGGTGGAGGGTCGAATGAACCCAGAGGCCAAGGCTTCCTTGATGTACTCCTCCATGGCCTTGCGTTCTGGCTGAGAGAGGGAGAACAGTCGGCCCCGAGGAGGAGTAGTCCCAGGGAGCAAGTCGATGGCACAGTCGTAGGCGCGGTGCGGAGGAAGAACGGTGGCCCTGCTCTTGCTAAAGACCTCTTTGAGATCCCAGTACTCTGTGGGAACTTGAGATAACTCGGTGAGATCAGGAGGCTCGGCAGGAGACACAGGAGAGCTAGAGAGCAGACAAGAGGCATGGCATGCAGGGCCCCATTCCACAACCTGGCTTGTTACCCAGTCTATGCGAGGGTTGTGGCGAGTAAGCCAAGGAAGGCCTAGAATGACTGGGAACTCTGGTGAATGAATAAGGTGCAGGGATATTTCTTCTTTGTGACCTTGAGACTGGAGAAAGACTGGAGAAGTAACTTGGGTGACTCTTCCATCACCTAACACTTGGCCATCGAGGGCAGACACAGACAGTGGGACTTCAAGAGGCGCAGTCGGGACATTGATGCTTTGGGCGAAGTGGATATCCATAAAGTTTCCAGCCGCCCCTGAGTCTAACAAGGCTTGACAAGAGTGGATGGACTCACTCCAGGAGATGGAGACCGGGATGTAGATTCCTTGGCCAGGGAGTCCGGGAGAGAGGGTAGGCCCCGTCACAACCCTCCCTCGGCTGGATGGGGCGGTCCTTTTCCCGAGAGCTCGGGACATGATGCTCGGAAGTGACCAGGCTTGCCACAGTAGATGCAGCACTTGTCCCTCCTTCTGCGCTCCCTCTCGGCTGCGGAGAGACGAGTACGGCCAACTTGCATGGGTTCTGGACAGTCACTGGAGGAGGTAGACGGGCTCCAGGTAGAGGCAGGGAGGCCGGGGAGGCTCAGGACTTGGCGGCGTTCTCTCATCCTGTTGTCAAGACGAGTAGAATGTGAGATCAGAGTTTCGAGGTCACTTGGGCATCCGATAGAAGCCAGACTGCCTTTGATGGGGTCAGACAGACCATGGTGGAAGGCTGACACCAGGGCAGTCTCGTTCCATCCACTTACTGCTGCGAGCATCTGGAACGAGATGGCGTAGTCTGCGATGCTTCCCCCTTGCCGGATGGACATGAGCTTTCTGGCTGCGTCTTTACTGATGTCTGCTTGATCGAAGACATGAAGCATCTCCTCAGTAAACAGCTGGAAATCAGAGCACTCGGGTCCCTGTCTCTGCCAGATAGCAGTGGCCCAGGCCATCTTGCGGCGATCCGTAGTGTAGGTGGTAGGCAGAAGCTCAAAGGTGAGTTGGCACTGGGTAAGGAACTCCCGGCACTCACCGTGCTTGCCATCATACCTCTGTAGTGCAGGAAGGCTGGGTTCACGAGGTGAAGGAGGCAGCGTGGCCGGAGGCACTGGAGCGGGAGTGGATGGCAGAACAGAAGCAGGTGGAGGAGATGGGGTAGAGAAGTCAGCTGTGCCAGGGTTTTTTCAATCTGCTGAAGCAGTACCTCGTGGCAAGTAAGGGTCTCACGTTGGCTTGCAAGAGTACGTCCATGAGTGTCCATGGTAGCTCCGAAACGTGTTAAAGTGGCCAAAATTCCCTGAAGGTTAGCCGGGTAGACAGTTGAAGAAGCCTCTGATGAGTCGGTCATGACGGAGTCTTTCTGTTAGGGTTTTGCTGGGATTCGAACCTGGTTCTTTGGTGTGATAATCCAGCAAACCCCCACTAGGCCACCAGGGGGATGACTCAAGTGCAGAGGCGTGAGGCGGAAGTAGAAAAGTATCAAAAAGTTTATTTACAATATGTACAGTCCAAAAAGAAATAATCCAAAACGCTCAGAAGATGAAGGGAAAAATAAAAAATGTCCAAAAGTTCAAAGTCAAAACAAAAGCCAAAAAAAACAGAAAAGAAAAGGCAAAAATACCAACGCTCAGAAGATCCAAAAAACAGTAAATACTAAGTCCAAAAAGTCCAAAAAGAAAAGCAAAGTGCAAAACCAAAAAGACAAAGGCAAGGAACACGGTACAGAGGTAACTGGAGCTAAACATAACAGCACAAAGACTCCGTGACAAGAGGACTGAACTCAGGGGTATAAATACACAAACTAATTAAGGACAGGGCGGGGCAGGAAACAGGCAATAAGACAAACACAAAACACAGAACACAGTGGCGACCTCTAGAGGCCAAAACAAACATGACCAAACAAAGGAAATAACAGCGGCCTCTAGAGGCCAAAACAGTCCCAGTCCGAACATTGTGAATGAGAATGAAACCTTGCAGTGGATGGAGAGACTCTGGCCTGGCTGGACTGTCAGGGAAGCAGGCTGAGTCAGTTCCTCACCATGCACATCTGTGGAGGAAAACACATGGTGATATCTCACACAATATACGCTGCACATTTATTGTTATTGTAGTCAATGAATGAATTTGATAAAGCACTCACAGGAAGCAGCTGCCAGCAGGAGCAGTAGAGATGGAGAGAACATGGTGTGTGTTGTTTGTACCGGGGTCTTCTCTGTTCTCCAAAGTTTGACAGAGACCATCACACCACATAAATAGAGCGATATCCAGCCCTGATGGTTGTATTTGCTTATCTGCTGATGATGGGAGGAGAATGGATTTAAAATTTATTTAAATCATGAGGAGGAGATTCATCTTCTAGAGATGTGGGGCTTTTGAATGGAACAAATCTTTTCCATGACAGAAAGCTCTTTACACTCTAAAAAATAAAGGTGCTTCAGTGGTTCTTCAAATCTCTGGATGGTTCCATGGAGAGTCAAAACTCTGTGATGAACCATTACATTATGCGAAAGGTTCTTCACATTGGAAATGGTTGTTCAGAGCCTGGCATTCTCTTACCATTTGCTGGTCAATGCACATAGGCTATGTTTACACAAATCTGTCTTCACTGCTCAAACACATGGTTTAAATGGTTCTTTAAAGAACTGTTGCATGAAGGGTTCTTTGAAGCTCTGAAAAAGGTTCTTCTATGGCATCGCCCTGAAGAACCGGTACTGGCCCCATTATTTTTTAGAGTGTACCAACTTCCATTATTTATAAATCAATAATAGAGGGAATTATACATTGAGACAAACTCACAACAAGAATTAGATACTAAATTTAGGGTGATGATTATTATCTGTGTTTGAGAACATAAATCCCCTCCTGCCCACTTCTGCATTTATTTTTCTTTGCAATATTTTCTCACAAACTCTGTTGGTTCTTTTCCCCACAATATAAACACATGAGTCCTTGAAACCACAGAGACGTGAATAAGGATGAAGCAGAAAACGTGTCATGCAACATCACATGAGCTCCCAATACACTGCCATGTTCATGTTTCTGGTCTGTCGTGACTCCTACAAGCTTCATATCTGACCACAAGCTCCTGTGCCTTTATGAGAGCTGATTCCCCTCCTGATGCACACCTCAAGATTGGACTTTTCTCATAGCTTTTATATTTCACAATAAAACTAATTCCAGCCACATTGTTGGACATCAGTCCTCTCTCAATCCTTTTAGATGCCTCTCAGAGGACTTGAAGCAAAAGGAAAAGCAGAATGTTCATGATGATGTTCATAATAAATGACTCTGGGCTTCAGTTTCCTGCTGAGGGAATATTTACAGCTCATGAGGATGTGCTTGTGTAAGTTTTTGTACAGCTCTGGAGTCTATTGTGTCAGTGTGACTCTCGTGCACAGTAATAAACAGCCGTGTCTTCAGCTTTCAGACTCTTCACTTGGTGGTACAGCATGTTTTTATTTGTGTCTTTAGTAATAGAGAACTGGCCCTGCAGAGACTGAGCGAATGCAGTGCCAGTGCCAGTATCAATCCCCCCGATCCACTCCAGTCCTCGTCCTGGTTTCTGACAGAACCAGTGCATCCAGTCGCTGCCCACTGAGAATCCAGAGACAGGAGAGGACAGAGTGACTGACTCTCCAGGTCTCTTCACCACAGAAGCAGAGGAGGTCAGGGACTGTCCATAAGAATCTGGAAGAGAAGAATATAACAAGGTCATGTTATAATGTTTATCAGGACAGAATGGCTCTTTTTCCTTCCAGTAATCTCATGAAAAATCTGAAACTTACATAAAATGAGTCCAAAAAAATACAATGTCTGAAAATCATCCTTCTCTGAGTTCTGCTTCAGGCAGATTTAAAGTGTATGGGAGTGTTATCTGTCACACAGCTCACTGGAAATGAGAAGAACCAAGAACATGCTGCTTGTACCCGACTCTATTTGAATAGGGAGTGTCCATAAGCATGATGGATGGATTAAACCCACAACCACAGGCTGCTCATTGTAGAGATGAGTGGATGATTAGAAGGTTCTCTGTGGAACCCGACAACAGAATGTTTCACTGTTAGAAAGAGTTCTGAGGATAACCATTTTTAGAAGCTGAGAACCTTTAATTATCCACAGAACCGTGAAACCATTTGAATGCCTCTGAATGGAAAAATATATGTTTTTATCCAGTGTAACATCATACAGATTCCCATTTCATATGAAAAGTTTAAACAGGTTTATTTGTATAAAATTCAACAATCGAACAACTTCCTCATTTCAATCCTTCTGAATGTACCATGAAATCAGGTTCTCCAGAACAAAGAGCCTTATCTACTGATCAACACAACACAGGTTGCTGATATGCTGTATGTAATTCTGTTTAATCTGAGGGTCATGATTCACAGCAGAATGTGAGAAGAAAAATGGCCTGAATGTGCAGAGAGCAACATGTTGAGATGGTTGAGTTTGCACAGACTGCCCTCTAGAGGAACAAAAGTCCTATTTTCAAAATGTCCAGAACTGGAAGGAGAGAGTTTAAAGAAAAAGGTTCAAATGTTCTTGCGGTCAGTAAAAAAGGTCTCCCATGGAGCAGCGATCCAAATGAAGGAAGTGTGAATTCCAGATTGGAGCATTTGTATCAGCAGGGTTTAAAAGAGAGAAAGCACTCAGATACAGTATCAGTGGGAAATTAAGTCATTTATAACCATGTATTTATGATGGAGTTTGTTCTTCACTCTCTGTGATGAAGCTTCTTTTATGTCATTTAAAGAGCAAAATAAAGAAACGTCCTGAAAGATGAATGAAATGTTTGAAATGCACGGATATCTCTGTTCTGCTGAATTCTTGAATCTGATTAAGGTGTTGATGAATTTTCTAAAACAGCAGGTCTGTTAATTATAGAAAGGCAACACACAGGTTACTATTAATTATTAATTGTAATAGTTTATATTTCCATAGGAACAACTGACACATGATTTGTATGGTGGATGTTTCACACAGATTTCAAAAATAAGAAAGAAAATCGTGAGATTTCATATAATGTTGCTTTTTCCAGATGTTCTTCTCAGCATTGAGGAAAGTCATACAGTTCAGTTTTAGTCTCAATGTTTCCTTTGTTCTTAAACACTGATGATGAAAATGTGAGCTCACTTTCTGATGACAGCATGCATGTGTTTTTGTATTGACACCTCAGTAGAAGCATCAGCGTGGATAACGAGCGCAGTAATACACAGCTGTGTCTTCAGTCTGCAGATTCTGTCCTCTCAGAGTTACCGTGCTGCTGGAGCCGTCTTTAGAAATACTGAACTTGCTTTTTAGAGAATCTTTAGAACGAATTGTTCCACCTCCCCAAATGTGGTTTATCCATTCCAGAGTTTTCCCTGCAGGTTGTCGGATCCAAGCCGTGGCGTAGCTGTCATCAGTAACAGAGTAGCCGGATACTTTACAGCTGAGGGTTAAAGAATCTCCTGGCTTTAACATCACTGAGGTGACCTGAGTGAGTTCTACTGCACAGTCCACATCTGAAAAAAAAATAAATAAATAAGAGACGTCACAATTTCAGTCAGAAATGTCTGTACAGTATGTTATAACTACAATAATTTGCTCTGAGCTCTGAGTTCATGATTGAAGTGAAACTCACAGGATGAAGCTGCCAGCAGCAGCAAAAATGGAAAGAACATCGTTGAACTAAAAGCAGTGCTAAATTCTCCAGAGCCCACAGTGACTGAGGCTGATATTTCTCTATATGTAGTTGGAAGGGGGGAAATTTTGCATCAACATTTGCATAAATTGGGATGCTGGTCCATTCAAAACAGCCTGCTGGTTTCTGTCCTCGACAGGCTTTCATCATCAGAATGAAAAATGCTGAATTTGGTTTGTATTTATGAAAGACTGAATATAAAAGTTAAATTTAGTCCTGTAAATGATTTTAAATCTCCTTACCCATGGAAACTGGATGTCCAAAATCATCACACACTTGCCTCATGGGAAATTATTTTGTTAAAATCTTGAATAAATTTGCTGATCTGAGCAGAAATGTCCAACAATGTCAATCATTTCTCACTAAAAGACAACAGCAATATTTTGGGAGGCACATCACATTAGAATGAAAAACTCCTTCATTCGTTTACAGGAAACACTTTATCCTGGTCAGGGTTGCAGTGGATCTGGAGACTATTCCAGTAAATAATGGGTGTGGTGAGGGGATATGTACGGGATAAGACACCATTCTATCACAGGGCACCACACACACATTGATCTGCTCATTTCCAAATATATGGGAGTTTTGCTGTAAATAAACAAGCACACATGAAACTCTGCTGCAATTTGTGGGATTATTATTATTATTTTTTTATTTGACATGGATTGATAAATTGTGTATCTTGTGGTCATTCTGTTCTACTGTACACTGTATGAGGTGTTTTTGTACAGGGATGTTGTTGATTTGTCTCACTGTGGTTGACGAGTGCAGTAATACACAGCTGTGTCTTCAGTCTGCATGTTCTGCCCTGTTAATGTTACTGTGCTGCTGGACGTGTCTCTGGAAACCTGAAACCAGCTTTTCAGTTTTTCACTCTAGCCAGTGCTCCCATCAGAACGCATCACTCCGATCCACTCCAGAGTTTTTCCTGCAGGTTGTCGGATCCAGTGTGTCCAGTAGCTGCTATCAGTTAATGAATATCCAGACACTTTACAGGTCAGAGTCAGTGACTGACCAGGGGTTAATACTGTGGATTCGGTCTGGATCAGCTCAACACAGTGAACACCTGGGAAAGAAAAGTTATTTTCATGGTGGAGAAAGAAAAAGCAATAAAAAAGTGTATTAAATGTCAAATGTAAAAACACTTACAGTGTACGGCTGCCAGCAGCAGCAGCAGGAGGGATGTAGAGATCATGGTGTGTGTTGAAGCAGAAGTAAAAGCTTGTGGTCTTCACTGCTTAAATACGGTATATAACAGGAAAGGACATTTGCATGGAGACACTCCTTATCTTAGACAGAGAGCTGAAGAAGTCGATCCCAAAATCTGCAATATTACCAGTCTCATGTCCTCATCTCAAGATTACAGAGAAATTTTATAAGGACACTCCTCAGACAAAAGACATACATAGAGCTCGATGTGTATGATTCAGAGTATGATTTCAAAGTGAAAGGTTTGCTGCCCCACCTGGAGAGAAGTTTGTACACGAGACAATGTTGAAATCTGACCACTTGAAGTGTTTTCCCAGTCTAACACACATTTATTCAAAGAGAACAAATAAACTGCTTGAACTTAAATTTTGTTGAATGTCTTTGAGTTCAGTCGCATGTTATGTCGCGATCACCTGTGAAGAATTGGGACTGTATGTGTTTGAAAATACAGTATTTCAGAGATTTTATATCTTAATTTATTTTTCTGTGAAATAAAGCAACCACACAAAGGGTTAAAAGATGATTCTGAATGTTCAAACAAGTCTTTGTCCTTTGGTTATGGACCGAGATAACTAAACACACACTACAGTGAACTCAACAGAGCACAACCCTGGGAATGATTTTTTGTAAAGGGAGATTCATCTGATGGAGAATGTGTGGCTTTTAATGGAACAGAAGCCTCTTTATCATATCCTATAATTTTCAATCAAATATTCAACTATCAGTGAAATAGGCAACAAGAATTAAATATTAAATGTATTATTATTATTATTATTATTATTATTATTATTATTATTATTAATGCTTGAGGATATTGGGATCATGATCATGAAAAAAAATTCTTCTTCTATTAAAAGTCATGACAAAATTCTCTCACACTTTCTCACACATGATACACAAACTCTGATTTGTTGAGGTGATTATTGATCAAGTTGTGATGGGTGGGAGTGGGAGAAGCCTTCAAGCCATGTAATTAGTCACATCGAATCAGGAACACGGGTAGAAACGGAGTTTAGCGAGTCACCTGGCGTTCAATTGTCTCACGTGAGGAGGAAATGCAGGTAGATTTGTCTAGCCTGTAACACGGGTCCACTCTTTGTCTGAAACCGAACAGCGCAGCAGTGGTGAGAGCATTGTTGGCGTTCAGCTTTTGCCGGCGGTGATATAATGTAGAGCGGGTAAGGGAAACATCTTTTAACACAGTTTATGCTACGTTAATCAACATAGAACGCAGGCTTACTCGTGTTTATCTACCTCACAGTATTCAAGCAAGTCCGGCTGTTTTCCTGGCCTGTGATAGCAGTCCCTAGTAACAACACAGTACCAAAGGTATCAAAACATGTCCATTGCTGCTCATAATACTTAGTGGAGCTCATTTGTTAATCACGAGCATTTTAACTTGTAGTTCCCTGACCCACACGATGTCTAAGTGAAAAAGGATAGTCTACTGGTATGCGTAGTGGAGATTATAAGAAGGTAAAGGTTATGTTTTAATAAAGTAACTATTTGAACAGAAATGAATGTTATGGTAGTATGAATGTCACGGACGTTTATGGAAAGGCAGGGTGGGTATAACCTGAGAGGGGAAATGAATTTTAAGAGAGTAAATGTTAGAACAACTCTGAAAAGTATGTGCATAACAGTCTGTGGGGTGAAATTGTGGAATGGTCTGGAAAATGAACTCAAAAATAGCACCAACATAAAACTGTTTAAAAAATTATATAAAAACATGTTAATAAAAAATATATGAGAATGAGGACAGGCAGACTATATAGGTGATGATGAAATTGAGAGTAAGTCTGTGACTGGTCTTCTTGTATTTAGTGTATAGTTATAGGTATGTGTGTATGTATGTACTGTATACATGTATTGTCTCGTCTTCTTCCGCTTATCCAGGACCGGGTCGCGGAGGCAGCAGTCTAAGCATGGAAGCCCAAACTTCCCTTTCCCCAGACACCTCGGCCAGCTCCTCGGGAAGAACACCGAGGCGTTCCCAGGCCAGCCGAGAGACATAGTCCCTCCAGCGTGTCCTGGGTCTTCCCCGGGGCCTCCTCCCGGGGGGACATGCCTGGAACACCTCCCCAGGGAGGCGTCCAGGAGGCATCCGAAAAAGATGCCCGAGCCACCTCAGCTGGTTCCTCTCGATGTGGAGGAGCAGCGGCTCTACTCCGAGCTCCTCCCGAGTGACTGTGCTTCTCACCCTATCTCTAAGGGAGCGCCCAGCCACCCTGCGAAGGAAACTCATTTCAGCCGCTTGTATCCGCGATCTTGTTCTTTCTGTCATTACCCAAAGCTCATGACCATAGGTGAGAGTCGGAACGTAGATCGACCGGTAAATTGAGAGCTTCGCCTTTTGGCTCAGCTCCTTCTTCACCACGACGGACCGGTAAAGCGACCGCATCACTGCGGAGGCTGCACCGATCCGCCTGTCGATCTCACGCTCCATCCTTCCCTCACTCGTGAACAAGATCCCGAGATACTTAAACTCCTCCACTTGAGGCAGGACTTCTCCACCAACCTGGAGAGGGCAAGCCACCCTTTTCCGGTCGAGAACCATGGCCTCGGACTTGGAGGTGCTGATTCTCATCCCAGCCGCTTCACACTCGACTGCAAACCGCCCCAGTGCATGCTGAAGGTCCTGGTTTGAAGAAGCCAACAGGACAACATCATCCGCAAAAAGCAGAGATGAAATCCTGTGGTTCCCAAACAGGATTCCTTCCGGCCCCTGGCTGCGCCTAGAAATTCTGTCCATAAAAATTATGAACAGAACCGGTGACAAAGGGCAGCCCTGACGGAGTCCAACATGCACTGGGAACAGGTCTGACTTACTGCCGGCAATGCGAACCAGACTCCTGCTCCGTTCGTACAGGGACCGGACAGCCCTTAGCAAAGAGCCCCGAACCCCATACTCCCGAAGCACCCCCCACAGAATACCACGGGGGACACGGTCGAATGCCTTCTCCAGATCCACAAAGCACATGTGGACTGGTTGGGCAAACTCCCATGAACCCTCGAGCACCCTATGAAGGGTATAGAGCTGGTCCAGTGTTCCGCGACCAGGACGAAAACCGCATTGTTCCTCCTGGATCCGAGGTTCGACTATCGGTCGAATTCTCCGTATGTATTGTATGTGTGTATATATGCATAACATAAGTATCTGTATATATGATTTGATTTGGTCGATATTATACCATGTCGGTATGTTTTGGTATGTTGGTATGTTTTCTTTTTTGTTATTGCTTTTGTTTTCTTTTGTGTATATATAGTTTATTATGGTGGAAAGTGACATTTGATTAGCAGTGGTATAGAGGGTTAGGATTGGATAAGTTATTACTTCTTCCTAATCCTTTCTGAACATTGTTATTGCCTTGTGGCTACGCTATTCTGTTTGTTTTTGATGATGTTTTGATTATTGTACTTTTAATTGAAATTTTTATTTTTATATCTTCTTTATTGTTCAGAATCAATCAATCAATCAATCAATCAAGCAATTGTTGTTTTGTAGTTAATTGTGCCAAAGACTGTTCCTGCCTGTATGGTATGACACCGGCACAACAGTAACAGGTAGCCTAATGTTTACATGGGTTTTATGTATATTAACATGTCTAAATGTATTCTGTGAATGTTGTTCTGATGAACAGGTGATTAATTGAGATCTTTTGTCAATTGCAGAAGCCTATTGTAGCCACTGTTTTTTCCCATTGTAAAGTTTACCTTAAAAGCTAATGTGGGCCTGTTCAATGCCCTTTAGGGTAGTCTAACTGCCATCAGTATAATGCCCACAGTGAAATGCCTTGTCATAGTGTGTTGTAAGCGTGTGTAAAACCACCTCCACTTTTGTTTATTTTATTTGTTTATTTCCTTATTCATATATTTATTTGGCGAGGCCTATTCCCTTTTTCCACTTTTGTCAGCCGGGGTGGGGAAGCACAAGGGGTTGTGAGGGCTTATTCCTAGCTTATGCCATTCGGGCTTGGCGAGTGCGCTGGTCATACAAGCCTGTGTGGTGTGGCGCTATGAAGTTCTGTGTGTGTGTAGTGAACTAGCATAATATCCCTGCCACTTGGGCTTGGTGCATACGCTGGTCGTACAAGCCTGGGTGGTGGGTGAGTTTGTTGATGTACTGGAACTGTGACCCTTGGGATGAGTGTAGTGGATTCAAACTGACTATCGCACTGAAGTGATATTGTATACTTGTTGTCTGAGTGTGGTGCATAGTTACCTTAGTTATAGTGCTTACTGGTGTAGTACATTTGCTGCCTGAGTGTGGTGTATTGCTGAGCTGAATACAGTAGTTTAGCAGTGTAGTGTATGATCTTGCTGCACCCCTGTGGGCTTTCTTCTCTGGCTGGCTCCTTTTGTCTTCTTCCCCCTCGCCCTTTATAGCCTATTGTGTGTGCCCTTGTTAGGGGTGATTCCTTCTGTTTTGGATTTGTGTATTTGAATTATTTGTTTGTTTTGTTTCTTGTTTTTTTTTTAATAAGGCAATTCATACTAACAGTGGGGCTTTGGCCCGTTGCAGTGTTTTTGATAACATCCTGTGGCTCATTGCTTAACTAAAAAAAGATATCAATCATTAAAGTGTTTTATTTTTGTACACAGCCTCTTGTTTTATTCATTCAGTTGAATAGCCATAGTGGGGGGATAGTGAGTCTTTGTACTCATTGGTTCAATTGATTCTGACCTAGGATAACCTAAGGTTGTTCAGGTTACAAAGTGATACTACAGTATAACAAGTTCTTGTTAGTGAAATTCAGTCAGTCTTTTAAAAATAACTTGCATGAAACTCTGTTGTCGTTCGTGTTTTTTTCATGAGACTTGGATTGATAAGTTTTGTATCTTGTGGGCATTCTGTTGTACTGTACACTGTACTGTTTTTGTACAGGGATGTTGTTGATTTGTCTCACTGTGGGTCACGAGCGCAGTAATACACAGCTGTGTCTTCAGTCGGCAAAGTCTATCCTCGAATTGTTATTGTGTTAGTAGCAGTGTCTCTGGAGAAACTGAACTTGTTTTTCAGTTTCGCACGATCAGCTGTACTCCCATCATAATAGATGATTCCAATCCACTCCAGAGTTTTTCCTGCAGGTTGTCGGATCCAAGCTGTACAATAGCTAGTAACGGAATATGAAACCTTGCAGTGGATGGAGAGACTCTGGCCTGGCTGGACTGTCATGGAAGCAGGCTGAGTCAGTTCCTCACCATGCACATCTGTGGAGGAAAACACATGGTGATATCTCACGCAATATACGCTGCACATATATTGATCTTGTAGGAAATGAATGAATTTGATAAAGCACTCACAGGAAGCAGCTGCCAGCAGGAGCAGTAGAGATGGAGAGAACATGGTGTGTGTTGTTTGTATTGGGATCTTCTCTGTTCTCCAAAGTTTAACAGAGACCATCACACCACATAAATAGAGCGATATCCAGCCCTGAGACTTGTATTTGCTTATTTGCTGATGATGGGAGGAGAACGGATTTCAAATTTATTTAAATCGGAGGAGATCCACCTGATGGAGAATGTGTGGCTTTTTAATGGAACAAATCTTTTCCATGACAAAAAGCTCTTTACCCACTTCCATTATTTATTAATCAATAATAGAGGGAATTATACATCAAGAGAAACTCACAACAAGGAATAGAAATGAAATTTTGGGCGATAATTATTATCTGTTCTTGGGGATGTTGGGATCATTGAGCATGTTTTATAAAGGCCAAAATTAGGTTTCAGGTTTGTTTGTTTTTTAATTCCTCTCCTGTCCACACTGTTCCAAATGGCTGTCATTGTCAAAGAATCTTCATTCTATAATGAACAAATGCTGACTGTAGAACCTGTATACAGCATGTTGCTGTTGATCTGCAAAGCATCACGGTCAGAATTCTTTGGCAGGTGAATAATACAGTAAATATATTTTTCCTGTCAAATACAATACAGTAATTTTGAGAGGGATTTTTTTTCCAGCAGGATTTTATTTTTCACTTGCTTTTCACCATACAATATTTTTCAAAGAGCTTACTTCAAAGATTCCACAATTTCTTCAGCTTTTGTCTTCAGTGAGGTAACTCAGCTCATTATTTTTCACTTGCACATTAATTTAGCAGTTTTCAAACTTCCTCGTCTGTGCAACTTTACAAAAGTACTGGGAGACAGAAGAAGAGAGACACACCTTCCTCAGCTGGTTTGCATAATTTTACCAAAATAAATTATTTGCACATGAAATTTTGATAGTCCTTGATTTCCTTGACACCATCATCAGTTTGGAGTTGGAGAAACATGACTGGATAAAAATTAATTTGGAATTGTGTGTGTGTTGGTGCGCTAACGAGCTCACTTCATTTGGAGAAGTTCATTTATTTTTCTCTTGCGAGCCACTGCTGTAATTTGTGGGATTTTTTTTTTTAGTGAGACTTGAATGGATAAGTTTTATATCTTGTTGATATTCTGTTTTACTGTACACTGTATGAGGTGTTTTTGTACAGGGATGTTGTTGATTTGTCTCACTGTGGTTGATGAGCGCAGTAATACACAGCTGTGTCTTCAGTCTGCATGTTCTGCCCTGTTAATGTTACTGTGCTGCTGGACGTGTCTCTGGAAACCTGAAAACCGCTTTTCAGTTTCTCACTGTAGTAAGTGTTACCGTCACCACATATCTCTCCGACCCACTCCAGAGTTTTTCCTGCAGGTTGTCGGATCCAGTTTGTACAGTAGCTGCTATCAGTTAATGAATATCCAGACACTTTACAGGTCAGAGTCAGTGACTGACCAGGGGTTAATACTGTGGATCCGGTCTGGATCAGCTCAACACAGTGAACACCTGGGAAAGAAGAGTTATTTTACATGTTGGAAAAGCAAAAAGCTCTAAGGAAGAAAAAGTGTATTAAATGTCAAATGTAAAAACACTTACAGTGTACGGCTGCCAGCAGCAGCAGCAGGAGGGATATAGAGATCATGGTGTGTGTTGAAGCAAAAGAAGTAAAAGCTCTTGGTCTTCATTGCTTCACTATATAACAGGGAAGGACATTTGCAATGAGACACTCCTTATCTTCAGGGAAATTTGATGGATTCTTCGATATGAGAAATCCAGGGGCGCAGATACGATTTTTGAACTGGGGGGGGATTGAGCTGTCAGCAAATGATTCCATTTTGTGTGTGTGTATATATATATATATATATATATATATATATATATATATATACACACATACATACATACACACACACACACACACACACACACACACACAAAACCGTTCAAAAGTTTGGGGTCACTTTGAAATGTCCTTATTTTTGAAAGAAAAGCACTGTTCTTTTCAATTAAGATCACTTTAAACTAATCAGAAATACACTCTACACATTGCTAATGTGGTAAATGACTATTCTAGCTGCAAATGTCTGGTTTTTGGTGCAATGTCTACATAGGTGTATTGAGGCCCATTTCCAGCAACTATCACTCCAGTGTTCTAATGGTACAATGTGTTTGCTCATTGCCTCAGAAGGCTAATGGATGATTAGAAAACCCTTGTACAATCATGTTAGCACAGCTGAAAACAGTTTAGCTCTTTAGAGAAGCTATAAAACTGACCTTCCTTTGAGCAGATTGAGTTTCTGGAGCATCACATTTGTGGGGTCGATTAAATGCTCAAAATGGCCAGAAAAATGTCTTGACTATATTTTCTATTCATTTTACAACTTATGGTGGTAAATAAAAGTGTGACTTTTCATGGAAAACACAAAATTGTCTGGGTGACCCCAAACTTTTGAACGGTAGTGTGTATACATGTTATTTCACCTCCCTCACTGCCGTCACCAGGAACTACATGCAGGCCAGGACAATGATAACATTTTAACATAGCCTATGGAAATCCAAAGTTTACACATTATCATCATGCACAGAAATTGCAAAACTGCAAAACTAGTTTTAAAACTGCTAAGTTCCAACTGTTAAACATAGCGAGAGGCTGGGCTATGTGTAAAGTATAAACCAGTGCATCCTGACTTTCTAACTATGCCTGTGTGTTGTGTGAGCGGCAATCAGTCAACAACTCTTCGCAAAGTTTCCTTATGAAACAATATGCTCACTGAAATTATGGCAGGGAACGCCAGATTAAACATTAAAACTGCCTTCTGAGCACTGTATCTACAGGCTACCACTGAAAGGAGGCTACCAGAAAGGCATCTCTACTCCGTACGATTTTACTTTCACTACGACATTACTTTGAACAGACTATCAAAAAATTGCAAGGTGATATGATAAAGTAAGGCACAGTTTACTTACAGTCGTTTTTTTTTTTTTTGAAAAAACGATGCAATCGTTTTCTGCCTTTTGGCACCCTTCATCATGCCGTGTTGGAGTCCTGAACTAGGAGGAGCTGTCCCCGATATGCCTGTCAAACTTGTTGTGGGTAACCATAGCAACCAAGCTCGAGCTCGCAACCTGTGCAGTCTGCGCAGTTGCAACTATGTATGTACTGCTGTGCACCTCAATAAACCAAATGGTAATTAGTCTTTTGATTTTTCCATGAGGTTTGCCTTATGCAAAGAAAGACAGCATAGACGTTTTTTTCCTCCCTATAAGTGGGGGGACCGCACGAGGTGAATTTAAATCTGGGTGGGACGAATCCCCCCGTCCCCCCCTCTATCTGCGCCCATGGAGAAATCCTCCCCATCTCTCAAACATCTCTAATTTGTGAGTTTAAATGTATAATAATTGAAAACATTGTGTCATGTCTGTTTGTAGATCGATCGATTTGTCCTGTTTGTGTTTTAATAAATAAGAAGCTGAAGGCGGTTGTTCAAGAGTGAGTTTCTCAGGTGTTTCAGGTGAATTTATTCAAAGAACATGAAATTCAAGATTTATTCACATATAGTTCTGTTGAATTTGGACCCTTACATTATAATGGCAGTATAAAATGCATCTTGTCATGTTCCTGAGAAACCTCACACACCACAGAAGGATGTTGTTCCATAATACACAACTGTGTCTTCACTTTCTGTCCTTATTGGGTTTTAATTTGTCCAACCTGTGCTGTGGATTTTCCTCCATACTGAGATCAGATGAAGTGATGAGACCATATGAGCAACCTCACTTTATTATCAATCTCTCAAGTGAAGAACAGACTCTTACACAGCGTCTTCCGAACAGTCTTTAGCCCTATTTGCATGGGATAAGAATTACCTGTGGACCTCTGGTAATTCGGAATAATTACAGAGAATGTCTGAGTTCTTAGTCCCGTGCGAATGTGCCATGTCCGTAATTTGCCAAGTAATAATTCCACTGCGAATTATCTACTGTGTTTCGGCAAGACACAGACGTCCTGTGGTAATACAAGTCCCATGTGAATGCGCATGTCTGTGTTTGTAATTATTAAACGCGCGTCTCTTGTACTTTTCTGGAGTGAATAGGATGCGGGCGAAATTTTGATAAACAGCATTTCAGGGGCAAGTGGTAGTAGGCCTATCCCGTATTTGAACCAGATAAGCAGAAACAGCTCCAAGAAGAACTCCAAGAAGAAAGCACGAAGAATCTTCAACTGAATGGCTTGTGTGCACCGGCGCTTTAAGGGGGGGGGCTTCGGGGGGCTCAAGCCCCTGGGGCACAGCCAATCATGGGCCTTGTAATATTAATAAAATAATAAACCGTTGGAATCGTGGGCCTGCATTAATGTACGGATAGAAATAAGGTTAGAAATTAATGAGCGCACAGTAGCCTGCTGTAAGAGACATGGTGGATGTGGCTCGCAAAACGAACACCCACAACTGTACCAGAATAAAATGTAACAAAATGTAACGTCACGCACGAAAGCGCGCCAAAGACTGCAGACTACAGACTACTGAGACACAAATTTAGAGGCTTTGAAAGATGAAGCGTTCACATGTTAGCGGGGCGCATAAAAGGAAAAAAAGAGAGATGCAGGTAATGATAGAATCGTTGCCTAAAGTCACAGACTTTTTTAAGGTAAAGATCACCAATCTGTTCAGAATATCAGCTACTTATCAGTCATCAGCCTACCAGCAGCTAGGCTATGTGCAGCTAGGCTAGATATGCTATGATCTGTCCAACAATAAAATAAATCAGTTGTGATTTGAATACGTTTCGTGTGATTTGAGTTATAATCCTGTTAGTATAATAGCATATTTCGATGGGGATAATAAAATGTCTAAAACGGCATCTACTGAAGAAATTGATGAAAAGATTGTAGCCTATAATTGTCACAGATCAGGCAGCAGACAGAGTAAGCATACTGAGGGGAATAGCAATACAAAGCTAGCGCATATCCACATTTCACGCTAGCTGTGTTGGGTGTGTTGTTAACCCGTGTGGATTTAAGTGAAATACTTGAGAAGTTCTGTGGTCAAGACAACGTTTTAAGGTAAGGACGCTTGATTATTAATGTTTGCCCGCCGTGGCTTGTTGTTGACGAAAGGCCCACATGATTTTGCCTTATGCAGCTACTGCTAGCGTTATGCTTTGAACTAGGTTAAGCTCATTTGCGCTAAAGGATGGGTTTATTGAAGGACTTTGATGTAGCTAGTTTCTTTTTAAAAAATCGTATGCTCAAAACAGTATGCCCGTGTTCATCATGTTTAACTTTTTTCTTGATGGAGTGCGTGAAATATTGTTGCAAGTGGTATTTCAAAGCAGTCATGTCAAAAAGGCAGTTGAATGCACGGTCTTATTCAAGGAGAAGGAAGACTTGCATGATGCTTGAACATAGATCGGTAAAATAGACCCTAGTAGGACTTGGTTTCGTGTATTTCGGTCTGTAGAGTTAGGAGTTTGGCCGCTGTCCATGGTGTTTACGTTTCATGTGGCCGCCGAGCCAAGTACCTTGACTTGCAGTGAATGTTTGTTTTCATGCCGCCAAGCTATTTTTATGTATTTTATTTTTTAAAAGGACTTGTCTGTAGGTGTGTGTGTGTTTTATGTTTACAACACATAGGTCTACATTATAGCGCACGCGCGCTTGTGTGGTTTTCTCTGGCCATGCCCCTGCATGAAAGTTACGCAGTATCACTGTCCTGTCCGTGGTAATAATCACAACCAGCTCTGTAATGATAATGCACGCGTTCTTCTCTCCCTCTGTGGTCGGATGTGTTAAGCAATGTGAGCGTGGGCCTTGCGCAGCTACGCTGAGCCAAACGTAACCTATCGTAGGCTTCTAGGCTAATTACGCGCTTACACTGTAAATGCTTGACATGTATTGCAAATAAAATAAGAGTGTTTTCCTGGCCAACGGTAAGGGTAGGGTTGACAGGTAGCCTATGAGGGGCCTAGCCCCTGGGCCACGGGTGTTGATAAAGCGCCCCTGCTTGTGTGGCAGCATATGGTAAGGAGACACGCTAACCCCCATGACACAGCAATACGAAGATATTTTGGTTAACGGAGGGAAGACAAATGTTCGTTTAGCAAAATACCCGGCTATGTGTAAACAGCGCCATAAACTGCCTGTTCACTTACATTGTCATCTCGAGACTGTTTTCATTTGCAGTGACCCCGCCTTCTCATTTTGAGAGCATGGAGCAAACATACTGCATCCCTATCATATGCGTTCCCCCTCTCTTAATTTGGATACAGTGCTATTCTTATGCCTACTGTGTTTTCATCCTACCTTATTAATGCACCATTAATGTACTACAGTAATATGTTGGCACTTCCAACATGCTACAACTGTATTGATTGTCACAATCCGGTCACAATGTCTGTAAATTCAGTGAATTACAGACTTTTGCTTATCCCGTCCGAATGCGCCACAGAATAACACAGAGGTGTGGGGGTAATTGCGAATTACCAGAGGTCCATAGGTAATACTTATCCCGTGCGAATTGTACATTTGTCTCACAGTTCTTCATCGTGTTTCTACTGAGAAGCTGAAGTGGAACCAGTTCACACACACATGTCTTACTTGTTAGTCAGCTTTTATCCAAAGTGGACACCAGAATGTGTGTTCTCGCAATATTATGTCTCATGTCCTCTTCAAGATTACAGAGAACCTTCCAGAAGAACACACAGTCCTCAGATTAAAAGACAAATATGGAGCTGGAAGAATTCAGCATCTGATGAAAAACAGTAGTTTCACTTCAAATATAAGTTTGCAATTACATAATCAAATTTAAACCTTGATTAAACAACACTGCTCAGAAATCTCATCTCATCTCATTATCTCTAGCCGCTTTATCCTTCTACAGGGTCGCAGGCAAGCTGGAGCCTATCCCAGCTGACTACGGGCGAAAGGCGGGGTACACCCTGGACAAGTCGCCAGCTCATCACAGGGCTGACACATAGACACAGACAACCATTCACACTCACATTCACACCTACGGTCAATTTAAAGTCACCAGTTAACCTAACCTGCATGTCTTTGGACTGTGGGGGAAACCGGAGCACCCGGAGGAAACCCACGCGGACACAGGGAGAACATGCAAACTCCACACAGAAAGGCCCTCGCCGGCCACGGGGCTCGAACCCGGACCTTCTTGCTGTGAGGCGACAGCGCTAACCACTACATCACCGTGCCGCCCCTGCTCAGAAATCTCTCCTTAAAATGGAGCAGAGTTTTAGTCTCCCATGTCATGATGGAATAAATGTGTGAGTCCTGATGATGTAACAGAGGAGAAACATGCTGTATTTTTCCTGAATCCACTCATTAAACATTTATTCCAACTGTAAAATGAAGGGATTAATAATGGTTTTGGAAATTAAGTTTTTGGAAGGAAAAAAATCTGAATATGACAGGGTTAAAAAAAATTTTCTTCTCTTCCTCCTCCATACCCATTGCCTCTAGATTTTATTTGAAAAAATTTCTAGGTCCTGAAAATTTATGACTTTCAGTTTTACCAAAAAGCAAGCAAATAAATGAATGAAGGAATGAATGAATGCTTTCTTAAAGAGGCTTAAAGACAAGAGTCATTTTCTGACGATTTACTGACTCATCAAACAGTGTGGATTCTGCAGCCTGGTTTAATGAGACACTGATTTAATCGATCTGTAAGGTCTTAGCTTCATAACAATGTTGCAGTTAGAGTTTATGACTTTAATGTAAATCCCAGGAAAACATGTTCTCATATTTATTCCACTCTCTCAGTCCTTTGAAGCTCAGCATGTTGGGTAGATGTTGTGTGAATAGAGAACACGCGTCCCTCGCAGGCCTTAAAGCTGAAAGAAAAACACCATGTTCAGACATGTCTAATGTAGCTGCAGGATAAATATTACAGGAGAAACTAAAAGACCAAAGGTGGAGGAAACTTTTTAAATTTGACTGTTTATCAACAATGGAAAATAATTTGCATTTCTACGGGTGAGAAATGGCTGCAGTATTTTTCTCTAGCTGTTCAATAACTTATTGATGTCAGAGAACAGATTTATGGATGATTTACTCAACCTTCCTTTTTCCCCAGCATGCCTTTGGAGGAGAAGCTAAAAGTCGGTGGACAAATGACACATTTTCTGATCCTATACCGTATGAGTTACAAAAAAGGACAGACAACAGAACTGCACTTTTAGTGTTTTGTTGTAATAATTTACTCCACATTATTCTGATGATGGCACGGATGAGACCTCATGATGCAATGTATGACGCAACATGAGCAGTTTAACTGGCAAGCATTTGATAGATACGTATTAGATTTGAGACTGCCGACTGTTAATCGACTGTTTGTGTGATTAAAAATGCCACAAACTATTAAAACTTCATTGCAGTGGAAGAAAGTAAAAGTGTGTCTGAGATGGTTCATTAGTTGCATTGAGAGGATGTCTCGAACGAGTGTCTAAGTTTTTGTAAGGGGAATCCACTATCCTGTGTTACTGTGTGTCTCTCGCGCAGTAATACACAGCTGTGTCTTCAGTCTGCAGATTCTGTCCTCGAATTGTTATTGTGTTAGTAGCAGTGTCTCTGGAGATGCTGAACTTATTTTTCAGTTTTTCACTGTAATCTGTACCACCACTATTATAGATACGTCCAATCCATTCCAGAGTTTTTCCTGCAGGTTGTCGGATCCAAGCTGTATAATAGCTCGTAACTGAGTACGAAACCTTGCAGTGGATGGAGAGACTCTGGCCTGGCTGGACTGTCATGGAAGCAGGCTGAGTCAGTTCCTCACCACACACATCTGTGGAGAAAAACTCATGGTGATATCTCACACAATATATGCTGCACATTTATTGTTATTGTAGTAAATGAATGAATTTGATAAAGCACTCACAGGAAGCAGCTCCCAGCAGGAGAAGTAGAGATGGAGAGAACATGGTGTGTGTTGTTTGTACTGGGGTCTTCTCTGTTCTCCAAAGTTTAACAGAGACCATCACACCACATAAATAGAGCGATATCCAGCCCTGATGCTTGTATTTGCTTATCTGCTGATGACAAGAGGAGACCGGATTTCAAATTTATTTAAATCATGAGGAGGAGATTCATCTCAGGGAGAATGTGTGGCTTTTGAATGGAACAAATCTTTTCCATGAAAGAAAGCTCTTTACCAACTTCCATTATTTATAAATCAATAATAGAGGGAATTATCCATCGAGAGAAACTCACAACAAGGACTGATAAGTTGAGTTTACTCAAACAGTGTTTGGAAACTGGTTGCCTTGAAATTTATAGTACATTAAACTTCAGATGTCTTGTAAATGTAAATTGCTTTACCATGCAGCATGAACTAACCATTTTAAGTTTTTTGTACTTAAAAGCCTGATAAGTTGTATTTACTCAAACAGTGTTGGGAAACTGGTTGCCTTGAAATTTATAGTACATTAAACTGAAATATGTTTATTTGATTGAACTTAATATTTAAACTTTCCTAGAATTCATCTTTAGTGATTATACTTTACATTTTAACTTAACAAGAATTCGATTTACCTGTTAAAGCAATAAAACAAATGACAGTGTATAAAGTTTTTCCATTGCATTTGTATTTTATTAACAAGAAGTGCACAATAAACATTGAAACATGAAACATGTTTTTTCTTTAACCAGATATGTGCTAACATTAATACGTAGCCCCTTAACATTCCCCGTACTGCCAGCGGGACGCTGTATACTTACATTATCCGAAAAGTTTTCAAAAAAAAAAGTGTCTCATTCCAAATCCAGAGAGCTCTCCACAGTGACAAAAGCAACTTAGCCAACAGATGAAAATGACGTGAAATTGGTAAAATACCACCTGTAACTATCAAACTGTAAAACACGCGATTTCCACTGCTCTTAAAGTTAAAACAAACATTCCCACCGACAGTCAGGATCCAAAATACTAAGTTCAGAGAACAAACGTTGGCTGAAGCTCACTCTGAATTTTACCAAACCTCACGTAACTGCTGCTGATCTGTGAAAGTTAAAATGGTGGCTTCACAACTCTGCGCAGATTAAAAAAGAGGTGTGGTCATGACTAAAACTAGGAATTTTAAGGCCATTCAACTTAAACTTATTAACACTTTTGACTATGTGTACAAATTAGTAGAATATACTTAATATTTTTTAGTAATGCAATCAAACTTAAATTTTTACGTACATTGTAATTAAAACATTTAATTAAATACAAAGTCCGGGCTTACAGGGTGATGATTATTATCTGTGCTTGAGGACATAAATTCCTCTCCTGCCCACTTCTGCATTTATTTTTCTTTGCAATATTTTCTCACAAACTCTGTTGGTTCTTTTCCCCACAATATAAACACATTAGTCCTTGATACCACAGTGACGTGAATAAGGATGAAGAAGAAAACGTGTCACGCAGCATCACATGAGCTCCCAATACACTGCCATGTTCATGTTTCTGGTCTTTTGTGGCTCCCACAAGCTTCAAATTTGACCACATGCTGCTCTGACTTCATTAGAGCTGATTCCCCTCCTGATGCACACCTCAAGACTGTACTTTTCTCACAACTATTTTTTTTTTCAAAATGAAACTAATTCTAGCCACATTGTTGGACATCAGTCCTTTTAATCTCTCAGTCATTTTAACCTCAACATGTTGGGCAGATGTTGTCGAAGTAGAGAACGAGCGCCTCTCAGAGGACTGAAAGCAAAATGAAAAGCAGAATATTCATGCATTTCTAATGTCGCTGCAGATCTATAGAACCCAATTTCCAGAAAAGTTGGGATATTTTCCAAAATGCAATAAAAACAAAAAGCTGCCATTTGTTAATTAATGTGAGTTTTTATTTCCTCCGGGTGCTCCGTTTTCCCTCACAGTCCAAAGACATGCAGGTTAGGTTAACTGGTGAGACTAAATTGACCGTAGGTGTGAATGTGAGTGTGAATGGTTGTCTGTGTCTATGTGTCAGCCCTGTGATGAGCTGGCGACTTGTCCAGGGTGTACCCCGCCTTTCGCCCGCACTGAAAAAAGTAACCTATAGAATTTACCCAATAAATCTGAGGTAACAATTTGCATTGACTTGTTTGGGGTAGATTTCATTCCATATACTGAGTATAAAATAACTGAAATAAAAAGCTATGAAATACTTAAATAAATTGGGTAAAATTTACCTCACATTTATGTATCTATTCAACAGCTACTTTCTCATTGAAATTGGGTAAAGTTATCTCTTGTTTGCTAGTAGGTAATACCTGATAATTACTAATCAAAGGTAATTAATATGACTTAGTCAAAAGTCAAAGAGTCCCATATACGTTTTCATACATATGTTGGGGAGTGCCTGTTAGAGAGCACACTCTGTCTAGGCCATCGGCATGGTGAGGTAGGGTGGCCAGTTCCTTTCCTCGCCGCCTTTAAGTTCCCCAGTGTTTCCACCAGGTCCTCATTCACTGCTGGGTGGACAGGAGGCGAGCCCCAGATCACTGTCCGAGGCGAGGCTCGAACCGGGGACCGTTCGCTTAGCGGTCAAGCGCTCTAACCACTTGGCCACCTCGCCCTATATGACTTAGTAACCATTACTTATTCGGAGAAGGTAAGATGTACCCCCCAAAAAAAGACTTTCAGATGGTTCATCATCTCAATGTTTTTAATCCATAAAATCATCAAAAAAAAAAAAAAAAAAACCACAGAATAAAGTGCAGTAAAACAGCTTCACACAACATTTCAAGTAATGAACCTGTTTTATAACTCACTAACTAACAGCTTCAAATGTTGTTTCTGGACTGACCAAATCTGCAGTCCAGGTGCATTTATACAACAAATAACTGAACCGCCTTGTTTATATGCAGCAATGATGCACCAAATGATCAAAAAACACAGAATAAAGTGCAGTACAACAGCTTCACACAACATTTCAAGTAATGAACCTGTTTTATAACTCACTAAACTAACAGCCGGAGAGAGGAAGATGGCAGTCCGAGAGTTCCCTGTCCCGCTCACTCAAACGCGCGCAGTCTGACGCATGCGCAATTTGGAGCACAGGACTCACGGCTTTGGGGTAGATTTTACCGTATTTTTCCATGTAACGGTTGTTACTGTTAACGAATAGGTAGCATATGTATAATTTACCCATTACTTTATAATTCCTCGGCTGACTGCAATAATCGAGTAAATTTTTTCTGGTTTGCATAGATTATATTTACCACGCTCCAAAATCACTTCTTACAGTGCGTAGTAGTCAGCTGGGATAGGCTCCAGCTTGCCCATGCGACCCTGTAGAACAGGATAAAGCGGCTAGAGATGATGAGATGAGATGAGACAAAGAAAAGATTTTCAATAGTTTTACGGACCAGCTTAATTATATTTTCTGAATATGAACAAAGTTTGAATTTGATGCCTGCAACACACTGAAACGAGTTGGGACAGAAGCAAAATAAGACTAAAATGTTGATACGATATTCAAGTACCACTGTTTTGGAAGATTCCACAATAAGCAGGTTAATTGGAGAGATGTAACACGGACAGAGCTGCAGGAGGACCAAGTTCAGACCCAACGCTCTGTGAAGCCTGGAAGCATGTGTAACCTGTTGGGGGGAAAAAAAAGGGAAGAGAAACCTAACTGTTAAATTAGTTCTGTAACCTGTTGAGAAGGGAAAAAAAAGTGTTACAACATTTAGAAATATTTTTTCATTCATTGAGCATTATTTTCATTTAATTCCTAATCATAGCCTTTATTTAATTCTGCATTTAATTTATTAATTCATTTTATCCCAGAGGTCTGTTCCCACTTCAGTCGTGGTTCTGTGAGGAAAAAGTGATTTCATTCGTTCGTCGTGGTGTAGCTGAATTGCTATTGGTGGAAACAACTCATGTCCCGCCTCCTTGGCGCAGGTTAGCGAGACGCGTTGTGAGAGATACACAGAGCGAGAGCAGGAGGAGCAGAAACACGGGAGTTGGAGTGAAAAAACTCGTTAAAACACTTGATATTGTGCCTCGTGTTTAAAAAAAAAAAGAGGAAGGAACTGTTCGAGTTCATACGTGAGTGTCCGGTGAACCACGGAGAAGCGACCCTGGGAACCTGACCTGTGTTTATTCTTTTATTTTCTCGGTGAATACTGTGAAGCAGAAGGAGTTAGCATCACCTCATGGTGTGTTAGCCTCCAAGCTGGAGCATAAGCTCACAGTGTTGTGTTAATTGTCTTGTGATAGAAGAGAAAAACGTGTGTTTAAAAAAAGAGTATGTGTGCATGTTATTTACATTGTGTGAATAGAGAGAGACATCATTAAGGCCCCGGTCAAACCGCCCGAACTTTGCTGGAGCGTTCCTGGAGCGGTGAAAAAAATTCATCACCGCTCGTAACCGTTCACCACCGTTTAACAAAAGTTGGCCCCCGTTAAAGCAACGCCGTATACGCTCGGCCACCGCTGATGTTTCTCGAGGGGCCCTCCTACCGCTCCGAAAGTTGAGCTGCACAAAATATTGCGAGCGGTGAGGAGGGGGCAATTTTCCACCCCGGCAAAGTTCACCCCCGCTCCACCAACGCCCAGTCAAAGTTTGGCACCGCTAGACGCAAGTTCGTGGACGCTTGGGTCCGCTAGGCCAACGCAGAAATCTTGAACGCTGGACCACCGCTGCTTCGCCAGCGTTGCCCGGGCGGCGATTAAACGTTGCACAAACTTCGGTGGAGCGGTTGTAAGCGTTTTACGAGCGGACACGGGGTTGCTGGAACGGTGTCGGGCGTTGAAGCAGCTATCCATGGCGGCGATGAACTTTGGTTTGGCGTTGGTATAGAGGTGTCGGAGCGGGACCAGAATTTGGCTATAAATACGGGGAGAAATGGACCAGAAGCTCATTTGGAATCGAGCTGCCGTTGAGTTCAGACCTCATCTATATCGAATTTGCTCGAAGTTACAGTAAAACTGTATCACCATGGATGCTGAGAGACTTGCTATGATTGGTGCTAAACCAACTTTATACCCCCGCTGAGCCAAAGCCCGCATGCGCAGAACGCCGCTATACCAACGCTCGCATCACCGCTAAACCAACGCTCGCTACCGCTAAACCAACGCTAAAGCAACGCCGGCTTCAGCGGTGCACCGCTAAGCCAATGCCCGTGTTTTTGATTTTTTTCCCATTTTGTGCACGGTGACGAGCGTTTTCAAAATTCGGCCCCCCCTCCCTACCGTTCAAGGAACGCTCCAGCAAAGTTCGGGCGGTGTGACCAGGGCCTAAGATGAGTGTCATGGGTTCTGAGATTGCTTCATTCTTCTGTATAACACTGCTGTTGCACACAGGCACGAGATAGCAGGGTTGTGAAACAAACTTAGAACAAATTCATATTACATTATTTTACTTACCTTAATCCAGTGTGAGAAATTACTGTTGAACTGTGAGTGGTTTTATAATCATTTACATATGGGTTTCTTGACTGTTTATCAGTCAATTAATGATTTTATTTTCATTATAAAAAACTGTGAGGCTGATATTTCATATGCTATCACTAATGCAGCAGTTATCTTCTCGAAGTTAAGAGTTAAATGTTGTATTATACATTGATGTAGATCATAGTTAGAAACTGTACAGTGAAAAAGAAGTGAGTGGATTTAAGTCTGTTTTATATTGTACAGGCTGGGTTTTTTGGATACCCTGGATTTTGGATGGAACTGGATTCTCTCCCTGACGAGGGGCATGGTGAGCCAACAGTGTGAACATCTGGGCTGAAGAGGACCCTCTCCTCTTTTATCTGTCGTCCTGTCAGTGTAGTAGGATGGAGAAAGACTCACAGGAATTGAGAGGAACTATTCTTTTTTATTTTTGGAAAAGAAGAGACATTTTATTTTTTTTAAAGGGTGCACCCAATTTAAAAGACACTTCGAAGAAAACAAACTGAAAGCCGGCTGTAACTGTAAAAGCACTTTATTTTTATGCCTTCGCCACCGTAAGGTGCAGGAGGCATTATGTTTTTGGGTTGTCCGTGCGTGCGTGCGTCCGTCCCGAAACCTTGTGAACACGATATCTCAAAGGCTAATGAAAGGAATTTCACCAAACATTCACCATTTGTGCGCTTTGGGACAAACATGAACTGATGAGACTTTGAGATCAAAAGGTCTAAGGTCAAGGTCACTGTGAGGTCAAATGCCTGTCCGAACACCTTGTGAACACAATATCTCCAAGGCGAATGAAAGGAATTTCACCAAACATTCACCATTTGTGCATTTGGGGACAAAGACAAACTGATTAGATTTTGAGATCATAAGGTCAAGGTCACTGTGAGGTCAAATGTCTGTCTGAAAACCTTGTGAAAACAATATCTCCAAGGCTGATACATGTAATTTCACCAGGTCAAGATTACTGTGAGGTCAAATGTCCATCCCCAAATCACAACTTAAGGCATGTAGTCTACCGGGCTGAGGCATCTCCATCGACGCCATTGGCGTCGAGTTCTATCGAGTTTTTAATGTGTGTTAAAACAGTGATCTTGCTCAAACTTACCTCTGTGTGTTTCCTCTTACTCAATTGGTGGCAAATCCTATCCTCCATCATCACTTCTCCCTGTGAATCTAGAGAATTCTGGTCCAGTGGTAACTTGCCTGCCAGGTGGGTTGCACAAACAAACTGGAATCCTTCTGAATTTTGTCTGTTTTCTTGCCACAGTTCTTTTGACCAGTTTATGTGTCCTGTTTCACAGCAGAGTTTTCTTCCCTCATGTCCTTCATCCAATAAAAATACCAAAATATATTTTCAAACCTTGTGCTTTACATTTCATTCCAGTTGTGTTCTGTGCCATCAGACACACTGACTGAGTTGTTGATTAAAGTCTCTGATACCACAGTGCTGTTGAATTCTCAGTTCTGATTGGTCAGAAGGTGTTGATTAATTTTCTATAACAGCAGCTCTGGCAGTCATGCTGGCTGCAAGGTTGATATCTGTATGGCGCTCCATATCAATGGATATAAAATTTGTGTGATTGACATGGTCAGGTTTTCTCCAAAGAAATGTTTATTTAGCCTTCAGGGAAGGAGACTCCAGTGTCAGCACTTTGTTACAGTCAGAGGTAAAAGTGTAACTCAGCTTTTCAGAAAGTCTTCAGAATGGAAGGGTTTGTAGTTTCTCAGTGACAGAACAAGCTGCAACTTCATGAAAGAGAAATAAGAGAGAGGCTGGTGAGGGACCAACTGCTGATACTGCTCTAACGGAAGTGATAAAAGGAAATAACTTGTTTTGTGGACGTTTCATCAGATTACTTGTCACTGTCGCAAATAAAAAAAAAGTATACAATGTCTGGAATTCATAAAAAAAGCAATTCTTCCCAAAATGCTGTGATATCAGAGGGATAAAACACTTCATTGTGGATCCAATGACAGAGTGATAAAGTCCTGCTTTACTAGTAAATAAACAGACAAGCAGGGTTTATAGATACAGTCGGGAAGATGAAGGTCTCAGGAAGGGTTTGGGTGTGTTTTATGCACTTTGGAAATCTTTTCAGTTGTGTTTAATATCTGTGTTTATTTTTTTTCATACCATGCCTGAAATCTCTCTCTTTCTGATGTTTTAATTTTTATTTTCTAATTATTTTTTTCTATCTTCCTTTTCTTTTCTAGTTTGCTCAGATAAAGCCCTGACATACCATACCAGTCTCGCCTCTACAAAGCTGAGACAAAGGGTTGTGTCCAAAGTTGGCCTGAAGTAACCTTCCTGGCAGGTGCAGGCAGTTCAGGTTAATCAGCCTGGAGAATTCTGGGTAACTGAGTTCTCCTGCTTGGCTGCTCTCACTGTGCACCGCTGCCCCCTCTGCTGGCTGCCGACGGTGTAGTGCAACCTCTTCCAGTTCCAGGAACATCATCAACTTCAGCAACACTTTGTAACTCCACCCTGTTGATCATTATGTTCAGCATGTTTCCAAGTGTTTTATTGTTGCCTCGGGCAGAATATTTAATATTTGGGAGAAAAAAAATCTCTGATATGTTCTGAAGTGATCAGGACAAAAAAAAAGACAAACTTCCATATTATGAAGGGGTTGATGTTCAGCTCTTAAACCTCATGTGTCCCTGTGCTTCTCTAGCACCGTAATACACTGCAGTGTCTTCTGTCCTCACACTGTTCGTGTGCAGATACACCTGCATCTTACTGTTGTCTCTGGAGATGATGAAGTGGCCATTAACTGCACTGGAGTAATATTTGTTACTTCTGCCCTGTGAAACAGTTGCAACCCATTCCAGCCCTTTTCCATTTCTAGGCGCCTGTCTGATCCAAGCCATGTAACAGCTCCTAAAGTCAGTTTCTGAGACTGATCAGGGTTGATGATCACCGAATCAGACTCAATTGGTTTCTGAAAAACCAACTCGAGTTCAGTGACATTTAATTGTAGTTTATATTGTATGTACTGGACATTCTTTGTATTATGTATTAAATGTACTGACTCCCAGTCACCATAACTTTCTCAGACTTGTAATTGCAACATGGAGAGTTGAAGGTTAAATAAAAGTATATTTTTACTCATGATCCTCAGCAGTAGTCTTCCTGTCACGTTAACCACAACAGTAAATGCTATGATATCCTGCAGCCCCTTCATCCTGTTGACCAACAGAAAAACTGTCATTTTACACTTCCTTACATTATGCAAACTCAGTCCCCACCTTTACTTCAATAAAGCTGGACCGTCAAAGAGCAGATCTGACCAGTACAGCCTCATCTTCAACCATGTAGCTCCTTTATTCCCTGGTGCTGCTCGTCACTGCATCCTGGAAGTTCACACGTTGTAGTATCCATTGTTGCACTTTGTATATTTGTTGTTTAGAGATTTTCGAGAAATTAAATTACTTTTTTTTTTTTAAATTGCAGTTGCATTTGGTGCAATTGATTTTGCTCAATCAGGTCATGTGATTGTCCAGCCTGGACAGGCTTTGATCACTGGATTTCAAGTTCAAGTAACTTTATTTGTAGCCGACGGTAAACTTGTTTTGCAGTGAAGTGAGTCAGCTTTCTCTTCCACACCTGCCAAACAACACTTAAAACATCTAACATAAAACACAATGTGATGAACATATTAAAAAAAATGATAAAAAACATGTAACATAAAACACAACATTAAAACAACACATAAAACCCCACATGAAGCTAAGACTTATTAAAAAGGCTTATGGCAGCAGGAACAAAACTGCTTTTATAAAGCTTGGTTTTACATTGTGGTACTTTATATCTACGTCCTGACGGAAGAGGCTGGAGCTCACAATGTAATGGGTGAGAAGTAGAGTTGAGCCGGATACTTGGCTGAAACGAGTATCCGGTATGGATAAAGCACTTTTGCCGAGTACGAGTATTATACGAGTAATACGAGTCAATATCTGTGCTCAGCCTGAATGAAAATCCTCACACAGCATCACAGTGCCCCTCCCCTACAGACACCGCTCTGCTCACTCACACAGAGAACAGCTCTCTGTCTCTCCCTCAGTCACTCAGGTTTGCGGGTCTTTTGCGTTAATGTTTCAGGTTTCTTCAGCTTCAAGTTTGTTTTTATTTCAGTTTGTACTTACTTATAACCAGTAGAGTTCTGGTAAACGTGGGTTCATTCAGATGTGGTGCTTGGTAGAAAGCGACTCGCGCTGCGTCTCTGCCTGTTGGAGATTTTTTTTCTTTTTTTAACTGTCGGTTAAAAACAGGGTTTTTTTTTACTTCACGCATTGAGTGTCTGACACTTTCTTGCTGTAATACATGTAAAAATAAAGGTAGTAGTGGTATAAGTATTACAAATTAAGCTACACACACACACACACACACACACACACACTCTCTCTCTCTCTGCCGGTCATTGGAGGGTTTTTTTTTTAAACCGTCAGTTGGCTCTAACCAGTTTTATTTTACTTCACGCACTGAGTGTCTGACACTTTCTAGGTAGTAGTGGTATAAATAATATTACAAATTAAGCTACACACACACACACACACACACACACACCTGGTGTGGAAATAAAAAAAATTAAAAAAAACAAAAAAAATCACACTGATCATAAAAAAATTAAAAGTTAAAAAAAAGTTATGTTGAGTATGAAAACTCTTGTTCATTACATTTCATTTCATAATTGCAACCGCATGTGTTGTATTCATTGTTGCAAAACTTGTTCTGTAAATAGTTCGGTTGCTATCGTGATCAAAACCATTGACCTGAAGCTCAATGCTGATGCTGTCCTGTAAATAGTTTTCTAATCAGCAATAAATATAACAATTTCTGATCAACCCATATCAATTGCATGCTTAAAATAACAAACTGATTAAAGCCCCGCCCGTTTCAAGACAACCAGACCGACTTCCGGGTTAAAACTCCGCCCACTTCTGGGTTAAGCCCCGTCCACTCCGAGTACGGATACGGATACGGATAATACATACTGTATGGTTAACAGATACAGATAATGCTGTACTCGCTAATCCCAAGTGAGAAGTGCCCTTTAAAATTGATCCAGATGTCCTCTGTACCTGTCTGGATTACAGTGATTCTGGATTTAACTGCATCTCTCCCGTCAGCTTACTGTACTACTTCACTATTTGGTTCAGGCACCTCTTATTTTTAGACGACAGATTACCAAACCAAGACACCAAGCAGAAAGATAAAACCGATTCAGTAAAAGCATGATAAAACAGGGTCAGCAGTGTTTTGTCAATGTGAAATAATGACAGTTTCCTGAGGCAAAACAGACACTGGTTCCCCTTTTTATATACAGCTTCACAGTTTGCCTCAAAAGTCAGTTTACTATCAATGACTGTGCCAAGATACTTATATGTTTCAACACATTCTACTGTCTGACCCTTTATAAAAGTGAGTGCCTGTGCCTGGGGGAGTTTCCTGAAATCAATTAACATGTCTTTGGTTCTTAATATGTTGATCTGCAAAAAGGATTCGTCACACCACTGAACAAAGTCCTGAATGACTTGACCGTGGCAGGTTTCATTGTCCTTCAGCAGACTGCCAATGACGGAGTCATCTGCATACTTTAAAATGAATCTCCCCTCCCTGCTGCTACGACACATGTTTGGGTAAAGGATGAACAGGAGAGGTGACAGAACGCATCCTTGTGGGGAGCCAGTGGAGGAACAGACCTGATCAGACAGAGTGCCGTTCACTCTCACTCTCTGTGTTCTGTTTGTTAAGAAATCTAAAATCCAGCCCACAAGATCAAAACTTAGATTAAATTATTCTAAAAGCCTCTCTGTAAAATGTGGGGTTGAATGGTCTTAAAAGCAGATGAAAAATCAATGAATAAAAGCCTTGCATGTGTTCCCTTTCCCTCAAGATGTTGAAGAAGCAGGTTCATTAAAGTGACTGTGGCATCCTCAACTCCTCCAAGTGGTCGATAAGCAAACTGCAGAGGATCCAGGTCATTCTCTTCTTTATGATTTCAGACCTCACCAATTTTTCAAAGATTTTCATCACAATGGATGTCAGTGCAATGGGTCTAAAATCATTCAGGGTTTTTGGACCTTTTATCTGGGGAACAGGGACAACTACACCCAGATAGCAAGCTGATTGAAACGATGTAGAATCAACATTGCATTGTCGACGTTAAACCATTGAATCAACGTCAGATTTCGATGTTGATTTAACATCAGTTTGCACCCTCCGCTAACATTGAAACGATGTTGATTTATTAACTATGGACACACGTAACTTCAATTGTATTTCAATTCGCGTCGATATTGAAACAACATTGAAATTTCGACATAACTAAAAATCAATGCGCTTTCAATGTTATTTCAATTGATAGCCTACCAGAAATATCTGGCTCATATATCCTGGTTTATCTACAGCCAGGATCTCCATTTTAATTGCCTAAAATAGTAAATATGAAACACATGCCTTTTTTTTTAAGAAAACAAGATTTTTATTTTAAGTTCATTTAATTTTCATGTCTTTCGGCGTGAGCGACACCTCCAGTTCTGTCTGGCGCATATCGTAGCCATTTCTGCACAGCCTGGGTGAAGACCAGATCATTCATGCCAGGCTGTTGAGTGAGGGCATCTGAAACACACACAAAACATAGTTTTCAGTTACACATTGTACTACTGCTGCTAATAATAGGCTGCTACCAAAAAAAAAAATAGGCTATATATTTTGTGGAATACTATTATTTAAATGTCATCTATCCTCATAAAGGTCAAACACGCTCAGGGAGGGGGAAAAGATAACAAAAAGTAGGCAAGTAAAACTCGAGGATCATAATTACAGTAAACTAGAACGTCCGAGCTAGCTCGCTAGTGCTGGCTCGCAGCCGGCTAGCTCGCGGCGGCTCGGAGCCAGCGCTGGCTCGTGGCCGGCCGCGAGCTAGCCAGCCGCAAGCCAGTGCTAGCGAGCTAGCTCGGACATTCTAGTTTACTGTAATTATGATCTGGCAGCTATTTACACCGTATCCAGTGTAAATAGCTGCCGGAGCCAACGTCCGAGGTTCCGGAGCCAGCGCTAGCTCGCGCCCGGCCGGAGCCAGCGCTGGCTCGCTAGCTCGGACGTTGGCTCCAGCAGCTATTTACACTGGATCCGGTGTAAATAGCTGCCAGATCATAATTACAGTAAACTAGGATGGAATGTTAACAGCAATGTAATGCCTTTTCTGGCTAATTTTATTCGTCTTACCTCCAACAAAGTGGTCACTACACAAGCGTTGGTATGCCGCTATCCATCTTCTCTGTCGGTCAGCATATACCGGGATCCGATAAAACGATAACCCTTGCCTTGTTTGTTGATGGTTACTACATCCAGGTACACAACAATATAGTGGCATGATGGAAGTCTTGCTGAAAGTAAAAACTTTCTTTGCTGTCGTTCCTCAATGTTGGCTGTGGTAAACTACTGGTAGTACATGTCCAAAATGACGTGAAAAGGGCCCATACATTGAACTATGTGTAAGGATTAAATGCTGAAAGTGCTGCTTACCTGTAATTGATCCCGGATCCTAGAACGGGTGCCTGTGCGCCGCTGCCGGTCTTTGTCTCACGCTGTCCCCTGTCCCGTTCAACAATGATCGATGACTTTTCAATCATCTTTCCCGGTCAACTATATATCGATGGCTTTTCGACCATACGTGATTTCCCGGTCAACACAAAATCAATGACTTTTCAACATGACTGTTATCACCCGGTAAACCAAATATCAATGATACATCAATCATAATAAGGACGACTATGAATCAATGTTGTTTCAATATCACTGCTGTCAACTTTATTTTAGGTCGGATTACATCGGTTTAACAATGGTGATTCAACATCTATTTTGCATCAAGATTTCAATGTCGATCATTCTGATGATTCAGATGGAAAATCAATATCTATTCGACACTGGTTTCCCTTTTTATATACAGCTTCACAGTTTGCCTCAAAAGTCAGTTTACTATCAATAACTGTGCCAAGATACTTATATGTTTCAACACATTCTACTGTCTGACCCTTTATAAAAGTGAGTGCCTGTGCCTGGGGGAGTTTCCTGAAATCAATTAACATGTCTTTGGTTCTTAATATGTTGATCTGCAAAAAGGATTCGTCACACCACTGAACAAAGTCCTGAATGACTTGACCGTGGCAGGTTTCATTGTCCTTCAGCAGACTGACAATGATGGAGTCATCTGCATACTTTAAAATGAATCTGCCCTCCCTGCTGCTACGACACGTGTTTGTGTAAAGGATGAACAGGAGAGGTGACAGAACGCATCCTTGTGGGGAGCCAGTGGAGGAACAGACCTGATCAGACAGAGTGCCGTTCACTCTCACTCTCTGTGTTCTGTTTGTTAAGAAATCTAAAATCCAGCCCACAAGATCAAAACTTAGATTAAATTATTCTAAAAGCCTCTCTGTAAAATGTGGGGTTGAATGGTCTTAAAAGCAGATGAAAAATCAATGAATAAAAGCCTTGCATGTGTTCCCTTTCCCTCAAGATGTTTAAGAAGCAGGTTCATTAAAGTGACTGTGGCATCCTCAACTCCTCCAAGTGGTCGATAAGCAAACTGCAGAGGATCCAGGTCATTCTCTGTCTTCTTTATGATTTCAGACCTCACCAATTTTTCAAAGATTTTCATCACAATGGATGTCAGTGCAATGGGTCTAAAATCATTCAGGGTTTTTGGACCTTTTATCTGGGGAACAGGGACAACTACAGCCTCCTTCCAACATTTTGGGACAAGCTGAGTCTGTAAGGATTTATTAAAAATATAATAAAATATTGGGCACAGTTTGGCACACGATTTGAGCAGTCGACCACAGATGTTATCAGGTCCCTGGCTCTTATTTGTCTTCATGGAAGAGAAAACCTTCACAATGTCTATGTGTTCAATCTTAAAATGATGGTTGGCTTCAAGTTTATGACTCACTTCCTGCATCTCTTTGCTAAAATCAAAAACATCAACTCGAGAATAAAAAAACAATTAAGAGCATTTGCTAGATCAGAGTCTGAGTCAAAACCCTCTAAAGTGACAGTGCTTCTATTTTTTGGGTTACTTACAGTATGCCTGCTATGGCTTTCATACTTGACCAGGCAGAGCCAAGATTATTTGTAGCCATTTTGTCTTTCAGTTTAATTTTATAGTCCTGTTTTGCTTTTAAAATGTTAATTTTCGGCTCCTTAGTGGCTGTGTGCAAAGCAGGGACAGAACCAGACTTGAAAGCACATCTCTTAGTCTGTAAACTGGATTTCACAGATTTTGTAACCCAGGGCTTGTTATTGGGGAAAATTCTGACCTTCTTGCATGATATGACCATGTCTCTGCAGAAGGCCACATAGGAACATGTTACATCTGCTAGTTCATCTAAATCCCCATCACATGCCTCTTTCAACATATTCCAGTCTGTGCAGTCAAAACAGTCCTGCAAGCACTGCACGGACTCCTCTGTCTAGTTTTTAATGTCCTTTGTTTGGACTTTTTCCCTCTTTAGTACAGTTTTGTATGTGGGTAGAAGGTGGACACAGTTGTGATCTCCATTTCCCAGGGGAGGTAAAGGAAAAGATATATATGCCTCCTTCACTGACCCATAACAGAGGTCGAGAGTCTCATCCCACCTAGTGGGACATGTTACATATTGAGTAAAGTTAGGAACTGTCTTTTTAAGGGAAACGTGGTTAAAATCACCCAATACAAAATTTGGGGGGGCGGCACGGTGGTGTAGTGGTTAGCGCTGTCGCCTCACAGCAAGAAGGTCCTGGGTTCGAGCCCCGGGGCCGGCGAGGGCCTTTCTGTGTGGAGTTTGCATGTTCTCCCCGTGTCCGCGTGGGTTTCCTCCGGGTGCTCCGGTTTCCCCCACAGTCCAAAGACATGCAGGTTAGGTTAATTGGTGACTCTAAATTGACCGTAGGTGTGAATGTGAGTGTGAATGGTTGTCTGTGTCTATGTGTCAGCCCTGTGATGACCTGGCGACTTGTCCAGGGTGTACCCCGCCTTTCGCCCGTAGTCAGCTGGGATAGGCTCCAGCTTGCCTGCGACCCTGTAGAAGGATAAAGCAGCTAGAGATAATGAGATGAGAGATGACAAAATTTGGGGCGTCAGGTGAGATAGATTGAAGCTTCTGCACAACATCATAAATAGTTTTACAGGCAGAAGACGCATTGGCTTTCGGGTGAATATACACAACGGTGATAAAAAGCTGGGGAAACTCACGGGGCAGGTAAAAGGGGCGCAGAGATACTGATAAAAGTTCCACATCAGGAGTGCAGATGCGCTCTCTCAAAGTCACAGAAGTGCAGTATCTCAGGTTAGTGTAGAGGCAGACCCCTCCTCCCTGTGTTTTCCCCGTCACCTTAACGTCACGATCTAGACGGTGCAGTGCTCCAAAGCCACTGACTGACAGCTCACCGTCCTGGTCATGTTCAGTTAGCCAGGTCTCTGTGAACGCCCTCACGCAGCAGTCTTTAAAATCCTTCTGGAAGCAGACATTTCCCTGAAGTTCATCCACTTTGTTCCTGAGGGACTGAATATTCGCCAGGATCATCGAGGGCAGTGGGGTCCGGTTGAGCTGCAGTTTCCTCAGCCGTAGCCGGACACCCCCTCGCTTCCCTCTCTTCCGCCTTCCATTCTCCTGTGCTCTGCTGGATTTATTCTCGTGTCTTTGTCTCAAAATGCGGTCTGGAACCTGTAGCGTGACACTTGGCACACCAGCCGGCCTCACACAGTTCAGTTTCAGCAGCTCATTCCTGCTGTACTGCCTCCTGGCTTCGTTTGCACAACTGACATACAGCATGAACAGGAGAAAGAGTAAAACAAAACAGCTCAGGGCATAACAGATCCATATTAAGTCAATAAAACACAGCGCACACTTAAAATCTCAATAAAGAAACTTATACGTACTTAAAACCAGACAAAACAAGATAAAACAAGAATGAATGTGACGCTGACACAAGAGCGCCAACTCTCACTGCCAGTCGCAGCATGCGCGTGAGCAGGGCCGTGCAAAGACCTTTGGAGGGGCAGGGGCTCAACATTCAAAAAAGGGCACTTGGAACAAATTTTTCACACAAGTTAACTTTATTCAAAACTAAATTTCAATTGCAACTGAACATTCTGTGTGTCTTGATAGAATATGTTGTGGACGTCGTCATTCAGCCTTAAGTTTTCGAAGCTGCTAGAATATGTTATTAACGCCGTCGTTCAAACTAAAGTTTCCGAATCTGCTACGTTAATGAAATGGATGGAGCAAACAGTTTAAATATAGCCTAGGCGGCTTCATTAAATGATAAACAACCCTACGCATTTACTGTTGTGTTCTAAGCTGCACAATATTGCATGTTCAGATAAGAAATGAAAGGAGACTTTCAGTGTGACCTTACCATGCCGTTCCTCGCACTGTCTCCCACTGTCAACCGCCTGCATGCGCTTTCTGCATGGAGGTTCACTGAATGCATGACGTCACGGATTGATGCCCGCATTTACATAGAAAAATGTTATTTTATAAATCTATAATTTCATATATTATTGTCAAATTGTAGAGAATATTGATGTTGGAGCTAACTTATCTTTGAGAAATATTTAAAAAAACAACAACAACAAAACAGTCCCTATGAAAAGGGCACTTTGGACAGCAAACAGAAAAGGGGCAGGGGCTAGAGCACCTGTAGCACCGGTTCATTGCACGTGGGTGCGCGTGAGTAAAGTATATAGCTTGAATGATAGCAGCTATTGTACAAACTGGATCCGACATGCTCCAGGGAAAAAGATGCAGTGGACTTGTAGCAGTGGAAGCACAGGGTGCACAAATTATTATCAATGCTTGAGGATATTGGAATCATGATCGTGGAAAAATTCTCCTTCTCTTCAAAGTCATGACAAAATACTCTCACACTTTCTCACACATGATATACAAACTCTGATTTGTTGGGGTGATTATTTGTTCCCAAATGAGACTACAGTGTAACAAGTGCTTGTCAGTGATGTGATTATAATCATGTGTATAATGTGCAGCAGTGTTAGCGATGCAGCACTGTGGTTTCAAATCTACACGACAAACTGAAAAGAAAAAGGTGTGTGTGGCTCCTCTCTGTGCTGTAGCTGGAGGTCTCAAAGTGGGTGTAGAAAGTGTTGAGGTCATCCGACAGGCTGTCTGTGGAGCTGATGGTGCTGGTGGTGGTCCTGAAGTCTGTGAAGTGCTGCAGGCCATGCCACATCCGCCCGGGGTCAGCAGTAGAATAGAAGCTGTCCAGCCTCTTGGCTGCTGTAATGGCTTTCTTCAGTCCATACTTTGCCACTTTGTACTCCATTTCATTGCCTGATCTAAATGCAAGAGATAGAGCATGCAGCATGTGTCATACCTGACTGTTTACCCAGGGCTTTTGGTTGGGGAACTTCCTGATCTGTATGGTGGGCATGATGTTGCAGACCCTCACATTTTTAGAACAGCAGCTCTGACAGTAGTTTCGGCGACAAGGTTGACAGAACAGCGCTTGTTCTAATATGTTTTCATTTCTAAATAATTTACACAGACACTTATATTATGGATGCGCCACATAAATTTATTTAAAACATGGGGAGGAGATTCATCTGATGGAGAATGTTTGGCTTTCAATGGAACAGAAGCCTCTTTATCATATACTATAATTTTCAATCAAATATTCAAGAATCAGTGATATAGGCAATAAGGATTAAATACTGAATTTAGAATGATAATAATTATCAGTGCTTGAGGATATTGGGATCATGATTATGGAAAAATTCTACTTCTCATCAAAGTCATGACAAAATGCTCTCACACTTTCTCACACATGATACACAAACTCTGATTGGTTGAGGTAATTATTGTTCCTGAATAATACGACAGTATAACAAGTTCTTGTTAGTGATGTGATTATAATAACATGCAGAACGTGAAGCAATAATGGAGATGTCACACAGGGGTTTCAAATCTATGCTACAAAGTACTTAAAAAATAATTAACATGGAACTTTGTTGTAATTTGTGGGATTATTTATTTTTTAGTTTGACTCAGATCTACAAGACATTTTCAAAAGAAGAAGAAGAAGAAGAAGCCTTTATTTGTCACATGCACACTCAAGCAGTGAAATTCATCCTCTGCATTTAACCCATCTGAAGCAGTGAACACACGCAGACACACACCCACAGCAGTGGGCAGCCATAGTACAACTGCCCGGGGAGCAGTTCGGGGTTAGGTACCTTGCTCAAGGGCATTTCAGCCCAAGGCAACCCCATGAAGACATTCTGTTATACTGGACACTGTATGAGGTGTTTTTGTACAGGGATGTTGCTGATTTGTCTCACTGTGGAGAGCGAGCCCAATAATACACAGCTGTGTCTTCAGTCTGCAGATTCTGTCCTCAAATTGTGATTGTGTTAGTAGCAGTGTCTCTGGAGATGCTGAACTTAGTTTTTAGTTTCTCATTGGAATACAGACTCCCACCACTATAGATGTGTCCAATCCACTCCAGACTTTTCCCTGCAGGTTGTCGTATCTAAGATGTACCTTCACTCGTAACTGAATATGAAACCTTGCAGTGGATGGAGATACTCTGGTCTGGCTGGACTGTCATGGAAGCAGGCTGAGTCAGTTCCTCACCATGCACATCTGTGGAGGAAAACACATGGTGATTTCTCACACAATATATGCTGCACATTTATTGTTATTGTCGTATATGAATGAATCTGATAAAGCACTCACAGGAAGCAGCTGCCAGCAGGAGCAGTAGAGATGGAGAGAACATGGTGTGTGTTGTTTGTACTGGGGTCTTCTCTGTTCTCCAAAGTTTAACAGAGACCATCACACCACATAAATAGAGCGATATCCAGCCCTGACACTTGTATTTGCTTATTTGCTGATGATGGGAGGAGAACGGATTTCAAATCATGAGGAGGAGATTCATCTCATGTAGAATGTGTTGCTTTTTAATGGAACAAATCTTTTCCATGACAGAAAGCTCTTTAGAAACTTCCATTATTTATAAATCAATAATAGAGGGAATTAAACATTTAGAGAAACTCACAACAAGAATTAGAGACTAAATTTCAGGCAATAATTATTATCTGTGCTTGAGGACATAAATTCCTGTCCTACCCACTTCTGCATTTATTTTTCTTTGCAATATTTTCTCACAAACTCTGTTGGTTCTTTTCCCCTTAATATAAACACATTAGTTTTTTAAACCACAGTGACGTGAACAAGGATGAAGCAGAAAACATGTCACGCAGCATCACATGAGCTCCCAATACACTGCCATGTTCAAGTTTATGGTCTTTTGTTACTCCCACAAGCTTCATATCTGGCCACATGCTCCTGTGACTTTATTAGAGCTGATTCCCCTCGTGAAGCACACCTCAAGTTTGTACTTTTCTCACAACTATTTTTTTTTCCAGAATGAAACATAATTCCAGCCACACTGTGGGTGGTAGAAATGGGCAACTGGACTTGCTTGAAGATTCTTGAAAACGTTTCACCTCTCGTCCAAAAGGCTTCCTCAGTTCTGTCTGAATAATAGGGAGTATCAGATATTTATCCTCTCCTGGATCAGAATCAGAATCAGAATTCTGATGACCAGCTCATCGAAAGTGTCATTGAGGCATCATGTTGGTGTGGGTCACTGGAGGCTGGGTGTGAACGGCGAGTCATTAGGGTGATCAAAGGATTGCCCGTTAGGGTGATCAATGGCAATCTGACTCTCTCTGTCCTCCTGTGAGTCACCGAAAACAGCTGGGTCCTGGCGTACACCCAGCCGTCTGGGAAGAGTGTCCAAGACCGCCTTGTAGATGGTTGACAAATGATGTCTTAGACCCCCACCTCTGTTCAGTGATGGCCATTCCAGGTTGACAAAAATGGCTTCTTTAACTCCTCGCTCATACCAACGATCCTCTCTGGCTAAAATGCGTACATTACAATCCTGAAATGAGTGTCCTTTGTTGTTAAGATGAATGTAGACAGCCAAGTCCTGGCCTGAGGAGCTGGCTCTCCTGTGTTGGGCCAAGCGCCTGTATAGCAGTTGTTTTGTCTTCCCAATATACGAATCCGTGCAATCCTCACTGCACTGAATTGCATACACTACGTTGTCCTGTTTGTGTCTGGGTATTCTGTCCTTAGGGTGGACCAGTTTCTGCTTCAGGGTGTTACTGGGTCTGAAATGTACCAGAATGTTGTGTTTGTAGAAGATCCTCCTGAGTTTCTCAGATAGGCCAGAAATGTAGGGAATGACAATGTTCTTGCGTTTGTTACTGTTATCATCCTTGTCAGTTATGTTCCTTTTTATGCGCTTTAGGAAAGCCCAGTTGGGATAACTGCAATTCTGAAGTGCTTTCTTGATATGATTCTGCTCCTTCTCTTTTCCCTCTAATGTTGTAGGAATGTTCTGTGCTCTGTGTTGCAAGGTCCTAATGACCCCCAATTTATGTTCCAGTGGGTGGTGAGAGTCGAAAAGTAGGTACTGGTCTGTGTGTGTGGGTTTCCGGTAGACCTCGATACTAAGGCTTCTGTCTTGTCTAATGTGTACATCACAATCCAAGAAGGCTAGGTTATTCCCACTGACATCCTCCCGAGTGACATCCTCCCGAGGAACACCCTGAAGCAGAAACTGGTCCACCCTAAGGACAGAATACCCAGACACAAACAGGACAACGTAGTGTATGCAATTCACTGCAGTGAGGATTGCACGGATTCGTATATTGGTGAGACAAAACAACTACTATACAGGCGCTTGGCCCAACACAGGAGAGCCAGCTCCTCAGGCCAGGACTCGGCTGTCTACATTCATCTTAACAACAAAGGACACTCATTTCACGATTGTAACGTACGCATTTTAGCCAGAGAGGATCGTTGGTATGAGCGAGGAGTTAAAGAAGCCATTTTTGTCAACCTGGAATGGCCATCACTGAACAGAGGTGGGGGTCTAAGACATCATTTGTCAACCATCTACAAGGCGGTCTTGGACACTCTTCCCAGACGGCTGGGTGTACGCCAGGACCCAGCTGTTTTCGGTGACTCACAGGAGGACAGAGAGAGTCAGATTGCCATTGATCACCCTAACGGGCAATCCTTTGATCACCCTAATGACTCGCCGTTCACACCCAGCCTCCAGTGACCCACACCAACATGATGCCTCAATGACACTTTCGATGAGCTGGTCATCAGAATTCTGATTCTGATTCTGATCCAGGAGAGGATAAATATCTGATACTCCCTATTATTCAGACAGAACTGAGGAAGCCTTTTGGATGAGAGGTGAAACGTTTTCAAGAATCTTCAAGCAAGTCCAGTTGCCCATTTCTACCACCCACAGTTTACTATGACCTGGATGATTGAGAATCTTCACAGACAAAATTCCAGCCACATTGTTGGACATCAGTCCTCTCTCAGTCCTTTTAATCTCTCAGTCATTTTAACCTCAACATGTTGGGCAGATGTTGTCAAAGTTGAGAAAGAGTGCTTCTCAGAGGACTTGAAGCAAAATGAAAAGCAGAATGTTCATGATGATGTTTATCAGAAATGACTCTGGGGTTGGTGACACGGTGGTCTAGTGGTTAGCGCTGTCGCCTTGCAGGAAGAAGGTCCAGGTTCGAACCCCGTGGCCAACGAGGGCCTTTCTGTGTGGAGTTTGCATGTTCTGTCCATGTAAGTTTCCTCGGGGTGCTCCGGTTTCCCCCACAGTCCAAAGACATGCAGGTTAGGTTAACTGGTGACTCTAAATTGACCGTGAATGTGAGTGTGAATGGTTGCCTGTGTCTATGTGTCAGCCCTGTGATGACCTGGCGACTTGTCCAGGGTGTACCCCGCCTTTCACCCGTAGTCAGCTGGGATAGGCTCCAGCTTGCCTGTGACCCTGTAGAACAGGATAAAGTGGCTAGAGATGATGAGATGAGACTCTGGGGTTCAGTTTCCTGCTGAGGGAATGTTTACAGCTCATGAGGACGTGCTTGTGTAAGTTTTTGTACAGGTCTGGAGTCTGTTGTGTCAGTGTGACACTCGTGCACAGTAATAAACAGCTGTGTCTTCAGCTTTCAGACTCTTCACTTGGAGGTACAGCATGTTTTTATTGGTGTCTTTAGTGATGGAGAACTGGCCCTGCAGAGACTGAGCGAATATCGTGTCACTGTAAATGCGCCCGATCCACTCCAGTCCTCGTCCTGGTTTCTTACGGATCCAGTGCAAGTAGTAGCTGCCCACTGAGAATCCGGAGACAGTACAGGACAGAGTGACTGACTCTCCAGGTCTCTTCACCACAGATGCAGAGGAGGTCAGGGACTGTCCATAAGAATCTGGAAGAGAAGAGTATAACTCGCTAATGTTATAATGTTTATCAGGACAGAATGGCTATTTTTCATTCCAATAATCTCATGAAAAATCTGAAACTTACATGAAATGAGTCCAAATAAAATACACTGTCCGAAAATCATCCTTCTCTGAGTTCTGCTTCAGCCAGATTTAAAGTGTGTGGGAGTGTTATCTATCACACAGCTCACTGGAAACTCGAAGAGCCAAGAACATGCTGTTTATACCTGACTCTATTTGAATAGGGATTGTCCATGAGCACTATGGATGGATTAAACCCACAACCACAGGCTGCTCACTGTAGAGATGAGTGGATGATTAGAAGGTTCTATGTGGAACCCGACAACAGAATGTTTCACTCTTCGAAATAGTTCAGAGTAGAACCATTTTGAGAATGAAAAAAGGATATGATTTTCTCCAGTGTAACATCATACAGATTCACAGTTCATATGAGAAGTTTAAACAGAGGTTTATTTGTATAAAATTAGACAATCGATCAACTTCCTTCTTTCAATCCTTATGAATTTACCATGAAATCAGGTTCTCCAGAACAAAGAGCCTTATCTACTGATCAACACAACACAGGTTGCTGATATGCTGTATGTAATTATATTTAATCTGAGGGTCATGATTCACAGCAGAGTGTGAGAAGAAAAATGGCCTGAATGTGCAGAGAGCAACAGGTTGAGATGGTTGAGTTTGCACAGACTGCCCTCTAGAGGCACAAAAGTCCTGTTTTCAAAATATCCAGAACTGGAATGAGAGATTTTAAAGAAAAAGGTTCAAATGTTCTTGCTGTCAATAAAAAGGTCTCCCATGGAGCAGCGATCCAAATGAAGGAAGTCTGAATTCCAGATTGGAGCATTTGTATCAGCACGGTTTAAAAGAGAGAATGCATGCAGATACAGCATCAGTGGGAAATTAAGTCATTTATAACCGTGTCTTTATGAGGGAGTTTGTTCTTCACTCTCTGTGATGAAGCTTCTCTCATGTCATTTAAAGAGCAAAATAAAGAAACGTCCTGAAAGATTAATGAAATTGATGAAATGCATTGATACAACTGTGCTGCTGAATTCTTGAATCTGATTAAAGTGTTGATTCATTTTTTTGTGGTTTTTTTTTAGGTCGACTTGTTGGACACGTTTTGTATCTTGTGGACATTCTGTTCAACTGTACGAGGTGTTTTTGTACAGGGATGTTGTTGATTTGTCTCACTGTGGTGTTCGAGCACAGTAATACACAGCTGTGTCTTCAGTCTTCAGGCTGGCCATGTGCAGATACACTTGCTTCTTGCTGTTGTCTCTGGAGATGGTGAATCTTCCCTGAACAGACTGAGAGTATAGTTTAGTACTACCACTCGGAGCAGAAATATATGAGATCCACTCAAGGCCTTTTCCTTGAGCCTGTCTAATCCAGGAAATGTATGCATTGCCATCACTAATCCCAGAGTAGGTACAGGTGAGTTGATGAGATCCTCCAGGTTTAATGACCACCGGCTCAGACTCAGTGAGTGTCTGACATCCGCAACCTGTCAAATAGATTTCATCATTTCATAGTTTAACATCATTACACAGTTTATCTGAGTGAGACATGCACAAATAAGCTGTTACTCACGGGTTATGGTCAATAATGTCAAAATAAAACAGTAACTGATGAGTGGTTGCATGGCTGTTCCTGAAAAAACGTCTGAACTTAGTGGAAATAATGCAGCTGGAGTCTGTGCTTATAAACGGAAAGTCTCATTTGCATGTCCAACCTACAGAGGAGTTATAGATGATATGCTACATGATCACTTTAAGAAACAGGTGTTGTATATGGGAGGAAAAATGTCAGTCATTTGATCTTAGTGATGCGAAAGGATAGTCAGATGACATTTTTCACGCTCAGGTGCTTCATTAACACTGTGGGCCATGATTGTCTCAAGAAGAGTGAATGTGGAATCAGCTGAAAGCATGAAACATTTCAGTTAAACTGTGGACCCAGAGACAGAAAGCAGTGAAACCAGTGAGACTGTTGCTGTGCTTTTACTGACTCTGGAGTGAAATTTAACCAAATTGTGAGAATTTTTTTTTGTCTTAAAATCAGGTTGTCATTCCACCAAAGTCTTTCAAAGTCAAAAATGTTGAGTCAAATTGAGTTATTCTTCATAATTTGTGTTATTTTTCAAATATATAATATGCTCTTGCCTTGAGTTGGATTTTCTCGAGGCAAACGGGGTGGATGTGGCATCATGTCAAAGCAGTGTATCATGAAACCCTTCATGCCAAAAGTGTTGGTGATTCACTCAGGGGAACAATTAGTTGTTGTCTTGTGGTCTCCTGAACACAAATCATCATGGAACATGAACTGAAACTGCTCAGTTTGTGAGATTATTGTAGCTCTGTGGATTGAGTGAAGTGAACAGATGTGATTGAGCAGTTCTATAACCACAGTAAGAGAGAGATTATATTCATCATTTGTAAAAATGACAACAGTAATGATTCATTCAATAAAATACTGTGTTAAAAATATATGTCTGGTTTTTGTACAGCTGCTTCCTCAGCTCCAGTCACTGTGGGTCTTCAGGCACAGTAATAAACCGCAGTGTCTTCTGTCCTCAGACTCTTGGCCTCTAAGTACTGTGTGCTTGCTGGGACGTCTTCTGTCATGGAGAACTGGTTCTTCACAATCTCTGTGTATGTTGCTTGATTTCTGCCTGAACAGTGGTGCTTGAAACTTTGTGAACCCTTTAGAATTCTCTATATTTCTGCATAAATTAGACCTAAAACATCATCAGATTTTCACACAAGTCCTAAAAGTAGATAAAGAGAACCCAGTTAAACAAATGAGACAAATATATTATACTTGGTCATTTATGTATTGAGGATAATGATCCAATATTACATATCTGTGAGTGGCAAAAGTATGTGAACCTCTAGGATTAGCAGTTAATTTGAAGGTGAAATTAGAGTCAGATGTTTTCAATCAATGGGATGACAATCAGGTGTGAGTGGGCACCCTGTTTTATTTAAAGAACAGGGATCTATCAAAGTCTGATCTTCACAACACATGTTTGTGAAAGTGTATCAAGGCACGAACAAAGGAGATTTCTGAGGACCTCAGAAAAAGCGTTGTTGATGCTCATCAGGCTGGAAAAGGCTACAAAGCCATCTCTAAAAAGTTTGGACTCCACCAATCCACAGTCAGACAGATTGCGTACAAATGGAGGAAATTCAAGACCATTGTTACCCTCCCCAGGAGTGGTCAACCAACAAAGATCACTACAAGAGCAAGGCGTGGAAAAGTCGGCGAGGTCACAAAGGACCCCAGGGTAACTTCTAAGCAACTGAAGTCCTCTCTCACATTGGCTAATGTTAATGTTCATGAGTCCACCATCAGGAGAATGCTGAACAACAATGATGTGCATGGCAGGGTTGCAAGAAGAAAGCCACTGCTCTCCAAAAAGAACATTGCTGCTCATCTGCAGTTTGCTAAAGATCATGTGGACAAGCCAGAAGGCTACTGGAAAAATGTTTTATGGACGGATGAGACCAAAATACAACTTTTTGGTTTAAATGAGAAGCGTTATGTTTGGAGAAAGGAAAACACTGCATTCCAGCATAAGAACCTTATCCCATCTGTGAAACATGGTGGTGGTAGTATCATGGTTTGGGCCTGTTTTGCTGCATCTGGGCCACGACAGCTTGCGATCATTGACAGAACAATGAATTCTGTATTATACCAGTGAATTCTAAAGGAAAATGTCAGGACATCTGTCCATGAACTGAGTCTCAAGAGAAGGTGGGCCATGCAGCAAGACAATGACCCTAAGCACAGAAGTTGTCCTACCAAAGAACGGTTAAAGAAGAATAAAGTTAATGTTTTGGAATGGCCAAGTCAAAGTCCTGACCTTAATCCAATCAAAATGTTGTGGAAGGACCTGAAGCAAGCAGTTCATGTGAGGAAACCCACCAACATCCCAGAGTTGAAGCTGTTCTGTACGGAGGAATGGGCTAAAATTTCTCCAAGCTGGTGTGCAGGACTAATCAACAGTTACCGCAAACGTTGAGTTGCAGTTATTGCTGCACAAGGGGGTCACACCAGATACTGAAAGCAAAGGTTCACATACTTTTGCCACTCACAGATGTGTAATATTGGATCATTTTCCTCAATAAATAAATGACCAAGTATAATATATTTGTCTCATTTGTTTAACTGGGTTCTCTTTATCTACTTTTAGGACTTGTGTGAAAATCTGATGATGTTTTAGCTCATATTTATGCAGAAATATAGAAAATTCTTTAGGATTCACAAACTTTCAAGCACCACTGTATTCATCCAACCAATCCATTCCACAGCTTTCCCTGGTTTCTGTTGTATACAGTGTATATTGTAGCTCGTCATTGAATATCCACTTATTTTGCAAGAGATCTTCACAGTTTCTCCAGGTCTCTTTACCACAGCAGGAGACTGGTCCAGTCTGATCTCAGCACTGCAAAAACCTGCCAGATAAAACAATCAGAAACAATCATGAATGCATTCAATCATACACTCAGTGGGAAACATATAAAGAAGGCTCAGAGACCTTGTGTTAACATGAGGATAAAAATGCACTGCTGAATGATGCTCAGCCCCATAATCAAACTCTGTGATGGCTGGAAGTTCTGGAATTCAGTTGGGTGATATGAGCTTTAGCTGAGCAACAAGCTGATTTTTATGCAGAGCAAATAAGAACAGGATGGATTTGCATCGACATCTTTTTAACCAATAGAGTCGGGTCTATAATATGAAGATCCACAGGCTGATTTTGCATTTGCCGAGGATGAGAGCGATGACACATTTTACAGTTTGTCAGTTCAGTTTAGTGGTTGTTTTTAATAATTGGTGAACATGCAAGTGACCTTCAAAGTTCTTGTAATTTAGTAATTTCCTTCACTTTTAAGATGGTTTTTAATTATTAATGAACATACTGTATGAAATGAATAAATGTTTTTTTTCACTGTCTATATCAGTGTTTATAATATCCATGTTGAAGGTGTCTGAATTGATGTGTTGAGTGTGTAACTGTTGTTATTTAGATGATGTCTCTGCTCCTAATTCTGAGAGATAATACTTGTGTCTTTTCTCATTTCAGATAAAAAAAGCAAGTTTGATGAGTTTAACCTCAGGAGACGTGAGATACTGCCCTCTATAAGTGCAGAAACATTTACACATTTATTTTAACTGTTCATGAAATATTCTGTGAAATGAAGAAATGAATAAAAGGTTCAATATGACTAATCTGGAAAGAACATAATTTGAATGCAGTTCTTTGATTAAAACTATGAATTTTGTGTTTGAAATAACACAAAAGATTCAAACTTCATTCCAGTGAAATTTATTTAAAACATGGGGAGGAGATACATCTGATGGAGAATGTGTGGCTTTTAATGGAACAGAAGCCTCTTTATTAAATACTGTAGCTTTCCATCAAATATGAAAGCATCACTGAAAGAGGATTGATAAGTTTTGTATTTTGTGGACATTCTGTTATACTGTACACTGTATGAGGTGTTTTTGTACAGGGATGTTGTTGATTTGTCTCACTGTGGTCTTCGAGTGCAGTAATACACAGCTGTGTCTTCACTTTGCATGTTCTGTCCCCGTAAGGTCACAGTGTTACTGGAACTGTCTTGAGAGACAGCAAACTTGTCCTTCAGTGAATCTTTCTTATAACTACTCCCATCATAATAAATGGCGTTGATCCATTCCAAAGATTTTCCTGCAGGTTGTCGAATCCAAGCTGTTCCATAGTGGCTGCTGCTATCAGTGATCGAAGCTCCAGACACTCTACAGGTGAGGGTTAAAGTCTCTCCTGGCTTTATCACCACTGAGTCTGGCTGGATGAGCTCAGTAGCACAGAACACATCTGTGAAAAGAGAAAAAGAAAAGGTTGACATGTTGAACTGAAAGGATCAGATGAACTCATAAAGCTCTGATCCAAACTCTCACAGGGGGCGAGAGCCAGCAGCAGCAGTGGAACTGAAGCAAAAATGTTTGTGTTGAAGGAGGACGAATGAGAACCGCTTCCTCTCGAGATAAGCATGGTGCTAATATTACAAGAGGAGACGGAGATTTGCATAAACATGACAGAAGAGCTGTGTTGAGTGCAGCTCTGCAAATGTTCATCACAGTCACATCACATGTCTCAATTTAACATCAATTTAATGTGGGAAATAATTAATTTATGATTATTACTGGTAAGATTTTTTTTGGTTGAAAATAATGGTTCATAAATAAATAAATAATGTAATTCTCCCTTCTTATTTTGGTTGTCATGAAAAGTAAACAGAATTTTTGCCATAATACATCAATATAATAATAATAATAATGAGAAAAACAAGCTTTTATATCATTATCAGCCCTGTTCAGACTGCACTCTTGAGAATTGCGTGAAGACAGAGATCAATCTCATGTGTATGAAGATCCTAGTTTATGTTTAATGTTTATGATGGCAATGTCAAATCTAGAAGTTTCATTTATCGATCCAGAAGAGCAGTACATCAGTGAACCCCTCATTCTCATGGTGCTGGTTCTCAACTAACGAGCACCGTTATTTGTTGTCTTGTGGACTCCTGAACACAAATCATTCTGGTGTTGCTCGGAGTATGAATTTAAACAGCTAAGTTCGTGAAAGTATTTTGTCATTGTGTACTGAGGGAAGTGAACATCCTTTCCAAGCAACAGGAGGCACAAATTCTGAGCTCCGTCACGTCTGTAGACGAGATTTACCTCCAACTGATCAGGGCAGTTTAGAGAACTGGAATATGATCATCATTAAAGCTGTTAAAGCCAAACTTTCAGTGTCCAAAGACAGACATTATCTTAAAATTATAAACTGTGATGTTCATATCACCTGGCCTTTGGAGACTCTGGCCGAATCCCATTTCACCCCTTGGACATACCCCTTGGCCCTTCCCCTCCATTTTGCGCGTTCACGTGAAGGGGTAGGGGTATCCCAATCCCAGTTAACGCGGAGGGGTAGGGGAAGGGGTAGGGCTTCTGTACCCCTCCAAACGGAGATTTTCCTGGAGCTGACTCCGAACGAAGGGGTTTGAGTGATTTCCCACAATGCCATGCGGATTTCAGCGAGATTTCATGCGGATTTCAGAAAGATGGCGGTTCCCGCGGCGAAAGATTGTCATAAATGTATTTTCTCCATTATTTACGTGTTTTAAGTTGTTATCCAGAGGAAACACGCCGCTTGATTCGCTTTCGAGCTGAGAATGAGCAGCGATTTCTGAAATCCAAGCTGCTACTAAAAAGCTTCGGGAGTGAGTATTGTTTTCGGTTGCTTGACTGCGTACGTTTTGTTCTGTTATTCTCGCTTTTATTGTTTACATGAGTGTTCTGACACCTCATTCTGTCGGATGTGGTGCACGAAGCGCCAAAGATATCCCATTCAGTGGTGTTAGTTAACAAATCACACCCTGCCAGCAGAGATTTCTGGTTCTGGCTCTGACTGTAGCGGCTGGTCGCAGCCAATGACGCATTTGGTCGCGTTTTGCTAACGTAAACGCTGACGGAGGTACGCGATGACGTATGCGATCGTTGAAGGGCTATCCCAATACGTAGGGGTTGAATTTCAAGCCCTATTCCTTGTAGCTCAGTTTCAAGGGGAAGGGCCAAGGGGAATGCTGCAGTAACACTTCACCTCCTTCACATTATCTATAGATTGGAATGGAATGGAATGGACTGACAGATTATTCATGATAGATTAACTGTATATCCAACCTCATCTCATCTTCTCATCTCATCTCATTATCTCTAGCCGCTTTATCCTGTTTTACAGGCCAAGTTTACATTAGACCGTATCTGTCTCGTTCTCTTCGCGGATGCACTGTCCGTTTACATTAAACCGCCTGGAAACGCCGGGAAATGGGAATCCGCCAGCGTCCACGTATTCAATCCAGATCGTGTCAGCTCCGGTGCTATGTAAACATTGAGATACGCGGATACGCTGTGCTGAGCTCTAGCTGGCGTCATCATTGGACAACGTCACTGTGACATCCACCTTCCTGATTCGCTGGCGTTGGTCATGTGACGCGACTGCTGAAAAACGGCGCGGACTTCCGCCTTGTATCACCTTTCATTAAAGAGTATAAAAGTATGAAAATACTGCAAATACTGATGCAAATACTGCCCATTGTGTAGTTATGATTGTCTTTAGGCTTGCCATCCTTCCACTTGCAAGTGGTAAGTGATATGCGCTGGGATCACACACACAGCGGCTCAGTCACGAATCAGTGGTTGTGCACTTCACTCGCGTGCTCTGTGAGCTGCGCAGGGCCGGACTGCGCACCCTCCAGAGGGCACTCGCTGTTCAGGGCGGAGTGATTTGGAGCGCAGGATGCCTGCGGAGCCGAGCGTATCCGTGTATTGGTGTTGCTGTGTGCACGCAAATCGTGTATTGGTGTTGCTGTGTGCACACTAATCGTTTTAAAAACGTTAATCTGATGATCCGCTGATACGGTCTAATGTAAACATGGGCACAGGGTCGCAGGCAAGCTGGAGCCTATCCCAGCTGACTATGGGCGAAAGGCGGGGTACACCCTGGACAAGTCGCCAGGTCATCACAGGGCTGACACATAAACACAGACAACCATTCACACTCACATTCACACCTACGGTCAATTTAGAGTCACCAGTTAACCTAACCTGCATGTCTTTGGACTGTGGGGGAAACCGGAGCACCCGGAGGAAACCCACGTGAACACGGGGAGAACATGCAAACTCCACACAGAAAGACCCTCGCTGGCCAGAGGGCTCGAACCCGGACCTTCTTGCTGTGAGGCGACAGCGCTAACCACTACACCACCGTGCCACCCTCGTCTCATCTTAAAAAAAAAATCAAATGATTCCTGTTGCTGTAAATGAAGACAAACTGCTGGTGTTTTGTTGAGCTGAATGTATCGGCATAAATGGTTCAAACGCAGGATTTCATTTGCATGTCACGCCCACTAGAGATGTAAAAAGATTCACAGAGAAAGAGCCATAAAGAGAAAAAGTTGACAGTAAAACTCCAGCTGTGTTTCCTGCTGTCAAGTCCATAACTGCTCTTTACTCATGAGATCTCATGTCCTTTTAGTGCATCACTGTGTATCACTTTAACACCCAGAAGAACATGAAGTTTTCTGATCATCATTGAACAACACAAACTTTACAGATTTCATTTTCCAGCTGTGTCTCTAATCCAGATTATCTGAGAGAAACTGAATGTAGTTCCGGAAATAATTCAGCTCACAAATCATCACTGACTCATTCAGTCAGGAGCTCATGCCAACTCCTTGTCTGTTGCTAAAGCTTTCTCAGGTCTAGAATATGAAGATCCACGGGCTGATTTTGCATGTGCTGAGGATGAGAACGATGACACATTTTACAGTTTGTCAGTTCAGTTGAGTGGTTGTTTTTAATAATTGGTGAACATGCAAGTGACCTCCAAAGTTCTTGTCATTTCATAATTTCCTTCTTTTTAGAGATGGTTGTTAATTATTAATGAACATATTTTATAGAATGAATAAATGTTTTTAGTCACTGTCAATATCAGTGTTTATAATATACATGTTGAAGGTGTCTGAATTGATGTGTTGAGTGTTTAACTGTTGTTATTTAGATGATGTCTCTGCTACTAATTCTGAGAGATAATACTTGTGTCTTTTGTCATTTCAGAAAAAAAATGCAAGTTTCATAAGTTTAATCTGTGTGGCATCGGCTCGAAAGAGGGATCATACCGTAACTGGGTGCACAATCTCCGTGATCCTTTTCACCCTCGCCATGAATATATTGGTTAAGGCTGTGGAGACAGAGTGCAGAGGCCCCCTGTCCAAATTTGAAACCCAGCAGCCCCCCATCAGAGCCTTTATGGATGACCTGACGGTTACCACCACATCAGTTCCTGTATGTAGGTGGATTCTCCAGGGCCTGGTCAAGCTCATTTCTTGGGCTAGAATGAGCTTTAAACTGGCAAAATTCAGATCTATCATCCTGAAGAAGGGAAAAGTAGTGGACAACTTTCACTTCTCCATGGATGGTGCACTAATACCATCTATCAGTGAGAAGCCAGTCACCAGCCTCAGCAAGGTTTTTGAGTGCAGCCTCAAAGACACAGTGTCAGTCCAGACTACCATCAAGAAGCTTGAAACCAGGTTGTCTACAGTTGACAAGTCTGGTCTCCCTAGTAGGTTCAAGGTATGGCTGTACCAGCATTGCATTTTGCCCTGCTTCTTCTGGCCTCAGTGTATGAAGTGACAATGTCTACAGTTGAAACTCTGGAGAGAAAGATCAGCTGTTACCTTCGAAGATGGCTGGGTCTGCCTCATAGTCTCACCAGTGCAGCGCTCTATGGCAGGAGCAACAAACTTCAGCTTCCCATCAGCAGCCTGGAGGAGGAGTTTAGAGTCTCTCAAATAAGGGAAGCCCTAGCCAATTGTGACTCCAGGGACTCCAGAGTAGCATTGGCAGGTATTGTATTTTGGACGGGCAGGAAGTGGACAGCGCAGGAGGGGCTGGAGGAAGTGGAATCCCGGCTGAGGTACAGGGCACTCCTGGGCACAGTGGCAACCGGGCGAGCAGGACTGGGAACCATCCCACAACCATGATATGACAAGGCTTGTGGCAAAGTCAGACATCACCTGGTCCTGGAGGAGGTCCGAGCAGGTGTCAAGTATTCGGCAGCAGGGGGCATGGACGAGGTGGGAAGGAGCACTGGAGAAGAAACTGAGCTGGAATGGCATCTGGAAGGCAGAACCACAGTGCATCAAGTTCATGATCCAAGCTGCCTATGATGTGCTCCTCAGCCCAGCCAACCTGCACACCTGTTGCAAGAGTAGCATTCTAACTTGTCCAATCTGTTCAGGAAGGTTTTAAAATTAATTTCGGATTTTGGACCCTAGACCGGTCATGAGTTACAAAAGACACCTAGTGGTTTATGTTCAAATCTGTTTGGCCATTAATGCATTTATATACAAAGACTAAGTCTCTAATCTCCCTATCATAAGTCAGAGGAAGCAAGTGCAGGCTTCTGAGTCTGTCTGTGTAAGTAGCATCCCCAATACGCTGTTGTAGTATCCAGTGCGTTGCACGTCGTTGGACTCTCTCTAACAGGCTTCTAAGGTTGACACTAGCAGGGGACCTTACTCCAGACGCGTAACAGAGCTGTGACTTGATGAGTGACAAATATAAAGTACTCCTCACTTGAATTTCCGTCAGCAAGGGACAGGATCTTTTTAGAAAGCCAAGCATCCGGTTAGCCTTGTTGACTATTGAGCAGACGTGCAAATCCCATTTTAAATTACTTGAAATAACCACGCCCAGGTCTTTTTCTTTGTCGACTTGTTGAAGGCACGTGCTGCCCAAGTGGTAGTCGTGAATGATTGGAGGTTTTTTTCCACGTGACGGTCAATATTTTGCACTTGTTGGCATTATACTGCATGTTCGATTCATAACTCCACCCCTCGGCATTGGCTATATCACGCTGTAATTGCTCGCTGTCTTCGGATGTCAGGATAGTGCAAAAAAGTTTTGTGTCGTTTGCATATAGAGCGACTCCAGTTTCTTTATCCACGATCTCGGGAAGATCGTTGATAAAAATAATGAAAAGCACAGGACAGACCAGGCTGCCCTGAGGCACACCGGAGGTCACGGGCAGAGGCTTAGAGACCGCGCTGTCAATTACCACTCTTTGTGTTCTTCCCCTAAGATAATCTCGAAACCACTCTAGCGGATACCCATCGATACCGTACCATTTCAGCTTTTCGACCAGGATTGTATGGTCAACACAATCAAAAGCTTTTGCAAAGTCCAGATATCTCATTCTCATTATCTCTAGCCGCTTTATCCTGTTCTACAGGGTCGCAGGCAAGCTGGAGCCTATCCCAGCTGACTATGGGCGAGAGGCGGGGTACACCCTGGACAAGTCACCAGGTCATCACAGGGCTGACACAGACACAGGCAACCATTCACACTCACATTCACACCTACGGTCAATTTAGAGTCACCAGTTAACCTAACCTGCATGTCTTTGGACTGTGGGGGAAACCGGAGCACCCGGAGGAAACCCACGCGGACACGGGGAGAACATGCAAACTCAGCACAGAAAGGCCCTCGTCGGCCACGGGGCTCGAACCCGGACCTTCTTGCTGTGAGGCGACAGCGCTAACCACTACACCACCGTGCCGCCCGAAGTCCAGATATAAAATGTCCAATTGTTTGTTTTTGTCTAGAGCGTCACCGATTTTGTGAAGTACGGACAGAAGTTGTGTGACGTACGAGCGACTGTGCACAAAGCCATGCTGGACTGATGTTATTAGTCGCGAGATGTGATCATAAAGTCTGTTGCAAATGTAGTGGGGTGCATATTCACATTCTTTCTCCCCTCCACTAGGAGGAGTTAAGTCTCGGTCTTAACACAGGAACTAATTTTGGGCACTCTGGACTTTTTAAGGAAGTGGTGTGTGTTGTGATGGTAGGGGGCTGTTAGTTCCTGGTTGATGCAGTGGGACGTGTGGAGCAGCCTTGTTTAACTTGCAGCTGCTGCCGTGCTTACATTAGTTACTCTACAACAGGAGTACGCACTGGCTCCGGAGGTTGCTTTTTAGCGGAAGTTGTTTTCTTTCTCTCTGGTCTAGTGGAGCACTGTTCAGGTGCCTGTCCGATTTAGTCGAAGTACGTGTTGGCTTCGGAGTTTTTCTTCATGGTCCGTAGTGGAGCGTGAAGCACTGTTCATGTGGTATGTATCTGCTAATTTTCTTATCGTTTTATACAGGATTTATAGTGATCTAGTAATCGTTCTTCTTGCTTTGTCAGCTGGTCTGATTTAGTTGGAGCCGGTCTGATTTAGTCAGAGCACGTATGGAGCACTTGCATGTGACGTCACATCCGCTCCAGATTGTAGACAAACGCCATCTTGGCGGTCAAGCGCCATATTTCCGCCGCCTTTCCGATGCTGACTTTCATTTTTTTTTGCCGAAATATTCAAAAATTACCGTGCCACAATGCCGGATACTTGCATGGCATATAAATGCCACAACAGGAGAGGTCAGAAAACAGGAAGAAAGTTTCATAGGCTGCCACGGGACCCTGACAGGCGCGCAAAATGGATTGGTGCTATCGGCCGGGCTGATCCAAACAACAAGAACAAGGCATGGGTACCGACTGGAAGGAGCGATCACTGGCGCCTGTGCAGTGACCATTTCATCTCAGGTTCGTCATGTATTTATTTCAGTATATCCATGTGGTTATTTGCAGCATAAGTTTATGACTTGCTCTAATAAAAAAATTCCGGGAAGTGGGAGCCTGAGAAAAGAGGGTTGGGGTGGATTGGGTCTTTAGCGGTGTGGTACGAAAAAAAACAGTAAAGAGCTTATAAGAATTTACCACTGTCTTAGTAGTAAATCCTTATAAATATAAGGATCAATCCTTATAAGGACTTATAAATAAATATATATGCCCACACATCTTTAATTCTAAGAATTATGATTTATCAGTATTGCTAATTAAGGTAAAAACTAAGGAAATTAAACTGGACAAATACGTTTTTATTTCATTAAGCAGGTTTACCATATATACAGTAATAGTGATAGACTGATACTTGATCTAACTGATAATATAAAATATTCAACCATAATCGGCTGGTCAGTGCTATGCTAGATACTACTGATATATCTAGCATCAGTTAAGTGACTTACCCGGCCAATGACGATAGTTTTTTTTCTTCTTTACAAGATGCCACATCTTAGGGGGGCTGACAAATTCTGAATTTCTGTAGAGATAACTCTCCAGAGATTTATAAGCACGCAGTGCTTCACCACTGAACAGCGAAAGAAAGCTGATGAGGTAATTATACACGTCTGGGTATTCCACCTCCGGCAGTTCAAGATCCACTGACACGGTCGTGAAAACTCCGTCCGGAAAGCCATAAGGGTCACAAATCTGTAGACCGTTTATTTTAGACATGTATCTAATTATCTGTGCTTTAGAAAAATGAGCCGTGTAGTCCGTTGGTTGAAAGTGATCCATTCTGTACACGAGTGCAGCAGTATTCAGCTGTGTTGTTGCCCGACAAGATGGCGTCTGTGTACTTTCCGGTCACGTGACTGCAAGATCTCTATTGGCTTCAGAGTTTTTTTTTTTTTTCTTCCTGGTCTGTAGTGGAGCGGAAGTATTGTTTGCGTGGTATGTATGTACATGTTTTTTTTTTATTTTTTATCTTGCTATGTGTGGCTTATAAAGCAATTTAGTATTTTAAGTTTCATTTTGTTTTTCAGATTTGCATGTAAGCTGCTCGCCTACTGTTCCTATGGCTTTCGCTGCTGCTGTTTTGTCTCCCGTTTGATTTTCCACTGACAAATGGTGGTTGTTCGGCTTGCTTGCGGCTGCTTCACAGTTGCTGTTAGCCTGTAGGCTACTGCATACTTGGGGGCTTGGTGCAAAGCGGCTAAGTTGTAGTAATTAAGTGCTTGTTGTGTCTGTAGTTTTCTTTTTGGTTTTGCTTATTTGTTTTGTTTATGAAATGTACTACAGAGTGGGCTAATGTAGCTGTGCCTGTGGTGTTTTTTTTGTTTTGTGTGTTTGTGGGTGGATGTGTATGGTATGTGTGGGTATGATGCCAATTAAGTACATGTAGAACGAGTGTATGCATGTTTGTGGATCTGTATGACCTGTCTAATTTTGTCTCCTGTGACCAGGGTAGCTGTGCTGTGTGTGTGTGTGTTTTTTTTTTTTTTTTCCTTTTTCTGTCCAGTGGGAGCGCTTCGGGATAATATTCAGCCCTAGCTGTGAGGAAAGTTAAGTCACATTACTGTGCTCTAAGTATATTTAACTTTTTAGAATGCCAGTAGCTGCTGTAGGTATTTGCCTGATCTGTGTAATTTTCTCTCTCGTTTTGGACAGGAGTGTAGCAATCCAGGCGGGTCCTCGGCTGACCTAGAGGTGGTGGAGCCTTTTCACTTTTTCCTTTGTTGTGTCCACAACGGGTGATTTTGTTTTACAGTTGTGTGCTGTGATTTTGTTTGTGTTTTCTGGGCCTCTGCCCCTTTTCTCTTGTCTGTCAGCCTGGTGCGCTTGGTAAGCCCTAGCTCTGTCTTCGTTCCATTTATTACAGTAAGCAGTAGGTACTATGGCTAAATGGCTATGTGTGTGCAGTGTCTTGGGTTATTTGGAGTATGTTTAAGTGAGGTGTGAGTGGTTGTTTTAAAACCTGTATTTCTTTTATTGGTGCTTGTTATTCATGTGTTGTAATAAATATTGTGTGGAACATACCTCCCTGGCCTAAGAGTGTTTGAACCTGTGTTTATTTGTTTGTCATGGTTAATGTCTTGGTTAATGGTGTCTGGGAACATAATTCCCAGACTGGCATATGGCCCTTTTCCACTACCCTTTTTCAGCTCACTTCAGCCCGACACGGCTCGCGTTTCGACTACCAAAAACCAGCACGACTCAGCTCGTTTCAGCCCTGCTTAGCCCCTAAAACTCGCACCGTTTTGGGGTAGGGCTGAAGCGAGCCAAACCGTGCTGACTGAGGTTGGGGGTGTGAGCAGACACTCCCCTGTGCACTGATTGGTGAGGAGGAGTGTCCTCACATGCCCACACACGCCCCGCGAGCACGCTGGGATCTGTAAACACCGCAAACCCGGAAGAAGAAGAATTACGAGAATTTCTGAAGCCTTATGCGCCTCGCCTCATCTATACGCTCTTGCCAGTATCTGTTGGCGTTGTCAAGCCACAGCACCAAGACCAGCAACACTAACGACTCCATGTCCTCCATGTTTATTGTTTACTATTCGGGTCGTGAGACTACCGCTTAAAAGCTCACTGAATCAGTGACATACAGAGCATCGTGGACGAGTTCGCGGAGCGCAAGGCTCGTCGTATGCCCTTCAAATAATGCGCGCAGTAGGCTATTGATGTTTTATTATGAGCCATGTACAGTATGTCACCTAATGTTTTTTTGTTTCTGAGTTACATGCTCGTTTGAAGGACTTAATGTACAAAATAACATAGTTGCACCCCGGAGTGTTGAAATTGGTAAACACAGTGCATTCAGTGAGGTTTGCACCGCCCTCCTTTTATTTCTGACTCTTCCTGTCACCGTTGCAACCTCTGAGCGCTCATTCGTATGCCCTTCAAATAATGTGCGCAGTATAGGCTATTGATGTTTTATTATGAGCCATGTACAGCATCCTAATGTTTTTTGTTTCTGAGTTACATGTTCCTTTGAAGGACTTGATGTACTAAATAACATAGTTGCACCCGGTAGTGTTGAAATTGGTAAACACCGCAGTTGCGGACATTTTGTAGCCTAAAATGATGTTATGATAAGCTTTAATAAAGGGTCCGGTCATTTGCCCCGCCCCCGGCCCGGCTCTGACTTGTTCCGCCACTGTCACTGATCTCACTGTTTGCGCTGCTTAACGACATCACATGACGTCCACCCACTTTCGCTAACTCCACCCAATGTGTCCACCCACTTCCAGCCAGCACGGTTCAGCGCGGTTGTAGTCGAAATGCAACTCCAACAGCCCCGCTCAGCCCGACTCAGCTCGACTCGGCACGGCACGGCTCAGCCGCGTTTGTAGTGGAAAAGCGGCAATAGTCAACTACCAAAATTTACATTTAAAAACCTGGCCTGCGCTACACAAACACAGTGCTCCAAAACTTTACTTACAACTGGAAGCAAAGAGAGAGGTCTATAATTTGCAGCAGGCTCCTTTGAGTCCTCCTTGTGAACAGGAGTGACGTCGGCACATTTCCAGTTTGAAGAAAAGCGCCCAGTTTTTAAGGAGCGATTAAATAAATCACAAGGACTTGAAGCTATTTGTGAGCTACACTCCTTTAGAAGACGAGCAGGAATTCTGTCAGGACCGGTGGCTTTTGTTACATTTAGATTTGATACAGTCATGCACTTCGTCGACGGTTAGCATTATTTCAACTATTTTTTTTTTCCATCTGATCTCAAGGGACATGTATAACTGCAAAACACTTTATCTGAGCTGGGAGAAGTGAAAACGGAACCGAAATAGTTGTTAAACATTTCCGCTTTATCTGCGGGCTTACTAACGCTTTGACCGTTGTGAGTAATCAGTGTCTGTATTTGAGCGATGGTGCAGAATTGCTTTGTGATAGCTCCAAAACAGTTTTGGGTTGTCCCGAAAAGATCCTTCAATCCTAGCCCAGTAGTCACCATGTTTACATTTAACTAGGCTCTTGAGATCATTGCTAATATTTCAAAGTTTTTGTTTATGTTCGGACATTTTTGTTTTTCCTAAAGTTTTTTAGCGCTTGATATTTCTTCCGCATAAGATACCTGACCTCACCGTCAATCCAAGGCAGAGTGTTTGTATCGCGTATGATTTTAACTGGCACACACTCTTCTACCGCAGTTAGAAACAAATATTTCCACTGAGCCCAGGAATTATCGACATCGTCCGATAGAGAGAATTCAAGTGAGACCAGTTCCAGGCGTCTTCTGAGATCATCAAAATCGGCTTTACTGTAGTTGTACTGTACATCTTACGGTGCACAGTTTTGGATCATGTAAATTTTAGTCTTATGAAGAACTATCAGATAGTGATCCGAGGGAAATCCACTTTCAGCTGGAGTGTATGTTACATATTTAATAACCTCTGGAAAGTTACACAGCAACAGATCTAATTTGTTTCCCGCTATGTGAGTTGGTCAAAGAAATTATCCTCCATAAGAGTACGAAACGCCTCGTCTACTGAAGATACACCCGTGTTTGCTGAGGTAGATTCGTCCGGAGACCAGATGACAGAACGAAGATTGAAGTCTCCGACAAAAATAAAACAAGCTGTCTCGGGTGACTCTTGCAAAGAGAGGTTGAGCTCCTGTAGATCCTCAGGCCCCGGTTCAGGATGATAAAATGTATAAAGAATAACTGGTGAATTATTGTCCTTGTAGAGCTCGACTACTATGAACTCAGTATTGTCTCTCTCTAGTTCTTGCCGGCGTCGAGTCTTGATTTCGGGCTTAACTGCAATAAGTACACCCCCGCCAGTTTTGTTTACTCTATCCTTGCGAAAGATGGTGTATCCTGTAAAAATCTCTGAAGATAAGACTGACTCAACCAGCCATGTTTCACTAATGCAAACCACGTCGTACGAATTTCGGTAGACCAACTCTTGCAGAATGGCTAGTTTGCATATTTTACGTGAAGGGTTCTCTTCAAGTGGAATGAGAGCCTTGACACTTCTAGCATTTAAATATAGCGCGTTTGAACCACGCTCAGATGGAGCATTAGAAGGGCCAGGGTTGGGGCTCACGTCTCCTCTGAGCAAAAGCATGCCACTAGCGATTAACTTCAGCATGAGATCTTGAATTGAGTGACAGTGAATCCAAAATGGCCGATTGACGGCGGAGAGCCAAAGCGAAGTAGGCTTCTGATCCATATGGCAAATAGGCAGCATGTGACGGGCTGCCAAATAAAACAGGATGTAGATGGTGTCTTTGCAGAGGATTTCGCAGAGGTGTTTTACATCTGGCTAAAACTGTTAACGCACACAATGCGAGACAAAGCGGAGCTAGGAAACTGGTTTTCTGCATTTTTTTTGTGTTCAGTGTAGAAACAGGAAGTTCTTCCCCTCTTCTTCTTGTACTTGTACATTTTGTTGCGGTGCTTTTTACACATCCATGGTTTCCTCTGCTTGGCTCCCAGAGTGCTGATCTCGGAGCAGCCATCATAAACACAGCGCTTCGGCGTGCTCTCATCGCATGGCTTGGCCGGGCTCGGGGCGCTCTCCCTCGGCTCGGCTGTGTCCAGCGCGTCGCTCTCGTTTAGCCGTTCTGGCATTTTTTGTTTTGCCAGTTTCTCTGTTGACATGGTGTTCAGTCTGTAAACCGCCGTGTCGAGTTATTTAAAAATGCCGAATAAACCACAGGATTTGCGTTGCTTCAGTGAAAAACCGGTGGTTTTATCTATCCCCAATAAGCCTCAAGGTCTTGAGGACAGTGGCAGAGGCCACCAACGAACACATTGGCAGCCAAAGGAAGATCATCTTCATAAAGGCTGGAGAGAAGCCACAGCCAAAGCCCTTACCATCAGCCAGCCTGCTCTCAATGGCATCAGACTGGGAACTCTAGATTGACTTGGGCAGACAGCTCAAGTTCCCGGACTTCATAACACCAACATCGCTGAGACCAGATGTGGTGTGAACATCTGCATCTTCCAAGCAGGTCCTCTGACTGAAGCTGACAGTCCCTTGGGAGGACCGCATGGAAGAGGTCAATGAGTGCAAGTGGCTCAAGTGTCAGGAGCTCATTGGGGAGTGCCAGAGGAGGGGCTGGAAAGCTCACTGTGAGCCAGTTGAGATGGGATGCAGAGGCTTTGTTGCCCGCTCACTGTGCAAGATCTACACCCTGCTCAGCATCACAGGAGCAGCAAAGAGGAGAGCTGTCAAGTCCACCTCAGAGGCTGTGGAGAGAGACTCGAGGTGGATTTGGATCAAAAGGTCTGAGAAGTGTGCCAATAATGCCAGGACACAAGCCGGGGCCTGATGAACCCTGGCTGGGTCACCTGAGGGAGGGTGTCTGATGTTGTGAGACCCGAAACACCTGAAGATCTCAGGAAACATCACTGACTGTGTCCCAGTGCATCTCCAGATGTATCTACACATGAACCTCAGTAGAATGAGATACTGCCCTCTTTTGGTGCAGAAACATTTACACATTTATTTAAACACATTTATTTTTTTATTTGAAATGATGAAATGAAAGGGCGGCACGGTGGTGTAGTGGTTAGCGCTGTCGCCTCACAGCAAGAAGGTCCTGGGTTCGAGCCCCGGGGCCGGCGAGGGCCTTTCTGTGTGGAGTTTGCATGTTCTCCCCGTGTCCGCGTGGGTTTCCTCCGGGTGCTCCGGTTTCCCCCACAGTCCAAAGACATGCAGGTTAGGTTAACTGGTGACTCTAAATTGACCGTAGGTATGAATGTGAGTGTGAATGGTTGTCTGTGTCTATGTGTCAGCCCTGTGATGACCTGGCGACTTGTCCAGGGTGTACCCCGCCTTTCGCCCGTAGTCAGCTGGGATAGGCTCCAGCTTGCCTGCGACCCTGTAGAAGGATAAAGCGGCTAGAGATAATGAGATGAGATGAGATGAGATGAAATGAAAAATAGGTTCAATATGACTAATCTTGAAAGAATATCATTTTTATGCAATTCTTTGCTCAAAACTGCTGTTTGTGTGTTTGAAATGACACAAATGATGAAAAGTTCATTCCAGTAAAATTTACTGAAAACATGGGGAGGATATTCATCTGATGGAGAATGTGTGGCTTTTAATGGAACAGAAGCCTCTTTATCAAATGCTATAATTTTTAATCAAATATTAAAGGATCAGTGAAATAGGATGGATAAGTTTCGTATCTTGTGGACATTGTTATACGGTACTGTACACTGTATGAGGTTTTTGTACAGGGATGTTGTTGATTTGTCTCACTGTGGTTGACGAGCGCAGTAATACACAGCTGTGTCTTCAGTCTGCATGTTCTGCCCAGTTAATATTACTGTGTTGCTGGACGTGTCTCTGGAAACCTGAAACCTGTTTTTCAGTTTCTCGCTGTAGCCAGTGCTCCCATCATAACATATCCATCCAATCCACTCCAGAGTTTTTCCTGCAGGTTGTCGTATCCAGTGTGTACAGTAGGTACTTGTTACTGAATATCCAGACACTTTACAGGCCAGAGTCAGTGACTGACCAGGGGTTAATACTGTGGATCCGGTCTGGATCAGCTCAACACAGTGAACACCTGGGAAAGAGAAGTTATTTGAATGTTGGAAAAGCTAAAAGCTCTAAGGAAGAAAGTGTATTAAATGTCAAATGTAAAAACACTTACAGTGTACGGCTGCCAGCAGCAGCAGCAGGAGGGATGTAGAGATCATGGTGTGTTGAAGCAGAAGAAGTAAAAGCTCTTGGTCTTCACTGCTTAAATATATAAAAGGGAAGGACATTTGCATGGAGACACTCCTTATCTTAGACAGAGAGCTGAAGAAGTCAATCCCAGAATCTGCAATATTACCAGTCTCATGTCCTCATCTCAAGACGACAGAGAGACTTCTTGAATATACACTCCTCAGACAAAAGATAAACATGGAGCTCGATGTGTCTGATTCAGTGTCTGATGATGAAAAACAGTCATCTTTTATGAAAGAATAAAATGTTTGCTATTAAATTATCCAAGTAAAAAGTTCGCTGTCCCACCTGGAGAGAAGGGTGTACACGAGACAATGTTGAAATCTGATGACGTGAAGAGGTTTCCCAGTCCAACACACATTTATTCAGAGAGAACAAATAAACTGCTTGAACTTAAATTTGGTTGAATGTCTTTGAGTTCAGTCGCATGTTATGTAGTGATCACCTGTGAAGGACTGGGACTGGATGTGCTTGAATATATAGTATTTCAGAGATTTTATAAATTTATTTATTTTTCTGTTAAATAGTATAACCACACAAAGGGGTAAAAGATGATTCCTAATGTTCAATCAGGTCTTTGTCCAATGTTCATGGAGTGATATGACTAAACACACATGAAAGTGAACTCAACATAGTATAACCCTGGGAATGGTTTTTGGTAAAGGGAGATTCATCTGATGGAGAATGTGTGGCTTTTAATGGAACAGAAGCCTCTTTACCATATACTATAATTATCAATCAAATATTCAACTTTCACTGAAGTACCGGTAAGCAACAAGGATTAAACACCAAATTTAGAAGTATAATTAGTAATAATGCTTGAGGATATTGGGATCATGATCATGGAAAAATTCTATGTCTCTTCAAAGTCATTACAAAATGCTCTCTCACTTTCTCACACATGATACACAAACTCTGATTTGTTGAGGTGATTATTGTTCCCTAATGATACTACGGTATAAAAAGTTCTTCTTAGTGAAACTCAGTCAGGCTTTAAAAAATAACTTACATGAAACTGTCATTTGTATTCATTTTTTTTTCGTGAGACTTGGATAGATAAGTTTTGTATCTTGTGAATATTCTGTTACACTGTATGAGGTGTTTTTGTACAGGGATGTTGTTGATTTGTCTCACTGTGGAGAGCGAGCGCAATAATACACAGCTGTTTCTCCCAGTAATACACAGGAGCTTCTCCCAGCTTCCGAGGGAGGCGGGGGACATTGAGTCTGAGTGGACCATGTTCTTTGCCTCCATTGTCGACGCGGCTGTTCGGAGCTGTGGCCACAAGGTCTCCGGTGCCTGTCGTGGTGGCAATCCCCAAACCCGGTGGTGGACACCGGAAGTAAGGGATGCCGTCAAGCTGAAGAAGGAGTCCTATCGGGCCATGTTGGCCTCCGGGACTCCTGAGGCAGCTGATAGGTATCGGCAGGCCAGGCGTGCCGCAGCTTGGGCAGTTGCGGAAACAAACTCGGAACTGGGAGGAGTTCGGTGAGGCCATGGAGGAGGACTATCGGTCGGCCTCGAAGAAATTCTGGCAAACTATCTGGTGCCTCAGGAGGGGGAAGCAGTACTCTGTCAACACTGTTTACAGTGCGGGTGGGGAGCTGTTGACCTTGACTGGGGACATTGTCGGGCGGTGGAAGGAATACTTCGAGGATCTCCTCAATCCCACTGTCATGTCTTCCATTGAGAAAGCGGAGGCTGATGACTCAGAGGTGGACTTGTCCATTACCCAAACCGAAGTCACTGAGGTGGTTAGCAAGCTCCTCGGTGGCAAGGCACCGGGGGTGGATGAGATCCGCCCCGAGTATCTCAAGTCTCTGGATGTTGTGGGGCTGTCTTGGCTGACACGCCTCTGCAACATCGTGTGGCGGTCGGGGACAGTGCCTCTGGAGTGGCAGACTGGGGCGGTGGTCCCTCTTTTTAAGAAAGGGGACCGGAGAGTGTGCTCCAATTATAGGGGAATCACACTTCTCAGCCTCCCAGGGAAGGTTTACTCCAGGGTACTGGAGAGGAGAATTCGGCCAATAGTCGAACCTCGGATCCAGAAGGAGCAATGCGGTTTTTGTCCTGGTCGCAGAACACTGGACCAGCTCTATACCCTTCATAGGGTGCTCGAGGGTTCATGGGAGTTTGCCCAATCAGTCCACATGTGCTTTGTGGATTTGGAGAAGGCATTCGACCGTGTCCCTCGTGGTATTCTGTGGGGGGTGCTTCGGTAGTATGGGGTTCGGGGCTCTTTGCTAAGGGCTGTCCGGTCCCTGTACTGTACGAACGGAGCAGGAGTCTGGTTTGCATTTCCGGCAGTAAGTCAGACCTGTTCCCAGTGCATTTTGGACTCCGGCAGGGCTGCCCTTTGTCACCGGTTCTGTTCATAATCTTTATGGACAGAATTTCTAGGTGCAGCCAGGGGCCGGAAGGAATCCTGTTTGGGAACCACAGGATTTCATCTCTGCTTTTCGCAGATAATGTTGTCCTGTTGGCTTCTTCAAACCAGGACCTTCAGCATGCACTGGGGTGGTTTGCAGTCGAGTGTGAAGAGGCTGGGATGAGAATCAGCACCTCCAAGTCAGAGGCCATGGTTCTCGACCGGAAAAGGGTGGCTTTTCCTCTCCAGGTTGGTGGAGAAGTCCTGCCTCAAGTGGAGGAGTTTAAGTATCTCGGGATCTTGTTCACAAGTGAGGGAAGGATAGAGCGTGAGATCGACAGGTGGATCTGTGCGGCCTCCGCAGTGATGTGGCCACTTTACCGGTCCATCGTGGTGAAGAAGGAGCTGAGCCAAAAGGCGAAGCTCTCGATTTACCGGTCGATCTATGTTCCGACTCTCACCTATGGTCGTGAGCTTTGGGTAATGACCGAAAGAATAAGATCGCGGATACAAGCGGCCGAAATGAGTTTCCTTCGCAGGGTGGCTGGGCGCTCCCTTAGAGATAGGGTGAGAAGCACAGTCACTCGGGAGGAGCTCGGAGTAGAGCCGCTGCTCCTCCACATCGAGAGGAATCAGCTGAGGTGGCTCGGGCATCTCTTTCCGATGCCTCCTGGACGCCTCCCTGGGGAGGTGTTCCAGGCATGTCCCCCCGGGAGGAGGCCCCAGGGAAGACCCAGGACACGCTGGAGGGACTATGTCTCTCGGCTGGCCTGGGAACGCCTCGGTGTTCTTCCTGAGGAGCTGGCCGAGGTGTCTGGGGAAAGGGAAGTTTGGGCTTCCATGCTCAGACTGCTGCCTCCGCGACCCGGCCCTGGATAAGCGGAAGAAGATGAGACAAGATATAGTAGGATGAAGGTCTCAGGAAGAGCTCAGGTGTATTTTGTGCACTTTGGAAAATATTTCAGTTGCTTTCTTTTCAGGGTGTTTTTGTCTTTTTCTTTTCCTGGCCATGCTTTAAGTCATTCTAATACCTTCTTTCTACCACTTTCAATCTGTTTTCTTTTGTTTCTTTTCCATTTCTTTATTCCTAGTCTTATTTTGATTTCCAGTTTGCTCTTCGCTCATGGCAAAGCCTTGACATACTATACGGTACCAGTCTTCCCTCCACAAATTTCTGATTCTCAGACTTTTACTTGCAACATGATGTACACTGAAGTGTTGAAGGTAAAAAAAAGACATTTTTACTCATGATCCTCAGCAGTAGTCTTCCTGTCACATTAACTACGACAGTAAATGTTACAATATCCTGCAGCCCCTTCATCCTGTCAACCGACACAGAAAAACTGCCATTTTACACTTCCTTACATGATGCAAACTCAATCCCCACCTTTACTTCAATAAAGCTGGACCATCAAAGAGCAGATCTGACCAGTACAGCCTCATCTGCAACCATGTGGCTACTTTATTCCCTGGTGCTGCTCGTCGCTGTGTCCTGGAAGTTCATACATCTGTTGTCGTATCCATTGTTGCAATTTGTGTATTTGTTATTGAGAAACTAAATGACTGTTTATTATTTTTTTCCATTGCAGTTGCATTTGGTGCAATTGATTTTGCTCAGCCAGGTCATGTGATTGTCCAGCCTGGACAGGCTTTGACCATTGGATGTAAAGTGTCTGGATGTAGCTTGACTGATAGCAGCTATTGTACAAACTGGACCTGACATGCTCCAGGGAAAAAGATGCAGTGGATTGGATACATTTGTAGCAGTGGAAGCACAGGGTGCACAGATTCACTGAAAAACAGGTTCAGTATCGCTCAGGACACCTCCAGGAATAAAGTCACTCTCCCGGGTCAGAACATGCAGAAGGAAGACAGAGCTGTGTCTTACTGTTTGCGATACTATAACAGTGATATGTATCACTGGAGTGCCTGTACAAAAACCTCATGGATCAGCCTTGTGCTTTTTATCTTCATCTTTGCATTGTAAAGACATCCCATTGTTCACCTTCTGAATTTTAGCTTTATCTTATCATTAATTTGCTCAGTAATAGCAGCGGAGCACCATACCTAAGAAAAAATGGCAAACCCATCGAGTTGATTTTTTGTGATTTGTCCGTGTACGTGTACCACCAGTCATACACACGGCCTAGTGGCCAGTGTTAGTAATTACCAGTCATACACACCGCCTAGTGGCCAGTGGTAGCCAGTACAGAAATAAAACACAAGAGACTGGCTATGATATAAGAAAATTCTACAACCCAGAAACAGATGGGACCTCCGCTTTTAGGCAGTGCCTAAGTCTATATATTATCAGCATACTGTAACTGCATTGGTTAGAGTGGGACATGTCACACTTTTTACGCTTTCTTACATTTCCTGGGTGTGATACAAAACAAATGGGGATTCTTAATAATGAATTGAAATTACTTGAGAAAAAAAAAGCAGTTCATTAAGGCCGAATCCCATTTCACCCCTTGGACCAACCCCTTGGCCCTTCCCCTCCATTTTGCGCGTTCACGTGAAGGGGTAGGGGTATCCCAATCCCAGTTAATGCGGAGGGGTAGGGGAAGGGGTAGGGCTTCTGTACCCCTCCAAACGGAGATTTTCCTGGAGCTGACTCCGAACGAAGGGGTTTGAGTGATTTCCCACAATGCCATGCGGATTTCAGCGAGATTTCATGCGGATTTCAGAAAGATGGCGGTTCCCGCGGCGAAAGATTGTCATAAATGTATTTTCTCCATTATTTACGTGTTTTAAGTTGTTATCCAGAGGAAACACGCCGCTTGATTTGCTTTCGAGCTGAGAATGAGCAGCGATTTCTGAAATCCAAGCTGCTGCTAAAAAGCTTTGGGAGTGAGTATTGTTTTCGGTTGCTTGACTGCGTACGTTTTGTTCTGTTATTCTCGCTTTTATTGTTTACATGAGTGTTCTGACACCTCATTCTGTCGGATGTGGTGCACGAAGCGCCAAAGATATCCCATTCAGTGGTGTTAGTTAACAAATCACACCCTGCCAGCAGAGATTTCTGGCTCTGACTGTAGCGGCTGGTCGCAGCCAATGACGCATTTGGTCGCGTTTTGCTAACGTAAACGCTGACGGAGGTACGCGATGACGTATGCGATCGTTGAAGGGCTATCCCAATACGTAAGGGTTGAATTTCAAGCCCTATCCCTTGTAGCTCAGTTTCAAGGGGAAGGGCCAAGGGGAAGGGAGAGGGGAAGGGGGAGGGGTAGGGGTAGAAATTAGAATTGGGATTGGGCCTAAAAATTTTGGAAAATGAAGTGAAAAAACATTCAAAATGACAAATCTTGAAAGAATATCATTTTTATACAATTCTTGAATCAAAACTATTGTCTGTTTGAAATGACAAAAGCCATTCAAACTTCATCCCTGTGAAATTGATTTCAAACATGGGGAGGAGATTCATCTGATGGAGAATGTGTGGCTTTTAATGGAACAGAAGCCTCTTGAATGAGTCAGTTCCTCACCATGCACATCTGTGGAGGAAAACACATGGTGATATCTCACACAATATACGCTGCACATGTTTTATGTTATTGTAGGAAATTAATGAATTTGATAAAGCACTTATAGGAAGCAGCTGCCAGCAGCTTTACCAACTTCCATTATTTACAAATCAATAATAGAGGGAATTATACATATAGAGAAATTCACAAGGATTAGATACTAGATTTAGGGCGATAATTATTTTCTGTCCTTGAGGATATAAATTCCTTGCCTGCCCAATTCTGCATTTAATTTTCTCTGCAATATTTTCTCACAAACTTTGTTGGTTCTTTTTCTCACAATATAAACACATTAGTCCTCGAAATCACAGTGACGTGAACAAGGATGAAGCAGAAAACGTGTCACACAGCATCACATGAGCTCCCAATACACTGCCATGTTCATGTTTTTGGTCTTTTGTGGCTCCCACAAGCTTCATATCTGACCACATGCTCCTGTGACTTTCTTAGAGCTGATTCCCCTCCTGATGCACACCTCAAGTTTGTCCTTTTCTGACATTTTTTTTTTAAATCAAACATCATTCCAGCCACATTGTTGTACATCAGTTCTCTCTCAGTCTTTTTAATCTCTCATTGGGCAGATGTTGTCACAGAAGAGAAAAAAACGTCTCTCAGAGGACTTGAAGCAAAATGAAAACCAGAATGTTCATGATGATGTTAATAATAAATGACTTTGGGGTTCAGTTTCCTGCTGAGGGAATATTTACAGCTCATGAGGATGTGCTTGTGTCAGTTTTTGTACAGCTCTGGAGTCTGTTGTGTCAGTGTGAGTCTCGTGCACAGTAATAAACAGCCGTGTCTTCGGCTTTCAGACTCTTCACTTCGAGGTACAGAATGTTTTTACTGGTGTCTTTAGTGATGGAGAACTGGCCCTGCAGAGACTGAGCGAATATCGTGTCACTGTAAATGCGCCCGATCCACTCCAGTCCTCGTCCTGGTTTCTGACGGATCCAGTGCATGTAGTAGCTGCCCACTGAGAATCCGGAGACAGTACAGGACAGAGTGACTGACTCTCCAGGTCTCTTCACCACAGATGCAGAGGAGGTCAGGGACTGTCCATAAGAATCTGGAAGAGAAGAGTATAACTTGGTAATGTTATAATGTTTATCAGGACACAATGACTCTTTTTCCTTCCAGTAATCTCATGAAAAATCTGAAACTTACATGAAATGAGTCCAATTAAAATACACTGTCCGAAAATCATCCTTCTCTGAGTTCTGCTTCAGCCAGATTTAAAGTGTATGGGAGTGTTATCTATCACACAGCTCACTGGAAACTTGAAGAGCCAAGAACATGCTGTTTATACCCGACTCTATTTGAATAGGGAGTGTCCATGAGCACAATGGATGGATTAAACCCACAACCACAGGCTGCTCAGTGTAGAGATGAGTGGATGATGAGAAGGTTCTACGTGGAACCCAACAACAGAATGTTTCACTGAAAGTGTTCAAAGTAGAACCAGTTTTAGAATCTGAGAACCCTTAATTATCCACAGATCTGTGAAACCATCCAAATGTGTCTGAATGAAAAAGGATATGATTTTATCAAATGTAACATCATACAGATTCACATTTCATGTGAAAAGTAAAAACAGGGTTTTATTTGTATAAAATTAGACAATCAATCAACTTCCTTATTTCAATCCTTGTGAATTTTCCATGAAAACAGGTTCTCCAGAACAAAGAGCCTTATCTACTGATCAACACAACACAGGTTGCTGATATGCTGTATGTAATTACGTTTAATCTGAGGGTCATGATTCACAGCAGGATGTGAGAAGAAAAATGGCCTGAATGTGCAGAGAGCAACAGGTTGAGATGGTTGAGTTTGTACAGACTGCCCTCTAGAGGCACAAAAGTCCTGTTTTCAAAATATCCAGAACTGGCAGGAGAGATTTTAAAGAAAAAGGTTCAAATGTTCTTGCTGTCAATAAAAAGGTCTCCCATGGAACAGCGATCCAAATGAAGGAAGTCTGAATTCCAGATTGGAGCATTTGTATCAGCAGGGTTTAAAAGAGAGAATGCGTGCAGATACAGCATCAGTGGGAAATTAAGTCATTTATAACCGTGTCTTTATGATGGAGTTTGTTCTTCACTCTCTGTGATGAAGCTTCTCTCATGTCATTTAAAGAGCAAAATAAAGAAACGTCCTGAAAGATTAATGAAATTGATGAAATGCATTGATACAACTGTGCTGCTGAATTCTTGAATCTGATTAAAGTGTTGATGAATTTTCTAAAACAGCAGGTCTGTTAATTATAGAAAGACAACACACAGGTTAATATTAATTATTAATTGTAATAGTTTATCATTCCATAGGAACAACTGACACATGATTTGTATGGTGGATGTTTCACACAGATTTCAAAAATAAGAAAGAAAATAGTGAAATTTCATTGAATGTTGCTTTTTCCAGATGCTCTTCTCAGCATTGAGAAAAGTCATACAGTTCAGTTTTAGTCTCAATGAGTGCGTTTACATGCACAAAGAGAAAATCGAATTTCTGCCGTAGCTCGACTGAAATCGAAGTTCTAAATGGCATGGAAACACCTTAGCTAGGCTGAAACTGAACCAAACTTGATTTCTCGTAATCAAGCTACGCGACCTAGATTATGCGATTTTTGCCGAGCTACTTAGTGCATGTATACCCTGTTGAGCTACGTAGTCTAGCTACTTACTTCAGCACTGCCCCTTCCGGAAGTGACGAAACCACAAGCGGGAAACACAACAGCCTCGGTCGGCATGACACTTCACCTTAGCCACCACTTTATTAGGAACACTTGTGTCTGGGCATGTACGCACCCATTTCCAATTAGTTCAGTGCCATATTAAGCCAATGTGGTGCCCCTGGGCACTATACCTCAAGTGCCCCCCCCACCACCACCCTGCGCGCACGCGTTTAGTAACCTCCTGCACACACTCACAAACCTTGCCCTTTGCTGTCAAAAATAGTAGCATATACATAAACAATAGTACACATAAACAAGGCCATTCTTCCTCATTGAAAATTTATTAAGTAGGCTACATCAGGCCATCAAATTCACTGAAAACAACCAACGATATGCATGTAGGCATACTGAAATGTCTTATTCAAAAATGAGCAGCATATATTTGTTTGTCTCAATAAAAACCTTCAAAGCATCCATACTCTATCCATATTAAAATGTCTCAATTCAAAATGTGTATCAATTCAAACAGCATCAGCAATTTAAACAGCATCCATCTATATACAATACAGCATATTCAAATGTGTCAATTCAAAATATATATCAATTAAAATAGCATCGATCTAGGCAACATATTCAAATGTCTCAATTCGAAATATAAATTCAAATAACAGCCAGTACGGCATATTCAGATGTACAATGTACATATGTGTTTCAATTCAAAGAGTATCTGTTCTGTATGAACCTAGACATGTTCTCCCCATAGCGCAGGATCAGTTGAAATAGAGAAGTGTTCTACTGACGTCGGCTGCGCTGGGTTGACATCCATAACACCCTCGTCTTCCTTCTCGTCGCCATGGTGTGAACTGATCCCTACCTGGCTTAAAGTGGCTTCGCACATATCCTCCTCCCCGGCTTCAGCGCTGGTAGTGACAGCAGTTGTCGATGTTTTTATAAAAAAGCGATCTAACACTGGAACATTTTTAATTGCAGCTACACGCCTGGAGTCTTTTTTTTAATTTTCTCTTCGCACAACCACTCAAGTGATATCTATCCATTTTTCATTTCTACCGCGGTTTTTAAAAAAATTGATATATTTCACCATAGGTGGACTGGCTCAACTGACAGGTTGAGGAAAGGGGGGTTAATGGTCACATAGGCCACTCTTGCTCAGAATTATGATTATTGTTGTTCTTATGAAATTTAGTGTTCATAATGAATTACATATGACTATTTAACAATGTCAAGTGTATAACCATTTTAAGTGTACAAACATTCACAAAAAAATATTTTTAAAGTTTCTGTCATGTGATGCCCCCCCACTGGCTGTGAGTGGTTAGTGCCCCTGGGCACTGTGCCGCAGGCCCATATAGTTAATCCGGCCTTGAATTAGTTGGTAAGTTATTAGCATGTTAGCAGGCTAACAGTTAATATGTTCACTATTACAGATCAACTTCAACTTAGTGGCCATTTTATTAGGAACACTTCTGTTTGTACATACAAACTACAAACACTCTTCTTGTGAACACGGAACTGATAACTTTGTTTATACTCTTGAATAGCTCTTCTTCATGACGACAACCGGAAGTGTACCAACACGATGGGGCGTGTAGCGCCACCTGTGGCTTGGGTGCACAATGTACCTCACACAATAGCTCGATTTCCTTGTGTGCATGTAGGATTGGATTTCTCTGGCACCCCTGCTGGGACCCTTAGCTCGATTACCGACAGCAGCTCGATTTGGATGTGCATGTAAACGTACTGAATGTTTCCTTTGTTCTTAAACACTGATGATGAAAATGTGAGCTCACTTTCTGATGACAGCATGCATGTGTTTTTGTATTGACACCTCAGTAGAAGCATCAGTGTGGCTAACGAGCGCAGTAATACACAGCTGTGTCTTCAGTCTGCAGATTTTCTCCTCTCAGAGTCACTGTGCTGCTGGAGCCATCTTTAGAAATACTGAACTTGTTTTTTCGAGAATCTTTAGAACCAATTACTCCACCACCCCAAATGTGGTTTATCCATTCCAGGGTTTTCCCTGCAGGTTGTCGGATCCAAGCCGTGGCGTAGCTGTCATCAGTAACAGAGTAGCCAGATACTTTACAGCTGAGGGTTAAAGAATCTCCTGGCTTTAACATCACTGAGGTGGCCTGAGTGAGTAACTCAAAACTCTGCCTTGTCCCATCTCAAAGAATTCAAATGATTCCTGTTGCTGTAAATGAACACAAACTGCTGGTGTGTTGTTCAGCTGAATTTATTGGTATAAATGGTTCAAACGCAGGATTATATTTGCATGTCACGCCCACTAGACACATAAAAAGATTCACAGAGGAACAGCCATGAAGAGAAAAAGCTTACTGTAAAACTCCAGCTGTGTTTCCTGCTGTCAAGTCCATAACTGCTCTTTACTCATTAGATCTCAAATTAAATGACAAAAGCGTGCACTCGAATGACAATGACAGTGATTTCTGTCTGTTTTCACCAGTTAAAGCCTGCAGAGAACAGCGTACACTCGAATGACAATTTAACTGAGTCACTTTCTATTCCACAGTTTGATTATAATGTGAAATGTTGAGCCCAGGTTTAATGGCACCAATAAAAAGTTTTATCGACATGCTCTTCTGAAAACACTGCAATATTTCACCATGTGAGACTGGCAAAGATGGAAGCAGTTTCTCACAGCAGTTATTTTAACACCATCACATCTCCAACCCCAAATCAGAAAAACTCATGTCCTTTTAGTGCATCACTGTGTATCACTGTAACACCCAAAATAACATGAAGTTTTCTGATCACTGATCATCACTGAACAACACAAACTTTACCGATTTCATTTTTCAGCTCTGTCTCTCATCCAGCTTATCCGATAGAAACTGATATCCGTTGTTTCAACTGATTTCATAAACATGTTTATTAATAATAATAATAATAATAACAAGTTCAACTTATATAGCGCCTTTCAAGAAACCCAAGGACGCTTTACAATTATAGACTCATTCTCATCTCATTATCTCTAGCCGCTTTATCCTGTTCTACAGGGTCGCAGGCAAGCTGGAGCCTATCCCAGCTGACTACGGGCGAAAGACGGGGTACACCCTGGACAAGTCGCCAGGGGCCTCATGTACAAAGACCTGCGTGGATTTCCCACTAAATATGTGCGCACGTCAAAATCGGGAAATTTGCGTACGACCAAAAAAATCCGGATGTATCAATCAGTGCGTACGAAGGTTTCCACGCACTCTCCTGTTGTACATCCCAATCAATGTGGAATTCGGCGCACATGCACGAGCCCTGTTCCCAGCCCCGTCTCCTCCCTCAAATATTCCACACTGAATATGTTAATTAGGATAAATAGACCTGCAGTAAGGCCCGCGTTAGGTAAAAGACATGGCAACTTTTACTAACGCGTTAATGTTAATTAAATGTTAGAAATCTCGCGTTAATCAAATTAACATTTAACATTTATTATTAACATTTAACATTAACATTTATTCGCGTTAATCCCTGCCTTTAGCACAGTGTAATAGAATTCACATACATCACTTAACTGTTCTGTCACCTCCAATTAAAGTGATGTTCAAAGTGTATGCTATGAGACATGCAACGGTCACTGATTGTATGCCACTGAATGTGAATGTAGCCTATACCAAGATAACGGTATGATTCGCATCGTCCGCAGTGCCTGGGCCACAATGAGTGTCTATTTGAGTTACATGGGTTTTGAAAACAAAAAAACACCTTTAGTGCTCTAATGTGTACATTTTTTCGGGGACACCCTGTATTTGAGGAAATGTCTTCCTCTCTTAGTAGGCCCAATATTCCTAGCCACATGTAACCAGAAATAAAACGTGCACATATTTTCCACAATAGGATTTTAATGACAAATGTATTCTAGTAGGGTGCCAGGGAACAACAGGAGGCCCCCAGTCCATCCCACCCGAGCAGGAAGAGGACCCCCAGCTGAGCGGATCCAGCGTGCTGACGCGCGCGGTCCTTGAGTCGCAGGGGGAAATTTTAAAGGGGATAGAGGCGATTAACGACAACCTCGAGGGAATCCGCGAGGAATTGAAGGAACTGAATAACACATTAAAAGAATATCTTAAAAAATGAATGGTGTCCCGTGTCCCGTCTGTCCTTACCTTTTCACATTGTGGCTATTAAGCGCTGCCGGGTTTGTATGCCATGTCGCTGTGGCACCTCGTTGTGAGGCCCAGGGTCTGGGTCCTCCAGCAGGTCTCGCTCCATTATTGGCACGCCGTGCCGCTGCGCCACATTGTGTAACACGCCACACACCGCGGTTGTGTCTGATTTGTATGCACTTGGAAATCGTTTCATATATTGATCTTGGTAATTATGTGATAAGGCTACCCCATGCAACATCAACTAATAATATTTCAGTCTGACACCTCGCGGCAAATGCGCGAGGAAGATCTATTAAGCTAGCTGCAATGCATGGTCCTGCATGTGCATTCTTTAATTTAATTAATTAACCAATAGTCAATGGGAGTAATATCGAAATGATATTGCTGGGGTTTCTCATTTCCCGTAATTACAATATGGAAGGGATGGTTGATGGATCTGTTGGCATTTACCCAACAGTCTCGCATTATGTGTCTCGACAATGTCGTATGACTGACATACATTTCAATTCACGCATCCTGATGTTCCGATGCATTTTTGGATGCCTCTTATCGCCATGTCATGACTCTTGACTGAGTAGGCCTAAATGTAGTTGCGTTGCTCTGCCTCTAAGTGTCGCCAAGTACCAAGATGCACCAGAAATGTGCATACGCCAGCCATGAGGTTTGCGTAGAGTACCGCACTTTTCCACGCCAAGTCAATCTTTGTACATACGAATGTTTGCGCAGAAAGTGACGTACGTAGCTTTTTTGTGCATACGCAAGCTTTGTACATGAGGCCCCAGATCATCACAGGGCTGACACAGACACAGACAAACATTCACACTCACATTCACACCTATGGTCAATTTAGAGTCACCAGTTAACCTAACCTGCATGTCTTTGGACTGTGGGGGAAACCGGAGCACCCGGAGGAAACCCACGTGGACACGGGGAGAACATGCAAACTCCGCACAGAAAGGCCCTCGCCGGCCACGGGGCTCGAACCCGGACCTTCTTGCTGTGAGGCGACAGCGCTAACCACTACACCACCATGCCGCCCTACAATTATAGACAAAGAAAAAATAACAATAAAAAATAATGAATAAATAAATGAATGAATTAATAAATAAATAATAAAAAATAAAAGTAAAAAGTCCACCAAGTAGGGGTCAGGATGTAATTCCAGTGGTGTAGCAGCCACAGTCCCACCAAAAGGCGCATGAAAACAAGTCCCACATCTCCAGCACAGCCACCGTGACGCCGTCAGCCACATCACTCAAACACCACGCCATGGATCCACAAAGCGAGCAGAGAAGCTCCGCCATGCAGAGCGCTGGTGTGTCCCAAACCGCCTGCACAGCCGCCGCGACGCCACCGAGCAACATCGCTCGGAACATCACGCCAAGCATTAAAGCGCAGAGCGCTGGACAACCACGAATGTTAAATGAGCAGCAAGCTCACTGCAGTCCATAGCTGGGAGCGCAGGCATCGCCCACGGCGAACCAAGACCTGGAGGGAACCAACGCCCAAAACTGGGTCCGGAGCTACACCATAACCGGCGGACAAAACACTCAAACAAACATCAAACTACACAAACACACACACACACAAAAAAAGAAAACTGAAAAAGAAAGAAAATAAAAATTAAATTTAAAAAAAAAAAAGCTCTGGTGAGAAGCGGCAGCCAGAATGCGCACGATGTACTCTCAACCGGAAACGGAAACGAAAAAAAAAATCACTAGCATATGTGAATGAATGTTAAGAATTTTCTCATGAATTTGTTGACAAACTGGAGATCCTTGGCCCATCTTTGCTTATGCTTTGAAATCTTGGATTCTGATTTTTTTTTCACCAAATCCTGATTACAATCACTTGTTGGCATCACCTGTTTCAAATCACATCACTGTTTCATTGTTTTCCTCATCACGAACCCTAAATTGCTCCAGGAATGGATGGAAATGAACAAATGAAATGAAGTTGACAAGAAAACATGAAATATCTCGGGTTCATTCTTTCTGCAATGAAATACAAGTCAAAGAAAATTAGAAATCAATGCTTCCTTTTTTTATTGACATTTTCCATACCGTCCCAAGTTTTTCTGATTTGGGGTTGGAGATGTGATGGTGTTAAAATAACTGCTGTGAGAAACTGCTTCCATCTTTGCCAGTCTCACACGGTGAAATATTGCAGTGTTTTCAGAACAGCATGTCGATAAAACTTTTTATTGGTGCCATTAAACCTGGGCTCAACATTTCACATTATAATCAAACTATGGAATATAAGTGACTCAGTTAAATCATTGTCATTCGAGTGCATGCTATTCTCTGCAGGCTTTAACTGGTGAAAACAGACAGAAATCACTGAGTGATAACATTCGACATCAGGTGATTTTAAATTTTAAAAAATAATTGTGTTCTCCAGTGACCAGATGGCATGGCGAAAATCTAATATCTATCACCAGCATGAGACTGACACAGTTCTCTCTTCTGGTTCTTGTTTTTCTTTTTCTCTCAAAGGTCTAAAATAACCTTCTTTCAAAAATTCAATCAGGAGTGAGGCAGGCTTCTCTAACCTGCCTTGAAGTGTGAATGAGTGTGTGAATGTGGCATTATGTTCTGTATTTGCACTCAGTGTTCCTGGGATGGACTCTGGATCCACCTCTCTGACCAGGATAAAGTGTTTACTGAAGATGAACGAGTGACTGAATGAATGATACGATGTTTTGTGATTTTTAATTTTTGTATTTTTATTACAGTCTGAAAGCACAGACATTTGTTCTCTTGTCGAATTCTGAAGACAATTTTTTGCCTCAATTTCCATCAGGATTAATAAAGTATGGCTCTGTCCATCCATCCATCCATCCTGCAGTTGGGGAGATTGAACTTAAATTCTTCTTCTGCTTCTTCTTCTTTTGGCTGCTCCCAGTTAGGGGTCGCCACAGTGGATCTTTCATCTCCATTGCTTCCTGTCTTCAGCATCCTCCTCTACCACATCTGCCACTTTCATGTCCTCTCTCATCGGATCCATGTATCTCCTCTTTGGCCTTCCACATTTTCATTTGCCTGGCAGCTCCATCCTCAACATTCTCCTTCCCACATGCTCTGCATCTCTTCTCAGAATGTGCCCATACCATCTCAGTCTCATCTCTCTTAGCTTAATTCCCAAGCTCTCCACATGTGCTGTCCCTCTCATGTGCTCGTTCCTTATCCTGTCCAACCTTGTCACTCCCATTGCAAACCTTAACATCCTCAACTCTGCCACTTCCAACTTTGCCTCCTGTCTCTTTTTTAAGGGTATGGTCTCCAATCCATACATCACAGCTGGTCTCACTACTGTCTTATACATCTTACCTTTCACTTTTGCTGGGACTTTCCTATCACAAATGACTCCCGAAATTCTTCTCCAACTGCTCCACCCTGCCTGCACTCTCTTTCTCACCTCACTATTGCAGCCCCCATTTTCCTGCAAAGTTGATTGAACTTAAATTGATGAGAGCAATTTAGAGAACTGGAAGATGAACCTCATTAAAGCCAAACATACAGTGTACAGATACGGACATTATGTGTGATCAAAAATGATATCACCTGGCCTTTAGAGAGTCTGAAAGCTGTAGTAACACTTTACCTACTGACCATTCAAGAAAACATTACACTATAAGATTAATTCATTTGTCTCTGGTTGGGAATTGAAACAATTGTAAAGACAATGTGATTGAGCAGTTCTATAACCACAGTAAGATGGAGATTATATTCATCCTTTGCCTAAATGAAAAGTTTAAACCGGGATTTATTTGGAAAAGTAGACAATTGATCAACTTCCTCATTTCAATCCTTTTGAATTTACCATGAAATCAGGTTCTCCAGAATAAAGAGCCTTATCTACTGATCAACACAACACAGGTTGCTGATATGCTGTATGTAATTCTGTTTAATCTGAGGGTCATGATTCATCATAGAATGTGAAAAGAAAAATGCCCTCAATGTGCAGAGAGCAACAGGTTGAGTTTGCACAGACTGCCCTCTAGAGGCACAAAAGTCCTGTTTTCAAAATATCCAGAACTGGAAGGAGAGATTTTAAAGAAAAAGGTTCAAATGTTCTTGCTATCAGTAAAAAGGTCTCCCAATGGGCAGTGATACAAATGAAGGAAGTCTGAATTCCAGATTGGAACATTTGTATTGGCATGGTTTAAAAGAGAGAAAGCACTCAGTTACAGTATCAGTGGGAAATTAAGTAATTTATCACCCTGTCTTTATGATGGAGTTTGCTCTTCACTCTCTTTGATGAAGGTTCTCTAATGTCATTTCAAGAACAAAATAAAGAAACTTCCTGAAAGATTAATGAAATGTTTGAAATGCACTGATACCACAGTTCTGCTGAATTCTTGAATCTGATTAAGGTGTTGATGAAGCTTCTCCAATTTCATTTGAAGACCAAAATAAAGAAACTTCCTGAAAGATGAATGAAACGGATGAAATGCACTCATACCACAGTGCTGCTGAATTCTTGAATCTGATAAAGGTCTTGATTAATTTTTTGTGGGATTATTTTTTTTTAGGTCAAATTGTTGGATAAGTTTTGTCTCTTGTGGACATTCTGTTCTACTGTACACTGTATGAAGTGTTTTTGTACAGGGATGTTGTTGATTTGTCTCACTGTGGTCTTCGAGCACAGTAATACACAGCTGTGTCTTCAGTCTTCAGGCTGGCCATGTGCAGATACACCTGCTTCTTGCTGTTGTCTCTGGAGATGGTGAATCTTCCCTGAACAGACTGAGAGTATTCTTTAGTACTACCACTTGGAGCAGAAATATATGAGATCCACTCAAGGCCTTTTCCTTGTGCCTGTCTAATCCAGGAAATGTCCGCACTGCTATCACTAATTCCAGAGTAGGTACAGATGAGTTGATGAGATCCTCCAGGTTGAATGACCACCGGCTCAGACTCGGTGAGTGTCTGACATCCGCAACCTGTCAAATACATTTCATCATTTTACATCATTACACAGTTTATCTGAGTGAGACATGCACAAATAAGCTGTTACTCACGGGTTATGGTCAATAATGTCAAAATAAAACAGTAACTGATGAGTGGTTGCATGGCTGTTCCTGAAAAAATGTCTGAACTCAGTGGAAATAATGCAGCTGGAGTCTGTGCTTATAAAGGGAAAGTCTCATTTGCATGCCCAACCTACAGAGGAGTTATAGACGATACAAAACATGATTACTTGAAGAAAGAGGTGTTGTATTTGGGAGTAAAAATGTCAGTCATTTGATCTTAGTGATCCGAAAGGATAGTTAGATGACATTTTTCACGCTCAGGTGCTTCATTAACACTGTGGGCCATGATTGTCTCGAGAACAGTGAATGTGGAATCAGCTGAAAGCACGAAACATTTCAGTTAAACTGTGGACCCAGAGACAGAAAGCAGTGAACCCAATGAGAATATTGCTGTGCTTTTACTGATTCTGGAGTGAATTTTAAAGGTCTCATTGCATCGTTTTTTTATTAATTGTGCGGTGGTCTCTAGTATGAATGAATGCCCTGTGAGCCGGTTTTGGTGAAAAAAAATGCTGTGGTTCCCCTGTTTCAGTCTGTTCTAGTTTGGTGGAGGAGTGGGTGGTGGGAGAACGACAGGATTTCAGCTCTTATTCATTAATATTTGTAGCACCTTTCATCCTGACTTTGAGGTAAAAGAGATACTCACATCACTCTAGGTCCGGTCGGAGGTGCACCAGGAAGTGACTCACAAAAAGGAGTGGGTGTTGGCATTTGAACAGGTGATATTTTAATATAAATGCAAAACAAATAATAAAACATCAACAGCTTGGCTGTAGGCGGCACGGTGGTGTAGTGGTTAGTGCTTTCGCCTCACAGCAAGAAGGTCCGGGTTCAAGCCCCGTGGCCGACGAGGACCTTTCTGTGTGGAGTTTGCATGTTCTCCCCGTGTCCGCGTGGGTTTCTTCCGGGTGCTCCGGTTTCCCCCACAGTCCAAAGACATGCAGGTTAGGTTAACTGGTGACTCTAAATTGACCGTAGGTGTGAACGTGAGTGTGAATGGTTGTCTGTGTCTATGTGTCGGCCCTGTGATGACCTGGCGACTTGTCCAAGGTGTACCCCGCCTTTCACCCGTAGTCAGCTGGGATAGGCTCCATCTTGCCTGCGACCCTGTAGAACAGGATAAAGCAGCTAGAGATAATGAGATGAGATGAGCTTGGCTGTATTTTTATTTACCAAATTAAGGCACCACATAATAAAACAAAACAAACAAATAAAAAGAGTCCATAGAACTCGAGCTCTCCTGCTCAATATTCTGGTAGGTTCAGTTCAAGAATAAAGATCCAATGTGTGTGTATGTGTTCAGTGTATCAATGTCCATTCAGTTTCTTTGTCCTCAATTCCTATAAACTACTCCCCGGGTAGGTGAGGAGTGTGTGTGTCTTATCTGTTCTCAGTGTGAGACTCAGATGATCTGGAGTTATCAAGGTAGGTTCTGCAGCTGGCCACACTGCATCTCCCACTCTCTCTCTCTCTCTCTCTCTCTCAGAATCACTGGGCTGGGCTTGCCATCTTAATCGTTTCTCTCTATTTCTTGGACAGTAAATCAGGCGAGCAAAAAAAAAAAAAAAACAACCTACACAGAAGGTGCATAGTTGTAAGGAACTTCATCTGATTCTGTCTCAGCTTCTTATCAGTTTCTTATGATTTTCTTATGAGATCTCATCATTTTCTCAGTTCAAAGCATGAAATATATCACCAAAAATCAAGGAAATACATAAACACACAATAAATGAATTATTATGAATTAAAACTATTAGTTTTAACCATAAATGTACTCAATTATTCATGAATTATCACAACAAAAATACTATTTTTAACAGACACATAATGTATGCATCCTTTTAACCTCTATTTATCTTATATCATCAATTTTTAACTATTTTAATTCACCTTTTTAATATTTAACTCTAACATCATATGAATTACAGTTTTATCCACTAAAATGCAATTTCTTAATCAAAAATGAAATATACCACACCTTAACTGGTACTGTTACCCATTGCAGTGGCTAATAACACAAAATGAGCAGTTCAAATAGCATAAAAAAATAAATAAACTGCATCTTCCCAATGCAAAATGCATGTAGCTTAGTGATTAGCATAAACAATAGAGAAATTAGCATTTTGGCCTAGCGATTAGCATATCGCGGTCGCTTTTAGCATTAACTAGCGATCTTTTTTCAAACAATAAATTACGGTATAAAGTGCACAAAATCAGAAAAAAAAACATTGGAAAGCATTTTATGGCATATTTTAAGCACCATAGACCAACTTAAACCAAGTTAATAGCGCAATAATTGCATTTTTTCCTTCTGAGCAGCTATTGAATGATCGGCTACTGTGTGCTAACTCACCGGAGTCTCAAGCATTTACTCTCACAAAGTTTTTTTTTTTTTTCTCCTCGGCTCACAGCTTATCACGATGAAACCTGGATTTGCCTGTGACCACCGGGTTTGCCTGCGGACTTCTCTGCCTTTATCCGTGGCTGTTTACTACACTTTGCCTCGTGTTTTCTTTTTTTTTTTTTCTGCTACCGACTCTCGGTACGGTCTGCTCTGCTGCTGTCTGCCTCAGGTCTGAGAGAAAAATGGCATCTGCTCGCAGGTGCAGACTTCACGCGATACCTGACCTTGGTTCACTGGGAAAACAACACGAGCGGGGGAAACACTGCCCTCCTCCTGGAGGTTTACTGTAACTGTCTAAATGACAAATATAGGATTAGTGACCTGATTTTTCATGCTGGTTACATATTCATGACATGTAAACATGTTACCTCTGATTGGCTAACAGCACTGTGACGCTACCTCCAGTGGGTCAGAACAAGCAGATGTGGGTGTCTTTGTAAAAACTGTTTTGATTGGCTATTATGGTCTCGACATCGATGTTTTGACCAATAACAATGTAGATAACATGAATTTTACATCACATTCAATGAGATTTAAACGAGACTGAAGATGGCAACTTACAAATAATGTGTAAACATCGTTGAAGTTAATAAAGTTTGAACAGCATGAACGAACATACCCCAACCCCCCGAAATTAATGTAAAAAAATTCTCAACGGATTTGGCATAATATAAAAAGGTCTTTTTTTACTCAGAAAAAGCGGAAATCCGCCGAAAAGCGGAAAACTCTCATCCCTGCCTAGCTTGTGACCATGTCATGCATGCTAACGTGGAGAATATGAACATGCTATTTTGTAACAAAAACCTTTGAACAAAAAGTTCATGTTTTACTGACAGCTTGTGAGCTGGTGGTTGATAGTCTTGAAAGCACAGATCCAGGTATTAAAAACAGCCTCAAAGCAAAACCACTACTGAAGGCACCGAAGTTTGAAAAGTCACTGTGGTTGAAATGATCAGAACACAGTACTAACGTTGCATTATACTTCGCTGGTGGTGTTCCAAAGATAAATTCCAACCATTTCTTCTTCAGCTCTTCGATCTTGGGCAAGAAATGCAACGTTGATGTGTTACTGCCACAAATAACACAGGCATGAACTTGTTCTGCCATGTTTTCAACTTGCTGTGAGGTCCTCTTCGTTAGCTACTGATGAGATGGGCTCTGCTATCTCTCCTCGCACTTAAATCCGAACTTTTTTCCCGTGGGTGGTCGCAAGCCAAGGTGGGCGAGGCCATGACTACTAATTTTCAAACTTATGTAAGTTCTTAGGGCTTTTTCTGATTCGCTCATTTTTCTGACTATTTTCTTTCATAAGCTAATACAGGGAATGGGAGTAGAATTACATTTTCACATGCAGCATGCATGTGCAACTCGGAGTGAACTATGGTATTTCAAAAGGAGCCAATATTAAACGTTTTTGGTGGAATGGCACCTTTAACCAAATTGTGAAAAAAAAATTATATTAAAATTGGTTTGTCGTTCCAGCAAGGTCTTTCAAAGTCAAAAATCTGGAGTCAAATTGAGTTATTCTTCATAATTTGTGTTATTTTTTCAAATATGTAATATGCTCTAGTCTTGAGTTGTATTTTCTCCAGGCAAAGGGTGTGTATGTGGCATCATCTCAAAGCAGTATATCATGAAACGCATCATTCCAACAGTGCTGGTGATCAACTCAGGGGAACAATAAATTCTTGTCTTTGTGGTCTCCTGAACATAAATCATCATGGAACATGAACTGAAACAGCTCGGTTTGTGAGATTATTGTAGCTCTGTGGATTGAGTGAAGTGAACAGATGTGATTGAGCAGTTATATAACCACAGTAAGAGGGAGATTATATTCATCATTGACAAAAATGACAACAGTAATGACTTGTCCAATAAAATGCTGTGTGAAAAATCAGACCCTCCAAGATTTCGAGATGTTGTGATTTGCAAATTCAACCAATCCCCACGAATTCAGGGCGGTGTTGCAATTATATCCAATCACCGCAACTCTCCCGCAAGTTTGACCAATCGTTGGAGTCGTCTTGAGGTGACGTCGACAAACTACCTTCCGCCTTACTTCCGTGTATACGTTCAAGAGAAGCAGCATGTGCGAGTCAGTGTTTATGTAGGCTTAAATTCTGTTACTGAAAGTGTGTTATGTTTACAGTGAAGGACTGTGTGCACTTTACATTATTTTTTTTACTTAATACAAGAAATTAATGGATGCCAACATTTTTGCCAAAATGGCATTTTATTTTCCATTGTTTAGGCAGCTTCAGCATCATACTGTGAGGTTCTGTTCAAATTGTTTTTTTTTTCTTCGATGAAGCCTGAGCCATTTATTTTATTAGTTTATAATTATTGTTTAATTTAGTCTTCAGGAGAGACTGCCTGCACACAGTACTAGTATTAATAGTTTTTTTTTTCTTACATGAAAGCTGAGGCATTTATATTATATTTTAAGGTAACTTCATGTTGTGCTGTGAGGTTCTATGCACTTTAACTTTTGAACCAACAGGTGCATTTGGATAAGAAAAGCCTATTTTTCTGCATTTTTGTAGTCCTAGTAATCTTTTATATTGGTAAAGATGTTTATAGGACCATTTCTCAGTGTCTTTGTTTTTTTAATCAATAGTTTTTCAGTAATAACTTAATACTTAACATATCACTCAATTTTAATCACAAAAAAAGAAAATCGCAACAATTTCTCGCAACTTTCACTTCCTCCCGCAATGTAATCGCAACAAAAACCTAAAAAACACCACAACTTTCATCATAATTTTTTGGAACCCCCCCCCCGCAACAATCACAAAAAAGGCCCGTGAAATCCTGGGGGGACTGAAAAATCTGTGTCTGTTTTTTTGTACAGTTGCTTCCTCAGCTCCAGTCACTGTATCTGTTCGGGCGCAGTAATAAACGGCAGTGTCCTCTGTCCTCAGACTCTTGGCCTCTAAGTACTGTGTGCTTGCTGGGAAGTCTTCTGTCATGGTGAACTGGTTCTTCACAGACTCTGCATATGTTGCTTGATTTCTGCCTGTATTCATCTCACCAATCCATTCCAGAGCTTTCCCTGGTTTCTGTCATATCCAGTGTATGTTGTAGCTCATCATTGAAAATCTACTTATTTTACAAGAGATCTTCACAGTTTCTCCAGGTCTCTTTACCACAGCAGGAGACTGGTCCAGTCTGATCTCAGCACTGCAAAAACCTGCCAGATAAAACAATCAGAAATAATCACAAACACATTCAATTATACACTCAGTGGGAAACATAGAAAGAAGTCTCAGAGACCTTGTGTTAACATGAGGATAAAAATGCACTGCTGAATGACACTCAGCCCCATAATCAAACTCTGTGATGGCTGGAAGTTCTGGAATTCAGTTGAGTGATAAGAACAGGATGGATTTGCATCGACATCCTTTAAACCAATAGAGTCATGTCTATAATATGAAGATCCACGGGCTGATTTTGCATGTGCCGAGGATGAGAGCGATGACACATTTTACAGTTTATCACTTCAGTTTAGTGGCTGTTTTTAATAATTGGTGAACATGCAAGTGACCAAAGTTCTTGTAATTTAGTAATTTCCTTCACTTTAGAGATGGTTTTTAATTATTAATGCACATATTTTAGAGAACGACTGAATATCTTTAGTCACTGTCTAATGTATATCAGTGTTTATTAGATACATGTTGAAGGTGTCTGAATTGTCATGTTGAGTGTGTTACTGTTGTTATTTAGATGATGTCTCTGCTCCAAATTGAGAGATAACACTTGTGTATTTTCTCATTTCAGCAAAAAAAGCAAGTTTCATGAGTTTAACCTCAGGAGAAGGGAGATACTGCCCTCTATAGGTGCAGAAACATTGAGATTTTATTCATGAAATATTCTGTGAAATGGGGCGGCACGGTGGTGTAGTGGTTAGCACTGTCACCTCACAGCAAGAAGGTCCTGGGTTCGAGCCCAGCGCCCGGCGAGGGCCTTTCTGTGTGGAGTTTGCATGTTCTCCCCGTGTCCGCGTGGGTTTCCTCCGGGTGCTCCGGTTTCCCCCACAGTCCAAAGACATGCAGGTTAGGTTAACTGGTGACTCTAAATTGACCGTAGGTGTGAATGTGAGTGTGAGTGGTTGTCTGTGTCTATGTGTCAGCCCTGTGATGACCTGGTGACTTGTCCAGGGTGTACCCCAACTTTCGCCTGTAGTCAGCTGGGATAGGCTCCAGCTTGCCTGCGACCCTGTAGAACAGGATAAAGCAGCTAGAGATAATAAGATGAGATGAGATTCTGTGAAATGAAGAAAAGAATAAAGTGTTCAATATGACTAATCTTGAAAGAATATAATTTTAACGCAGTTCTTTGATCAAAACTATTTTTTGCATGTTTGCAATGGCACAAACTATTAAAACTTAATTCCAGTGAACTTTATTGAAAACATTGGGAGGAGATTCATCTGATGGAGAATGTGTGACTTTTAATGGAACAGAAGCCTCCTTATCAAATACTCATCTCATTATCTGTTCATTATCTTAGTGGTATTAGCAGCTAAGATGCTAATCACGAATAGCATTTACAATTTTCACACTGTAACGTACAGAAACAGCATAACATAAGCACACAGAAGTATTTACCTTCCGCAAGCCTCCTAATGACTTTTACCCGTCGGTAAACTCTGCATCCACCATGGTATTTGTCATAATTCTCCGACTCGGATATTCTCTCTGTATGTCCATTGATCGTCTCTTGTCTCTCTACTTCTCTAAACTCACACACACTACGGGGTCTCTGTGACATCCCGCCCCAACAATGATCTGATTAGGCTCCTAGTTTACCGTATCACATCCAATACATTAAAGAACTAGCAAGATAGACAGTTTGACGTGGAGGTTACAGTAGGTAGAAACTGAGCACGTTTTTACCTGTGTACAACAAGCAAGCTATTTGAATTTCAATTAACTTTATTTAACACATGACAAACATTTCATTATCAACTGTTTTTAGAATTATTTTACTTTGTAAATGTATTATAACTTTTTAAATAAACACCGTATATGAAGTTAAAATGTTTTAATTGCTTTTAACAGCATTTAACAAATTATTGATTACTTTTAATATTTATTTATTTTCTGTCTATACCTTTAGTAGGCTGGGCTACATATGGATGATTTACTCAACCTTCCTTTTTCCCCAGAATGCCTTTGGAGGAGAAACTAAAAGTCGGTGGACTAATGACACATTTTCTGATCAAATACAAATTACACAAAAGGACAGACAACAGAACTGCACTTTTAGTGTTTTGTTGTAATAATTTACTCCTGCGCTGGTTTCCCCCACAGTCCAAAGACATGCAGGTTAGGTTAACTGGTGACTCTAAATTGACCATAGGTGTGAATGTGAGTGTGAATGGTTGTCTGTGTCTATGTGTCAGCCCTGTGATGACCTGGCGACTTGTCCAGGGTGTACCCCGCCTTTCGCCTGTCGTCAGCTGGCATAGGCTCCAGCTTGCCTACGACCCTGTAGAACAGGATAAAGCGGCTACAGATAATGAGATGAGATGAGATGAGATGAGATTATTCTGATGATGCCATGGATGAGACCTCATGATACAGTGCATTACTCAACATTAACAGTTTAACTGGCAAGCACTTGATAGATATTAGACTTGAGCCTGTCGACTATTAATCGACTGTTTGTGTGATTAAAAATGACACAAACTATTAAAACTTCATTCTACTGAAAGAAAGTAAAAGTGTGACTGAGATGTTTATTAGTTGCATTGAGAGGATGTCTCTCACGTGTCTCAAAGTTTTTGTAAGGGGAATCCACTATTCTTTGTCACTGTGTGTATCTCGCGCAGTAATACACAGCTGTGTCTTCAGTCTGCAGATTCTGTCCTCGAATTGTTATTGTGTTAGTAGCAGTGTCTCTGGAGATGCTGAACTTATTTTTCAGTTTCTCACTGTAATATAGACTCCCACCACTACTGATGTATCCAATCCACTCCAGAGTTTTTCCTGCAGGTTGTCGGATCCAAGCTGTACGATAGCTCGTAACTGAGTATGAAACCTTGCAGTGGATGGAGAGACTCTGGCCTGGCTGGACTGTCATGGAAGCAGGCTGAGTCAGTTCCTCACCATGCACATCTGTGGAGGAAAACTCATGGTGATATCTCACACAATATACGCTGCAAATTTCTTGTTATTGTAGTAAATGATTGAATTTGATAAAGCACTCACAGGAAGCAGCTGCCAGCAGGAGCAGTAGAGATGGAGAGAACATGATGTGTGTTGTTTGTACTGGGGTCTTCTCTGTTCTCCAAAGTTTAACAGAGACCATCACACCACATAAATAGAGCGATATCCAGCCCTGACGCTTGTATTTGCTTATCTGCTGCTGATGGGAGGAGAAGGATTTCAAATTTATTTAAATCATGAGGAGGAATTTCATCTTATGGAGAATGTGTTGCTTTTCAATGTAACAAATCTCTTCCATGACAGAAAGCTCTTCACCAAATTCCATTATTTATAAATCAATAATAGAGGGAATTGTACATATAGAGAAACTCATAACAAGGATTAGATTCAAAATTTAGGGTAATTTTTATCTGTGCTTGAGGACACAAATTCCTCTCCTGCCCACTTCTGCATTTATTTTTCTTTGCAATATTTTCTCACAAACTCTGTTGGTTCTTTTCCCTACAATATAATCACATTAGTCCTTTAAAACACAGTGACGTGAACAAGGATGAAGCAGAAAATGTGTCACGCAGCATCACATGAGCTCCTAGTACACTGCCATGTTCATGTTTCTGGTCTTTTGTGGCTCCCACAAGCCTCATATCTGACCACATGCTCCTGTGACTTCATGAGAGCTGATTCCCCTCCTGGTGCACACCTCAAGATTGGACTTATCTCAAAACTATTTTTTTCTTTGTTTTTTTTCCAAAATGAAATATATTTTACATTTTGGACATCAGTCTTCTCTCATTCCTTTTAATCTCTCAGTCATTTGAACCTCAACATGTTGGGAAGATGTTGTTGAAGTAGAGAAAGAGCCCCTCTCAGAGGACTTGAAGCAAAATGAAAAGCAGAATGTTCATGAAGATGTTCATAATAAATGACTCTGGGCTTCAGTTTCCTGCTGAGGGAATATTTACAGCTCATGAGGATGTGCTTGTGTCAGTTTTTGTACAGCTCTGGAGTCTGTTGTGTCAGTGTGAGTCTCGTGCACAGTAATAAACAGCCTCACTGTGGTAGTACAGCTTCAGCTTTCAGACTCTTCACTTGGAGGTACAGCATGTTTTTATTGGTGTCTTTAGTGATGGAAAACTGGCCCTGCAGAGACTGAGCGAATATCGTGTCACTGTAAATGCGCCCGATCCACTCCAGTCCTCGTCCTGGTTTCTGACGGATCCAGTGCAAGTAGTAGCTGCCCAATGAGAATCCAGAGACAGTACAGGACAGAGTGACTGACTCTCCAGGTCTCTTCACCACAGAAGCAGAGGAGGTCAAGGACTGTCCATAAGAATCTGGAAGAGAAGAGTATAACTCGGTAATGTTATAATGTTTATCAGGACAGAATGGCTCTTTTTCCTCCCAATAATCTCATGAAAACTCAAAAACTTACATGAAATGAATCCAAATAAAATACACTGTCCTAAAATCATCCTTCTCTGAGTTCTGCTTCAGCCAGATTTAAAGTGTATGGGAGTGTTATCTATCACACAGCTCACTGGAAACTAGAAGAGTCAAGAACATGCTGTTTATACCCGACTCTATTTGAATAGGGAGCGTCCATGAGCACGATGGATGGATGAAACCCACAACCACAGGCTGCTCAGTGTAGAGATGGGTGGATGATTAGAAGGTTCTATGTGGAACCTGACAACAGAATGTTTTCCAGTTAGAAAGAGTTCCAAGTAGAAGCATTTTTAGAATCTGAGAACCCTTAATTATCCACAGAACCATTAAACCATTCAAATGTCTCTGAATGAGAAAAGGATATGATTTTATCCAGTGTAACATCATACAGACTCACATTTCATATAAAAAGTTTAAACAGGGGTTTATTTGTATAAAATGAGACAATCTAGACAATCGATCAACTTCCTTATTTCAATCCTTATGAATTTTCCATGAAAACAGGTTCTCCAGAACAAAGCGCCTTATCTACTGATCAACACAGGACAGGTTGCTGATATGCTGTATGTAATTCTGTTTAATCTGAGGGTCATGATTCACAGCAGGATGTGAGAAGAAAAATGGCCTGAATGTGCAGAGAGCAACAGGTTGAGATGGTTGAGTTTGCACAGACTGCCCTCTAGAGGCACAAAAGTCCTGTTTTCATAACATCCAAAACTGGAAGGAGAGAGTTTAAAGAAAAAGGTTCAAATGTTCTTGCGGTCAATAAAAAGGTCTCCCATGGAGCAGCGATCCAAATGAAGGAAGTGTGAATTCCAGATTGGAGCATTTGTATCAGAACGGTTTAAAAGAGAGAAAGCACTCAGATACAGTATCAGTGGGAAATTAAGTCATTTATAACCGTGTCTTTATGATGGAGTTTATTCTTCACTCTCTGTGAAGATTCTCGAACGTCATTTAAAGAGCAAAATAAAGAAACATCCTGAAAGATTAATGAAATGGATGAAATGCACTGATACCACTGTGCTGCTGAATTCTTGAATCTGATCAAGGTGTTGATTAATTTTCTAAAACAGTAGGTTTGATGATTATATAAAGGCAACACACAGGTTAATATTATTAACTGTAATACTTTATCATTCCATCGGAACAGCTGACACATGATTTGTATGGGGGATGTTTCTTTGTTATTTTTTCAATCTGTGTGAAAGTGGTGAGATTTCAGGAAATGCTGCTTTTCCAGATGTTCTTCTCAGCATTGAGGAAAGTCATACAGTTCAGTTTTAGTGTTTTTTCTAAAACGCTGATGATGAAAATATGAGCTCACTTTGTGATGGCAGCATGCATGTGTTTTTGACACCTCAGTCGAAGCATCAGTGTGTGTTGCGAGCGCACACTGTAAAAAATTTACCGTTAAATTTACAGTAACTTACTAGCAGCAATTAACCAGGTAATTACTGTAAATATAGTTTACAGTAGAAGTACTGTAATTCCATTTACAATCTTGATGTATTTACTGTAAAATAAACAATAAAATACTGTGATTTCAGTTGTATTTACAGTATTAGTAGTTTAACTGTAGACTAAATACCAATTAAATACTGTGATTTCAGTTGTATTTACTGTGCTGGTTTATTTACTGTACAAACAAAGCACTGTCATTTTTTTTAATGAGATTGTATATGGCAATGCAATACTATTAACAGTGATTAGCAGGTAATCACTGTAAATTCAGTTTCTCACTGTACAATTTGAATGCTGAATCACTGTGATTTAATATTAACCATTAATAGAATGACCCATATTCTAAAATATTTCACTCAACTCCAGAAAACAAGAAAATTGTTAACAGGATTATTTATTGCTTTGGTGAACAGGAACATAAAGCACAAGTTGCCAAACATTTTAGACAAAAAACATGGACTTGGAGACCCTTGGACTGAACTTGGGACCCAGAATCCCAATTGGAGCCCTGAAATTAAAGAAGAAAACATTAATAATTACATTTATTACAATTACTTTGTAATGCACCACGTATGAGATGAGGGTCTAAGATGGTGATGTCGGTATCATGTCAAGATACTTGTTCCTGATAAGAGGTGTGTCACTGGCTGCAGGAGCACTCAATTACATATTCTTCAATCAAAATGTGGGCTAACAAACTTAATGCAGCACTGTCAACAATATTTGCTCTTGTAACCCACTTTATCTGTGAATAATGTAGCTTATCCTCATGGCTTCTGTGTGAGCAGAATAAATGCAGAACATTATATATTGAACATTGGAGAGGGTATTTTAAATATCCTAAGATGACTGCTGCATTCAGTTTAAGGTAGCCTACATTTTGATTCAAGATGTAAATGAGTTTAGCAATGTGTTAAAATGCTGAAAGAGATGTTGAATAAACTGTGTTTTTAACATGTTTTTGATTGAACATGAATTACTGCATGTTTGATTTTTTCTGATGAGATCGACTCAAGAACCTTCATCAGTGGAGCATCATCTCAATCACCATTCAATCACTGTGACACAACCGTAGCTTAACACATTATTTAACCCTTATATGGTGTTAGGGTCTCTGTCCTCACATGGCCTGCTCTTATTGTGTGTGTGTGTGTGTGTGTTATCAGCACAACGTTCCAACATTGTTACATTTCTAAGTACCGACACCTGTGCATATTCCTGCACTTTTTACCCTCTGTATCCCAGCAAACTGCAAAAAAAAAAAAAAAATTGCAGGTGCAAATTTCTCTGCTCAGAGGGCAAAAATGCCCAATGTAGTTTGTTACTTGGACGTGAGGGACAGCAATACTCAAACCATGACATTTTTACATACAGTATAATCAACACTGCTGGCTATACACCAGAAAAAACACAACTGAATTGTTGATAACTTTCACATGAACTTGTACCATGATATAACTTTTACAGCACAGTTAAGTCTGAAACCACAGGTTTGAATGACTAAAAATCATTTATCACATTTCCGTAGCGAGCAGTCAACAGCTGGCCAAGGTGGCTGTCTCCACTAACGCAGTCAGTAACTATTATACATAAAAGACCAGAGTTTGGACATTTTTGTATTCAAATTTGAGACTAAATCTTTTGAAAAACATGTAAAAATCCATAAAGTTGAATTGCTTGGAACAGACCATTAACTGAACTCCTTGACATACGGTATTTCCTCTTTTTTTGCATTTTATCATGAAAAATCAGGCAACATTTTTATTAATATGAGGTAAATAATAAATATTATCCATATAATGCTGTCTTCATTGCTTGTAATTGGGATGAATTGAACATCTGGTAAGTATCTTTATATAAATTGTTATGGCTGTATTGATTTAAAAAGCCACCAGACCTGCAAACATTTCCAGTGTAACAAAAACAAAAATATGGACATCCCACAAGGGTTAATAAAACTATTTGAGATAACATCTTTAAATAAACCATCTTGAACTTCCAGTGCAAAAGCTATTATTAGAACCTCACCTCTATCTAGTCACTTCGCCTATTGAACTCAGTGAAGTCCCTGATGAAGGAGATCACATGGGGGTTCATATAGGAAGTCTTCCGCTTCACCACTCTCCCAGTCTTCCTGCTCATCCGCTCCTTGGCACTGCACTTAGTGGAGTCAGGATTAATCCTGACCAAAAACCTATGAAAATGAGTATAGGAGTTAGAGGGTGGGACAATATTTACATCAATGCGTCTTCTGTTCTCTAATAAAGCATTCAAGTTGTAAGGAGACTTCAACCTACACTATTTACATACTCAAGACCAATAACATTTTAAAGGAAGAGGGTGATTTTGAACAGCTTTTCAATTGTCAATTTGCTTTTACATTTCAATCTTTACAATCAACTATTTGAGATAGTTCATTCCTTTGAACAAACTCCAATGTTGTGTTGGCTTCCACCTGATACTCGAGGTTGAAAACATAGTAACAGGCGAAGAGAGCGGCCAAGGCAGTGGTGAAGTCAGTCAGGTGAGCAGCAGGTGGAATTATGACCCTCCTCTCGATCAACAGCATCCATTTTTTCGCAGTAAGGATTGTCTCTCCTTAGTCAGAGTCTGACATTACAAAAATTATATTTCACAGCAATACATTCCATAAATGATTTGCTCCACATGAATGACTGTAAAAACAGGTCAAGGAGCATACATATCTTCCAAGCAGTGCATAAAACAGATCAAAGGCGCAGATAAAGTAACTGGGTTGGTGAAAGATAAACAAAAAGTGACACATGCACAGCAAGCAGTCTGAAATAGCAATAATGACAGTAGAGGTGGCTACTAGGAATGAGTACACCATTATCTGTATCTGTTCATTCATTCATTCATTCATTATCTCTAGCCGCTTTATCCTTCTACAGGGTCGCAGGCAAGCTGGAGCCTATCCCAGCTGACTACGGGCGAAAGGCGGGGTACACCCTGGACAAGTCGCCAGGTCATCACAGGGCTGACACATAGACACAGACAACCATTCACACTCACATTCACACCTACGGTCAATTTAGAGTCACCAGTTAACCTAACCTGCATGTCTTTGGACTGTGGGGGAAACCGGAGCACCCGGAGGAAACCCACGCGGACACGGGGAGAACATGCAAACTCCACACAGAAAGGCCCTCGCCGGCCCCGGGGCTCGAACCCAGGACCTTCTTGCTGTGAGGCGACAGCGCTAACCACTACACCACCGTGCCGCCCTGTATCTGTTCAAATCAACTAAATTATCTATATTCATACTCTGAATGGGGCTTAACCCGGAAGTGGGTGTGGTTTAAAGTTTGGCTACTACATGGAGAACTAGAGGTCTTTTTGTGCTTCCGGCTCAAGTGTGAGGAAAAGGGTGAACGGACATGAAAATACTTTGAACAGTTAGTATAGGGGCATGACACTTTTTTGCCATCTTTAATAGGCCAATGAATATGTCCACATAAGGTTGAAAAATTTGCTGACACAAAGCTACAACCTTCAACAGTGCAAGCCAAATCAACTCCATCAATTTGCCTTTCAAGTCCTGGTTTAGCTGTCTTCTTGTGAGGGCGGTACATGTGGACTTGAATGGCGCCACGTTTAAAAAAAAGTGGCAGAGCATTCTGCTACCCCACATGGAAATCTGAAATTCGCTAGATTTCTGTGAATCCTCAAATGATGAACAAATGCAGGAATTGAAGCTGTGGTGAAATTACAGTACTTGCATGAGTAATTCATTTTGATGGCAAGGAAACTGGTTAACTCTTAGCTGGATACCTGTGGTTGATCACAGCCTGACAAGGGAGGCACAGAGTGTAAAACTTTTTTTTATTATTTTAATTTTATAGAACAAAATATATGAACAGGAAAATATTATCTGCTTACTGATTTTCTGGAAGTCCCGATGCTACTTGGTGGTGGATTCAGGATGAACACTCCCACAGAAGCAAAAGTTGGAGGGGAAAAAAAGGCGGGAAAAAACCCTCTCTCCCGCGCAGCCAAAAATGTTAAAACGGTGAAAAAAATGAACATAGACGATGCAAACACACATAAACGCAACAAAAATGAACACAAGCACAAAACAACGCCTTGTCTAACGAACCGATATTAGAGTGATTAGGAGCGATCATGAAGCTTTCCTTACTCTGACAGAGTCAGAACTGCAAGTGCTGTGTTCGAGGGTTGTCCAGTTTACGTTGACGTGACTGGCCCATTCGAAGCACTACCGTTGAACTCTCTTGTTCTTGTTCTTCTTTAGGGATTGAACTCTCTTGATCCTCATTGGATAAATTTATGTCACCCCATGTCAGCCAGTGAAAGAAAAAAAAAGATAAAACTTACTGTTAATAAAAAATAAAAATGCATTATGAGTTAATAATGCAATAAGTCATAAATATGATATAAAAAGTATGTGCCCAGATACTTTTTTGAATCTAATATATATATATATATATATATATATATATATATATATATATATATATATACAGTAGTTTACTTTTCTATTTACAGTACTATACTGGCTATTGTGATTTTCTTTACAGTAACGCTTTGACTACTGTGATTTTCACTGTAATACTTAGACTACTGTGATTTTGTCATATGGACAAGGTTTTATTGTAAAATTTACAGCATTCATACATACTGTAAAAATCATACACAGTAATGTTACTGTGTTTAATACAGTAAATAACTGTAGATTTCACAGCCATTTTTTACAGTGAGCTGTGTCTTTAGTCTGCAGGTTCTGTCTTCTCAGAGTCACCGTGCTGCTGGAGCCGTCTTTAGAAATACTGAACTTGTTTTTTAGAGAATGTTTAGAACCAATTGCTCCACCACCCCAAATGTGGTTTATCCATTCCAGGGTTTTCCCTGCAGGTTGTCGGATCCAAGCCGTGGCGTAGCTGTTATCAGTAACAGAGTAGCCGGATACTTTACAGCTGAGGGTTAAAGAATCTCCTGGCTTTAACATCACTGAGGTGACCTGAGTGAGTTCGACTGCACAGTCCACATCTGAAAAACATAAGAGACGTCACAATTTCAGTCAGAAATGTCTGTACAGTATGTTATCACTGCAATAATTTGCTCTGAGCTCTGAGTTCATGATTGAAGTGAAACTCACAGGATGAAGCTGCCAGTAGCAGCAAGAATGGAAGGAACATCGTTGAACTAAAAGCAGTGCTAAATTCTCCAGAGCTCGCAGTGACTGAGGCTGATATTTCTGTATATGTAGTTATAAGGAGGAACATTTTGCATCAACATTTGCATATTGGGATGCTGGTCCATTCAAAACAGCCTGCTGGTTTCTGTCCTCGACAGGTTTTAATCATCAGAATGAAAAAAAATATATATTTGGTGCTGAATTTGGTTTGTATTTGTTAAAGACTGAATATGGAAGTCAAATTTAGTCCTGTAAATGATTTTAAATATCCTTACTCATGGAAACTGGATGTCCAAATCTTCACACACTTATTTCAGAGGGTATTGTTTTGTTAAAACCTTGAACAAACTTGCTGATCTGAGCAGAAATGTCCATCAATGTCAATCATTTATCACTAAAAGAAAACAGCCAAGTTTTGGGAGGCACATCACATTAGAATGAAAAACTCCTTCATTCATTTACAGGAAACGCTTTATCCTGGTCAGGGTTGCGGTAGATCTGGAGACTATTCCAGGTAATACTGGGTGTGGTGAGGGGATATGTATGGGATGAAACACCATTCTATCACAGGCCACCACACACACATTCATCTGCTCATTCCCAAATATATGGGATTTTTGCTGTAAATAAACACAGACAACACAACATGCAGTAAAAGTCACTCAGTTATAACATGTCAGTAATACAGGAGACAGTCTAAAAGTTTTGATTCTTTGACCTCCATGAATACACTGCTGATGAAAGTGCAGAGGCTCCAACTCTCCCGCTGTGGGCGGGAGCTCTCCCGCTTGAGGGAACATTCAGAAAATCCTCCCGACCTCCCACTGACAACATAAAAATCTCCCACCCACCCTTCCTACACATGATTAGTTAAAACAATATATAACTTGATACGTTTATGTTGATGAAAATTTATAGTTGACTTTCCGCTTTTTGTGTGTCTGACATTGTATGGGTGGACTCAAGCGTGTACCTCGCGGTATATGCCAATTCCCTGGTCGATACACCGATTGGCGTAACGGGGGGATTGGAGTGAATGCCGGAGGCATGCGCACGCAGATCAAGCACACATATGAATCAAGCGGAATTCGGTATACCGCGGGGTCACACTGAGCCACCCAATGTCTTAGCAGTTACCGATAAAGCAAACAGATGGTGCTATTAATGATACGTGCGAGAGAACAAGAAAACCCGCGACACTCAACCATTTTGTTTGTTTTTTTGCATCTGCATTTCATCTGCATTTATCGCCTGCTCATCTTTAACTTCATGTTCTCTTGAATGAGATAATGAAACGAAGTTCCGTTGGTGGAAATGGCGAAAGCCAAACTACGAAGAAAAAATATCAGAAAATCACCAGGATAAAGTTCGGATCGCCCGTCACGATGGTCGCCAGGGACGAATGGCAGACTATTTTGGACGGCAGCAAGACGACCCTATATCTGACAAGGTTAGATCACCAGACCAGACGTTAGATTCTAACAAAATTGTCTGACTTTTTTTGTCTGACTTTTACTAACTTAGACTAAGAAATAGAATATTATTAGAAGAACATTATCACGATGGTGTAGTGGTTAGCACGGTCGCCTCACAGCAAGAAGGTTTCAGGTTCGAACCCAGCGGCTGGCGAGGGCCTTTCTGTGTGGAGTTTGCATGTTCTCCCCATGTCTGCATGGGTTTCCTCCGGGTGCTCCAGTTTCCCCCACAATCCAAAGACATGCAGTTAGGTTGATGTGGGGCAGCCTTGGGCTGAGGTACCCTTGAGCAAGGTACCTGACCCCTGACTGCTCCCTGGGCACTCTGGTGTGTCTGCCCACTGCTCTGAGTGTGTGTGCATGTGTTCACTGCTTCAGATGGGTTAAATGCAGAGGATGAATTTCACTGTGCTTGAAGTGTGCATGTGACCAAATAAAGGTTTCTTCTTCATCAGAGGGTGTACCATTGGCAATTTATAATAGTCATTATTGATATTAACCTTGACTTTAGGCATATTAAAGTTTGGTCTGTAGTCACTGGATTTATCTAGATCTATTACTATTAATAAGCTTTAATTGACACGAAATGTGGTGAATCATTCATATATATATATATATATAGATCAGCTGGATAGTACAGTGGTAACGCTCACTGACTACGACACAGAAGATCGGGGTTTGAATCCCGGTCGGGGCAAAACATCATTAGGCAAAACCCCTCATGATATATCAGCCTACCTCAGGAATGAGTGAAGACATAACTAATAGAGTCATACTGGCTCAGACCCGTCGCCCGGGTCAACAAGGTCTGCGTCAGTTGCTAGGGAACCAGGGCAAACTGATGAGAAATGGGCTACTGGAACAAGACATCAATGGACGAGGACAGAAAATACGGATTTGTTGGAATGCTACTATACAAGCAATCCCAGAGAGAGGGGATACATGCAGCGAATGTGGGACCATTGGATACTTCGAAACCCACAATCAAGGTTAACAAAGAAACAGCTATTAGCCCAGTGTTCCAACATCCGTAATCGAAATCTGCTATCACAACTAGATGCTATGGCAAGGGGGAGCCAGGAAGACAGGTCAGTGGGGAGATGTCATCATCCCCACAACCAGAGATTGGGTACCAAGCCCCAACAGCTAACAGCCTCAACACAAGAGCTGCTGACCTGAGAAGGAAGATCGTGACCCAACTGGAAACCTGGAGCCCCCGACGAATACCGAAGCTGAGTTGCCAAGTACCTTCAGAAGATCTACTAGTAGATGTGAATGCTGCTCTCACAATCTCCACCAGAACCATCACTGAGACCAACAAGCTGATACACAGTACAGCAACAGTAATCATGGAGATGCTTGGACACAAGGTGGGCTCGGGACATAAACAGTATCCACCATGGAAGAGACGATTAGAGGCCAAGATAAAGGCAGCACGGAGCGAAGTTAGCCAGCTAGCTGAACTACAGAAAGGGAACATGGTGAATAAAAGGGCACCCAGGAAGTACAACTCACTCTCCATACCAGAGGCACTCGAAACTGCCAAACAGCGACTAACAGCTCTGGCCACCCGGTTGAAGAGATACACCAAGGAGGGAGAGGCCAGGAGAATAAACAAGCTGTTCTCCACTGAACCAGCCAAGGTGTACTCTCAGTGGCAGGGGAACAACAACCGGTCAGACCCACCAAGAGCTGAGGTGGAAAAATACTGGAAAGACATATGGGAAAGAAAGGCATCACACAACACCGATGCCCAATGGTTAGTGGACCTAAGAGCTGACCACAGCAACCTCCCAGAACAAGAACCAGTAACCATCTCAATGGCAGACGTCCAAGAAAGAGTGTCAAAGATGAAGAGCTGGACAGCACCAGGCCCTGATATGATCCATACGTACTGGCTGAAGAAGCTAACTGCACTCCATGAACGCCTAGCAGCACAGATGAACCAGCTGCTGAGGGATGGAACCCACCCAGAATGGCTAACCCAAGGCAGGACAGTCCTAATCATGAAGGACCCCCAGAAGGACCCATCCCATCCAACTACCGGCCAATTACCTGTCTCTGCACATCAGGCATCATTGCGGCAAAAATGAGTAAGCATGTGGCTCAATACATGAGCGAGGCACAGAAAGGAATTGGCAGTAACACCAGAGGAGCCAAGCACCAGCTACTGGTCGATAGAACAGTTGCCCGAGACTGTAAGAAGAGACAGACCAACCTGTGCACTGCCTGGATTGACTACAAGAAAGCCTACGAATCAATGCCACACACATGGATACTGGAATGTCTGGAACTGTATAAGATCAACAGGAACCTAAGGACCTTCATCCAGAACTCAATGGAAATGTGGAAGACAACCCTAGAGGCCAACTCAAAACCCATTGCCCAAGTCAACATCAAGTGCGGCATATACCAAGGAGATGCGCTATCACCACTGCTGTTCTGCATAGGCCTGAACCCCCTCAGTCGGATCATCACGAAGAGCGGCTACGGATACCGATTCCGTAGTGGGGCAACAATCAGCCACCTGCTCTACATGGATGACATCAAGCTGTATGCCAGGAACGAGCGAGAAATAGACTTGCTGATCCACACCACCCGGATCTACAGCGATGACATAGGGATGTCATTCGGATTGGACAAGTGTGGCCGGATGGTCTCAAAGAGAGGCAAGATGATCCGGACTGAGGGGATTGACCTACCAGAGGGCAACATAGGTGATATCCAAGACAGCTACAAGTACCTTGGCATCCCACAGGCTAATGGAAACCATGAAGAGGCCACAAGGAAGTCAACCACAGCCAAATACCTCCAGAGAGTAAGGCAGGTCCTGAAAAGTCAGCTGAATGGTAAGAACAAGGTCCGAGCCATCAACATGTACGCACTACCAGTCATCAGATACCCCGCTGGTATCATAAACTGGCCAAAGGAGGAGATAGAAGCCACAGATATCAAGACTAGAAAGCTCCTCACCATGCATGGAGGGTTCCACCCCAAGTCCAGCACCCTGAGACTATACACTAAGCGGAAACAGGGAGGCCGAGGGCTAGTGAGCATCAAGACCACGGTCCAGGATGAAACATCGAAAATCCGAGAATATATCAGAAAGATGGCCCCAAAGGATGAACTGCTAAGTGAATGTCTCAGGCAGCAGAACCCTGATGAGAGTGCAGAGGAGGAACAGACAACCTGGAGAGACAAACCCCTACATGGCATGTACCACCGTCAGATAGAGGAAGTGGCTGATATCAAGAAATCCTACCAGTGGCTGGATAATGCAGGACTGACAGACAGCACAGAGGCACTAATCATGGCAGCACAAGAACAGGCCATAAGCACAAAAGTCATAGAGGCCAGGATCTACCAGAGTAGATCAGACTCAAGATGCAGACTGTGCAAAGAAGCCCCTGAAACAGTCCAGCACATAGTAGCAGGGTGTAAGATGCTAGCTGGATCAGCGTACATGGAGAGGCACAACCAAGTGGCTGGGATAGTATACAGGAACATCTGCAACCAGTATGGAATAGAAGTACCCAAGTCCCAATGGGCCATACCACAGAAGGTGGCTGAGAACAACAGGGCCAAGGTTCTGTGGGACTTCAGCTTCCAGACTGACAAACAGATCCTGGCTAACCAACCGGACATAGTGGTGGTGGACAAAGAGCAGAAGAGGGTGGTGGTGATAGATGTGGCGATCCCAGCTGATGCCAACATCAGGAAGAAGGAACATGAGAAACTTGAGAAGTATCAAGGGTTGAAAGAGCAGCTGGAACGGATGTGGAAGGTCAAGGGTTGCGTGGTCCCCGTGGTAGTGGGGGCACTTGGGGCAGTAACCCCCAAACTGGGAGAGTGGCTCCAGCAAATCCCAGGAACAACATCTGAAGCCTCAGTCCAGAAGAGCGCAGTCCTAGGAACAACGAAGATACTGCGCAGAACCCTCAAACTCCCAGGCCTCTGGTAGAGGACCCGAGCTTGAGGATGACATGGATACCACCCCCCCGCCGGGGGTGAGAAGGAGATTTTTTTTTTTATATATATATATATATATACACACACACACACACACACACACACACACACACATCATTATATATACACACACATATATATATATATATATATATGTAGGTGGCACGGTGGTGTAGTGGTTAGCGCTGTCGCCTCACAGCAAGAAGGTCCGGGTTCGAGCCCCATGGCCGGCGAGGGCCTTTCTGTGTGGAGTTTGCATGTTCTCCCCGTGTCCACGTGGGTTTCCTCTGGGTGCTCCGGTTTCCTCCACAGTCCAAAGACATGCAGATTAGGTTAACTGGTGAACTGGTGACTCTAAATTGATCGTAGGTGTGAATGTGAGTGTGAATGGTTGTCTGTGTCTATGTGTCAGCCCTGTGATGACCTGGCGACTTGTCCAGGGTGTACCCCGCCTTTCGCCCGTAGTCAGCTGGGATAGGCTCCAGCTTGCCTGCAACCCTGTAGAACAGGATAAAGCGGCTACAGATAATGAGATGAGATGAGATCCATATATGTATATAAAATGTGTGTGTATATATAATGTGTGTGTGTATATATATATATATATATATATATATAGATAGATAGATAGATAGATAGATAGATAGATAGATAGATAGATAGATCTTGCAGTCACGTGACCAGAAAGTACACAACCGCCATCTTGTCGGTAAAAACCACAGATGAATACTGCTGCACTCGTGTACAGAATGGATCAATTTCAACCGACAGACTACATGGCTCATTTTTCTAATGAACAGATAACTAGATATATGTCTAAAATAAACGATCTACAGATTAGTGATCCTTATGGCTTACCGGACGGAGTTTTCATGACTAGATGTTGAACTGCCAGCGGAATACCCAGACGTGTATAATTACCTCATCAACTTTCCCTCGCTGTTCAGTGGTGAAGCACTGCGTGCTTATAAATCTCTGGACAGTTATCTTTACAGAAATTCAGGATTTGTCAGCGACTCAGATGTGGCATCTTGTAAACAAGAATCCTCATTGGACGGGTAAGTCACTTAAGTATTGAGTATAGCACTGACCAGCCGATTACAGAATAGAATAAGGTAATTCCAGCTGTAATTCCAAATCGTCCATCTTGTTTACCATGGATCTGGCGTTGGAGAGGTAGAGGCTTGGCAGTGGAGATTTGAGTAGCTGTTTTCTGAGCTTAGTCAACAGGCCGGCTCTGCAGCCTCGCTTTTGCTTCCGCTCCCGGCGCCGCCTCCTTCACTTTGCTTCCGATAACAATCCACGGAGACCCTGCTGGTCGCGCTATCTCGTCCGAAATGTTGTGCATGCAATGGAAATCGCTACAAACCGTCATTTTCTGCTGGAAACCAATGTCCAGTAAGTCCATACGGTTGTAGTGGATATTGAAGTCTGGTACAGACGAACAACACGCAAAAATACACACAAAAAACATAAAAAAAACGTGCACAGGTAGGGAGAGCTTGTAGCCGCAGCCGTTGTAGTAGAATTTTATATAGTAGGGTTTTCCAGAAGAAAAGGTAGAAGTAAAAGCAGAAATAGAACCAGAAGTAGAAGTAGAAGGCGGAAATATGGCGTTTGACCGACAAGATGGAGTCTGTCACAATCTGGATCGGCTGTGACGTCACATGCAAGTGCTCCATATTTATATATATATATATATATATATATATATATATATATATATATATATATATATATATATATGAATAAGTCACCACATTTCGTGTCAATTAAAGCTTATTAATAGTAATAGATCTAGATAAATCCAGTGACTACAGACCAAACTTTAATATGCCTAAAGTCAATGTTAATGTCAATTATGACTATTATAAATTGCCATTGGTAGACCCTCTGATGATAATGTTCTTCTAATAATATTCTAAGTCTAAGTTAGTAAAAGTCAGACAAAAATAGTCAGACAAGTTTGTTAGAATCTAATGTCTGGTCTGGTGATCTAACCTTGTCAGATATAGGATCGTCTTGCTGCCGTCCAAAATAGTCCGCCATTCGTCCCTGGCGACCATCGTGACGGGCGATCCGAACTTTATCTTGGTGATTTTTTGATATTTTTTCTTCGTAGTTTGGCTTTCGCCATTTCCACCAATGGAACATCATTTCATTATCTCATTCAAGAGAACATAAAGTTAAATACAAGCAGGTGATAAATGCAGATGAAATGCAGACGTAAAAAAAAAACCAAAGAAAATGGTTGAGTGTCGCGGGTTTTCTCGTTCTCTCGCATGTACCATTATTAGCACCATCTGTATGCTTTATCGGTAACTGCTAAGACATTGGGTGGGCTCAAGTGTGTACCCCGCGGCATACGGAATTCCGCTCGATTCATATGCGCGCTTGATCTGCGTGCGCATGCCTCCGGCATTCACTCCAATCCCCTCATTACGCCGATTGGTGTACCAACAGGGGAATCGGCATATACCACGGGGTACACACTTGAGTCCACCCATACAATGTCAGACACACAAAAAGCGGAAAGTCAACGATTAATTTTCGTCAGCATAAATGTATCAAGTTACCTGTATATATTTTTTTAACTAATCATGTGTAGTAAGGGCAGACAGGAGATTTTTATGTTGTCAGCGGGAGGTCGGGAGGATTTTCTAAATGTTCCCTAAAGTGGGAGATCTCCCGTCCATGGCGGGATAGTTGGAGCCTCTGCTGTCTATATCAGTGTTTATAATATAAATGTTGAAGGTGGATGGCATGGTGGTGTAGTGGTTAGCACTGTTGCCTCACAGCAAGAAGGCCCTGGGTTCGAGCCCAGCGGCTGGCGAGGGCCTTTCTGTGTGGAGTTTGCACGTTCTTCCCGTGTCTGCATGGGTTTCTTCTGGGTGCTCTGGTTTCCCCCACAGTCCAAAGACATGCAGGTTAGGCTAATTGATGGCTCGAAATTGACCGGAGGTGTGAATGTGAGTGTGAATGGTTGTTTATCTCTGTGTCAACCCTGCGATAACTTGGCGACTTGTCCAGGGTGTACCCCACCTCTCGCCCATAGTCAGCTGGGATAGGCTCCAGCTTGCCTGCGACCTTGTTGAAAAGGATAAGCGGCTACAGATAATGGATGGATGTCGAAGGTGTCTGAATTAATACAGTATGTTGAGTGTGTAACTGTTGTTATTTAGACGATGTCTCTGCTCCTAATTCTGAGAGAAAAAAAAGCAAGTTTCATGAGTTTAACCTCAGGAGAAGTGAGATACTGCCCTCTATAAGTGCAGAAACATTTACACATTTATTTTTATTTGAAATGATGAAATGAAAAAAAGGTTCAATATGACTAATCTTGAAAGAATATAATTTTAATGCAAGTCTTTGATTAAAACTATTGTTTGTGTGTTTGAAATGACACAAACTATGAAAACTTCATTCCAGTGAAATTTATTGAAAACATGGTGAGGAGATTCATCTGATGGAGAATGTGTGGCTTTTAAAAGAACAGAAGCCTCTTTATCAAACACTATAATTTTCAATCAAATATGAAAGTGTCAGTGAAATAGGATTGATGTACACTGTATGAGGTGTTTTTGTACAGGGATTTTGTTGATTTGTCTCACTGTGGTTTACGAGCGCAGTAATACACAGCTGTGTCTTCAGTCTGCATGTTCTGCCCTGTTAATGTTACTGTGCTGCTGGACGTGTCTCTGGAAACCTGAAACCTGCTTTTCAGTTTCTCACTGTAGTAAGTGTTACCGTAACCACATATCGCTCCGACCCACTCCAGAGTTTTTCCTGCAGGTTGTCGGATCCAGTGTGTACAGTAGCTGCTATCAGCTACTGAATATCCAGACACTTTACAGGTCAGAGTCAGTGAGTGACCAGGGGTTAATACTGTGGATCCGGTCTGGATCAGCTCAACACAGTGAACACCTGGGAAAGAAAAATTATTTTAATATTGGATAGAAAAAAGCTGTCAGTAAAAATAAAACTGTATGAAATGTAAAAACACTTACAGTGTACGGCTGCCAGCAGCAGCAGCAGGAGGGATGTAGAGATCATGGTGTGTGTTGAAGCAGAAGAAGTAAAAGCTCTTGGTCTTCATGGCTTAAATATATAACAGGGAAGGACATTTGCATAGAGACACTCCTTGTCTTTGGGGAAATTTCATTGATGCATCTCCATGCGAAAACCTCCCATCTCTCAAACATCTCTAATCTGTGAGTTTAAATTGATTGTGATTTGGAACAATGTGTCATGCTGTTTTTTTTTTTTTTGTTTGTTTGTTTGTTTTAATGCTTTCACAAATAAGAAGCTTAAAACACATTTCGGCTGAATTTATCTGAAGACAACTGTGGCAGCGGGGGCGTGGTCAAGCGCCGGTCTGTGACAGGAGGGTGGAGCCGGGGAAGGTGAGTGGCAGAATCGCGACACCTGAGGATAATTAACCTGTTTGTGTGTGTTTTTTTTCCCAGTAACCGCTCCCTATTTAAGGAGGCAGAGAGAGAGGAGAGGGAGCGCAACCCGGGACCAGACGAGTGTGTGTGTGGGAATGAATGAGATTATTAGACTGAAAAGTTATAAAAATAAATCGCCTTGTCTGCCTCCAAACGCTGTCCTGCCGTCCTCTGTGCTCCACCCACACTCGATACACGCTACAGTGGTGCCGAAACCCGGGAAAAGGTGGAGCACCAACACAGCAGCCCCATGGAATCCTCCCCGTTCGCGGATTTGGTCCACGCCCTCGCCACGGCTCAGCAGAGCCAGCACCAGGCACTTGTCACGCTCCGAAAGGAGCAGGAGTGCCGCTTCGAAGCCCTGGTGCTGGCCCCGCAGGAAGATCGAGAGGCATTCCGGCGTCACCTCGCGTCGGCGGGGTCCACCAGTGCCCCGGCCGCGGGCCCGTCTCCCCTCACCGTGACCAAGATGGGCCTGCAGGACGACCCCGAGGCTTTCATCACATTGTTCGAGCGGGTCGCCGAAGCCTCGGGGTGGCCGATGGAGCAGCGCGCGGCGCGCCTCCTCCCCCTCCTGACGGGAGAGGCGCAGCTGGCCGCGCTACAGCTCCCCGCCGATCGCAGGCTGGCCTATGCCGACCTTCGCCGGGCTGTCCTCCAGCGCGTGGGGCGCACGCCGGAGCAGCAGCGCCAGCACTTCCGTGCGCTGCGGATGGAGGAAGTCGGCAGCCCGTTCGCGTTCGGCCAGCAGCTCCGGGACGCCTGCTGGCGGTGGCTGAGGGCCGAAGATCGCGACGCCGAGGGAATCATCGACCAGGTGGCGCTGGAACAGTTCATCGCCTGCTTACCAGCTGGAACCGCGGAGTGGGTCCAGTGCCACCGCCCGGCGTCGCTGGATCAGGCCGTGGGACTGGCGGAGGATCATCTGGCGGCTGTTCCGGCAGCAGGACAGCGGACGATAGCATCTTCTTTCTCCTCTTCTCTCTCTCTTTCTCACCCCCTCCTCCCGTGTCCCGTCCTCGCCCCATTCCCCCACCGCGGAGGCGGGGGCCGGCTCCACCCCAGCCGGCCTGCCGCACCCGTGGTGCCCTCCCGTTTCTCCCTTCTGTGTCTGTCTCTCCCCCCCCTCAGGTGAGTGAGCCCCAGAACACAGCTGCAGAGGGAAGGCCTGGGCCGGTTTGCTGGCGCTGTGGGGAACCGGGCCACCTGCAGCAACAGTGTGCAGTGATGGAAGTGGGGGCGGTGGTGCAGATCCCCGACGTGCCAGAGGCTGCCCTCGATCGGGCCGGAGCGTATTGCATACCGGTAAGTGTACAAGGGGCTACATATCAGGCGTTGGTGGATTCAGGTTGCAATCAGACCTCGATCCGCCAAAGCCTGGTGCAAGACGAGGCATTGGGGGGAGCACAAGGGGTGAAGGTGTTGTGTGTGCACGGGGATATTCACAGCTACCCGTTGGTGTCGGTCCACATACATTTCAGAGGGGAGAAATCGATAGTGAAGGCGGCGGTTAATCCTCGCCTTACCCACTCTTTGATCTTGGGGACTGATTGGCCGGGATTTCGGGGTTTAATGGCATGCCTAATAAAGAGTGGGTCCTGCCGGTTAACAGGGGAGGGTCCCGGTGTCGCTTTGGCTGGAGCTGCGGTCGCAGAGCCGTCTACGTCATCTCCGCGACAGAGTGAGGAGCCACCGGCCCCTCCTCTTTCTATTGGGGAATCCCTCGCGGATTTCCCACTGGAACAATCGTGAGACGAGACTCTGTGACACGCGTTTGACCAAGTGAGAGTAATCGATGGTCAGACGCTCCAGCCGGGCGCCACCCCCTCCTTCCCCTATTTTTCCATTTTGAAGGATAGGTTATACTGAGTGACGCAGGACACTCAGACGAAAGAGCGAGTCACCCAATTGCTAATTCCAAAGAGCCGCCGGGAATTGGTATTTCAGGCGGCTCACTTTAATCCCATGGCTGGACACCTCGGGCAGGATAAGACACTCGCCCGGATAATGGCCCGATTCTATTGGCCGGGGATTCGCGGCGACGTCCGTAAGTGGTGTACGGCGTGCCGCGAATGCCAGTTAGTAAATCCAGCGGCCATTCCAAAAGCGCCCTTGCGCCCCCTACCATTAATCGAGAACCCGTTCGAAAGAATTGGGATGGATCTCGTCGGGCCATTAGATCGGTCAACACAAGGGTACCGCTTTATATTGGTTCTGGTGGACTATGCAACGCGATACCCGGAAGTGGTGCCTCTTCGCAATATCTCAGCACGCAGTATTGCGGAGGCCCTCTTCCACGTCATCTCCCGGGTTGGAATCCCGAAAGAGATTCTGACTGACCAAGGCACCTCGTTTATGTCACGAACACTGAGCGAACTGTATGGGCTACTGGGTATTAAGCCGATCCGCACCAGCGTTTATCACCCACAGACGGACGGTTTAGTTGAACGGTTCAACCGCACCCTCAAGAATATTATCAAAAAATTCGTAAGTGAGGACGCACGTAACTGGGATAAGTGGCTCGAACCCTTGTTGTTTGCAGTGCGAGAGGTCCCCCAAGCCTCCACGGGGTTCTCCCCGTTTGAATTATTATATGGGCGTAAGCCGCGCGGCATCTTAGATGTACTGTGGGAAAATTGGGAGGAGGGACCTTCACAGAGCAAAAACTAAATTCAGTACGTTATGGATCTGTGCGCAAAACTCCACACGCTCACCCACCTAACTCAGGAGAATTTGCGGCAGGCCCAGGAACGGCAAGCCCACCTGTACAACAAGGGCACACGCCTTAGAGAGTTCACTCCGGGAGATAAGGTACTCGTCCTGTTGCCCACGTCGAGCTCCAAATTAATCGCCAAGTGGCAAAGACCCTTTGAGGTCACATGGCGAGTCAGGGACGTCGACTATGAGGTTAGGCGAATGGACAGGGAGGGGGCGTTACAGATCTACCACCTCAATCTACTGAAACGCTGGAACGAGGAGGTCCCCATGGCGTTGGTGTCGGTAGTTCCGGAGAAGGCGGAGCTGGGGCCGGAGGTCCAAAAAGGGTCATTGGCATCACGTACCTCTCCGGTCCCCTGTGGAGACCACCTCTCCCCGACCCAAGTTTTCGGATGTGTTCTCGCCCCTGCCCGGTCGCACTAACCTCATAGAACACCACATAGAGACACCCCCAGGGGTGGTAGTGCGGAGCCGTCCTTATAGATTACCCGAACACAAAAAAAAGGTGGTTCGGGAAGAACTTCAGGCCATGCTCGAAATGGGCATCGTCGAGGAGTCCCACAGTGACTGGAGCAGCCTGGTGGTCTTGGTTCCCAAGGCCGACGGCTCGGTCCAGTTCTGTGTGGACTATAGGAAAGTCAACGCGGTGTCTAAATTTGACGCGTACCCAATGCCTCGTATTGATGAGCTGCTCGATCGACTAGGCACGGCTCGCTTTTACTCGACACTGGATTTGACGAAGGGATATTGGCAGATCCCCTTGACTCCATTATCCCGGGAAAAAACGGCCTTTTCCACACCGTTCGGCTAACACCAGTTCGTCACACTTCCTTTTGGGCTGTTTGGGGCGCCCGCTATGTTTCAGCGGCTGATGGACCGGGTCCTCTGGCCCCACGCCACCTATGCGGCCGCTTACCTAGATGATATCATCATTTATAGTAATGATTGGCAGCGGCACCTACAACACCTGAGGGCCGTCCTTAGGTTGCTGAGGCGGGCGGGACTCACTGCCAACCCGAAGAAGTGTGCGATTGGGCAGGTGGAAGTACGGTATCTGGGCTTCCACTTGGGCAACGGGCAGGTGCGTCCCCAAATTAATAAGACAGCAGCGATTGCGGCCTGCCCGAGGCCCAAGACCAAAAAGGGGGTGAGGCAGTTCCTGGGGCTGGCTGGCTACTATCGTAGGTTTATACCTAATTATTCGGACGTCACCAGCCCGCTGACTGACCTCACTAAAAAGGGGGCGCCAGATCCGGTCCAGTGGACGGAGCAGTGCCAGCGGGCTTTCTCTGAGGTAAAGGCTGCACTGTGTGGGGGGCCACTTTTACACTCCCCTGACTTCTCTCTCCCTTTTGTGTTGCAGACCGATGCATCGGACAGAGGGCTGGGGGCCGTTTTGTCCCAGCAGGTGGAGGGGGAGGACCGCCCGGTCCTGTACATCAGCCGGAAGCTGTCAGTGCGTGAGGGGCGCTACAGCACAATTGAAAAAGAGTGCCTGGCGATTAAGTGGGCGGTCCTCGCCCTCCGGTACTACCTGCTGGGGCGCTCTTTCACTCTCTGTTCGGACCACACGCCCCTCCAGTGGCTCCACCGCATGAAGGATGCCAACGTGCGGATCACCCATTGGTATCTGGCACTCCAACCCTTCAACTTCAAGGTGGTCCACAGGCCGGGGGCGCAGATGGTCGTGGCGGACTTCCTCTCCAGTCAAGGGGGGGGGGAGTCGGCTGCGGGCCGGACGAGCGCCCGGCCTGAGTCGGGCGGTGGGGGTATGTGGCAGCGGGGGTGTGGTCAAGCGCCGGTCTGTGACAGGAGGGTGGAGCCGGGGAAGGTGAGTGGCAGAATCGCGACACCTGAGGATAATTAACCTGTTTGTGTGTGTTTTTTTTCCCAGTAACCGCTCCCTATTTAAGGAGGCAGAGAGAGAGGAGAGGGAGCACAACCCGGGACCAGACGAGTGTGTGTGTGTGAATGAATGAGATTATTAGACTGAAAAGTTATAAAAATAAATCGCCTTGTCTGCCTCCAAACGCTGTCCTGCCATCCTCTGTGCTCCACCCACACTCGATACACGCTACAACAACATTCTAGAATATATCCATATTCAGGGCGGATTAAAACACTTGGGGTGTGTTGTTCTCGGAAAATAATCAAGTACCAGGTGGTGTGATGGAGTGTGGACATGATAAAGAGTTAAACACACAAACAAACTACAGCAACAACAAAAGCTTGATCATGAGATGCTAAAAAAGTAAAAGTTCAATTGTGATACTCAGGAGGCAAAACAAGACACTGGTAAAAGTGATTAATAAGGCATTTGACATGCTGGGGCTGATGGGTCATGTAGTTGTCAGTTAAGATGCTGTAGCACCACCTGCAGATCGTGTGAAAATGGTGTGTATACTGAATGCACTGTTCTTTTTTGACACATCTGTGGGAAAATTTTGTACAGGTGATGAACATATTTGTCCTACTGTGGGATGCCACGCAGTAATACACAGCAGAGTCCTGTGCAGTCAAACCCGTCATCTTCAGATACACCATGTTACTGGAGTAGCTGCGATCAGTTAATGAATATCCAGACACTTTACAAGTCAGAAACAGTGCCTGACCAAGGGTTAATGCTATGGATCCGGCTCTGTAAGATCCAAGACCTCTTGGTGATAACTTTGTTTGCCCGGGCTGTCAATGTAGATCCCGATCAAGAAAAAGACTGATCAGCCACCGAAGAACACATGTCCATCAACACGAGTAAACTTAAGCTCAGAGAGACAGGAGATTCATCAACAATGACAGCTCAGTCCATCATCATTACACACACACACACACACACACTCATCTCAAACTATTAGAATATTGTGATAAAGTTAATTTTTTCACAATTTTATTAAAAATGGTAAACTTTCACGCATTCTATATTCATTACATGTAACGTGAAATATTTCAAGCCTTGTTTTAATTTTGATGATGATGGCTTTTAGCTCAGGAAAATCAGAAATCCAGTATCTCAGATTATTAGAATATTTTCTAAACATCAATCAAAAAAGGATTTACAATCCAGAAATGTGCAAATTCTGAAGAGTACGTTCATTTATACACTCAATACTTGGTTGGGGCTCCTTTGGCACAAATTACTGCATCAATGCAGCATGGCATAGAGGCGATCAGCCTGTCACACTGCTGAGGTGTTATTGAAGCCCACGTTGCTTTGATAGCAGTCTTCAGCTTGTCTGTATTTTTGGGTCGGGTGTTTCTCATCTTCCTCTTGACAATCCCCCATAGATTCTCTATGGGGTTCAGGTCAGGCAAGTTGGCTAGCCAATCAAGCATAGTAATATCAGGGTCAACAAACCATTTGGTAGTAGTTTTGGCACTGTGGGCAGGTGCTAAATCCTGCTGGAAAAGGAAATCGGTATCTCCATAAAGCTTGTCAGCAGATGGAAGCATGAAGTGCTCTAAAATCTCTTGGTAGGTGCTGCATTGACTTTGGACTTGATAAAACACAGTGGACCAACACCAGCAGATGACCTGGCACCCCAAATCATCACAGACTGTGGAAACTTCCCACTGGACTTGAAACACCTTGGACTCTGTGCCTCTCTGGTCTTCCTCCAGACTCTAGGACCTTGATTTCCAAATGAAATGCAAAATTTACTTTCATCTGAAAACAGGACTTTGGACAACTGAGCAACTGTCCAGTTCTTTCTCTCCTGAGCCCAGGAAAGACACTTCTGACATTGTCTCTGGTTCAGGAGTGGCTTGATATTAGGAATGTGACAGTTGTAGCCCCTTTCCTGAAGATGTCTGTGTGTGGTGGCTCTTGATTCACTGACACCAGCCTCAGTCCACTCCATGTGAAGCTCTCCCAAGTTCTTATTCGACTTTTCTTGAAAATCCTTTCAAGGCTGTGATCGTCCCTTTTGCTTCTGCACCCTTTCCAGCCAGCCTTTTCAGCAATGACCTTCTGTGGCTTACCCTCCTTGTGGAGGGCATGAATGATCATCTTCTGTACAATTGTCATGTCAGCAGTCTTTCCCATGATTTTAGTTGTGTGTACTCAACTAGACCAAGAAATACACTGAATTTATCCTGTTTTACTCAAACTTGAAAAGAAATATCCTCATATTTTGAGTTTTTTTGCCATCAGCCATAATTATCAAAATTAAAAATAAATGCTTGAAATGTTTTAAATTCCATGTAATGAGTCTAGAATAGGGCGGCACGGTGGTGTAGTGGTTAGCGCTGTCGCCTCACAGCAAGAAGGTCCGGGTTCGAGCCCCGTGGCCGGCGAGGGCCTTTCTGTGTGGAGTTTGCATGTTCTCCCCGTGTCCGCGTGGGTTTCCTCCGGGTACTCCGGTTTCCCCCACAGTCCAATGACATGCAGGTTAGGTTAACTGATGACTCTAAATTGACCGTAGGTGTGAATGTGAGTGTGAATGGTTGTCTGTGTCTATGTGTCAGCCCTGTGATGACCTGGTGACTTGTCCAGGGTGTACCCCGCCTTTCGCCCGTAGTCAGCTGGGATAGGCTCCAGCTTGCCTGCGACCCTGTAGAAGGATAAAGCGGCTAGAGATAATGAGATGAGATGAGTCTAGAATATTTAAAGGTCCCATGGCATGAAATTTTCACTTTCTGAGGTTTTTTAATGTTAAAATGAGTTCCTCTGACCTTCTTAAGTCACCCCAGTGGCTAGAAATTTCATAATGTGTAAACCAAACTATGCCCAATATTTGTGAATGGCGCGTCAAAACGGCGCGTTGAGAAGCTCTTCCCCTGCCGACGTCAGCAAGGGAGATGATCCCCATGCCCCCCCTCTGGATTCCCACCCACTGTATGGATTGCCCGCCCAGCTCAAAAGTTGCCACCAAACATGGAAGTTGCGCTGTACATGGATGTGACAACACAGAAAGGAGTCTGTTTTTACTGCCAACGGGAGAGCCCCTGAAGATGCAGTGGCTTAATTTTATTTACTTCAATAATACGCCGTCGAGTCTACCTAAGACGGTGTATGTTTGTCGGAAGCATTTTCCTGATGAATGTTTCCACAACTTGGGACAGTACAGGGCAGGTTTTGCACATCAACTGTCACTGAAGCCTGGGTCCGTACCAAGCATCCCTGCCGCATCAGCCACAAACAGCGAACAAGTAAGTGTATAACTGTTAAGTCGTTTTGTCGTGTTTTAAAATCGGTGCATTAGCCTTGCAATGGCTACATTAGCTGTGCAGCTAACCGCTTCCTGCAGTTAGCCAGGTACTCTGCGCTACAAAACCAAAAAGCATGCAGCATGCTCTGTTATAATAGCCAATCAAAACAGTTTTTACAAAGACACCCACATTCTTTTTTTTAAGTCACTCGTTCATTTTATTTGTTTGTTTGTTCAGTAAAAACCCAAACATTTGTTGAATTTATTTTATTTCCTTGCGTCGCACCTTAATGATGTCAGCGCGCGGTATTTTTTCCCTTCGCGGTTTGTTCCTTCTCTCTCGCCATAGTAAGACACCCACATCCGCTTGTTCTGACCCACTGGAGGTAGCGTCACAGTGCTGTTAGCCAATCAGAGGTAACACGTTTACATGTCATGAATATTAATGATAAGACCCGCCCCCACCCTCTACCCTTCCCCGCCTCCTGCTTCTCATTAGCAAAACGACGCACTGGGAAAAGCACTGAAATGGGGCTTTCTACCAGGAGGCTATATCTACATGCCGAGGGTTCATTTCAAGAAAGGCTGCGGATATAACATCCGGAAACCTCCACGAGCCCGTTTAAAGCATCAACAAACCACCATGCCATGGGACCTTTAAAATTTTCACTTTCTTCAATAACTGATGGAAAACATGGAACTTTTTCATGATATTCAAATTGTTTGAGATGCATGAGTACACCAGGAGTCACTGGGGACAAGTGGACTGCAGAGAGATGAAAATGAACAGGGATGTTTTTGTACAGGGCTGCAGTGAGTTTGTAGTGCTGTGTCTTTGTCGCAGTAATACACAGCGGTGTCCTGTGCAGTCAAACCCATCAGCTTCAGATACACCATATTACTGGAGTTGTCTCTGGTAATTTCCAAACATTCTTAATGTGTTTGGCATATACAGTTTTTCTGGGATCATACCAGAAACCCCAATCCATTCCAGTGCTTTTCCAGCTTGTGGCCTGATCCAGTGCATGCCAAAGCTACCAAAGTTAAACCCAGATCCTTTACAGGAAAGACTGAGAGTTTCTCCAGGTTTTTTCACCACTGATCCAGTGGAAATGGACTAAAGACTTTGACACCGAATACCTGGCAGAAAAAAAAGAAAAACATGAATGTATTTTTCAAAAATGAATGTAAAACATATTTGAGATTGAGCATGAGAACTCACTCATGAGGCTGATTAGTACCAGGAATAAGGAGGGTGGGATCTTCATGGTGAGCATTGATGAGACTCGACTGCTCCACTCAGCTCAGCTGCACATAAATACTGCTTGGACACACAGCACTGTGGATTTGCATCATGACGTCATGATCAGGAAATAGAACAGGGGCAGTGTTTCTGTTGATCAGAAACCTGTGATGATCATCATACAAGATTTTTGTCAGAAATCAAATCAAATCAAATTTATTTGTACAGCGCTTTTAACAATAAACATTGTCGCAAAGCAGCTTTACAGAATTTGAACGACTTAAAACATGAGCTAATTTTATCCCTAATCTATCCCCAATGAGCAAGCCTGTGGCGACGGTGGCAAGGAAAAACTCCCTCAGACGACATGAGGAAGAAACCTCGAGAGGAACCAGACTCAAAAGGGAACCCATCCTCATTTGGGCAACAACAGACAGCCTGACTATAATATTAACAGTTTTAACAGGTATAACCCTCAACTGTCCTCATGCGGCCGTCCTTCACAGGAGTGGGGCGATAAAACTCCGACCAGACACAGGGCACCAGGATGGATCAAGCAGGTCCGAGGGGCAGAAGAGGCCAGCATCTCAATCCCAGGATCAACATGTAACTCAGAGGGACAGATGGGGGGGGGAGAGAGAGAGAGAGAGAGAGAGAGAAAGAAAACACATTGTTAGGTATGCCCTAAAAATGACAAGTATTAAATCTGTGTGGTAGGCTCGCAGAGACGAGAGTCTTTACATCAGGCATAACACACAATGGCATGTTAATATGGTAAAATATATCATGACCTGCTCTGGCTGGATGCTTGATTGGGTGATGGGAGCACACTCCTCAGCAATGATGAGATGCAGATGGAACCCTTAGGGCTGGCCAAGACAATTCAGTTACATTTCACTGGGTCTGGGACATGCGACAGAAAGTCTGACGGCCGATTCCCTGCAGGCTACGATAGCAAGTTGAGGTGTCCACCGTCTCCACCAAAAGATTTCCTGTTGACTCCATGTAACTCAGAGGGACAGATTTGGGGTGGGGGGGAGGGAAAGAAAACACAGGTGGTTAGGTATGCCCAATGTCACCTGAATAAGTTGGAACAGTATACATATTGCACCGAGTACAATCAGGGACTCCGGCAACTAACTATGACAGCATAACTAAAAGGAGAGAGCCAGAAGGTAACACAGGCATGAGGGAGCCCCGGGACATAAAGCAGCCAGCCACTACACCGTCAACAAACTCGAGTGAGCAAGCGAGTGGGGACTGACAGCATCCATACATCCCAGTTTACCAAAACACTCTATGTCTGAGGACCCTCCAGATCTACTCCTTTACCTCATAAACACCATTAACAAAAGGCTTGACTAAACAGATATGTTTTCAGCCTAGACTTAAATGCTGAGAAATGAGAAATGAAGGCACGATGAGATACAGTATGTCCTCTCTTTGTAGAAATGTTTGCGTTACTTGTTTTTTCTTCCTTAGAATTTATTTCATGATGAAGTCCTGAAGCGTTTTATTCCCTTTCTACCACTTGTCAACTGCATTGTTTATTCACTAAACATGGTCCCATTATACTTTTTATCCATTGATATTGATCCTTTTACATTTCATGACAAGTTATTTCCTGTTTTGTTGTAACAAATAGTTGTTCCTTCACCAGACTCTCTGATTTCCTTTCAAAGAGAGAGAACAAACTTAAAAAAAAAAAGTGGCTTGACATGTTACTGAGAAACCAGAAAGGACAAACTCCTCTGTCCTGAAGAATTTCCTGAGAGTTACTGGAGTAATGATAACAGAGCAGAATGTGCACATTAATAGAAACCTGCGATTTGAAGCTTGCACTACTGTCAGAGCCGCCAGGATCTCATCTCATCTCATTATCTGTAGCCGCTTTATCCTGTTCTACAGGGTCGCAGGCAAGCTGGAGCCTATCCCAGCTGACTATGGGCGAAAGGCGGGGTACACCCTGGACAAGTCGCCAGGTCATCACAGGGCTGACACATAGACATAGACAACCATTCACACTCACATTCACACCTACGGTCAATTTAGAGAGTCACCAGTTAACGTAACCAGCATGTCTTTGGACTGTGGGGGAAACCGAAGCACCCGGAGGAAACCCACGCAGACACAGGGAGAACATGCAAACGCCACACAGAAAGGCCCTCGCCGGCCACGGGGCTCGAACCCAGACCTTCTTGCTGTGAGGCAACAGCGCTAACCACTACACCACCATGCCGCCCAGCTGCCAGGATAGAAAATTAATTAATTTCTGACCAATCAGATCTGAGAGCAGCACTGTGGTATCGTCTATTACCAGAGTCTACACTCGGCATCGGAGTCTATTAGATACACCCAGGCCTGAAGGAATAAATGTTGGATTACTGTTGTGTAAAAACCAGTTTCTGAAGTCGTGTGTGTCTTTCAGGCTCAGTGATACACAGCTGTGTCTTCTACAGTCAGGCCAGACAACCTGAGGTATGAAATGCCTTTACTGTTATCCTTTGATATTTCAATTTGTCCTTCAACACTTTTACTGTAGAATGTGGCTCCACTTGCAGTACTGTTGTGCGCAATCCACTCTAAGGGCTTTCCACGAGGATGTTGTATCCAGCTCATGCCATAAGCTCCAAAATTATATCCTCCAGCTTTACAAGAGAAGCTAACCGTTCCACTAGGATTACTCAGGCCTGCATGACTAGGAATAATAATAATAAAAATAATAATAATAATTTCAATTTATATAGTGCCTTTCACAAACCCAAGGATGCTTTACACAGAAGTTACCAAAAAAAAAAACCTAGGAAGAATAGTGTGAGGTAAAGAGAAAAGTTTTCAAGTTAGCTTTGAAGGAAGAGAGAGTGGAACAGTCATGAAGCGATTGTGGTAATGAGTTCCAAAGTTTAGGAGCACCAACATTGAATGATCTGCCACCCATAGATGCCAGTTTAAAATGTCAAACAGTCAGAAGTCCACAGACAGAAGATCTGAGGGAGCGGGAGGGACAGTACAAATGAATTAGCTCACAGAGATACAGTAGGAAGGGGTGAAACCATGAAGATCTTTATAGGTTAAAAGCAAGATTTTGTATTTGATCCGAACTGGAACCAATGCAGTTGCTGTAAAACAGGAGTGATTTGAGCAGTGCGCTTGGTGAGTGTGAGGACTCTTGCTGCTGAGTTTTGGATGTACTGCAGGCGATTGAGCAATGTGGCAGGGAGACCATAAAAGATAGAATTGCAGTAGTTAAGATGAGAAAAAATAAATGCATTGACCAACATTTTGGCATCAGTTTCCAAGAGAAAAGGGCGGAGACGTGCAATATTGCGGAGGGGAAAGAAAGCATTCTTCGTAATTAGTTTAAGATGGGGTTCAAATGTAAGGGTGGAGTCAAAGATAACTCCAAGGTTTTTTACAACCCCGATTCCAAAAAAGTTGGGACAAAGTACAAATTGTAAATAAAAATGGAATGCAATAATTTACAAATCTCAAAAACTGATATTGTATTCACAATAGAACATAGACAACATAACAAATGTCGAAAGTGAGACATTTTGAAATTTCATGCCAAATATTGGCTCATTTGAAATTTCATGACAGCAACACATCTCAAAAAAGTTGGGACAGGGGCAATAAGAGGCTGGAAAAGTTAAAGGTCCAAAAAAGGAACAGCTGGAGGACCAAATTGCAACTCATTAGGTCAACTGGCAATAGGTCATTAACATGACTGGGTATAAAAAGAGCATCTTGGAGTGGCAGCAGCTCTCAGAAGTAAAGATGGGAAGAGGATCACCAATCCCCCTAATTCTGTGCCAACAAATAGTGGAGCAATATCAGAAAGGAGTTCGACAGTGTAAAATTGCAAAGAGTTTGAACATATCATCATCTACAGTGCATAATATCATCAAAAGATTCAGAGAATCTGGAAGAATCTCTGTGCATAAGGGTCAAGGCCAGAAAACCATACTGGGTGCCCGTGATCTTCGGGCCCTTAGACGGCACTGCATCACATACAGGCATGCTTCTGTATTGGAAATCACAAAATGGGCTCAGGAATATTTCCAGAGAACATTATCTGTGAACACAATTCACCGTACCATCCGCCGTTGCCAGCTAAAACTCTATAGTTCAAAGAAGAAGCCGTATCTAAACATGATCCAGAAGCGCAGACGTCTTCTCTGGGCCAAGGCTCATTTAAAATGGACTGTGGCAAAGTGGAAAACTGTTCTGTGGTCAGATGAATCAAAATTTGAAGTTCTTTATGGAAATCAGGGATGCTGTGTCATTCGGACTAAAGAGGAGAAGGACGACCCAAGTTGTTATCTGAACATACGTTCAGAAGCCTGCATCTCTGATGGTATGGGGTTGCATTAGTGCATGTGGCATGGGCAGCTTATGCATCTGGAAAGACACCATCAATGCTGAAAGGTATATCCAGGTTCTAGAGCAACATATGCTCCCATCCAGACGACGTCTCTTTCAGGGAAGACCTTGCATTTTCCAACATGACAATGCCAAACCACATACTGCATCAATTACAGCATCATGGCTGCGTAGAAGAAGGGTCCGGGTACTGAACTGGCCAGCCTGCAGTCCAGATCTTTCAGCCATAGAAAACATTCGGCGCATCATAAAACGGAAGATACAACTAAAAAGACCTAAGACAGTTGAGCAACTAGAATCCTACATTAGACAAGAATGGGTTAACTTTCCTATCCCTAAACTTGAGCAACTTGTCTCCTCAGTCCCCAGATGTTTACAGACTGTTGTAAAGAGAAAAGGGGATGTCTCACAGTGGTAAACATGGTCTTGTCCCAACTTTTTTTGAGATGTGTTGTTGTCATGAAATTTAAAATCACCAATTTTTTCTCTTTTAATGATACATTTTCTCAGTTTAAACATTTGATATGTCATCTATGTTCTATTCTGAATAAAATATGGAATTTTGAAACTTCCACATCATTGCATTCCATTTTTATTTACAATTTGTACTTTGTCCCAACTTTTTTGAAATCGGGGTTGTATAATTTGGGAAGGACGAATAGACACACCATCAACATCAATCGTAAAACTGGAGAAATTCTGAACCTGTCTTTTGTTACCTACTAATAGAACCTCCGTTTTGCCAGCATTAAGTTTAAGGCAGTTCTTATGCAGCCATTACTTAAGGTCAGTGATGCAAGTCCTTAGCAGCTGAACAGAGGCTATGGAAGGGGTGATAGTGATGTAGATTTGAATATCATCAGCATAACAATGAAAGTTAAGGCCATGGTTACAAATAATCTGGCCTATAGGAGAAACATATAATATAAAAAGAAGGGGACCAAGGACAGAACCCTGAGGCACACCTTGAGCAACAGTAGCAGTGGATGATTTATGAACACCAATAGAAATAAACTGTTGCCTGTTTGCTAGATATGACTAAAACCAGGATAAAGCTAAGCCAGTAATACCAAAAGAAGACAGTCTGGAAATGAGTATCTCATGATGTACAGTGTCAAAGGCAGCTGTGAGGTCCAAGAGAACAAGGACATTGAGATGACCAGCATCAGTTGAGAGCAGGAGGTCATTAACAACTCTTAAGAGAGCAGATTCAGTGCTATGAATATTGTGAAAGCCTGACTGAAAGGGTTCATAGAGATCATTACGAGCAAGGAAAGTATGAAACTGAGAGGCTACAACTCTCTCCATTACCTTAGCTAGGAAAGGGAGATTTGAAATGGGTCTGTAATTGGACAGTGAAAGAGAACCTAGACCAGGTTTCTTTAGTATTGGTGTAACTGAAGCAATTTTGAGGGAGATGGGAACAGTGCCTAAAGCAAAACACTGATTAATCAAATGAGCAATATAAGGGGAGATAGCAGATACACAGGATTTAAGAAGTGCAGTGGGTGCAGGGTCCAACAGACATGATGAGGAGGAGGATGTAGTCATAATTTCCAATACTTTAGAAGAATCAACAGGAGAGAAAGCAGAGAGACAGCAGTCAGCTTTATGAGAAAGAGCTACTAGCAGGACAGAAGAATGAATTTCAGAATGAAAGTGTTGTTAAATACTGTCAATCTTATCCTTGAAAAAATCCAAAAAAGCCTGACACTAAGCAGGGGAACTGGGAGTGGTTGAGGAAGGAGGCTGAAGAAGTTTATTTATTGTATTAAACAGAGTTTTGGGTCTATGATTGCCACTCTTAATGATGTTAGCATAGTAGGAGGATCGGGCAGCATTAAGAGCATCCTTATACTTTGCGATGTGTTCAGAGAAGAGTGAAAGATGAATAGTAAGGCCAGTTTTCTTATAAAGGTGCTCTAGCCGCCTTCCCTTGGCCTTCATGGCCGTAAGCTCAGAGGTGAACCAAGGAGAGGCGCGATTTGCAGAGATCTGTCTAGTTTTAAGGGGAGCGAAAGTGTTGTGTGTTAGATATAGGATTATTGTAAACAGCAACCGTATCATCAGGAGAGGAAACCTCAGCAAATTTACAAAAAGAAGAGAGGAGAGAGGCAGAGAAAGAATGCACATCAATAGAAGAAAGATTACGGAAAGAGACAGTAGAACGCAGAGGAAGTTTAGAAGAAGGCACACTGAGACAACACTCAATCAACTTGTGGTCAGTAAAACCTACATCAGAACCTGATACAGATACAATTTTTGTACCAGCAGAGCAAAGCAAATCAAGTATATGACCATGATTATGTGTGGGAAAGTCAACATGCTGAGTTAAACCAAAACATTCAAAGACAGTCAAGAGCTCATCAGTAAACTAATATCAACATGAATGTTAAAGTCGGGCGGCACGGTGGTGTAGTGGTTAGCGCTGTCGCCTCACAGCAAGAAGGTCCTGGGTTCGAGCCCCGGGGCCGGCGAGGGCCTTTCTGTGTGGAGTTTGCATGTTCTCCCCGTGTCCGCGTGGGTTTCCTCCGGGTGCTCCGGTTTCCCCCACAGTCCAAAGACATGCAGGTTAGGTTAACTGGTGACTCTAAATTGACCGTAGGTGTGAATGTGAGTGTGAATGGTTGTCTGTGTCTATGTGTCAGCCCTGTGATGACCTGGCGACTTGTCCAGGGTGTACCCCGCCTTTCGCCCATAGTCAGCTGGGATAGGCTCCAGCTTGCCTGCGACCCTGTAGAAGGATAAAGCGGCTAGAGATAATGAGATGAGATGAGATGAGATGTTAAAGTCACCCAGAAGAATGAAAGCAGTACTGACAGATGAAGCTACAGTTAGCAGTTCATTCAGTTCAGACAGAAAAAGAGATGTTGATGATTTGGGAGGTCGATAGATTAAGATCAGCAACATCGGTGTGGGAGTGGAGGTTTTCATCTCATCTCATCTCATTATCTCTAGCGACTTTATCCTGGGGGCGGCACGGTGGTGTAGTGGTTAGCGCTGTCGCCTCACAGCAAGAAGGTCCTGGGTTCGAACCCCGGGTCCGGCGAGGGCCTTTCTGTGTGGAGTTTGCATGTTCTCCCCGTGTCCGCGTGGGTTTCCTTCGGGTGCTCCGGTTTCCCCCACAGTCCAAAGACATGCAGGTTAGGTTAACTGGTGGCTCTAAATTGACCGTGAGTGTGAATGGTTGTCTGTGTCTATGTGTCAGCCCTGTGATGACCTGGCGACTTGTCCAGGGTGTACCCCGCCTTTCGCCCGTAGTCAGCTGGGATAGGCTCCAGCTTGCCTGTGACCCTGTAGAAGGATAAAGCGGCTAGAGATAATGAGATGAGATGAGACTTTATCCTGTCCTACAGGGTCGCAGGCAAGCTGGAGCCTATCCCAGCTGACTACGGGTGAAAGGCGGGGTACACCCTGGACAAGTCGCCAGGTCATCACAGGGCTGACACATAGACACAGACAACCATTCACACTCACACCTACGGTCAATTTAGAGTCACCAGTTAACCTAACCTGCATGTCTTTGGACTGTGGGGGAAACCAGAGCACCTGGAGGAAACCCACGCGGACACGGGGAGAACATGCAACTCCGCACAGAAAGGCCCTCGCCGGCCACGGGGCTCGAACCCGGACCTTCTTGCTGTGAGGCGGCAGCGCTAACCACTACACCACCGTGCCGCCTGGAGGTTTTCAAAGCCAGATATTCACAGGATGTACCATCGTGAAAAACAATCTCTTTAAGTTTCAAACCACATAGACTCCAAACTTTGGCCTTTCACACCTAGTAGAGAAAGATTGTGAACAGGACCTCATTAAAAGACCAGCATTGAAGCTATACAATTTATTAAAAAAGAAAATCAGCAGAAAAGCTCACTGGGGACACACAGACTGATTAGTAGCAGGAATAAGGAGAGTTTCATCTTTATGGTGAGTGTTGATGACACTCGAGTGCTCCACTCTGCACTCAGCTCATTTGCATCATGACATCATACTCATGGAAAGACCTGAACAAGTGATTTTCTCAGGAATAAAGGCATTATGAGATACAGCACATGGAGAAATGTTAATAGAAATGCCTTCATTACTTTATTTTCTCTTCCTGTCAATGATTTAATCCCATGATGATGTCAGGGACAGGGAGGTATCATTCTGTAAGAACTGATAGTCTGATATGACCTGAAACTGAAAAGCAAAAATAATAGAATAGAATAGAATAGAATAGAATACCTTTATTGTCACAATACACATGTACAATGAAATTAAAAACAACTCCAATCACAGTGCAAAACAGCATAAAAATATGCAATATAAACACAGAACAAAGAATATACTGCAAAAAAAGGGGTGCTATGTACAGTGTTGTGTTCAACATTATGGAGTGGGGTATTGCACATTATAAGTATTGCACAGAGAGAGTCCAGGTATTGCACATTATAAGTATTATAAGTATTGTACAGAGAGAGTACGGGTATTGTGCATTATAAGTATTTCACAGAGAGAGTCCAGGTATTGCACATGATAAGTATTGCACAGGGAGAGTCTGGGTATTGTACATTATAGGTATTGCACAAAGAGAGTCCGGGTATTGCACATTATAAGTATTGCACAGAGAGAGTCCGGGTATTGCACATTATAAGTATTGCACAGGGAGAGTCCGGGGACAGGGGGGTTAGACTATAAAGTCAATGCATATTCGAGTTCAGGGTGGTTATGGCTTTTGGAAAGAAGCTATTTTTGAATCTATTTGTTTTTGTCTTGATGCACCTGTAGCGCCTCCCTGAAGGCAACAGGTCAAGCAGATCAAAGCCAGGGTGGGAGCTGTCCATGGTAATGTTCTTAGCTCTGCTGAAGCAGCGAGAGGTTTAAATATCCATCAGGGAGGGGAGAGGGCAGCTGATGATCTTCTGTGCTGCCTTTACTACTCTCTGGAGCCTCTCCCTGTCTGCAGCAGTGCAGCTGCCATACCATACTGTGATACAGTACATCAGCAGCCTCTCAATGGATGAGCGGTAGAAGGTCAGCAGCAGGTTGGAATCTAGGTTGTACTTCCTTTTTTTTTTTTTAACTTATTTTATTATTATTTGCAGCCATACAGTGCATCCAGATTTTAACAAAAAACAATAAAAAGATGAATGTCAGATATGTCACTCTTAGCAGGTACAAACAAGTATGTCTTAGTCCACAGTTTAAATACACACAACAGTCCTTAGGGTTGTATCCTTCCAACATCAATTTACATCGTTTCGGTACATACATTTAATTATCTTAATATATGGTATTATTCCTTAACCTCAGTCTTCATGTTTCAACAAGTAGTATATATACACATAAATAAAGCAAAATCAAGGAAAGAAAAGAGAAAAGGGAAAAAAAAAGAAAAGGAGGGAGATAAAATTGTTATAGTTAAATCAAGTGGAGATGCATAACAATATGTGTCCAGTTGTAAAGGAATGATTCTAATTTGAGCTGTAAGACTGCAGTGATCTGTTCTATGTGATACATGTCCTGAACTCTATCCCTCCATTGGGCTATTGTGGGGGGTTTTGTGGTTTTAGCCAGGAGGCCGTAATGACTTTGTTTGCAATTAACAGGAGTGTCCTTAACATTTTTGTCTGATTATTCTCCAGGAAATCTTCTGGTACTATGCCCAACAAAAAGTATATTGGTTCCAACGGTAGATCTATAGAAAAGCATTTATTTATTTCTTTGTGTATATTTTTCCAATATTCTGTTAGTTTTGGACGATCCCAAAATATATGTGTGTGGTCCCCTATTGAGCCACACCCCCTCCAGCACTCAGGTGACATGTTATTCCACCTTGATGTTACAAGTGGTGTTCTAAAGTATCGCATCCTTAACTTCCAACCATATTCCCTCCAGCTTTGACTACTTGTTACCTTATGTCCCTTTTCACAAGAAATTTCCCATTGCTTATCTGTAATGATTGTATTCATCTCCAATTCCCATTTTTCTTTAATATCTAAGTTATTTTCACCCATATCTTCTTGTATAGCCTTATATAAGTATGATATTAAGTGTTGTGTCACTGTTCTCTTTATAAATGAAATGAAGATATGTTCTATTTTAGATGGCAGGGAACAGAGCTTATCCCATTCTTTATGTTTCTTTAGATAATCTCTTAATTGTAGGAATCTGAAAAAGTCTTCATTTCTTAAATCATACTTTTTCTTAAGTTGCTCAAATGACATTAATACTGTTCCATCAAATAACTGATCCAATACCTCTAAACCTTTATCCTTCCACCTTTCAAATCCTCTATCAAGTCTTGCTGGGGTAAATTCTACATTTTTAGCAATACTTATGGCTCTGGAAATTGTCGTAGGTAACTGTATTTTTTTCCTTACACTTAACCATACTCTTAAAGTATTCTTAACCCATATATTTGTGAGTTTTTTTATTTTATCAGTTTGTAAGTTAAGGAATGTGAGTGAATTCAATGGAATTTTTAGGCATTCTGACTGTTCCATTCCTACCCAAATAGTATCTTCTTCGTGATTTATCCAGCAGACTATGGGACGCAGTTGGGCTGCCCAGTAATACTGCCTTAAATTGGGTAGGTTAAGGCCTCCATTCTTTTTTGTACATAATAATCTTCTAAATTTAAGCCTAGGGGGTTTGCTTTGCCAAATGAATTTAGAGAACCATCTTTCTATAGTGATGAAAGTACTTGAGGGGACAGGAATAGGTAGAGATTGGAAGAGAAAAAGTAGTCTAGGAAGTATATTCATCCGGATAGTCTCCACTCTCCCCAGTTTGCACTTCCTGAGGACTCTCAGGAAGTGTAACCGCTGCTGAGCCTTCTTGATGACTGCCGTGATGGCCTCTGTCCAGGAGATGCCGGCGGAGATGAGAACGCCGAGAACCCGGAAGGTGTGGACCCTCTCCACACACTTGCCGTTGATATGAAGGGGGGCTAGGTCAGTGCTGTGGTTCCTGAAGTCAATGATGATCTCTTTGGTTTTCTTGGTGTTCAGAGCAAGGTTATTCTCTGAACACCAGGCTGCCAACTTCAGGACCTCCTCTCTGTAGGCTGCCTCGTCTCCCTTCGGGATGAGTCTGACCACAGTGGTGTCGTCAGCAAACTTGACGATGAGGTTGTTGTTGTGGGTCGAACTGCAGTCGTGGGTGTAGAGGCACTACAGGAGGGGGCTCAGCACACAGCCCTGTGGAGAGCCGGTGCTCAACGTGCGGGTGGAGGAGAAGTGGGGGCCAAGTCTCACAGTCTGGGGCCGGTGGGTGAGAAAGTCCTTTATCCAGGCACATGTGAGATGGGGAGGCCAAGAGTGTCCAGTTTTCTGATGAGAATGTCCGTGATTATTGTATTAAAGGCTGAACTGTAATCCACAAAGAGCATCCGGACGTAGCTCTGGCGCTGCTCCAGGTGGTTCAGCGCAGAGTGGAGAGCTACGGCAATGGTGTCCTCTGTGGATATGTTCGCACGATATGCGAACTGGTGGGGGTCGAAGTCTGGGGGGAGGTAGTCCTTGATGTGCTGAAGAACTAGTCTCTCGAACAGGGGCGATTCTAGCATCTGATCTTTGGGGGTGCTTAGCCCCCAGAGCTGACAGAGGCACCTGGCTTGAACGACAGTGTTTCCACGTTTATTCCGCATTTAGACTAGACTTAACTAGACAAGAAGACTAGACTAGACAAGACTAGACTTATGCAATGTTTTAACAGAAGCTGACCCAATAAACTATGATATCTACACATTTACAACCACTGACACAAATATTTACGTTGTATTTTTAACTAAACAAGACCTACTACTGCATTTGTAATGTTGGAGCTATTCATTTTGAACAGTGCTAATTGTTAATTAATGTGTTATTGTGTATTGTGTAATAATAGTGTGTATTATTATGATTTTACATTAGTTTACATTAGTTTATATTTTTTGTTGATAAGCATGATAAACATGATAAGAATGATAAGCAAACGTAAACGCTATGTTACATTAAATAAAATTGACTAACACACAGTGGTCTAGCACCGTAGCACTTGTACAGCTGTGCACAAAAGTATCTCGATATGGATGATAAATGTCGTTTTTATCATTCTGTTCATAGACCAGGGAACATCAATATTGCATTATGCATATTATTGTGTTGTGTTTAACAATTGTAACTCCAGTCCGTACCTTCAGATCTCGCTATGCCAGTAATACTCAGGTGCTACTTCGAGTTCCTCATCGGTGTGGAATCCAGTTAAAAAAAACACCATGTCGTAGCAAGCACTCGCGCGTACAGGCAACCCAATCAGAGGTGACGCAAGGAGGAGAGGTATTTTACTGGTCATAGAACTATCACGTAACAGGTGAATTCAAGAACACACACATGCCCGCGCACACATTCATTGCGCAGTGCGCAAGGGCACTTATTTCTGAAAATTACGTCCAAAAGCAGTGTTTTTGAGGGTGCTGAGCTAGGGGATGCTGAGCTCGTTTTTGGGGGTGCTTGAGCACCCCCAAAAATAGGCTAAACATGCCCCTGCTCTCGAAGCACTTCACGATCACCGGGGTGAGGGCTGGTGACGGGAGACTTCTTTGGCACTGGGGTTATTGTTGCTGATTTTAGGCAGGGCGGGATGACTGCCTGAGCCAGGGAGAGGTTGAAGATCCTGGTAAAGGTGAGGGCGAGCTGATGAGCACACGCTCTGAGCACTTTACCAGGTACTCCATCTGGACCAGTGGCTTTCTTGGGGTTCACTGCCAGGAGCATCTGTCTGACATCGTGCTCCTGTACAGTGAATGGAGTGGTGCAGGAACCGGGTGGGGGTGGGGGCAGGGCTGGAGCAGATGAGTGCTGCTGGGATGTTTCAAAGCGAGCAAAGAAACAATTCAGCTCCTCTGCCAGCGGCGCACTCAGGTCTCCTGTTGATGCATCACAGTCTCTAAAGTTTGTGATGACTTGTATACCCCGCCACACCTCCCGTGTGTTGTTGCTGGACAGGTGGGACTCTATACTTATCCTATGGTCCACCTTGGCTTTTTTAATTCCTCTTTTCAGGTCAGCTCGAGCAGCTCTGTACAGAGCTCTGTCACCTGACCTGAAGGCAGCATCGTGGGCCCTGAGGAGTGAGCGGAACTGGCTGGTCATCCAGGGTTTCTGGTTTGGGAAAACCCGGACGTTTTTGTCCACTGTCACATTCCCGATGCAGAACTTGATATAGTCCAGTACCGTTCCTGTGAATATCTCCAGCTCCTGGTGTTCAAATAAGTCCCAGTCTGTCTGATTGAAGCAGTCTTGTAGTTTGCAAAGTGCATTGTCAGGCCAGGTTATAACATTCCTAATGGTGGGCCTGGCTCTGCATCTGAGGGGGGTGTAGACTGGGGAGAGCAGGAGGGAAAGATGGTCTGATTGGCCAAGGTGGGGGAGGGGTATGGCTCTGTACACATGCCTGATGTTGGAGTAAACATGATCCAGAGTGTTCTCCCCTCAAGTAGAACACTTGACATGTTGATAGAACTTCGGCAGTACAGTCTTCAAGTTGGCCTTATTAAAGTCTCCCGCAATTATGTGAACACCGTCGGGGTGGGCTCGCTGCTGTTCATTTATGGTGTTCAGCAGGAGAGAAAGCATTCTGTTTACACTGCGCTTTCTCTATAACATCATGGTGTGGACAGACAAAGTACAAGGGCGCCCCTTATCATCCCATTGTGTTCTCCTTTCTCCTGCAAGTCAGACGCACGGAAACACGTGATCAACATATCCAGGAGAGTGTGAATTTTTGGGGGAAATTTGGTGGAAAACTTTTGATCAGTTTTGCTTTCACAAACATTTACTCACACATTATAGAGCTTTCCTGTAAGCCTGATAAACGAGGCCCAAAGTCTGTTTTCCATGACCCCAATATCCCAGAATCATCTGCTCACTGCTGCCATCTAGTGCTAAAAGTGAAAATTGTGTACATGCTGAAAGAAAACCAGGACACAGAGTCATATCTAAAATGCCCATTCTTGCTCTTGTCTTGTTCTAGATTTCTAACCTGACTCAGTCATCCAGGTTTCTACTTTACAACCTGAAGAAGCTCTGGTCATTTCTCTCCATGGAGAACACTCAGCTGCATGTTCAGTCCCTCGTCATGTTGAGATCAGGCGACTTCCTCCTGACAGGTCTTCCACTGGGTGGAAGCACATCCCTGCAATTTCACCAGAACACAGCTGCATGGCTTGAGCATTTGTTCCAAAGCTGTCAATCAGGAGATTTTACACACTGCAGCCGGGCTCAGGAGATGTGGGCAGCTCACACACACACACACACACACACTGACTGAAACAGCCTCAACACATGGACTGAAGTGAATTATCAAAGAAGAAAACACAAACCAGCCTTAATCTTAACAAGAGCCCTGTGTATCATGAGTCATAAAAAGCCTCAGAGCATTAATGATTCAACACCAGCTACAGTGCCTGCCAGAATTATTGGCACCCAGAAGAAAATGAGCAAAAATTATTTGCAGAAATTCCACAAGAGAAACTATTTATCTATTTTTTCCAACAAAAACGATCTGCATTAAAGCCATTTTTAACTGAAGTCATGTACATATTTAACATAACGTTTTAAATCAAAGTAATTCTTGAAAAACTTGTATGATTTTCCAGGAAGTATGTTGTTGCCATTGTCTCCATGTCCTCAGGTAAGGTATATAAAATTAGTTCATGGTGACAAAAAGGACTCATGCCATTAAAAATGCACAGTTAAACATGATTATGTCCAGATCAAAAAGTCAGATCAAAATGTCTGAAATGACTGGAAATTTTGACCCATGAGCACATGGTTTCCCACACAGTGAACAGGATGGTGAGTTCATGGGAGAAAATGTGACAAATGATGAAAACACTGAGTATGTTTCATGTTTTTGACATTAAGAATGAACAGGTGATCTGTGGTTGGTTTTAGATTTTTCATTTTGGAGAAAGCACAGGTGGCAGTGTGGGTTCGAGAACAGATGCATCCTGTTCCTGTGACTGTAACCGTGATAGATGCTTTACTGATAATAATCTTATACACTGACCTACAGGTTAAATGACATATTAAACTGTTAGTAAGTGTATAAATGCGATTTCTATTTGATTCATGTATAATGTTTTACATTTTGTATATTACATGTGTATGATCAAAATATATTCTGGTGCATTTTAGTTGCGTCTAATTTCTTTACTGCACAATACAGTTGAATTCAACTCCATGGTCATCTTGTAGGAAACAAAGACTACTTTATCACTAATGTAAAATAACTGCAGGTCTACACAGGTGAAGAATGAAGACTGAGTGAAGCAGAACGATGGACAAAATGTATCAGGAGAGTAAAAATGTAATAAATTACATGAATGGTCATTTACATGGAGGCCATTTGAAATGCAAATTTTCTTGCATAAAGTTTCGATTCACAGTTTCTAATCTCTTCTCTCTCCAGCTGTGACTATCAGAGCCTGAAGCAACACACAGATGCACACCGAAACACACACATTTTGAAGAAGTGAGCTCAATCAAGCGTTAAAGTTTTCTGCTTTGTTAATCAAATCAGTTCAAGCTGTTCAGATTCAAGCCACAATGAGTTCATGATTAAATGTTACACAGGAATACACATGGGCAAGAATTCAACAAACAAGCTTTCACGAATAAAATAAAATATATGGATATAAAATATCACGTACTTGCTGATGGACTGAGGAAAGGTTAAACTGGGAATTGATCTCGACACCATGGAAAGTCTTTCACTCTGTAAACACTGGAGAAACTCTGCTTTCGGTGATCCACATGTGGTTCCTTCAAATTGTACAGTGTGAAGTTTAGTCAACAAAAAGTGTAATATTTCACTCATCATGTGAGAGGCAGGTGATGTACAAACGGCCAAGTGTACTTCACAATTTGAAGTAAGTGTGTGTGTGCTGTCAGCTCTGGACTGGGGAAAATTGTCTGCGTGTTAATGTTAATGTCATTTTCATGTTGATATTTTGTCAGACTAGCAGTCGTAGAGTCATTGACTATTACTGATCATCTCAGGCGATTAATAACACACTGTCATGATCTTTTATTTTGAGTTTCAAAAGTCTGAACAAAATGAACGTTAAATATCTTCCTGGGAAGTGAGACACATGGAGTTGTTGGAAGTGAAAAAGAATTTTGCATGTCTTATTCTCAGGGATGTACATGTGCATCTGAATTTCATTTGATTCAATCATTTATTTTTTATATATATATATATATATATATATATATATATATATAAGGGCGGCACGGTGGTGTAGTGGTTAGTGCTGTCGCCTCACAGCAAGAAGGTCCTGGGTTCGAGCCCCGGGGCCGGCGAGGGCCTTTCTGTGTGGAGTTTGCATGTTCTCCCCGTGTCCGCGTGGGTTTCCTCCGGGTGCTCCGGTTTCCCCCACAGTCCAAAGACATGCAGGTTAGGTTAACTGGTGACTCTAAATTGACCGTAGGTGTGAATGGTTGTCTGTGTCTATGTGTCAGCCCTGTGATGACCTGGCGACTTGTCCAGGGTGTACCCCGCCTTTCGCCCGTAGTCAGCTGGGATAGGCTCCAGCTTGCCTGTGACCCTGTAGAAGGATAAAGCAGCTTGAGATAATGAGATGATATATATATATATATATATATATTTTTTTTTTTTATTTGAAAGTTTGAGACATGTCTTCATCTTCTGGTGAAAGAGTGAATAATTAATCAGCAAAACTCCACTGGCACTGCCGTGAACAAAAGATTTAACAATCTCATCTCTCATCTCATTATCTCTAGCCGCTTCATCCCTCTACAGGGTCGCAGGCAAGCTGGAGCCTATCCCAGCTGACTACGGGTGAAAGGCGGGGTACACCCTGGACAAGTCGCCAGGTCATCACAGGGCCGACACACAGACACAGACAACCATTCACACTCACATTCACACCTACGGTCAATTTAGAGTCACCAGTTAACCTAACCTGCATGTCTTTGGACTGTGGGGGAAACCGGAGCACCCGGAGGAAACCCACGTGGACACGGGGAGAACATGCAAACTCCGCACAGAAAGGCCCTCGCCGGCCCCGGGGCTCGAACCCAGGACCTTCTTGCTGTGAGGCGACAGCGCTAACCACTACACCACCGTGCTGCCCAGATTTAACAATAAACAAAACACACGAAAAAAACACACGAATACAAATGTAATTCAAATTAAGGAAAGGATTTGAATATATGTCTTTCAAGACTCAGAGGTAAAAAAATAAAAACAGCTGAAAAAAGCTCCAATTTCCATGATCAAACAACAAGTTCATTTTTTTCCTTCTTTATTTTCCTTTTACTCACTGCATCTATCAACTTAGAGATTAAAAAGATTCACACAAGTACAACAACACAGCAATAAAGCATGACATAATGTAAGGATTAAACGCGAGTCTAAAAGACGCCCGAAAGAGCTGATCATGCCATCTTCACTTTGACCAGAGTCATTGAACATCCATAGACGAGAGAGATGACAAAGAGGATGATGAAGGCACAGGCCATGTTCCAGGTTTCCTCAGCCTGATCCAGTGTGCTAGTTTCAGACTTGTTCTCATCAAAGTATATCGTCTCTTCAATAAATTCTGGAAGAAGAAAGGATGTGGAGTTATTTTGTCACTGAAGGAGAACCGAGAAGTAAAGAGCTGCTTCATGTCTCAACTTCATGAAATTAAGGGCAGAGTTTGTGCTTTTGCTCTCAGATGAAGTAAATGTATTTATACTGATTCGGATTGGTCAGGAGGTGTTGAGTCATTTGAAATTTGACTCATAGATATCTGAGTAAACACCAAAGACGCTAGAATTCTTCAACAGAACTGTTTATGATACAGGATCGATCCCAGGACTACGCTAATAGATTCCAGAAATAAATAAATAAATCACCTGTTTTGGAGATGCTGCGATTGATGGTGCCAGTGACGTGCCTGACATGGCATGTGTACGTGGCTCCAGGTGCCCATTCAGCGGCCTGGACATTCAGGTGGCTTTTAATGCTGAATTTCCCATCAGGCCCTTTGGCAGAGCTGCTGGTGTTGTCCTCATGATGTACGCTCACACTGTTCAGGAGCCAGGTGATGTTAATGGCTGACGGGCTGAAACCGTACACCAGACACACCAGCTCATCTCGACCCTGCAGCAGCTCCATAGAGGGAGGATGTTCGTTCACAGAGGCTGCAAGAAACACGCAAATAAATCAACAAAGAAAACAGCAAATCAACGAAACGAGCCGCTTCCACCAGAGACAGGACATGACACGTTACTGACCAGCTAATTCACAGGGACTTGGAGAAAATGCTTCACAAAATTGAAATAGTCAAGCTTCCTGTTCATGGAAGGAGACGCCAGTGTCAGTGCTTTGGAACAGCCAGAGGTAAAGCTGTTGCTTTAAGTTGAAGGATGGATGTTATACTGTGTTTCAGAACTTTTCAGTAAAAAGCTGCAACTTCAAGAGAAAGTGAGAATACGACTATTTATAGCTGTGGGTGAGAACTAACCTGTTATGCAGCCATTCCACAATATTTCATTTCACTACAAATGGATAAAGTATCACGGTAGTTTTTTTTTTATGAATAAATTGTCATTGTTGGCAAATTGCTGTAATAAAAGAAGAAGAAACATGACAATTTGAGACATGCTTTTATGATTTTCCTATCAGAGCATGCCTCCAAGTGTTATATTTTTGGAAAAAGCGGCATCGAAGCCCTCAACATGCTTTGGGAGTCTGATGTCAGGTGTGTGTGATAAATGAATGCAATGTGATATGGACTAAATCATATTTATGGCTGTTCACGTTCATAAAAATAATGAATTTCAGAAACTGAGTCAAGCACAGAAATGGTTTTCTTCTCTTTTCACAGAAAACTCAATAAAATGGTTCCTTAAAGGTCAGTGTTTGTGAGCACTTGCCTCTGGTTTTTGAGATGTTGTGTTGCTGTGCGTTCTTGGAACAGAGATGTTTCACCTCACAGGAAACAGTTGTGTCTTTTTTCCACTCTGCAGCCGGAACATTGAGAACACTTTGGACGCTCTGTGTTCCGTTGCTGTGCTCTTTAGGAGTTTGTGTGGTCGCATTCTGAGAGTAATTGTCCTTTCCTACTTTCCAAATAATGGAGAAGTCCTTGAGCCTGCGGCCCAACAGCAGACAGGTGACGGGGACCAAATCCTTGGTTCTCATATCAGTGATGGAGGGACCCAACAGGTAAACCTGTGCCATCGGAGCAGAAGCTGGAGTCACTGGAGATAAAGACATGATATTAGTCTCGAGACGGACGTCGACAAGATCTACATTTGGTATCAACATCATGAACTTTTTGGACACGTGGTCCTTTATTCGAATACCTGCACAGACACTGGTGCTCTTCTGAACAGGTTTGTGATCCTGATCGCTGACCTCACATGTAAATTCCCCTCCATTATTCCAGTCCTGCTGTGGAAGCGATATCTCGCTGGACACTTTCACACGCCCGTCTGCTTGCACCGTTACTTCACGGAGATCATTCAGCACAGATTTGGGGAGCCACTTGATCTTTGGGTTAAGTCCAGTTCCAGAGCAAAGAAGTTTTTGTGTCTTCGATGCAGATTTATCCACAGTGGAAACAACTGAAAGTTCCACTGAAGGGTCACCTGGAGAGAGGAGAAGCTCAAACATTTGAGCACAAACTGGAAGGATTTAATTTCTGGCTCCACTGATTTGTTCCTGTAAATATTACCGATATTCAAACAGTAAAGACATTGAGGTTGAAATATTTCTCACCAAAAATGTTTCCTGTAGAATTGGACTCCCACTTATTGGTACTGCTTTGCTGAATCTGACAGGTGTAACGTTGGTCTTTGGATTGTGTCGTTTTGGAAACAGTGAAACGTGCAGTCAGAGTGTCCTGGCCTTTGGGCAGGTCCACATACTGAGTATCAGAGTGCTTGGCTTCGTTGGCCTGGAGGGTGACGGCGAGCTCACCAGAGGGCAGATCTCTTGCGGCACACACCAGCACTGCGCTGTCTCCCTTCTCTCCATCTGTAAGAATCCTCCTGATCACCACTGTCGGAGTTTTCTGCACAGGTCCTGAGGAACATCAGGGAAAGGTTTTTCATTTCACATTTTCGATGAAATTAAAATATTTTAAGTGACTTTTCCAAACTGGAACCAGTTGAGGATGATCCCCATGTACCTAAATTCATGTATCTACTCTTTTAATCACTCATGTACTGTATGTGAGGCAACCTGGACAATCCCGTCACACATCAAGTTGTAAAGTGTGGCCTTTTGTATCTTGCTTCTTGCAATATAAATGAACATATAGATTAGAAATACAAGTTTGATGTTCCTGGAACTGGAAGAGGTCGCGCTACACCACTGGCATCTAGCAGAGGGGGCAGCGGTGCACAGTGAGAGCAGCCAAGCTGGAGAACTCAATTACCCAGAATTCTCCAGGCTGATTAACCTGAACTGCCTGCACCTGCCAGGAAGGTTACTGAAGGCCAACACTGGAGGCAGTACTTTCTCACCTCTTTGTGGAGGGGAGATTGGTATGGTATTTCAGGGCTTTGAGAAGTGCAAACTGGAAAATAAAATGAGGCAAGGAATAAAGAAGTGGAAAAGAAACAAAAGAAAACAGATAGGAAGTGGTAGAAAGAAGGTATGAGATTGACTTAAACATGGCCAGGAAAAGAAAGCAACTGAAACATTTTCCAAAGTGCACAAAATACACCCGAGCTTTTCCTGGGACCTTCATCCTATGATATCAGTTTAACTTTTGGAGCTGTATGTACACATTATAACCCTCATCCTCAAAGTTAAAATTGAATTTAAAAAAAATTCTGGACACTTATTAAAAATTAAGTAGAGAAATTCCTGGTGTAGTTCAGTGATCAGCCCTTTGGAGTGTTTCATTATGAACTTGCTCCAGTGCAACCCATCAACTTGGAGATCAAAGGCCAGGTTAATTGCCCCATCTGTCATCAATTGGTTTTGAGGATTTCATCCACACTCAGGCTACGTTTACATTAGACCGTATCTGTCTCGTTTTCTTCGCGGATGCACTGTCCGTTGACATTAAACCGCCTGGAAACGCCGGGAAACGGGAATCCGCCAGCATCCACGTATTCAATCCAGTTCGTGTCTGGTCCGGTGCTGTGTAAACATTCAGAATACGCGGATACGCTGTGCTGAGCTCTAGCTAGCGTCTCATTGGACAATGTCACTGTGACATCCACCTTCCTGATTCGCTGGCGTTGGTCATGTGACGCGACTGCTGAAAAACGGCGCGGACTTCCGCCTTGTATCACCTTTCATTAAAGAGTATAAAAGTATGAAAATACTGCAAATACTGATGCAAATACTGCCCATTGTGTAGTTATGATTGTCTTTAGGCTTGCCATCCTTCCACTTGCAAGTGGTAAGTGATGTGCGCTGGGATCACACACACAGCGGCTCAGTCCCGAATCACAGCTTGTTCACTTCACTCGCGTGCTCTGTGAGCTGCGCAAGGCCGGAGTGCGCACCCTCCAGAGGGCACTCGCTGTTCAGGGCGGAGTGATTTGGAGCGCAGGATGCCTGCGGAGCCAAGCGTATCCGTGTATTGGTATTGCTGTGTGCACGCAAATCGTGTATTGTTGTTGCTGTGTGCACACTAATCGTTTTAAAAACGTTAATCTGATGATCCACTGATATGGTCTAATGTAAACATGGGCTCAGAATACACACTCCCCATGGTCATCTTACCTCACCTTTTAACAGACTTGACCTGGCCCTCTGTGCCTGAGATCCAGTCCCAACGCCACACCCAAATATTCCTCCATAATCGTTAATACTTAGCCATACATATTAGGAAAGGGAGGATGGAAGCTGGAATCTCTTATCTCTGTTTGTTTATGTACTTCATTTATTAATTTTTCCCTCCACTCCCTCTTCTTCCCACCACTCCCTCCCTCCCTCTGCTACCGTCTTCCCTCCCCCACTTCATCTACTCCTGTTATACCTGGGCATCTGGGATGGCGTGGAAAGCCTTACCCTGTCTGGCTGTCAGGTGGGACTGGCGTTGGTTGGTGCCATTGGGAGGGTTGATGGGTCAGGGTTCCCCTACGGGTCAGGGTCCCGAGGTCCTCTCAGCGCCCCGCCCACCCACCCCCCCAAAAAAAGAAGAAAAAAAAAGAAATACAAGTTTAAATTATATCCATTATATCCTTACCTGTAGTATCGATCGTCTCCTCTACTTTGTTGAAACATGGATGTTTAGCGATGCATGTGATTTTCTGCACGGTTTTCCAGTCTGCTGTAGAGATGGTCAGATTGCTGACCGTCTTGCCCAGTCTCGTCGCTTCTGTGCTCGTCGTGGCCTCCTTTTCCTTTCCGTCTACAAGCCATGACACTTGGGTGTTGAACATAGTCTCAACAACACAGGAGACTGTTATTTCTGAATCTGTCAATACTGACACAAGACGAGGTTTCTCCAGACGTATCAGCGGTTTGGATGTCGGATGAGCTGCAATATATCAGCGCAAGATTGTTCATTTCAATTTTGAAATCATGGAAGATTTTTATTTTGCATTTTTATTTTGCATTTTTCTTCTGTGGAACTGACCTTTACATTTGCTCCATGTTTGTTTGAAGGTCTTGGAATTGTGTGTGGCCTGACAGGTGAACTCTGTCCCTTCGTTCCATTGCCCTGTATTAATGCTGAGTTCACGGAGTGCAGCAAATATCTTTTCTCCTTTGCTGGAAGCTTCGAATACTTTCAGGGTCGATTTCTCTCGGAGTAGCTCCTCACCCTTGTACCACTCGACTTTCACTTCTTTCGGACGAAAACCATCCAACCAACAAAGCAGATGAACGATGTTGTCTGCTGTCGTGATGCTGATGGTGATGTTGGGCTCAGTCACAGGCTGAGCTATAAACAACGAGATACAAGCAATTCAAGTGCATGACATTTATATTATTGATATATTTAGTGATGAGTCAAACTTCCTCAAAGTTTCTTCATCTTTCATTGTGTATTAAAACACCGACAACAATTTTTTTCAGGAACTCAAACTGTAATTAGATTAGATTAGATTAGATTAGATTAGATTAGATTAGATTAGATTAGATTAGATAGAACTTTATTGATCCCTTTGGTATGGTTTCCTCAGGGAAATTAAGATTCCAGCAGCATCATTACAGGATAAACAGAGAATAGAAAATGGAAAAAAAAACCTTCTAGATCTCATCTCATCTCATTATCTCTAGCCACTTTATCCTGTTCTACAGGGTCGTAGGCAAGCTGGAGCCTATCCCAGCTGACTAAAGGCAAAAGGCGGGGTACACCCTGGACAAGTCGCCAGGTCATCACAGGACTGACACATAGACACAGACAACCGTTCACACTCACATTCACACCTACGGTCAATTTAGAGTCACCAATTAACCTAACCTGCATGTCTTTGGGCTGTGGGGGAAACCAGAGCACCTGGAGGAAACCCACGCGGACACGGGGAGAACATGCAAACTCCGCACAGAAAGGCCCTCGCCGGCCACGGGGCTTGAACCCGGACCTTCTTGCTGTGAGGTGACAGCACTAACCACTACACCACTGTGCCACCCAGCAGGAGAGATATTGCACTTTATATTGCACATTATATTGCACATCGTCTAGTATTGCTTATTGTTAGGCTAGGCTACTGCTCCTTCCCGTCCTCTGTCCTCCTGTTACCCTTCCTCCCCCCCAGAGAGGAGTTGTACAGTCTGATGGCATGAGGGACAAAAGAGTTTTTAAGTCTGTTTGTCCTGTACTTGGGAAGGAGCATTCTGTCACTGAACAGGCTCCTCTGGTTGTTGATGATGGTGTGCAGAGGGTGACTGGCATCATCCATGATGTTCAATAGTTTGTCCATAGTCCTCTTCTCTGCCACCATCACCAGAGAGTCCAGCTTCATGCCGACCACAGAGCTGGCCCGCCTGATCAGTTTGTCCAGCCTGGATGTGTCCTTCTTGGATGTGCTCCCCCCCAGCACACCACTGTGTAAAACAGGACACTGGTGACCACAAACTGATAGAACATCCACAGGAGTTTCCTGCAGATGTTAAAGGACCGCAGCCTCCTAAGGAAGTATAGCCTGCTCTGTCCTTTCCTGTATAAGTGATTGGTGTTGCAAGTCCAGTCCAGCTTGCTGTCCAGCCACAGCCCGAGGTACTTGTAGGAATCCACAGCCTCCACCTTGACTCCCTCGATCAGAACTGGTCGTGACCTTGGTCTGGACCTCCCAAAGTCAATGACCAGCTCCTTGGTCTTCGAGGTGTTGAGCTGCAGATGGTTCCTGTTGCACCACACAGCAAAGTCCCTCACCAGGTTCCTATACTCCTCCTTCCTGTCATCACTGATACACCCAACGATGGCTGTATCATCGGTGAACTTCTGAATGTGACACAGCTCCGAGTTGTAGCAGAAGTCTGCGGTGTACAGGGTGAAGAGAAGAGGGGCCAGCACCGTGCCCTGGGGTGCTCTGGTGCTGATAATCACAGTGTCAGATGTGATGTCCTTCAGCTTGACGTACTGCGGCCTGTTGGTGAGGTAGCTGGAGATCCAGGTGACCAGGCAGGGGTCCACTTGCATCCTGTTCAGTTTGTCCTGAAGCAAAAGAGGCTGAATGGTGTTGAAGGCACTTGAGAAGTCCAAGAAGAGGATCCTCACTGTGCCATTTCCCTTATCCAGATGCGAGTGGGCTTGGTGTAGCAGGTAGAGGATGGTGTCTTCCACGCCAACACCTGCCCGGTACACAAACTACAAACAGTCCGGGGCATGTTGTTCCTGGGGTCTGAGGAGGCTGAGGAAGAGCTGCTCCCATGTCTTCATCAGATGTGAGGTGAGTACCACAGGTCAGAAGTCGTTCAGCTCGCTGGGCCGACTCTTTTTGGGAACTGGAACCATGCATGATATCTTCCAGAGGGTGGGCACTCTCCCCAGCTGCAGGCTGAGGTTGAAGATGTATTGAAGTAGTTTACCCAGTTCAGCAGCGCAGGTTTTCAGTAGTCGGGGACACACCTTATCCGGGCCTGCTGCTTTCCTGGGGTGAAGCTTCCTTAGTTGACCTCTGACCTGGTCTGCAGTAATCATGGAGGAGTCTGTGTTGGCGTGGGGGAGGAGGGGGCTGCTGCGATGACTGGGGGGAGGTGTGTTGAGGGAAGAAGGAGAGATGGCTGCAGTGGGGGGAGGGTGGGGGGGACTTGGGCTGGTTGAACTGGTTGAAGTCATTATTCAACTCATTCACCCTCTCTACTGTCCCCTCAACAACTCTGGTCTTCGTATTGTGGCCTGTGATGGTTTTCACACCTTCCCAAACCTCCCTCATGCTGTTCTCCTTCAGCTTCTGCTCCACCTTTCTCCTGTAGCTGTCCTTAGCTTCCCTCACCCAGCGTTTCACCTCCTGCTGTGCTACTTTCATCGCCTCCCTGTCCCTGCTCCTGAAGGTGGCCTTCTTCCTGTTGAGGATAGCTTTGACTTCCTGTGTTACCCATGGCTTGTTATTAGGGTAATACAGTACAGTCTTAGTGGGGGAAACCATGTCTGCACATAAGTTGAGATAATCTGTCAGACAGTGTGTCAGCCCCTCTATGTCCTCACAGTGTGGGCGAAGCAGCACATCCCAGTCCGTGATGTCATAGCAGTCTCTGAGGGCATCTTCCATTTCAGGGGACCACCTCCTGATGGAGCTAGTTGTTGCAGACTGCCTTTGAACCAGGGGGGTGTACTTTGGCTGTAGATGAACCAGGTTGTGGTCAGACTTCCCTAGTGGGGGGAGGGGTGTGACTCTGTATGCATCCCTCACATTAGCATACAGCAAGTCAATTGTCCTATTGTTCCTTGTTGGACAGTCCACAACCTGGTAAAAAGCAGCCAAAGTAGAGTCCAAAGTAGTGTGATTAAAGTCCCCAGAAATGATCATAAATGCCTCAGGGTGCTGTGTCTGCCGCCTTGCTGTGACAGAGTGAATCCTCTCGCATGCAGTGGCTGCATCAGCCCTCAGAGGGATATAAACACCGATGGTGATCATGTGACTGAACTCCCTTGGCAGATAATATGGCTGCAGGCTAACAGCTAGCAGCTCCAAGTCCAGGCAACATAAAACTGTCTTTATGGAGATATGTCCCAGGTTACACCAGCGGTTGTTCACATAAATGATGAGTCCCCCACTTTTGCCTTTCCCGCATGGTTTCGTGTCTCTGTCAGCTCTCACAGCAGTGATTCCCCGCAGGTCCACGTTAGCATCCCGTACAAGGTGTGTTAGCCATGTCTCCATAAAGATAAATAAGGTGCTCTCCCAATAAATATGCTGGTTGTTCAGTGCAGATAGCTCGTCGACCTTATTCGGCAGCGAGTTCACATTCCCCATGATAACGGAGGGAATGGATGGTTTGTAGCACCACTGATTGTCCGCTAGCCTAACCTTTTGCTTAGCTCCAGCTTTTCAGCCCCGGGGTTTCCTCCTGAGCTCCGCTGGGATGGGGTGTCGTATTCCGGCTCGTCCCATTTTTTTCAGGGCCAGCAGCTCCTCTCTCGAATAAGCGAGAAAACTGGCTCCTGGTCGCATGTTAAAGTTAAAAATATCCACGTGATATAAGTAAAACACACTATGTCTTCGGAAGAAGAGCAGAAGAGTAAAAAAGGTGGAAAAAATATTGGATAATAAACATAATGATGATGTCATAAGAAATATGACTGCATCCAATACACCACAAGTAACTCTGTTTGAAACACACCTGGCACAAATCAGAGAAGATGGCATTTCTGTTTGTTCTGTGGATAAATAATTGAAAGCTATATTATATATTTTTCAGCACTTTTTAAAACTCCTGGCCCATCAGATCATGAGTTTGGTGAGAGACGAGTGAGAAAAACATATTGAGCACAACGTGCCAGAGCCTCATTAGCGAATGAATATCAGCAGATTTACTGTCCATTTCTGTTCAATCAAAAATATTTAATTTTCACTTCAATAATCTGACATTGCAAAATAACAAAATCAAAACTTGGTAATTTTTTTGTTCTTGGAAATTCACAACATCTTTTCTTTTAATTTTCTGCCCCCAAAGTTACAGCAAAGCCAAACAACCTCATCACCAGAGTTAAAAGTTTGACCAGTGTTTATTTCATCTGCATGACTGATCATAATAAATCTCATCGACAGAGCAAGCGAGACTGGAAGCGAGGACTAGTTCATAAACAAGTTTTTTTTTCCTTTTCCTTTTGACTCATTATATATCTGTGTTTATTTGGTTGTGTGTGGGAGTTTTCAAAAACAGAATTCAATGGAACAACTAATGACAAATAACTCTGTGTTTAGAATAAAGTGCCGGATTTATCACAGTAATCACTCTGTGTGTGTTTGATCTCGGTCTCCTCTTAGTTTTTTGCATGATTAATTTAAAGAACAACATCAGTATAATTCTTTGTGTGTGTGTTTGACAGTGTGTGGTGTTTTGTGGTGTGGTTAGAGGAAGGAGAGCAGGACAGGCTTCAGCGAGCACAGCACCCAGTGGATGGAAGCAGCAGTGAGGCAACAAGCAGGCCAAAGTTAAACGGCACAATCTTCCGAATGAAGAAGTGAAATCATCTGTATCTCTGAGATGGAGTGAAACACACCTGCACAGGAAGAAGTGCAACGTTTGCATCCATTATTCAACCATTTACATGCCGTGTTTTGCCTCTTATCTAAAGAGTGTTTTTTATTTTCTTTGTTTGCTCAGTGACATGAAAAAGCCTTTGTAAAAATGCACAAGAAAGTTTTGCATCATAAAAGAATAAATCAGAGAACAAAACACTTGGGCAGCACGGTGGTGTAGTGGTTAGCGGTGTTGCCTCACAGCAAGAAGGTCCGGGTTCGAGCCCTGTGGCCGGCGAGGGCCTTTCTGTGTGGAGTTTGCATGTTCTCCATGTGGGTTTCCTGCGGGTGCTCCAGTTTCCCCCACAGTACAAAGACATGCAGATTAGGTTAACTGGTGACTCTAAATTGACCGTAGGTGTGAAAGTGAGTGTGAATGGTTGTCTGTGTCTATGTGTCAGCCCTGTGATGACCTGGCGACTTGTCCAGGCTGTACCCCGCCTCTCGCCCGTAGTCAGCTGGGATAGGCTCCAGCGTGCCTGCGACCCTGTAGAACAGGATAAAGCGGCTAGAGATAATGAGATGAGAACAAAACACTTTTACTCCATTTACAGAACAGAAACTGAAGGAAATACGAATGTCAATTGTTTAGAAAAATGAAGCCAATTAAAATAAACACTCGACTCATGGAAGGAGTCTCCAGTGTCAGTGCTTTGGAACAGCCAGAGGTAAAGCTGTTGCTTTAAGTTGAAGGATGGATGTTATACTGTGTTTCAAATGTTTTCAGTAAAAAGCTGCAACTTCAGGAGAAAGTGAGAATACGACTGTTTATAGCTGTGGGTGAGAACTAACCTGTTATGCAGTCATTCTACACTATTTCATATCACTACAAATGGATAAAAATGCATCACGGTAGTTTTTTTAATGAAGAAATTATCATTGTTGGCAAATTGCTGTGATAAAAGAAGAATAAACATGACAATTTGAGACATGCTTTTATGATTTTCCTATCAGAGCATGCCTCCAAGTGTTATATTTTTGGAAAAAGCAGCACCAAAGCCCTCAACATGCTTTGGAAGTCTTATGGCAGGTGTGTGTGATAAATGAATGCAATGTGAAATGTACTAAATCATATTTATGGCTGTTCATATTCATAAAAATAACGAATTTCAGAAACTGAGTCAAGCACAGAAATGGTTTTCTTCTCTTTTCACAGAAAACTCAATAAAATGGTTCCTTAAAGGTCAGTGTTTGTGAGCACTTGCCTCTGGTTTTCGAGATGTCATGTTGCTGTGCGTTCTTGGAACAGAGATGTTTCACCTCACAGGAAACAGTTGTGTCTTTTTCCCACTCTGCAGCCGGAACATTGAGAATACTTTGGACGCTCTGTGTTCCGTTGCTGTGCTCTTTAGGAGTTTGTGTGATCACATTCTGAGAGTAATTGTCCTTTCCTACTTTCCAAATAATGGAGAAGTCCTTGAGCCTGCAGCCCAACAGCAGACAGGTGACAGGGACCAAATCCTTGGCTCTCGTATCACTGATGGAGGGACCCAACAGGTAAACCTGTGCCATCAGAGCAGAAGCTGGAGTCACTGGAGATAAAGATATGATATTAGTCCAGAGACGGAAGTTGGCAAGATCTACATTTGGTATCAACATCATGAACTTTTTGGACACGTGGTCCTTTATTCGAATACCTGCACAGACACTGGTGCTCTTCTGAACAGGTTTGTGATCCTGATCGCTGACCTCACACGTAAATTCCCCTCCATTATTCCACTCCTGCTGTGGAAGCGATATCTCGCTGGACACTTTCACACGCCCATCTGCTTGCACCGTTACTTCACGGAGATCATTCAGCACAGATTTGGGGAGCCACTTGATTTTTGGGTTAAGTCCAGTTCCAGAGCAAAGAAGTTTTTGTGTCTTTGATGCAGATTTGTCCACAGTGGAAACAACTGAAAGTTCCACTGAAGGGTCACCTGGAGAGAGGATCAAACATTTGAGCACAAACCGGACGGATTTAATTTCTGGCTCCACTGATTTGTTCCTGTAAATATTACCGATATTCAAACAGTAAAGACATTGAGGTTGAAATATTTCTCACCAAAAATGTTTCCTGTAGAATTGGATTCCCACTTATTGGTACTGCTTTGCTGAATCTGACAGGTGTAACGTTGGTCTTTGGATTGTGTCGTTTTGGAAACAGTGAAACGTGCAGTCAGAGTGTCCTGGCCTTTGGGCAGGTCCACATACTGAGCATCAGAGAGCTTGGCTTCGTTGGCCTGGAGGGTGATGGCAAGCTCACCAGAGGGCAGATCCCTTGCGGCACACACCAGCACCGCGCTGTCTCCCTTCTCTCCGTCTGTAAGGATCCTCCTGATCACCACTGTTGGAGTTCTCTGCACAGGTTCTGAGGAACATCAGGGAAAGGTTTGTCCTTTCGCATTTTCGATGAAATTAAAATATTTTAAGTGACTTTTCCAAAGTGGAACCAGTTGAGGATGATCCCCATGTATCTAAATTCATGTATCTACTCTTTTAATCACTAATGTACTGTATGTGAGGCAACCTGAACAATCCCGTCACACATCAAGTTGTAAAGTGTGGCCTTTTGTATCTTGCTTCTTGCAATATAACTGAACATATAGATTAGAAATACAAGTTTAAATTATATCCATTATATCCTTACCTGTAGTATCGATCGTCTCCTCTACTTTGTTGAAACATGGATGTTTAGCGATGCATGTGATTTTCTGCACGGTTTTCCAGTCTGCTGTAGAGATGGTCAGATTGCTGACCGTCTTGCCCAGTCTCGTCTCTTTTGTGCTCATCTTGTCCTTCTTTTTCTTTCCATCTACAAGCCATGACACTTGGATGTTGAACATAGTCTCAACAACACAGGAGACTGTTACTTCTGAATCTGTCAATACTGACACGAGACGAGGTTTCTCCAGACGTATCAGCGGTTTGGATGTCGGATGAGCTGCAATACAGTATATCAGCGCAAGATTGTTCACTTCAACTTGAACATCATGGAAGATTTTTATTTTGCATTTTCCTTCTGCGGAACTGACCTTTACACTTGCTCCATGTTTGTTTGAAGGTCTTGGAATTGTGTGTGGCCTGACAGGTGAACTCTGTCCCGTCGTTCCATTGCTCTGTATTAATGCTGAGTTCACAGAGTGCAGCAAACATCTTTTCTCCTTTGCTGGAAGCTTCGAATACTTTCAGGGTCGATTTCTCTCGGAGCAGCTCCTCACCCTTGTACCACTCAACATTCACTTTATTTGGACGAAAACCATCCAACCAACAAAGCAGACGAACGATGTCGTCTGATGTCGTGATGCTGATGGTGATGTTGGGCTCAGTCACAGGCTGAGCTATAAACAGCGAGATACAAGCAATTCATGTGCATGACATTTATATTATTGATATATTTAGTGATGAGTCAAACTTCCTCAAAGTTTCTTCTTCTTTTGTTGTGTGTTAAAACACTGGCACAACAACACTTCATCAGGAACTCAAACTGTGATATTGGACAATAAACTTCATGATGATGATGTCATTAGAAATATGACTGCATCCCATACACCACAAGGAACTCTGTTTGAAAAGCACCTGTCACAAATCAGAGAAGATGGCACTTCTGTTTGTTCTATGGATAAATAATTGAAAGCTATATTATATTTTTCAGCACTTTTTAAAACTCCTGGCCCATCAGATCCTGGGTTTGGTGAGAGACGAGCGAGAAAAACATATTGAGCACAACGTGCCAGAGCCTCATTAGCGAATGAATATCAGCAGATTTACTGTCTGTTTCTGTTAAATCAAAAATATTTCATTTTCACTTCAATAATCTGACATTGCAAAAGAACAAAATCAAAACTTGTTTTTTTTTTTTTGTTCTTGGAAATTCGCAACATCCTTTCTTTTAATTTTCTGCCCCCAAAGTTACAGCAAAGCCAAACAACCTCATCACCAGAGTTAAAAGTTCGACCAGTGTTTATTTCATCTGCATGACTGCTCATAATAAATCTCATCGACAGAGCAAGCGAGACGAGTTTGTGAGATTGGAAGTGAGGATTAGTTCATAAGTGTTTTTTTTCCCTTTTTCTTTTGACTCAATCTGTGTTTATTTGGTTGTGTGTGGGAGTTTTTAAAAACACAACTCAATGGAACAACTAATGACAAATAACGCTGTGTTTAGTATGAAGTGTCAGATTTATCACAGTAATCACTCTGTGTGTGTTTGATCTCGCTCTCCTCTTAGTTTTTTGCATGATTAATTTAAAGAACAACATCACTATAATTCTTTGTGTGTGTGTTTGACAGTGTGTGGTGTTTTGTGGTGTGGTTAGAGGAAGGAGAGCAGGACAGGCTTCAGCGAGCACAGCAACCAGTGGATGGAAGTAGCAGTGAGACAACAAGCAGGCCAAAGATAAACGGCACAATCTTCCAAATGAAGAAGTGAAAATCATCTGTATCTCTGAGATGGAGTGAAACACACCTGCACAGGAAGAAGTGCAATGTTTGCATCCATTATTAGATCATTGACTTGCCGTGTTTTGCCTCTTATGTAAAGTGTATTTTTTATTCTCTTCGTTTGCTCAGTGACATGAAAAAGCCTTTGTAAAAATGCACAAGACAGTTTCACTTCATAAAAGAATAAATCAGAGAACAAAACACTTTTACTCCATTTACAGAACAGAAACTGAAGGAAATACGATTGCCAATGAAACAGTTTAGAAAAATGAAGCCGATTAAAATAAACACTCGACTTCAAGGTCAACAACGATTCAAATAAAGATGGAAAAAACAATGAGACTTTTAACTGCATATTTTTCAAAGACCTTTATTTGAGATTTGAGTAAATGCATGAAAAAAGTCCAACATTTAAATGTCCAAAAGGTATTTACAGATATAAAATATGTGGAAAGTAGGCGAGTAGGCAACAGCAGAAAGTATAACTCAGAACAGTATCATGAAGAAACAGAGAGAAAACCAAACTCGTTTCCGTGCACTTTCTGTCTTCATTTCACCTGAAATCACAATTTTAATCTGATTAGATCACAAAAGTACCATTCGTCATGTGGGACAGAAATATATTGTCTTTGTTCATTATGTAATGAAATCAAAGTATCCTGGATATTCATCTCTCTCTCTCTCTCTCTCTCTCTCTCTCATTAGGGTGAATTCAAATGCTAGTGCATCTCAAAAAATTTGAATATTGTGAAAAAGTTCAATATTTTCCATCAGTTATTTAAGAAAGTGAAAATGTTATATATTATAGACTCATTACACATAAACTAAAATGTTTCAAGCATTTTTCTATTTTAATTTTAATCAGTATGGCATACAGTACAAAAACATTAAAAAAACATCTCAAAATATTAGAATATTTAATTTCGAGTTTGAGTAAAACAGTATGAACACAGTGTATCTCTCGGTCTAGTTCAGTACACACAACCACAATCATGGGGAAGACTGTTGACTTGACTGTTGTCCAGAAGATGATCACTGATGCCCTCCACAAGGAGGGTAAGCCACAAAAGGTCATTGCTGAAAAGGGTGGCTGGAAAAGGTGCACAAGCAACAGGGATGGCCGCAGTCTTGAGAGGATTGTCAAGAAAAGTTGATTCAAGAACTTCAGAGAGCTTCACAAGGAGTGGACTGAGGCTGGTGTCAGTGTATCAAGACCCATCACGAACAGACATCTTCAAGAAAGGGGATACAACTTTTGCATTCCTAATATCAAGCTACTCCTAAGCCAGAGGCAATGTCAGAAGTGTCTTATCTGGGCTAAGGAGAGAAAGAAATGGACTGTTGCTCAGTGGTCCAAAGTCCTCTTTTCAGATGAAAGTACATTTTGCATTTAATTTGGAAATCATGGTTCTAGAGTCGGGAGGAAGAATGGAGAGGCACAGAATCCAAGGTGTTTGAAGCCCAGTGTGAAGTTTCCACAGTCTGTGATGATTTGGGGTGCCATGCTATCTGCTGGTGTTGGTCAACTGTATTTTATCAAGTCCAAAGTCAACACAGCCATCTACCAGGAGATTTTAGAGCACGTCATGCTTCCATCTGCCAATGAGCTTTTTGGAGATGCTGATTTCCTTTTCCAGCAGGACTTAGCACCTACCCACAGTGCCAAAACTACTACCAAATGGCTTGCTGACCATGATATTACTGTGTTTGATTGGCCAGCCAACTTGCCTGACCTGAACCCCATAGAGAATCTATGGGGTATTGTCAAGAGGAAGATGAGAAACACCCGACCCAAAAATACAGATACGCTGAAGGCCACTATCAAAGCAACCTGGGCTTCAATAACACCTCAGCAGTGCCACAGACTGATCACCTCCATGCCACACCGCATTGATACAGTAATTCATGGTAAAGGAGCCTCAACCAAGTATCGAGTGTATAAATGAATATACTTTTCAGAAGTTGGACATTTCTGTATTGTAAATGCTTTTTTGATTGATCTTAGGGAATATTCTAATAATTTGAGATACTGGATTTCTGATTTTCATGAGCTATAAGCCATAATCATCAAAATTAAAACAAAAAAGGCTTTAAATATTTCACTTTACATGTAATGAATATAGAATATATTAAAGTTTACCTTTTTGAATTAAATTATGAAAAAAAGGAACTTTTTCATGGTATTCTAATTTTTTGAGATTCACTAGTATATTGGGACAGTTTCCACACCATTAATTGAAACAAAATCCCCAACACACGACACATTTCTGATATTTTCATAATGAGATGAGATGAGTTAACGTGTGTTTATAATATTCTAAAGAAGCTTCAGACATTTTTCCTTCATTCCCATTTTCATTCAGCACTTATTTTTATCCCCAGCAGACTGACTAAAAACATCAAGCCAACCATCCCATATTACAGGGACATGAACACAGCACAGTCTGGAAAATTATATAAATACAGGATATGAAGTAAAAAGATATGCAGACTGCTTTTATTGATTTATTTGTTTGTCCCAGTCAACCTGAATTCACCCTGTTTGTTTCTTGGATCAGGTCTCACCTTGATAACAGTCACTCCGATGCTGTAGAAGAGGGTGATGAGGAAGAGGAACACAAACGTCAAGGCAGTGTTTACCATGCTGTCATCCTCCATATCTGTCTCATGGTAGAACATCTCGGTCAACCTCAGGCCATCTATTACTGTACACATACACACACATTTGTACATGATGAGAATAAGAACAGAAAGAACATACGTATCAGTTTACAGATGATGTACACCACAACTTACACACTCTATACAGTGTAAAGGATTAAAAGTGGACTCGACATACTGAATATGAAGCATGGAATTTTCCAGTGCCAGTCTCATGCAACATGTTTTCCAACATTACATCAGCTTCGGCTCTCGTTAAATGGAAACGTTAACATTTAAAATGGCCAAAGTGGGTATATTTAATGTAATATCCTGACACTTATTTCATTTCATCCCACAGTGCTGTTGAATTCTCGACTCTGTTTGGTCAGATGATGTCGATTTGCTTCTATAACATCAGTTCTGGCTACAAGGTGCTTGTTCTAATATGTTATTTTTCTGTAGTAACATGCACATGAATGGATTTTTAAAAAAGGGTTTGGACATGTCGATATGGTCATGTTTTCTGTCAGGAGACACTGATTGAATATTTATGGAAGGAGTCTTTAGCGTTGGTTTTTGTACATTCAGAAGTCAAGCTGTAATGTTCAGTTTTCTGACATGGGAATGTCTTTCGAACGTACGGCTTTGCACTTTGCAGTTTCTTGCTTTTGTGACAAGTCGCACTTTGAGGTCAGTTTTGTTCATCCCAAAACAACAGTTTTGTTGTTTTGGGATGTGCTTTACACATGATAACAAATACTCCCCACTGTCCACTTTATTAGGAACACCTGTACATTCCTGTAGTTATCTCAATCAGCCAATCATGTGGCAGCAGTGCAATGTATAAAATCCTGCAGATACAGGTCAAGAGCTTCAGTTAATGTTTGCATCAAACATCATAAAGGGGGAAAAGTGTGACGTCTGAGACTTTAATCGTGGCTTGGATGTTGGTACCAGAAGTTTGAGTTTTTCATAAACTGCTGATCTCCTGGGATTTTCACAGAAACAGCCTGTAGAGTTTACACAGAATGGTGCAAAAAACTAAAAACACTGAGCGAGCGACAGATCTGTGGGTGGAAACGCCTCGGTGATGAGAGAGATCAGAGGAAAATGGACAGATTGGTTCAAGCTGCCAGGAAGAACATAGTAACTCAAATAGTCACTCTACAACCGTGGTGAGCAGAAAAGCATCTCAGAACACACAACCCATCAAACCTTGAGGTGAATGAGCGACAAGAGCAGAAGGCCACATCAGCTTCCACTCCTGTCAACCAAGGAAAGGAATCTGAGGCCATCATGGACACAGACTAACCCTCTGTATGCATTGTACTGCCTGCCACATGATTGGCTGATTAGATAACTGCATGAACGTGCAGGTGTACAGCTGTTCCTAATAAAGTGGACAGTGAAAGTATAACAGCAAATAACTGCATTTTATTTCTTGACTAGGTTACCGAGGTGTGTTTAAAAAAAAAATCTTTCAATGGATTTCATGTCTTTTGCAATTTCTCATGATTGGGGAGAAAACTCGTGTTTCAATGGTTCCTGATCAAAGTGGTGTCACTGTTCAAAATCAGCAAAAGGTTCTTGAGCCAAAGTGCCTTCACAGGTTCTTGTTTGTGTTTCTCTCAAATTAATATTGCATATCTTGATTCGTCGATGTTTGAATGCATGGTATTATGAAAGCTACGCATGAAGGTTTGTTAATTGAAACCGGTGACCACCAACCTGTCAAGGAAAAGGGGAGAAAAAATTCTCCACATTATATGAAAGTCTGAATGTCTTGGCTTGTTGCAGATAAAACAGCATTAAACTCAATCGTTGCAGCATTTTGATTTACGGCCTAATCAAGGATATATTTACGAATAGTCATCAACACAGAGCAACAGAAAAGCTTGACAAATATTACAGAAAGACACACACACACACACAAATTGTCACAGAAAACTGCAGAATTCTCTGATATTTAACAGAATGAATAGTTTATGAATGGATTTGTCTTTCTTAAATTTTATGAAACTACTTGAAATGATATTTGATGGACCTTTAAAGTCCATATTAATTATTTGCTTCTTTTTGATTGGAAATTTGAGCATTTTGGAAGATCCTGTCCAGTTTTAGGGAAAATGCAGTCCAACATGTCCCTTAACTAAAGACTGATGTGTTGAGAATATGATGAAGGAGGACTTTAAACCAGCTGTAACTAAAATGTCTTCAAACAAAGCCAGTCCAGGTGCAGCCATGGCATTATTTTACACAATCCACATTTAGGATATGGTCGGATCATGATGTCTTAAGTTAGTGTAATATAATAACATCATATTTCCGTACTGCACAGGGTACATGCTGAAGGATTTTTTTATTGTCATTGTTTCAGTGTAATATTGCATCAGACATATTCCAAAGACCAAGGACACACAAGCATCAGACAGACTTCAGGACAATGACATTGCATTAATTAAAAAAAAAAAAAGGACATGGAAGACGGGGCAAAAATAAACATAAAACAAGCATTAATAGCAGACAACACAGTTTCTAATACGTCTGGCAGGTCGGGGGAACATTCAGGTTGAGATTCACTAAGGTGGGTGGAGTCGCTTTGTTATTGATGGATCTGGATATGAGGCGCACAGAGTCCTCGATGGACTCGTGATAAACCCTGCAGCTGAACACAGCGCCACTCTCCCATTCTGTACTGCTGACAATCAGCTGGCTGTACACTGAAAACAGGTGGTCTCTCTCGAGAACCCGAGTGGTGTTGTGCTTATAGCCTTTCGCATCGTCCACTTGATTATCGTCAACAAGCCAAGACACATACACCTCCTTAGGGTAGAAGTCTTTTACATAGCAAGTCAGGGTCACCGATTTGCCTGGTCTCTCTGGTGGCGGGAGCAAGTAAACCTTGGGGCAGTGTTTTTCGCCTACAAACATGAAATCACAGTTAAGGTCAGTTTCAGTGTTCAGGAACATTGGTCATGCGTGAACTCAAATCAGAATTTGGACACAATTTCAATATTATTAGAGATCACCTCTGAAAATGTGTTTCTGCTTCCTAAAAGAAATTCCTCAGAGATTAATCAGACAAAATTAAGAGCAAGAGTATATATAAGTAATAAAAGCATTTCCTACCACTCGTTCTTTGGTAGACGACTGATTTATACTGCTGGATGAACGCTGAATTTTCCACCTCGCAGGTGAAATTGGTGCCTTTGCTCCAGTCATCGAAACTGATCGAGGTGATGAGTCTGACCTTGGAATCCGTTGAGACTTTTTTGACAGAAGAGAGCTCCTCACCCTCGTCATTAATCCATTTAATGCTCTTGAAACCCGAATCCAAGTCGGTCCTGCACTCGAGCTCGCCGGCGCGATCGAACAGTATGTCCCTGGTGGAAGGTGGGCAGATGCTCAGCTCGGGCTGCTTTGGAACTGACACTGTTAAGAAGATGTAGAATTTTTTTTTTCATGAAACAAGCAAGTATTTGAATAAAAAAAAAACAGTGAATAGATTAATATATGGTACATTTTCAGATTCTACAAAGTTTTAATGCAGATTAAACAAAATAATCATAACTGATAAATAACTCAGTTTCCAATGACAGCATTTCACAAGTGCTTTGTAGTCTTTCCTTAAAAAACAGTCTCTCATATTATGGTGTGAGAGTACCATCAAGCTCAAACCCCGTCACAGGAAGTTTTCATTTAGTTCAGTAAAACTGACTGCTTCTTTAGAAGAAGTGAGTCATTCAGCTGTTTGGACAGGTTTCAAATTGGTAGGTAAAAGTCATCAAAGTAGGAGTAGAAGAATCGTATAACACGTACCATAATTCGCCTCTTCGGATCCTTTCCATTTCTTCTGCTGGAATTCGCACTTCACTGGACCCGTCCATTCGAAGGCCTTGATTTCCAAAATACTTATGGCAGTGTAAGCACCTTTATCTTGGCTTAATATGGTGTCTTTGACCTTCGAACCGAGGTCCTGGTTTTCAAGAGTCCACTTAAACGTGTGTGATTTAGGCGAAAAATGTGCAGCTAAGCAGATGAAGGTAGCTGTTCCATTGTCTAGTTCTTTTTGGGTGGGAGTTGTTAGAAGCAGAGATGTAGGGGGGTGCTCGATCACATCTGCAAAAAACACACACAGGTCCATATGCAGCAGCAATGGGCACAGCAGGTTTTGCAGTCGAGGAATAGATTGTGTTGCCACAGTATATCAAGTCCACAAAAAGTGCATTTTTTTTCGACCAAATAATATCTGAATGGATATCAGTGCTGTCAAATTCTTACATATTCTATACGTTGAAACTTGGAATATTAAAATTTCCGGTTTCTCAGTAAAAGAAGCTGTGGATATATTTTTTTTATTAACTTCGAGAGGGATCAAACATTGTCAATCACCAAATTGCTGATTATTTTCCTATCACAGCACCCCTCATGTTTTCTTTCTGGCTAAACAAATGACATGGATGGATTCGAGCAGGGTTCAGGAGAAAACTCTGAGCTGTACAGAGCACTGGATCTCTGGGACTGAGGCCGAGAACCCCTTCAATTAGAGTTTCCCAGTCTGTAAAATCGAATCGATCTCATAACTGTTGATGCCACAGCAAAGTTTTGCAAGGATTTTTGAGAGCATACTGTGGCAACAAGCATGCGAGAAGTCATAAGCTACAGGTGAAAAAAGGGAACAGGCTTTGTTGAGCATTGGCAGAGAAAGAGCACACAGTGTACGTCAGCTTTGGAATTTAAAGTGTTTGACTGTGGATATGAAATATTCCGGTGCTGATTGAAAAAAAATGGACAGACATTTTAGGAATAATAAACTTTTCGTCAGACACTTTAAATGGTCAAAGCAGACTGTCTCGGTGTGATTAGACATGCAACATCCTCTTTGAAAAGGACTCGAAGGAATTGAAACTGTTGTAGACATTTATTCTTGTCTAATTTACAGTCTAATTTCATGTCCTGTGCAGAGTTTTCTGAAAGAATAATGCTCACACCGAGACTGGAGTTAGATTACACATGAAGCTGAGAGAAATATTCACACTAATTATTCTCAAGTCATCGCCATCTCTCTGGCCTTTGAGGCTGCTGGGAAAACAGTCAAAGTGTCGGATCTGAATTTTTGATCTCTTGGATTGACTAACCACAAACTCTGATTGGTGCCAGGAGAGAAAAGAAACTTCAGTCTATCACGATTAAATGGTTGGTTTCAATTCTTCTTTTTAAATGATGGAGTTTTACAGGAACTTCACTTCAGCGCTCGCTAAAACCGTGTTGAAGAAACACTTTCAAATGGAGTACAGAAGATAACATGATCATCAGTGTTTAAGCATAGTTATACACGTTGTAGCATATTTATTACTGTTTGCTTGCTTCCGAGGCATTATATATAATGTGTGTTTACATTCACTGACCATTTCATCAAATCCACCTCCCATATCCAGTGTCAGTAATCCTGTAATCTAGACAAACTGTTTTCTCTTGTCACTGGGGTGATACCATCAAGGGCTCGTGTTTTCTACAATGAATATGTCCATTTTACCAAGGAAGATGCATGTCGAGCCCCTTTCATTACCTTTCAGAGTAAAGCTTTAAATGTGCTGCACATCCAGGGGCTTTAAGGTCCAATTATGGACGTTACATTCTTTTAAAATGTGCACTATATTCACGTTTCCACGGAAAAGATACAGACTGAAGGGCTAAAAACTGCCCCCCTGACGGTTCCACCCCAGTGACAAGGAAGGTTTAGTCCCAGTTTGTTTCTGGGAGTGTGTGTATATGGGGCAGGTTGACAACAGGTTGATGATTTCTAAGTTTGATTCACTAATCATTTCTAATTAATTTGAATATTTGCATTTACAGTGTAGGTTTCTTAACCCTTACATACTGTTCATATTCCATGCCTTCATGGTATGGTCTGGGTCAATTTTGACCCAGGCAAAGAATACCCTACTAATAAGAGTCCACACCCAATTTTGAGCTCCATATCTTTTTAAAACATATAAATGACCAATCTGACATTAATAAATGGTTGATTAATCCTTAATCAATGTTTCAGAAAGCAGAGAGAGTGTATTTTTTATATATTTACACTACCCGATTTTGGATAGAAACATCTTTCACACATTCTTTTTTACCTAAGACATGAAAACATAATAGTCATAATGATGTTAATATATTTTATTGAAAGTACAGTTTGCAAAAACATTTATAACTCTTTATAACATTTATAACATTTATTAACTCTTTACATAGGTCTATAGATTTTGTTACATTTCTGGTGCAGGTGCAGATCTCACTCCTGTTTCAAGGCACCCTCTGACCTCATATGACCTCTGTTCCTTATGTTTACTATGTATGATCACTGTGCAACTGTTTTTTTCACTGTTTCGAGATTCCCCATGACTCTTCAAAAACTAACAGGTACATGTTCCTATGGAAACCATATTTTCTGTGAGAAAATATGGTGGGAACATGTAAAGTTCCCGAGACAGGTTCAAGTCCCCCCTTGAACACTGTCATAACTGTCCCATAAGTGATATACAAGAACATGGCATGTACTGTCCCTCCCCTCCCACCCTTTACCATGATTTAACACACTCTGGGAAGTTTAAAAGACATTCAAATGAATATGGGTCAAATTTGCCCCAGAACAGCCTAAGTGTACAAAAAATTGTAACCCCCCTGTAAAATTATACCAGTTTAAAATATTTTCAGTTTTGTGTATTTTGGATCACTTTAGGAAAAGTCATACGATATCAGGCCAAAAAAATGACATTTAGGGTATTTTTATTGCTGTCAAATGTTAAAATGGGTCAAATTTGACCCAAACAGTATGTAAGGGTTAATCAAGTGGCCACCGATTGGGGAAAAAAAGGGTGTTTTCAGGTGTTTCTGTCTTACCTATCTTTTGTAAGGTCGCTTCTTTGGAACCGAGGCTATTTTCCACTTGGCACGTGAACTTCTTGCTCTGGTCCCAGTCGGCAGCCTTGACGCGCGCGTTGCTCACCGAGGTGAAGCCTCCGTTCGCGCGCACCGCTGGGTATTGCACGAAGTCAGTCAGCGCGCTCCCGTTCGCATCCGTCCATTTGAAGCTCAGTCCGTCGGCGGTGGCCAAATCGCTCGTGATGCAGCCCAGAGTGACGTAACCGTCCGGGGACGAGCCGCACTGCCACACGGGAAACAGGGACTTCGGCGCGCTTGGCACTGCTGTAGATAGATAGATCAGACAGATCAGATCGGGAGATAAACAGAGCCGCAAACCAACACGGTATTTATTCTGCGCCTGGAAGCTTCAAATGCAACCGATTTTATTCCCAAATCAACATTTTTTTTTATCTCCTTCCCTTTTCAAAGTGGACTTTATTCTCCTTTCCAATCAGAGAACACACGGACATTTTTATTGGCCTCCATTTTAAATTATTAATCATCTACAATTCATTCGGACTAATGATTAATAATTATTATACATTCGAATGTTTAACTGCAATAATTATACTTATTTTACACACACACACACACACACACACACACACACACACACACACACACACACAGTAACATGAGAAACTCGGTCTCACCGCTCGCGCAAACTCCGGCCGCAGTTTTCCACCTGAATGAGATTTTATTCCTTCATTTCAGATCGACGCTGTGGGCCGGAAAAAGGGTCCGATCACTAAACCCGCCCATTTCTTACGATTTAATTCGTTCTCGGAATAAACGAATTGTGCCGAATTTTCAAAACATGAGACAATTCAACAAAACTAATTAAATTAATTTCCTTCCATGAAAAAAAAAATATAAAACTCCGATATAACAAATACAATTTAGTCTCTTTAAACAAATAGAAAGCATTTACTAAGAGTTCGACCGATTTATTTATTTACTTATTTATCGAGAATTTTCGACCATGAAGGTCGGCGACTTGAACCAACTGACTCATAATAACCAACAAAACACAAAGCAAAGGCTAAATACATTATTATTATTATTATTATTATTATTATTATTATTATTATCATCAGTAAACCCACTCGGATTATTTGTCAAGATTTTCTTCCACAGAATCTCTCTTTATGTTTTATTCTAATTCTACATTTCCGCTCCTTTGGAACAACGGACTCCTCTAAAGCAGAAAAGCGCAAAACAAAATAAATCCATCATTTCAAATCGTTCAGATTTTTCACACCAAATTATTTTATAAACGATGAGAAGAAGCGAAAACAGACACACAACGTTAAAGGGATTTTGTCTCTTCTTTCCCCACTTTTCCCTCCATTATTCCTCTCCACAAATCCGTCTAAAGCAGGAACTCATCACATTCATGCACACTTTATTAGACGGAGTAATAATCATTCACTGACTTTAAATACAGTCGTCTCGCAAACTTATAACGAGGAAAAAAAAGCCCTAAAATATGATGCAAATAACCGACTTTTTAACGTCCCTTAACTTTCCCGCAGCTTTACATTTTAGACCATTAAATCTCGCTTTATGACAGAAATAAAGCTGAAGGTCAAATCTCTGAATTACTGACCGCTTGTTCCGGTGGCAGCTGAGTCTCTTCCCCAGTAATCAGAAGCCCAGTTCCACAGTGTTCAAGCTCACAGCCCACCTCAATCCACTCAACTCAACTCAACTCAACAAAACCAAACCAAACCAGGGACATTATCGCGCTCACTGACGCTTCAGACGCGCATCATTAAAAATCAACCAAATAGAGAACTTTATTCAGTGAAACGCTGAAAATATCCGACAGCTTATTTAAAAAATTAAAAAAAGGTTTTTGTTTTAACCAGAAAAACCGCGATCTTGTAGGATATTAACAGCATTATCATGTTTACTAAAACTGACCTTGAAAACTCAAAACCTTGAAGTGAACATTTTTAAAGTTTGAAGAGAACTGAAGCGTTATTTTCTGTGTTTTCTCCAGAAGAGTAGTCAAGGCTCATTAGAAAACCTCACAGCGCACAGTCATTACCACCAGTCTGCAGTCTGATCTTTTTTAAAGAAAAGAAAATAAGGGGAAAAAAGTTTCATGTTGGTTTCACGGCACGAATAGATTAAGATGTGGCTCTTACCAGAAGTAGCGGTGACCGTCGTTCCCTTTCCCCAGTAGTCAAAAGCGTCGTCACAGTGACACAAATCCACTCTGACATCGTTCAAAAACACCTGCTGTCCGATCTCACGATATATTACTGATCATGTCTCAAAGTCACTCACAAAAATCAGATCCGAAAAGTTGTAAAGTTTCTCAGCGTTAAAGATCCACCAGGTGTCATTTTATATTCAGAATAAAAACTTTACAGCACATTGCTGATCGATGCTGGGTTTATACGAGAAAATAAAATAATAATAAACGCACATTAAAAAACATACACGGACGTGCTATTTTCTTTATTTTCCCCAACAATCAGATAAATATTTATCTTTTAAATGAAGTGCGACTTTTTCACATGAACCCCATTTTCTCATCATTTTAATGAAACAATTGAATTGCTCCAGTTTTTCTTGTAATATTGTTGGTGTTCGAGGAGGCGAATCGAAAGAGGTTTGGTTTGAATTTCTTACCTGAAGTCACAGTCACCGTCGTTCCCTTTCCCCAGTAATCAAAAGTAGCGGCACAGTGAGAAAGTTTAAGGCGCTACTCAGACAATATGGGGACCAAAAGTGGAGACTAATCTATTTTCTAAAATGTTGTAAATTTAAGGTGATATTAAACGTGTCTAACAAATGTAATCCTACCTGAAGTCACGGTCACTTGAGTTCCTTTTCCCCAGTAGTCAAAGTAGCCGTAGTAGTCACAGTGAGTAAAGAGGCTGCGTCTCTGTACAAAATTGCCCCGAGGCTCTGTTTTTGCAGAGCGGTCACTATTTTCTCCCTCTTTTTAATTTTTTTTATTATTATTTTTACGGACGACTCAATTTTGACCTTTAATATTTGTATTCTTCTTTAAATCGATATTTGTTTCGAAATAAAAACAAGAACATTAAAACACTTACCTGAGGTCACAGTCACTTGAGTTCCTTTTCCCCAGTAGTCAAAGTAGTAGTTGTCACAGTGAGTAAAGAGGCTGCGTCTCTGTACAAAATTGCCCCGAGGCTCTGTTTTTGCAGAGCGGTCACTATTTTCTCCCTCTTTTTAATTTTTTTATTTTTTTTACGGACGACTCAGACAGCCTTGACCTTTTATGTTTGTATTCTTCTTTAAATCGATATTTGTTTCGAAATAAAAACAAGAACATTAAAACACTTACCTGAGGTCACAGTCACTTGAGTTCCTTTTCCCCAGTAGTCAAAGTATTCATCACGTTGGTTAAAACCTCGGAGCAATCGAGCAAAAACCAATATCTGTGCCTGCAAGCCTCAAATGGATTTTTCTTTTCCACCAAGTAGTTTTTTCCCCTCTTTATCAGATAATACACATGTATTTGACTGTATTCCATTCGAGGAAATGGTATTGTTTATTTATTTAATTAATACGAACTAATGAACTTCCTTGAATCCTCTAATTAAGATAAATTATTCATTCAGAATTATAATTGCAAAAATAAGTAAATCAAAATATTATTAATAAAATTAATGATTTAAATTAAATGTGATTTGTTTTACAACCACTAATTGTGATCCCTAGACTTCTTATTCTTCTTCTATTTTAATAATGCAAGTGCCATTTCAGGAGAAACTTCATTCAAAATGTTTTGTAGGTCATTTTGATATTCCACCGGCATCCATCTTTTTTTTTTTATCTCTCTATCCGTCTGTATTTTCCCCATAGACTTTGAATGGGAACATTTTCAAACTTGCTCGACATGTTCTGGGAAATGTTACAAAGCTCTTTTTTTCCCTCTATAACTCCTGCTTTCTATTTTTTATTCTTCACTTTTCCTCCCACTGGCTTCGGTTCATTTTTCAAAGCCTAACTGTTCCTTGAGATTAAAACCTAGGACCATCGAAGTTGATATATATAGTTAAGTTGTCATGACATAGGTCAATACTGCATTACCTTTTCTCTGCTCCTCTTTGGTCCTTTCTTTTTCATCCCAATATCCTCCCATTAGAAACCAATGATTTTACAACTCCAACATCTTTTCAGGGGGAGTGATGAAACTTGGTCTGTGGACTCAACTGCAAAAGTACAGTACTGAATCGCTTTTCGGTGACACCTGTCTCACCCTTCTATTCTTTCTTTCATCCCTCCAGAGCAATCCAGTAATTCTAAGTCCTCCTTTAAGTTTTAAGGTAAACTTGCCAACTGGATGTAGATTCAACTGCTGAAATAAAGCACACTGTTACTCTGTGTATCTCTCTCCATACACTCTAAAAAATAATGGGGCCAGTACCGGTTCTTCAGGGCGATGCCATAGAAGAACCTTTTTCAGGGCTTCAAAGAACCGTTCATGCAACAGTTCTTTAAAGAACCATTTAAACCATTTGTTTGAGCAGTGAAGACAGATTTGTGTAAACATAGCCTATGTGCATTGACCAGCAAATGGTAAGAGAATGCCAGGCTCTGAAGAACCATTTCCAATGTGAAGAACCTTTCGTATAATGTAATGGTTCATCACAGAGTTTTGACTCTCCATGGAACCATCCAGAGATTTGAAGAACCACTGAAGCACCTTTATTTTTTAGAGTGTAGCTTCATCAACTTTCCCATCTCGTGCTTAATTTCTTTGAGTCTAAATTATGTCCGCTCTCGTTTTCATTCAGTGCTAAGACTTATAAAACTCTGGGTGATAGGGCCTTTGCTGCAGCCTCCCCGTTTCTCTTCAATGCACTGCCTCGCCATAGAGAAGAGAACAATTGCAACAGATTTAAGACTTCAGTAAAGACATTTTTATTTAGAGTTGCTTATGAACATTGAGTATTTATATTTTATGTATATAATTGCCATAGAGAACAATTACAACAGATTTAATATTTTAGCAAAGACATTTTATTCAGAATTGCTTATGAACACTAAGTAATTATATTTTTTATAATCCATTATCAATCTTTGAATTATTTTCATTCACATATTCATATATAGCTGTATTATTGATTTAAAATATTTGTAATATCTTAAAGTTAGCAATTTATTGTAATTTGTAAGGCACATTTGATCATATATACATGATATATGCGCAATATAAATAATAAAGATTATTATTATTCATTTCATTGGTCTTCAGTAACCACTTTATTCTTTTCAATTTATTCCGGCAACATGACAGGATGGGAGAATTCACCCTGGAAGGGAAAACACCCTGGATGGGACAACATCAGGTCACCATTCCTCACACAAATTAACGCCAATGTTCATGTTCACGAGTGACAATGCCACAATTGTCGATGTCATTATGAAGCATATTACAGGCAGGAGGACACATGCTGGGGGAAAAAAAGAAAAACAAATTCCCCAGTAATTAACATACAGTGGTTGCTTGAAAGTTTGTGAACCCTTTAGAATTTTCTAAATTTCTGCATAAATATGACGTAAATCATCAGATTTTCACAGAAGTCCTACAAGTAGATAAAGAAAACCCAGTTAAACAAATGAGGCAAAAATATTATACTTGGTCATTTATTTCTTGAGGAAAATGATCCAATATTACATATCTGTGAGTGGCAAAAGTATGTGAACCTTTGCTTTCAGTATCTGGTGTGACCTGTTTGCCCAGCAATAACTACAATTAAACGTTTCTGGTAACTGTTGATCAGTCCTGCACACTGGCTTGGAGGAATTTTAGCCCATTCCTCTGTACAGAACAGCTTCAACTCTGGGATGTTGGTGGGTTTCCTCACATGAACTGCTCGCTTCAGGTCCTTCCACAGCATTTTGATTGGATTAAGGTCAGGACTTTGACTTGGCCATTCCAAAATATTAACTTTATTCTTCTTTAACCATTCTTTGGTAGAACGACTTGTGTGCTTAGGGTCATTGTCTTGCTGCATGACCCACCTTCTCTTGCTGCATGACCCACCTTCTCTTGAGATTCAGTCCATGGACAGATGTCCTGACATTTTCCTTTCAAATTCGCTGGTATATTTCAGAATTCATTGTTCCATCAATGATGGCAAGCCATCCTGGCCCAGAAGCAACAAAACAGGCCCAAACCATGATACTACCACCACCATGTTTCACAGATGGGATAAGGTTCTTATGCTGGAATGCAGTGTTTTCCTTTCTGCAAACATAATGCTTCTCATTTAAACGAAAAAGTTCTATTTTGGTCTCATCCATCCACAAAACATTTTTTCAATAGCCTTCTGGCTTGTCCACATGATCTTTAGCAAACTGCAGACAAGCAGCAATGTTCTTTTTGGAGAGCAGTGGCTTTCTCCTTGCAACCCTGCCATGCACACCATTGTTGTTCAGTATTCTCCTGATGGTGGACTCATGAACATTAACATTAGCCAATGTGAGAGAGGCCTTCAGTTGCTTGGAAGTTGCCCTGGGGTCCTTTATGACCTCACTGACTATTACATGCCTTGCTCTCGGAGTGATCTTTGTTCGTCGACCACTCCTGGGGAGGGTAACAATGGTCTTGAATTTCCTCCATTTGTACACAATCTGTCTGACTGTGGATTGGTGGAGTCCAAACTCTTTAGAGATGGTTTTGTCATCTTTTCCAGCCTGATGAACATCAACACTTTTTCTGAGGTCCTCAGAAATCTCCTTTGTTCGTCCCATGATACACTTCCACAAACAAGTGTTGTGAAGATCAGACTTTGATAGATCCCTGTTCTTTAAATAAGAACAATCAATCCCATTGATTGAAAACACCTGACTCTATTTTCACCTTGAAATCATTGGTTCATCCTAGAGGTTCACATACTTTTGCCACTCACAGATATGTAATATTGGATCATTTTCCTCAATGAATAAATGACCAAGCATAATATTTTTGTCTCATTTGTTTAACTGGGTTCTCTTTCTCTACTTTTAGGATTTGTGTGAAAATCTGATGTTGTTTTAGGTCATATTTATGCAGAAATAGAGAAAATTATAAAGGGTTCACAAACTTTCAAGCACCACTGTAGGTGCTGACTGCACCAGAACAAGTTATGGCTCACTTCCATTAAGGACCCATGTACAGTCTCTTGCAAAAGTATTCATCCCCTTTGGTGTTTGTCCTGTTTTATTACATTCCAAGCTGCAATTAAAATGGATTTCTGGGGGTGAGCACCATTCGATTTACACAACATGCCTACCATTTTCAAGGTGAAAATTGTTGTTTTACTGTGACAAACAATAATTGAGATGAAAAAAGAGAAATCTGGAGTGTGATTGGTATTCACCCCCAAGTCAATATTTTGTCGAGCCACCTTATGCTGCAATTACAGCTGCAAGTCTCTCGGGGTCTGTCGCTATTAGCTTAGCACATCTAGCCACTGGGAATTTTGCCCATTCCTCAAGGCAAAACTGCTCCAACTCCTTCAAGTTGGATGTATTGCATTGGGGTCCAGCAATCTTCACAGATTCTCAGTTGGATTGAGGCCTGGGCTTTGATTAGGCCATTCCAATACATTTACATGTTTCCCTTAAACCACTCCAGTGTAGGTTTAGCAATATGTTTAGGGTCATTGTCCTGCTGGAAAGAGAACCTTCGTTCCAGTCTCAAACCCTCTGGCTGACTCAAACAGGTTTTCTTCCAGAACTGAGCTGTATTTAGGGTCATCCATTTTTCCTTCTACCTTACCAGCTTTCCTGTCCCTGCAGATGAAAAAAATCCCCACAGCATGATGCTGCCACCACCATGCTTCACCATAGGAATGGTGTTCTCAGGGTATTGGGTTTCCGCCACACGTGGTGTTTCCCACAATGGCCAAAAAGTTCAATTTTAGTCTCATTTGACCAGAGAATCTTCTTCCATATGTTTGAGGAGTTTGCCACATGTTGTCAGGCAAACTTCAAATGTGTTTTCTGAAGGAATTATTTATTTTTTTTTTCTGGCTGCTCTTCCATAGAGCCCCGCTCTGTGGAATGTATGACTTAAAGTGGCCTTCTGGACAGATACTCCCATCTCCACTGTGGATCTGTGCAGCTCCTTCAGTGTTATCTTTGGTGTCTTTGTTGCATCTCTGATTAATGCCCTCCTTGCCTGGTCTGTGAGTTTTGGTGGGTGGCCTTCTTTTATCAGGTTTGTCGTGGTGACATTCTTTCCATTTTGCTATAATGGATTTAATGGTGCTCCCTGGGATATTCAAAGTTTGGTATATATTTTTTTTTTTTTCTCTTTTTTTATTTTAATTTACTACAAAACCAAGATGTGTGTAACAAACAATATAACAAAAAACATACAACATTAGTGAACCAGGACATAGGACATTCAGTAAGGGCTAGGGACATGGTACTGGGGGGGGGGGGGGGGGGGGGGGTATTAAAATGTATGTGTGTGTCTGTGAGTGTGTTAGAGGGGGATGTTTGAGTGTGGGTGTGAGGGGGGTATTTGTGTAAGCGTGTGTGTGTGTGTGTGTGTGTGTGTGTGTGTGTGTGTGTGTGTGTGTATACATGAATACATATGTATATTATCAGTTTAGCAATTATGTAAATGATATGTGAGCAGAAAAGTCCAGGGCATGGGGGATTAGGATGAGTCCCAGTGGGAGGGAGTGGAGGAAAGGAGGAAGAGACAAGGGAGGGAGAAGCAGACTTCGGGCAAACTGATGCACCCCCCCCAGACACAATCACACACCCAAGAGAAAAAATAAATAAATAAAATAAAATGGAGGGGGGGTGGTGGTAAGATGACTTCCTCTGACCACTCCAAGCCCCAGTGCATCAGAGGTACAAGCCGAACCCTAGCAGGAGGAGAGGACAGGAAAGGGCAGCCGCAGAGCCCCCCAGACCACCCCCACCCCCGGCCCCCACCATCCCGAACAGAACAGGAGCCCAAGGCTCCCCCAATCCACGCGCCTCACTGGCCCTATGATGTGTTTTATCTAATGTCTAAATGCATTAAAAAGAGGGGGGGCAGAGCAGAGAGAGAGCCTTACTAAAGACTCCCCCCCCGACCCACCCCCACCTTTCCAATAAATTGAGATTGTGATTTTTCTAAGATGTGATGCATTAAAAGAAGTGAGGCGCAAGCTGATTCGGGCCTTTTTACAGGCCACTCTACAAAGCGCCCCACCTCGGCCCTTACTTACTGGAGGTGTTTGTGTTATTGAGTGGGAATGTACCTTCCGAGTCAGCTAATGTGGAGTGTTAAAAAGTGAGACATGCAGAGTGGAGGCAACCCGGTCCATTCCAGGGGAGGATGGGGTCCGCAGCAGAGGCAGAGAGGCCCCACCACGGCCCCACCATGGCCAGAACCCCCCCACACAAGTCAGCCAGCCCCCGACCCCTGGAAGCCAGAGCAGTACAGAGGAGAGACTGATGTTATGTTGTGTTTTGGATGGGGGGCACGGGGGAGGGGATAGATAAACAATGGAAAAGGGGGGGTAGGGGTGGGCGGGGGGGATTGGGGGGAGGGGGGGTGGGTCTCATCCTGTCTCAGGCAGAGAGGGCCAGCAGAGCGGTTATAACTGTAAGAAATTGGAAAGTGATGACCAGGTTAGGTTATTATTAGATGGGATATTAGAGGTTTCTAATGATATGTGGTCCAGTAACAAGTTTTTCCAGGCAGATATGTGAATTTTGTTCTTTGATTTCCAGTTCATGAGGACAGTTTTCTTGGCGACAGCTAGTGCAACCAATAGGATGATGTTGTTAAAGTGATTCAAGGTGGATACAGTGGTATCTCCAAGCAAACAGAGCGATGGAGAGGTTGGGATGCAGCAGCCAAAGAAAGTGGAAAGTAGATCTGTTGACAGTTTGGAGTCCGATCCCTGCAGAACGGCTGAATGGCTGTGTGAGTATCGCGAGAACTCAGAGGTGAGATTGAACATGGCGGCGCACAGTTGTTGACAAACGGGAGATACAGCACTAAAGATCCTACCAAAATAACCCCTTTTTTTTTCGGACTAAATCAAACCAATACTCAGTGACTTTTTCTCATACATAATCCAACTTACATTCCGATTACACTCTGGATGAATTAACGGAATTGGAGGCTTTCATCGAAGACCATTGTCTACATCTTCAGACAACTATGAACCCGGACCAGATTCACTCAACTCCGAATGCAACTCAGCCCGACTCCAAAAGAAGGAAAAAGAGACTCTGCAACAGACACAACCGATTTAACAACCCAGGAAGTCGAGGTCAGTGTACTTACAAACATCAATAAAAAGCTGGACATGCTAATCACCATACACGAAGAGCTGAACGATATCCGTAACAGTCTCGAATTAGCACATAGTCAAATTGCAATATTACAGATTTCAAACCAAGAGCTTCGAACTTCGGTAACTTCACTCACTCAACAAATGGAATATGTCACCGCCGAAAACAAAGTAATGAAAGAAACCATACTGGACATTCAAACACATTCAATGCGCGACAACCTCATATTCTCAGGCATCCCGGAACCCAAAGACCCCGTTAAAACACCTGACAATCCAGAGCTACTCATAAAAGACTTCATGCTAACACAACTCAAACTGTCTAAGGACACTGTCAATCTAATCACATTCCATCGAGTTCACCGTCTTGGCAAGCAGCAAAAGGACAAACCCAGACCCATCATTGCAAAGTTCGAACACTACAAGCAGAAAGAAATGGTAAAAAACAAAGGAAAAGAACTCAAAGGCACCAACTACGGAATGAACGACCATTTCCCCCGTGAGATCAACGAAAGAAGAAAGATTCTATACCCAATACTTAAAGAAAACAGGAAAAAAAAAAACATCCGCGCAACTCTGACAGTCGACAAACTCTACCTAAATGGACAGTTATTCAGGAATCCCGACACAACTCCTTGGCTTTTCTAAGTATACACACCCATGCCATAATCTACATTAATTCTATTATCCCTCCACACCTCTTTAATAACCAGCTCCCCACTAGCCCATACAAGTGCGTTACATATCTGTGTTACTGTATTCTTCGTTAACGTTGTTTTTTTCATGTCATTGATAATTATGTTTCTGTTTGTACTTGTCATCTTGTCCACTCTGCCCCATGTTACCCTCCTCTCCCTATCCTGTTTTACATTCCAGCCTACACATTCACACTCACTTAGCACCACTACACACACACCCCCATTTGCATCATTTCACCAATACATCTCTCTCATTTACCACAATCAGACGTTAACCATATTAGCATGTCCAAGCTAACCTTCCTAACTTGGAATGTCCGCGGCATTGGATCTCAGGCAAAGAGGGCCAAGGTATTTGACCAACTTAGTAAATTACAAGCAGATATTTGCCTCCTTCAAGAAACCCATCTATCAGAATTTGACTGCAACAAAATCAAATCTGCTCAATATAATCAAGCATTTTCAGCCAATTATAACTCAAAACAAAGAGGTGTTTGCATATTAATTCATAAAAAAAAAATCTCATTTATTCACAATACTACCATTTCCGATCCAGAAGGACGCTTTATCATCATTAACATCTCAATTAACAATAGCCCAATTACAATCGGAAACGTGTATGGCCCAAACTCAGATAATCCAGCTTTTTTTCAATCCTTCTTTTCTTCAATAGCAAATATGACCGACTGCCCAGTAATAATTGCAGGAGATTTGAATACTGTCTTAGACTCAACAATTGACCGCTCTAATAATTCAAAAAACAAACAAATTTGGCAATCCACCTCAACTATCAAGCAGTTCATGGGTGATTTTGGTCTTGCCGACAGCTGGCGCATACAACACCCATACAACAGAGAATACTCATTCTTCTAGTCCGTCCACCACTCCTACTCTCGTCTGGACTTTTTTCTTACAAGTAACTCCCTTATTCCCAATATTTCTCAATCAATAATCCACCCAATCATCATCAGTGACCATGCCCCTGTAACAATTAACTGGTCTATGAATCAACCACACAGATCAATCCCCGGATGGCGCTTTAACATATCACTCCTCCAAGATACATATTTTGACACCCTTATCAGGAGAGAGTGGGCACTCTTTCTAGAGATGAATGACTCCCCGGAGTCATCACCTTCTCTTCTGTGGGAAACAGGAAAAGCAGCGCTTAGAGGAGTCATCATCTCATTTTCCGTCTTCAAAAAAAAAATAGAAAAGCAAAAGGAAACTCAATTGGAAGAAGAAATTAAACATTTAGAGAATATTAATATGACAAACGCATCAGTCGAAATTCAAAACAAATTAGATAAATACAAATTAGAACTCAATGAAATCATCAACAAACGGACCCAGTTTTTAATACACCGACTAAGACAGGAACATTTTCACCTTGACAATAAATCTGGCAAATACCTGGCAAACCAAATTCAAAGAAACAAAGAAAAATCTACAATCACAACGTTACAGGACTCAGCAGGGAAGCTTACTCACTCACCAACTGAAATCAATCAGATTTTCTACCAATTCTACGATAAGCTCTATTCATCAGAAAAAAACCCAGATATTAAAGACATTAATCATTTTCTGGACCACATTCAACTACCAATAATTGACAATGACCAAGAAACCCCGATATTCGAAGACGAATTACATGCTGCACTAAAGACAATGTCAAATAACAAGGCCCCCGGTCCAGATGGCTTCCCTGCTGAGTTCTATAAACGTTTCTGGTCAACTTTAGCTCCACTTTTCTACCGGATGATCCATGAATCAAAACACAACTCCAGACTTCTGCCATCCTCTAATAGTGCTTCCATCTCACTTCTACTCAAACCCAATAAGGACCCAACATTACCATCAAGTTATAGGCCAATATCGCTAATCAATGTTGACACTAAAATTATCGCCAAAGCCCTTGCAATCAGATTAGAAAAAGTTATTACCTCTATAATTCATCCAGATCAAACAGGATTCGTGAAAGGCAGGCTATCTTCGAGTAATACACGCAGGTTATTTAACGTAATGCACCACTCAATAACTCAGGAAAACAATACAGTCATCGTTACATTAGATGCAGAGAAAGCATTTGACAGAGTCAATTGGAAATTCCTGTTTTCCATATTAGAGCGGTTTGGCTTTGGGGACTCATTCATCAACTGGGTCAAACTGCTATACAATTCACCATCAGCCACCGTCACTACAAATGGGTGAGTTTCCCAAAACTTCACTTTGCACAGGGGGACTAGACAAGGATGCCCACTCTCCCCCTTATTATTCACTATTTTCATTGAACCTCTAGCTGCAGCCATACGCCAAAACACGCTAATCACAGGTATTCAGACTAAAAACATGCATCATAAAATAAGCCTCTATGCAGATGATATTCTACTTTTTCTTCAAAACCCAGTAAGTTCATTCCAAGAAACAATAAAAAGAATAAACTCATTTGCTAATATTTCAGAATACTCAATCAACTGGAATAAATCATCAGCTCTTCTTCTAAAACCACAAAGTGGGAATGCAGCAGCCAACACCCTTCCTATCTCACTATGCACCGATCACATCACCTATTTAGGAATAAGAGTTTCCCCCAGGCTGTCTGATCTATTCACTTTAAACTTCCCCCCTTCTAAAAACAATTCAGGATGATTTGCAACGCTGGACAAACCTTCCACTCTCCATCATGGGCCGTATATCTGCTATCAAAATGATAATTCTACCCAAAGTTAATTACCTCTTTTCAATGATCCCAATACAACCACCCACATCCTGGTTTAAATCTCTAGATTCAGCAATCACAAAATTCTATTGGAAAAACAAGACACCCAGAATTAAACTAGCAACCCTTCAAAAACCCAAGTCCCTAGGAGGATTAGAAGCACCAAATTTCATTCTATATAGTCTGGCAAATCATCTCCAATATGTGCACAGATGGACCCATCATAACCAATCCGATACTATCTGGCTGGACTTAGAACAGACAATTTGCAATGACCTTCTGATTTCAGATCTGCCATTCCTTACTCCATCAATCAAAAAACACCCCTGTTTCAAAGCCCCTACCATCTGTTCGGGTCTGACAGCCTGGTGGAAATTCCACAACATCACTAACACAAAGCACTCACTCTCAAAGCTCACCCTGATTTGGAGTAACCCAGATTTAATTTACAACAAATGAACACTTAATTTCTGCACCTGGAAAGATAAAGGCATTACACACCTACAGCACTTGTTTATGAACAGCAAATTTTCCACATTTGCGGACTTGGTCCAGAAACTCGGCATCACCAACAAGCACTTTCTACAATACCTACAGATCAAATCAACAATCACATCCACAATGAATACCTCAACACCCAATTTCGAACTCACTACACCCATCTCAAATTTTATTAATATTTCTTCTTCAAAAAAGCTATTATCCAAAATTTATAAGTTATTGATACAAACTGATACCAGTATGAGCTTACCATCTGCCAAATGGGATTCAGATCTCTCTATCTCTACTGATGCCAATTTCTGGACTCAAGTCTGCAAAAATACCTTTCTCATGACCAAAAATACCAACCTACAATTAATCCAATACAAGATTATCCACAGGACTCATCTCACAGGCCACAAATTGTTTTGCATGGGTTTTTCCACAGACATCTGCCCTCACTGTATTCAAAACTGCCCGGACACCTATATTCATGCACTCTGGCACTGTAGCCCCATCAAACAATTTTGGGAGATGGTATATATTTTTATAACCCAACCCTGATCTAAACTTTTCCACAACTTTGTCTCTGACCTGTCTGGAGTGCTCTTTGGTTTTCATGTTGCTTGCAGAGTGTTGCAGAGTCAGACCCCTTCCAGAACAGGTTGATTAATACAGACATCTTGTGACGGATCACGTGACACTTCGATGGCACCCAGGTGGATCTTAATCAACTAATTATGTGACAAAGGAAGTTAATTGGTTGGACCAGCTCTTATTTAGGGGTTTCATACACAAGGGGGTGAATACCTATGCACACTCCAGATTTCTGTTTTTTCATCTGAATTATTGTGTCACAATAAAACAAAAAATTTTCACCTTTAAAGTGGTAGGCATGTTGTGGAAATCAAATGGAGCTACCCCCCCCCAAAAAAAAAAAAAAAAAATCCATTTTAATTGCAGTTTGTAATGCAACAAAATAGGACAAACATCAAGGGGGATGAATAATGAATACTTTTGCAAGACACTGCATTGTGGGGCTGGGGTGCCATTGGAGCAGCACAGTCAGAGCAGCAATGCATCTGAGCAGTTTCCAAGGTGCATGGGCCAAACAATGGTTCAGTTTGTTTCTGAAAATCCAGAGTGGCAAAAGTTGCAGAAAGCCAATGTCACAAGAGTGGCTGTCATTCAAATCCAAACTAGACCTGTGTGAGAGACCATCCCAACCCTATGTTTTTTAAGCTTCATTCCAAGGCTATGATACATGCAATGCCAGGGGAATGTGGGGGGACAACAAGACAGAATGCCAGGAAAACATGTTTGGACATGGTGGACTCAAGGCAACATCAAGTTTCAGTTTAGAGGAGCAACAGCAGCAGCAAGCAAGCCTGCCTAAGTGACCAAAGAAGAGGTGAAAGAACTGCAGCAGAGAAGTAAATAGAGATACCAAGAAACAGATTGTCAGGAGTTGAGAAAGCTGTTCAAGGCCTGTCTGGACTGGCTTGGTCGAGCACCACACATACACCAATACAACAGCCCCAAAACACCTCCATCTTCATTATCTCTCTTTGACACGTGACAAGTAGTTGAGTGAAAGATAAAGCAGACAGCTCCAGTCAGGATTATTGACCCAAGAAGTGGCACATGGGCCGCCCCAGCCATGCCAGTCAAGAAAAGGAAGGATGGGGGCATGTGGTTCTGCACAGATTACTACTTCCTCCACAGAGTCACAAAGCAAGACTCTCACCCACTGTCTCACACCAATGATGCCCATGACTGTGTTGCTGTTTCCAACTGGTTCAGCTCCTTGGACCTGCACACTTGGCACTCCAGAGGTGCTCCAGATGGAAAGAAGAGACAGCGAATGGTGTGCTTTCATAGGTCAATGGTATGAATTCTGACCAAGTGGCCAAGGAGTACTGCATGGTGTGTTCACCATGCATATGGACCATGCATCCATAACCTGGAAGATGTTGTTCAGTGAGTGAGAGGGACAGATAGCATGCGGGATCATCATGCTGCAGAATTATTGGTCTGCCATCCACCTTCATTTGAATATTATCCCCTTGTCCTGGCAGCCTGGTGTTCAAGGGCATTCCCATGATTATGAATGGTTGGAATCTAAGCAAGAATGAGAAGAAATGGCACTGAGTGATGGAACTGTTCAAAGTTTCAGTAAAGGGGTTTTAGCAAGGGGAAAATGCAGAGATGGCAAGGCTGCATAGGTGATTGAAAGAGAGGTAGAGGCCAGCTTACCCCCCATAAAGGAGGGTTACGCTGCACTTGCAGTGCGGTTGCTTGGCTGGATGCAAACACCTTCTATATCAGTGCTGGGTGGATACAATCTCAGGCAGTATCATTTGCATCAGGACTGCACGCAGACAGCAATGGCCTTGAGTGATTTAACAGAACAATCCATCACCATCCATCTGGCCATTGATACTAACTGGCATCAGTGCAATTGAGACAAGCATTTTCATTTTGTGCTATGGGAGTCTCTCTTGCCAGTGCAGGAGTCCATGTGTTTCATGCTGGCAGTACTGATGTTCGGGCATTATTCAGGTTCCCACATGCACCTGGTGTTTGGAACACCACCAGACACAGATGGCAGATCTGAAATGCTACTGGGTTATGATCAAAACCTCAATGCCAGGATGAGAACTGTCCAGTTCCTTGCAAGACAGCAGCAGCAGGGGGCAAGCAGCTACCAACAGCAGGCTTATGACACTCAGTGCCAAGAGGAGCCTATATACGTGTTTTGGGAACTGGGTGTGGAGGTTTTCCCCACACCAACACAAGAGATGCTGCTCCAAACTTGGCAAAGAGGGGACTCTGTGTGGTGATGAGCAGGCTCACAGTGTTGTTGATCAAGCTGGAGGACTGGAGTGGTATACCAGGTTAAGCTTACATTTTATCGGCCCCAGGAAAGCACTTTGGATGTCGTCCAGGACTAGTTTTGTCATCGATTGTTCCAAAATCTCAATGTACTTTTGCACATAAATGCTGCCATCACAGAAGTGTAAGGTACCTTTGGCAAGGGCCCTGACACAACCCTCTACCATGACAGACCCTGGCTTTTGGACTTGTTGCTGCGAACAGTCTGGACGGTCCTTTTCATCTTTAGTCCCGAGCATACGGCGTCGATTCCATTAAAAAACAACCGAGTTTCATAATGAACTGAAATTTTCAGATTTTTCAGGTGCACTTTCAAACTGTGAATTTACAGCAATACCACATCCTAAAGCTGTTCAATAGAATTCGGATCCAGTGACTGGGAAGACCAATGGAGAAATAATTCTCATGTTCATGAAACCAGTTTGAGGGGCACTGACATACCAGAAATTGTCATTGAAAGTTGGGCAAATTATGGCCATGAGAAAACACTTGGTCAAAAAAAAACCCTCAAACTGGCTGTGGCAGTCAACTAAAGATCGACTGGTAGTAATGGACCCAAAGTGTACCAAGAAAACCTTCCTCACACCATCATATCACTTCCACCAGCCTGGACTCTTGACAAAGTCGGCTGGGTCCATGGCTTCATGCTGTTGGCACTAAATTCTGACCTTTACTTCTGTGTGCCTCAGCAGAAATTGAGATTCATCAGACCAGGAGACATTTTTCCAGCCTCAAACTGTAATTTTGGTGACCCTGTGCCCACTGCAGCCTCAACTTTCTGTTCTTGGCTGACACAAGTGGAACCCATGCAGTGTTCTGCTGTTGTCGTCCATCTGCCTGAAGGTTCGACGTGTTGTTGTTCTGAGATGCTTTTCTACTCACCACAATTGTACAGAGTGGTTATGAGTTAGTGTAGCCTTTCTGTCATCTTGTACCAGCCTGAATATTCAGAGGCCTCTTCAGGAAACACCTGCATCATGGACAGCAGCGTTTCTGTTTCCGGTGCACTCCTTAATATTACACGAATAACCCCTGGTTCACTTACAACCTTCACACCACTGTAACTACTTAAAACTTTGACTTTAAACTTTAATTGAAGTTTTTATTTCCTAAAAACAGAAGACATTCTCGAAGCAAAGTATACTGGAGTAATAATTTTCTTGTTTGCAAAAATATAAAACCAATGTTCAAAAAATAAGTGATGTAAAAGGCGAGACATATTTTAAGAGTTTATGAACAGTTGCACTTTTCCTGTGAACCATGGCAAAAGAAGGCCAGAAGAAAAAGCTCCAAACTCCAACATATACCATATTAAACCTACTAACTTGAATAAATATTTTAAACAAAGGCTCGTGACCCTCACAAGGGGGTCTCCTCTCGCAGAATAATAGGAGACTCACTTCCTTACTTTTCTTCACTGTACCTGAGGAGAAAGTGCACATAACACTTGTGACAGCTGATTCACATACAATAAACTGGAAAGAAATCTCCAGTGTTGAATTATTTGTGGTGTTCCTCATTGAATTAATTAAGAAAAAAAACTTGAATTATTCAGTTCATGACGTTATAAAGTAATATTCAAATAAACACATTCACAACTGGGTGCAAATTAACAGCTCACCAGGGTCTTGAGTTCAAGTCTGATCTTGGGTTACTGTCTGTGTGGAATTTTGAAGCCTCTTCACATGGATTTCTTCTTGAAAACATGAATGGAGGTAAATTTGGGACTCTCCTGCCTTCCATTCTGTGAATGTATTTCGAATCTGTTGATGGCATTGGAGAAAAGAAAAAAAAAGCATCTTTGAATGAAATGCAACAATGTTTAAATTAAGGCTTATGTGACAGGATGATAAATAAACTGTCAAATATTTTTTCTTTACAAAAATTATTATTGTTAACCTTCCTCAAGGCAGTCAGAGACCGTCTGTATTTTTTCAACATGAACTCACTTTATTGATCATTTTTAAGATGAAAAATGTGCATCAAGTGTGAACTCCTTAAACTGTACTCTACATTCTGAAGCATTCAAGGCAGTTCTTAAACATGAAACATCAGAGTTCAAACTTGATTCACTGATGTTCATCAGGCTTCAGTTTCACCAACAGGTTTTTGTCATGGCATAAACCACTGTGCTCCAGCTACTGTAGCACAGTGATGCACTCTGTGACAAAAACTACTCCCACATGTCACACAGGAACAAATGTCCTACATTTACCACCAAAATTGGTTCAATTCAAAATTGATTTTAGAAAATAATAAATCCACAATTAAGCTGACTGAATAATTAAATAATTTACTTGAATGAAAAAAAATATACATCTTTCTCAACTCATTAAAAAAATTTTGCTCAAGATCCCCCTGTGGACATTCTTGGCCCCCAGAAGGATATTTAAATAAGATGGATTTTATTTTATTGCCTTTTGTTTCCAAGAACTATACTGTTCCCATTTCTTGTATCTCTGAAGGATAAGTATCAATTTGCACAACTGAGAAAGCACCATCATTCAGCATGATGTGAAAAACAAAAGGGCTTTCCAAAAACGTGGTTGACCGAAACATGAACATTTCCAAAGCACAGTTTAATCGATTCATGAAGTTCTCGAGTCTACTCACAGACTCGACATGTCCATAACATTCATGAAATCTATCAGTCAAGATTATGGCCTCATGACAGTACTGAGACAGCACTTTTAAAGTGGTAAATGACCTACTACTGGCCTCTGATCACCAGTGCGTCATTTTACTCCCTTCGATCAATGAGAAAATGTTGTTGGAGTGAATGAAACAGCCCTCTCCTGGCTCAGGTCTTATTTGACTGATTATTATCAGGTTGTCGATGTAAATGGTGGCTTCTCCGTGCAGAGTAAAGGAAAGTTTGGTGAACCAAAAGGTCCTGCATTAGGCCTACTGCTTGTTTCCTCAATATATGCTACTTCTGGGTACAGTTACTCATAAACATTATATTAGCTTCCACTGTTATGCTGATGACACACAGCTATACATTTCAGCCAGATGAGTGACGCCATATTAATAAAGTTAAGGAACGTACAATGGACATGACACATTACACATGACTCAGTCTTTCAGTCTTGGTTGAAAACCTTTTTGTTTATTCAGGCTTTTTGTTCAGAGCTTTTCTCTTGGGTAAAGGCACAGATCTGGAGAGTTCATGGGCTTTGTGTTTTGGGAGAATGGTTTGGTCCCCCTTGCTTTGTGACAAGGTCCATTGTTCAAAGCACGATACAAAACAATTGAATAGAAAGCTATTATTAGCCGATCTTAAGTAATCAAAACACAAACTAACAAACCACTGACAAACTCATTATTAATTCTTGCAAACCTGTGTGGGGGGAAAAAATGTCTCCCAGTGGCCTCATGTCCCCCTAAATGCAAAATTCTGCACGAAGCCCCTGTTGTTTTCAGATCAGGATCTGTTGGCATTTTTTTCCTCCAAAAATGTATTATTCTTGTCATTGTGACCATAAAGTGAGGGAGCAGGGCAGCAGGACACAGTTGCTATAATTTATAGTACTTTTCAGTTAGTGCATCGTGCAAATGGTTTAAAGGCCACATCAGGAAACACCTGCATCATGGAGAGCAGAATGATGAATTTCCAGCAGTCTGCATAATATTACACAAGTAACTCAGATACTTAACTGACCATTTTAGCAGTGGGGGTTTGCCATTTATTCTGTAAAAGATTTCTGAAAAAGCCCCCCTCAAAACAATGTGAATGTTGTAAGCAGAAGTACACAGCAAGAGTAATTCTTAATTAATTTACTGTATAAACCATTTTTTAAAATGAGTAAATACTTTTAATAACTCGATAAGACACACAGTGTTGAACTATAGTTCGGCGTTCCAGTAATGCAGTCTGCAGTGGACTGACATCCCATCCAGGATGAATTTTCCTGCCATGAGGGCGATGGCTCCATGGTGTTGCTTGAATAAAAATATGACATAAGTATTAAATCAATTGTCGATAATTCATTTTACAGTTTATAATATACAGCAATTCTTACCACCTGATACAACATGAAAAGAACGATTGTAGATCCACTTTAGATCACAATATGCAGTCTTGGGGAACGCGACTAATAAAAAATTTACGTCAGAAAGAAAGAATTATATTATTTTTAAGGCAGACTGTTTCAATAATCTTGTAAACTGACTGTTGGTAACGATATTCAAATCTTCTGGAATGTTATTTTCTTATAAAAATATTAGTTATTTGTATTTTAAACACGAAAAGAGACTGAAAACATGATCTGCACAGGCCGATGGGTTTTTGTAATGGCATGAAACAATGTGGCCCCCACTATATCACCGTGATGCACTCCATTACAAAAACCACTCCCAGATGTTAACTAAGCAGTACAGAGAGTCAATGCCAGAATGTGAACTCAAAGAATTAAAATAATAAAGAAATGATTCTCATGTTTGTCCTTTTTTAAATAAATTAATTCATATGACATTTTTTTGAAAATGTTTTTCATCAAAATTCTCCAAGTTTAGCAAAATTCTTGGCATCTGAAATAATTTTTTAATAAAAGGCAAATCAGACCTGAAGCAAATGTCTTTTTTAATCTCTTGTTGATCTTATTTACATTTTTTTCATTCTTTGCTCCAAATGTTGCTCTCAGTCTCTTGAAAAAAATGCAATCTTATTTAAACAATCAAATTAAAGTCTATCGCGCAATATCTGTGTCTAACTATATGTATGTTTATATCTGTCTGTCTGGACGTATATTTATTGATCCTAATACTCTCATTACAGACTCGTATTATAATCGGCCTGTCAACTTTTATATGCATTTCACTTCGATGCAAATTTGCACTTCTGATTGGATCCCAAATGCATTTCTTGTTTTAATACTTGTACTTGTTCAATGCCAAAGTTGAATCTCAACTAATAATCAATATGATGTTGCAGCTCTGTAAAATCCATCCAACACGATGTGAAAAATCAAAGAGGTTTTCAGTCCAAAGACAGATTGTCAGAGCAGTACACAAAACTCAGTGCATGTAATTCACTCAACATCACTGGAAATACAACAGGAATCATGTGTCAGATGGAAAACTTTTCGTCCACACACACTTGTGCGATGTTGGTGAATGAAAGGGGACTGCATCGACGAAAAAGCACCTGATAACTGCTAGAAAATATGAAAGCGTCATGGGCCGTTTTGCAACGAGTGCAGGGGTGCTTGTGAAATTGATGGAGCGAATTCTGCTGAGTATGAGTGTATTCACGCTCGCTGGTTGCCTCTGCCAGAAGGTTAAGACTTGAAGGATCAGTCTACGGTCAACAAGACTGCAGGCAAGAAGACATCAAGATGCAAACACATCGAAACAGAAATAGTTTCAGGAACACAGTGTTTCAGTCCACAGACAAGACTTGTAAATGATATTGTGCTTGAAACGTGTTGAAACATTCTTTCATTGAACAAGTTTCAAGCAATACTTGATGAGACACACTATCAAATAGATCGAGATCGTTTAATTTATTCATTCATCTTCACAAACCACTTTTATGATAAAGTTACTTATAAAACTCCGCAAAGTACACGGTTACTCATATTATAGGTGAACACTATTAATCACTTCTCTCAACACATTTTATGAGTCCACAGAAGTTCAGTCTCAGCAGCAGGTTTTTGTAATGGCATAAAACACTGTGCTGCCACCCCATCACAGTGGTACACCCCGGTACAAAAACATCTGTCTGTGTGAATACATTAACTGTGGCTTTCAATTCTAATTCATTCTTCTAATGCCAGAGTTATACAAATAAAAACTGCTACCTACATTAAGAAACCACTTTAAAACATTATTAAAGCATTTTACCTTCATATAATTTGTTGCCTTTTTCACATTTTGCAATAAATAAAAAAAAATGAATTTGTGCATCATTATGAAATTATTTAATGATGTTTAATATGTAGAGCCTCAACATTTTCAGTCTGTCTGGACTTTTAAATGACTGCATTTCTGTCGCCGTGTGTCAAAGTTCCTGCTGTACTGGACGTGTAAAAACCTTTAAACCTGACAGATACAGGAGAAATACATTTACTGACTTATTTAATGACTTTTTATGCGTTGGGAAATATTTTTGAGCTCTTCACATCCATGAAAGAAGAAAACCCCACAAAATTTACATGTAAATTATCACATTGGTGATTTTTAGAAATTACACATGATGCATTCCACAGTTTTTAATCACACGGAAGGGGTGTGTTTATTTTTTTGCATGTGATTAACACCATTCACTTATTTTCACAGGTTTAATTTTGGACATGTGGGGTTTTATTTTTCATTTTCTCATGATCTCGTATTATTCACAGGAATTATTGGGTTTATTTAAGTTTACAGTAGAACATGTTGAAATGAGCTTTATGGGAGCACATGTTACTCGCACGTGAAAAGCACAAGATCACGTGTGAAATGCGATTTTTCCTGAAAGACTGATGCTCCTGATATTGGTGCAGGATCAGAGATGAAAATGCTTACGAAAATCTACCATGGTTTACTATGGTTTTACCATGGCTTTTATGTAGTAACCATGGTTATACTATGGTTTTTATGTAGTAACCATAATTCTACTATGGTATCTCATGGTCATTCTAAGTACTATGAACCAGCCATAGTATTACTATGGTTCATCCATGGTAGTAACCATGGTTCTACTATGGTATTTCATGGTGATTCTAAGTACTATGAACCAACCATAGTATTACTATGGTTTATCCATAGGACTGCAGTAGCTGTGGTAGCATCATAGTTGTATGTGTAATAGGTCATAATAACTATGAAATTAGTTTAAAAAGGGATAGTATGTTTTTTAAAAGGATGCACTAACTGTAGTATTACCATGCTTTTGTCCAACAGTCAATGCTGTAGAGAAGGATCTCGATTAACAGCCCAGATACATTAACATTTACTTAGAACCTAAAAATTTAAGTGAACATTGAGGTAAAATGCATATCGTACATCCTAAACAACAACAATAATAATACACTCTAAAAATACTGGGTCAAAAATAACTCAACTTTAACCCAACCACTGGGCTAATATTGCACGAACTCAACACTAGGTTATCTTAGCCCAAACAATTGGGTTGAAACGATAGGGTGCAATCAACCTAAGAGTTGGGTTGACGATTTAACATAAAGACTGGGTTATTTTAACTATACTGTTAGGCTAATGTTACATAATTGTTGGGTCAGTGTTTTTTCAACTCAACATTTAAATGAATAGTATTTTTTAGTGTACTTTAATATATTCCCATATTACTAAATTATAGTGACACTACATTGATGCAAAGTAGTATGTTTTAAAGCAATTTCCTGCATGTAATTTTAAACTAAAATGTAGGAAAAATTGTAAATGTAAGACCATAATAGTAATAATAATAAATTAGCCTACAACAAGAAGAATGTGTTTTTTTTACATGGCGCCTTTCAGGTCACCAAGATTTAAGATTAAAAAAAAATAAATATAGTTAAAGAAGTTGTATTGAGTGACAGACGAAACAACAGACCTGTTTTTTTTTTTTTTTTTAAGAGTTTTACTGCTGATTACATGAGAAAAGACATGGACCAATCCAGGAATGGAAATTCAGGGAACAATAGTCCACCCTGCCACAAGAAATACAAATACAAACAATACAAGTACAATACAATAAATACAATACAAAACAAAACTTTGTAGATAAAAGAAAACTTTAATCAGTTTCAATAATGTTCACTAAAGGGACGACATACTGTCTTCTGTTGATTTCTAAGAAAACACATTTTTTATGTAGTGATGAAGCCGTAACAGCAATGGTTTCTTTTTTCTCACAGACCTCTACAATGAAATCAATACAGATTCTCAACTGTCTGTCTCTGCACAACACTTTTTGTTTCACTTCAAGAGGATAACCGAAAATCACGGGTATCTAATTACAAGTACATTTAGCTAGAGCACAACTACAGTGAATTTTCAGAAGGGCAAAATCCTGAATTTGAATGAAGCTTCCATTGCATAGCATCACTACTGAGTTAGTACGTTTCTTCATACGTGTGTATCCTGCTGTTGTATAAAGTGTTCCTAAAAACCTTTTAAAGAATCGTACAGGCTCTTTTTCAAGTAAAACATTAAAACTTCTTTCAACAGCTGCACATTGTCTTGGCAAGAGGGTTGTAAATGTAGGTGCACCAAATATATTAAAATCGCCTACAGTCAAATGCCTCTGGACTACTCTTTTCCCAAGCAGTTTACTACAGTAGTCAAACACAGTAGAATTTTTATCCTTGATGTAACTGGGAATGTTTCTAATGTCACGCCACAAAAGAAAAGTTCGGCATATCTGTCTAGGTACGCACTGGGTTCCATGGAAATATTGCATCAAATTATGATTATTGCCCTCAATTGTAAACGCAGATATGCACCATAGTGGGCCCCATAACTTCACACTCTCACATAAGTGAGTAAGCTGATGAACATTAAAGCTATGTTCCTTTCCATACAATAATTCCACCTGTAGAACAAATTTGTTTAACGCAATATCAGCCTTTTCCATGACCTGCCGATGGATGTCGTTCATTAAGAGTGTATACAGTGCATAAACCAGAAGTGCCCAGTGATTAAGATACTGTGTCGGCAATATACCATTCAGGGTAATCATAGAATAATAAAGAAGCCAACTTTTGAACTCGGAAGCTTTCCAAAATTTCATTTTGTCAAGTGACGAAGGTGTACGTGTAAGCTCTTTAGGGGGTTTCACAGTTAGCAATCGTCTGTTCAAGACATTTACTTTAGTGCCAACGTACCAGGGTTGAGTATGGTATGAGCTGTCAATCCATAAAGTAAGAAATTGCCGGACGATACCCAAAAGGACAGCATGCATATAATCTGGTATGAAACTAGTGATTAACAGTGGTAAGAAAAGAAGAGGGGACACACCTTTCACGCCATGAACAGGGCGGCCCTCCCGTGAGGCCTGAATTGCGTCATCTTCTCACATATTTAGTTGTCTCATATCTGCAGGTGGATCTAGATAGGGGTACGCATTTACATAGCCGTGACCTTTAGCTACTCTTTCACCAGGATGAAGACACCAGTCACAGCCATGCTTTCCATTAAATTGTGTACTGTGTTTCAGTAATGGCCTGGCTACAGAATCACAAGCACTAACAACAGCAAACACTCTGCTTTTACTAGTTACCTCACCATCAGTCCACTCAAAGCCACAATCCTTCAAACTTTCCATTTCATCTATGAACGGCTTAAGGAATGTGTTCATGACTGACTTTGATTTGCCAAACCAAAGTGTAGACAATAGGACATGTTCTTTCCTAATAGTAGGTGGTAATTCATTTATTGTGAATTGGATTGGCCACAAGGAGCATTGGGAAGATTCAAAGATGGGCACACCATCACAATTCCATAGAAGTGATAGATCAAATTTCCCCATCATGCCATTTTGAATATAACTTTTCATGATGTCCCCATCAAATATATCACATATTTTGTCATCCCAAGTCCACGAAGTCTTGTCTATAAACGTCTGCACATTTTTTAATTGGTTCTCTAGTACATCTCTCAGTTGCCCTGCTAATGGTAGATAAATGAAGAATGACCCATTCCTAAGGTTCTGGGTTTTGTTGAAAGGATTTTGGCATTCTTGACACACATCAACTATGTTGTTCTCCTTACAAATGTACTCTTGACAAGATTCACAGTAGAAGTGGATCTCAAAACGATTGTTGATGGACACAAAACATTTGTCAAAAAGGAATTTTGTGGCAGGAAGAGTACCAGGTAACATAATATCGAGTAACATTAGGAAATCACTTAGACCTTCTCCACTTAATCTGGTGACGTAGAATGAAGACCAAGATCATCAGGATGGTTTGACCTTTGGTGACAGCACTCCCTGGATAAATTGGCTCATCACTTCCATGAAGATGGAAAGGTTCCTAAAATACAAAAAGCCATTTAACTCAATGGGAGTGCATCCCTAATGCCCAGTAGGCCTAACACCAAGAACAAGGGAGTGAAATACCTACATACCTCTGTGCTTCTTTGGTACTGTATGTGAATGTCATTCTCGTCCGCATCATCATCTGAGAAGTCATTGATGTAATCCTAGGAAACATGAATCAAAACATGAATATTCATCTCATTATCTCTAGCCGCTTTATCCTGTTCTACAGGGTCGCAGGCAAGCTGGAGCTTATCCCAGCTGACTACGGGCGAAAGGCAGGGTACACCCTGGACAAGTCGCCAGGTCATCACAGGGCTGACACATAGACACAGACAACCATTCACACTCACATTCACACCTACGGTTAATTTAGAGTCACCAGTAAACCTAACCTGCATGTCTTTGGACTGTGGGGGAAACTGGAGCACCTGGAGGAAACCCACGCGGACACGGGAAGAACATGCAAACTCCGCACAGAAAGGCCCTTGCCGGCCACGGGGCTCGAACCCGGACCTTCTTGCTGTGAGGCGACAGCGCTAACCACTACACCACCGTGCCGCCCAACATGAATATTAAAAGTGCAATTTAAAAGTGCAACGCTACAAAGAATAGTAAGGGCTACATAAGAATGGTGACAGATGATTACAGGAAAAGTAATGTCATAAACTCAATTTGAAACAATACAGAAAAGAGAGAGAAGTGCTTTGTCCAGGGTGTCTGCAGGCTTGAACAAGTTCAATTTAAGACTTTTTAAGACCTTTTAAAGACCATAGCAGGTTAAATTTAAGACTTATGCCGCACAAAAAAATAAAGAAAATTGGGAGAGCCTGAATTACTTTCGAAATAACAAAATTTATTATCATTCACCAATGAACTCATTACATCCCTAGGGTGCGCTCTTGCATTAATGAGGAACTAAGTTGCAGTGGAGCCAAAGACATCCCGCAAATCACTTGATGAGGCATTTGATTCTGTACGGTTTGCGTGTTGTAGCGTTACAGTTCGCACGGAGTTAGCTGATACACCGTCTCGAGATGTGCTTGGACCTGACAACGGTGAACAAAATTGAGTGATGGCATGCGATTGTTGCAGACTTTTATGGGCAGCCTGGTGCTTCTCCGCTTTCGCATGCGATTCCGGTGCCTTTACACCCAGGGTGCTGAGTTTGAGTGTTCTTTTGCACAATGTGCAGTACGCCTCAAACGGATTGTTTGGTACACGTTTTAACCAGTCTACGAAATCATTGCGTTCAAGCCAGCAGTCGTTAAACTTGCATTTGCCCATTTTGCTACAAAACGTGACAATAGGGCTGTGCGATATGGAAAAAAATGAATATCCCGATACATTTTCTCCATTTCACGATATACGATATATATCTCGATATATTTAAATCTCCTCTAAAGGACCCCATGAAATCTAACTTTTACTCTTTACTGTTTTCATTACAATCCCTGCAGATTAAATAACATTCTTGGTTAACTTTACAGGTGGTTTTCAACAACACATTTTAAATTTTCATGTTGGTGATTAATCATAATTGAATTGAAATAAGACTATTTTTATTCAACAAAGATGTGGCACAAACTGCAAAAACAATCTTGAAAATTGCAACAAAGGGGCAATACAATACAGAGCTGCTCAGAGCTCAAACCAATAAAGTGCAAGCTCAACACTGAGAAAGACATTTAGCCTAAATAAGAAAAGTGCTCTTTCATTAAATTATTTTAAAAAAATAGATCTCCAAGCTATTAACCTGACTACTGAGAACCACTGGAACATTCACAATAGAGAGAGAGATTGAGGGAGAGAAGAGAGAGATCTGCAAAACATCATTTTCCTCTTTGCACACTTTTGAACTGAATGTTTTCTGGCTCTGCCTCTCAGATGTGTATAATTCCGGTATTCCCTTCTCTGTAAAATGTCTGCGACCAGGCAACTCATATTTGGGATCGAGTGTGTTTGGTAATTTTTGGAAGCCTGGTTTTTCCACTATACTAACTGGGATCATGTCTTCGGCAATGACGTTAGTGATTGCATCCGTTATAGCTCTCCATCTCTGACTCGTTTTCTCATATGGGGTGGCTTTGGAGAACGAGGCCGCTATGGTCATTTGTTTAGCTCGTGGGGGGTTTTAGCTTGTGGGCAAGTAGTTCGGAGTTTAAGAGACTCTTCATACTGTACCGGGTGAGTTTCAGGTGATGGAACATATTTGTAGTGCTGCTGCCTTTCGTGATGACAGTTTTTTTTGCACACTTTACAAACTGGCATTTGCTGTTCCACGTCCTCCTCGCGATATCCAAAAAATGCCAGATGACTGACCCCTTACTAGTTCTTTTAGGAACCAATTCGTCCACTTCCATTTTTAATTTGTCGCTGAAATTGACAGAGCTTACACGGTAGCCTACGCAACACCAGCAGAACCAGGAAATCTTCGCAGTGTTGCCAGATACTGCTGACGTTTTCCAGCTCAAAATATGTTCAAAACCCACTAAAATGCACTTAACACCGCCCAATCTGGCAACACAACCGAAACTAGAAAATCTTCCCGGAAGTTCCTTTCAGCACCGAGATGCCAACCAATCCCGGGTGACATCTAGGTGCTGAAAGGAACTTCCGGGAAGATTTTCTACGTGCAGAATAATTCTGCACGTAACCTAGGTCTTAAATTACCCAAATGAGATTTTAGACCAACAGTGCAAAATATCTCTGTATTTTAGACTTTTTTAGGCCTAAAATTGAAAATGTGTAATTTTAGACTTTTTTAGACTCCGTGGACACCCTGTTTGTCTACATACCTCACTAGGGTCTCCCTCAGGGTCACAAACCTTGTCGTCTTCAAGTTCAGAGGGGTAGTTGATGTCTCCCTGATACAACACATACAAATGGTGACAGATGATTAAAAGTAATGTCATAAACTTGTGTTTTTCTCCTTTATAATTAAGGTGACTGTCTACAATGCCTACATATTTAGTAAACATTAGCCATACCTCACTGATGGCGACTGTGATCAATATGAAACGATGCAGAATAGAGAGAGAAGTGCTTTGTCTACATACGGTACCTCACTAGGGTCTGTCTTGGGGTCTCGAGCTTCATCGTCTTCAAGTTCAGAGGGGTAGGGGATGTCTCCCTGATACAACACATAAAAATGTGACAGATGATAACAAGAAAAGTAATGTCATAAACTTGTGTTTTTCCCCTTTATAATTAATGCCTACATATTTAGTAAACATTAGCCATACCTCCCTGTTGGCAACTGTTATCAATTTGAAACAATGCAGAGTAGAGAAAAAAATATGATGGGAAGGCACTAGCCAACAAGCTAACAGTTAAAGTTACAACATTAGCCAAGCTTGCTTGCCAATTACCTAAAGCCTTACGTAAAACAGACAAAACATCAATACTTAGAGGTATATGCAATCTTCTTCGCGTGGTTTCTCTTGGACTCTTGACAACACACAACGTCAAACAAACAGCGTTTATGTGGACCCAATCGTAACATTTGACGTTAAGGCACTAGCCCATTAGCTAACTAAAGTTATCATGGTGGAGACGGCTGTAGCCACGTTACCCAAAGTCTCAGAAGTGAAACAGACAAAAACACTAATACTTACAATTACATTCAATCTTCTTCGAGACGTTTCTCTTGGGATGTCGACATCAACATCACTCAAATATCTTTTGTATGGACCCAATCGCAGAGATGCCTACCCCAAATTTTGAATTTCAGTATTCTTGAAAACATTTTTCAGCATTTTGGAATGACTTTCAGTAACATTAATTTATGCACATTTCCATTATAAGAGGTGTATACACCAATATGTCTCATCTCATCTCATTATCTCTAGCCGCTTTATCCTTCTACAGGGTCGCAGGCAAGCTGGAGCCTATCCCAGCTGACTACGGGCGAAAGGCGGGGTACACCCTGGACAAGTTGCCAGGTCATCACAGGGCTGACACATAGACACAGACACCCATTCACACTCACATTCACACCTACGGTCAATTTAGAGTCACCAGTTAACCTAACCTGCATGTCTTTGGATTGTGGGGGAAACCGGAGCACCCGGAGGAAACCCACGCGGACACGGGGAGAACATGCAAACTCCACACAGAAAGGCCCTCGCCGGCCCCGGGGCTCGAACCCAGGACCTTCTTGCTGTGAGGCGACAGCGCTAACCACTACACCACCGTGCCGCCTATACCAATATGTTTAACATTTAAATTCTTAAAAAGTACTGTTTTGTGTGAATTGAATAAACAAAACACGAGCAGCCATCTCAATTGAATTTCCACTCAACAAATTTCTAAAGCATACAATATATCACATTTTTCTAAATACAATAGTGTTCCCTGTTTGCAGACATTACAGTTGACTACCAATCATTGGTATTGAATGTAACTCCTCAAAAGTATTATATTATATTGCCTGGCAAAATGTTCTACCTGTTAACGGATTCTAATAATTTTTTAAAAAAATTTCTTATTTCATGCCAAAGAGAGTCTGACATTAAGACAACAATGTCCCAATATATAAATACTTCAGCATAATGCTTCAGAAGAGACATTGAATAAAATGACATTTATAATTGTATTTAAAACAGTGGAATGATCAATTTTTTGCCACAATCCCAACAACACTAATCATAAAATTCTGTTTTTGATCATACTACATGTACATTTGTACTTGCAACACTGAAAAGACTTTGAATTAAAGAAGTACAGCCAGTGTTTGATATTTCAGTGAATAAAAATCAGACGTGTAAAAAGAAACTGAATAAGTTTAACTCACATTTCATGGCACTAATCGGCAAGTTCAACTCCAAGCACAGGTCAGCCATCACCGCTTCAGCATGTGTCACGTTCCGTGTCTTTTCATCCACAGATTTCGTAAAAAACTGCTGGATACCCCCAGATTTACTTTCCGCCTGACTCGCCATTTCAGCATACTCCATATGTTTTTTGTAGTTGACATGCCGCCTGCAGTCATTGCGACCACCATGAGTGATGTTAATGTCAGTTCTACACAGTTTGCAGTGCGCGTATCCATTGCCCTTTTGACTGGGTGTAATGCACGGCCATTCTACCGTATATCGTGGGAGGAACACCTGAGACCTGTGAAAATAGCGCGAACAAATGTGCGGTATCTGCGCATGTCACACACAGCATGTGCGGTATCTGCGCACATAGACATATAAACATAGACGCCGCATTGAGCTGGTGGCCCGTTGCTGGGATACGTCAGAGTGTCCGCCATATTGGATGTGGCAAAACTTCCCCGTAAACCAATGCAAGTAAATGGACTGAACTTCATAAAGCCCCTTTCTACAATAATATTTAACTCGATGCCTTTTATTCACCCATTAAGACACACACGTATATATTTGGGAAACAAACAGGCATCAAAACAACATATATAACTTTTAATGTGATGGTTATAAATAGTGTGCGAAATACCCTGTACACTGAAAACTAGTGACAGATACGTGATAGATAGCTCAGGTAAGCTAATCAGTCAGCATACCGTAGCAAGCTACCAAAACCTGAGGCCACAATAACCAACCTACAAGACTGAATATGATAAATGATGGAAATGGTGGAAAAACTGGAAATAGTGAATGAAAATAAAAATGTACTGTTTTATTTATTGAGTCACCACACAGACCTACTCTCGTTGAATAAAGTGAGCTGAATGACCGCCAAACTGAGTTCGGCCCGGTTCTAACGTCATACCAAAACAAAATACGTCACTGATTCCTTCACATTCAGAAAGGTTAAAAACATTCATCATACGTTCAAAAACGTTCATCATAGTGTGGCACTGTATTATCTAATTCTCACTGCTTATAACTATACACCTACCCGGTGGAGATGAGCTGGGAAACTGAAGACTGAAGGAACAGTATTGAAAAGTATTTTTCCAGTCTCACCTGTGAAAAGGTAATCCCATGTGATCTCGTTTGAACGGTAAACCTGTTGGTACAATTAAATGCAGCACATCATGAATGAGGCATCTTTATTCTTGGCTACTGTCTAGATGCTATACCAGAGACGGTTGAAGACTCTCCACTTTGCCACATCCAATATGGCGGCGAGGATGACGTATGATTCTACGCAGAATGCAGCGTCTATGTTTATATGTCTATGTCTGCGCATGTCACACACAGCATGTGTGGTATCTGCGCATGTCATGTCACGCATGTCAGCATGTGTGGTTGTCGTAAAAATAAATAGCCGTGAATCGCGCATGGATTGAAAAAGTCGCTTGGACATTTAAAAACAACTCACTGGAATTTTTTCAGACTTTATAATAATTCAATACAGAATAACACTGTTTGCCGTAACATTGTATTTACGTAACTTTTCCGTACAAAATACGGCCAATCCGTACTAGTAGGCATCTCTGCAGTGGCAAACATGTACAGTTTATTTAGTTTTTTCGAGGAAAATACTTTAGGCATTGGGCCATTTGGTCAATTTGGCTGGCACGGGTTTAAGACCAAATGCTCTTAATCCAAAGGACTGGCCAAATAACCAAGAAGTCATGGTCAGATGGGGGAAGGACCTGTATCCAGCAAAAATCCTGGACATGTCAGGTAAGAAAAACATATATAGACAACTGGCAATTTCACCTATGATAAATAATCCAAAAACACACCAAAATGGTATCCAAAATGTGTAATTCAAAATGTTAGCCAACATCCAGTACAGCTACTGAGATGTACAAGGCCTTAGGACTGTATTATGATAACCTTATGCCCCTAGGCAGGCCACAGGTTGGTGTTGCTCATTTAAATATTTGTTTATTACTGATTTATAGCTGATTTAATAGTGTCTGTGTTGCTCAACCACATAAAATATTTGGTGTTGTGCCATATTGTATCTTGTAGCCTATCTTGTATATTGACAAACCGGTTTTGTTTTTATTCTCAAGAAAATGAGCAAACACTTGTAGCCAAACGAGAAGAACTCATAAATGCCTCAGGTGCCGAGGAGTGTGGCAGAGGGAGGCGGAGGAAAAAGCCAACTCAATATTCCTCGGAAGATGAAAAAGAACAGCCGAAGAGAAAAAAGGTACCTTACATTTGTCCTAACTATAGACAATTTTTTTTTTGCCCAGACTAATTCACTGGCCTAATGTTTTAAATAAATTCTCTAATCTATTAATTATCCATGTCTAAGACTGAAAAGAAAGGCCACGCTTCATCATGCCACTTGGAAAAATTACTCCACAAAAGGCAGCAGAGATTTAGTGTAAGTTCTTTCATTTGTCATCAAATTGTTTGAAATGATCTGGACCATTGGTTTATTTAAACCACAACAAGGCTACAAGTTGCATAACTATGTAGGCCTATTCTCTAAAAGACTGTTATGACAAAAAAATCATGCAATTACATCATGTCTTTCCTTTTCAATCTATTTCAGGGTGAAGAACCCAGGAGAGAACAAGTTGCTGTAAGAAGCCTAATTCATCAAGCATGACATGAAAAGAAAGAAAGAAATCAGTGGGTCTTTGAATAGTAACAAATGGTATTACCTGAATAGGATGTCACATTGTTATTACATGGTTCCCCAGAGGGGGTTTGGCCAGGTATTGCAATGACCCCTATTGTTACTGTATGTGACACTTTGGGCCATGTTGCCATCTGTGATTGCGCCTGTTCTTTATTATTTTTAAGGGAAAGGACTGTTCAAAATGTAAACGCCTCGAACAGCGTGTCAGAGAACTGGAGGAAGATCGGCAGCGGTTAAGCCGGCAGCTGGATACATTTAATGGTAAGTTTGGACTTGATAAATTTATTGGCCAGATTTTGAAGCTTTTACTCTCTCTTTCTTCAAATAGTGTAGTAACTTAGTTTAGACACATCCAAAATCTAAGTCGGACTAAAATATTTGAAAATGCAGATGGTAATAGTGATTTCTTAGATCTGAGAAATATGCTGGCTGAGGTCTTGGCCAGCCATCGCCAGCCTTTGCCAGCCATCACCAGCCCCCAACCAGCCATCACCAGCCCCCAACCAGCCATCACCAGCCCCCAACCAGCCATCACCAGCTCCCAACCAGCCATCACCAGCTCCCAACCAGCCATCACCAGCTCCCAACCAGCCATCACCAGCCAACCAGTCAACCAAGAACAGGCAAATGATGATGTAAGTGAATTTTGTAAGAGCATCCATTTACCTCCCAAGCAATAGCCTTGAGCCAGCCATCCCTCAAATCAAATAGCCTGCTGTCAAGTCAAACAAGCCTGTTGTTAAAATGTCCAAATGTTGTGATCAGTAAATTTATAGTAGATCATGAAGTTAAGTTCAGAATTGTCAGCCAATGTTAACTGATGGGGGTGAGGAGGCTTCATATAGCCTATATAACAAGTTTGTGATTTTTCTTCTGAATTTCAAGGTTGTCATTAGAGGAACCCTCAGGGTCAACAAAATTAAATTACAAAGATGCAACCACCAACTCCTGACCAAGCTGGTGTGCGACCTGCTAGGAGTTGTATTTTCAAAAAGAGAGATGGCCACCTCGTCCCTGACTGGACAAAAGGGCAGTGCAAAGACGAAATAAAACTACCACTGGAGGCCACCGCGGTCAAAGCTATTTTTGGTAAGTTTAGCCATTTTGTGTGTCTAAGATATACAGTATATGCCATTTTTGCAAATTAACACCACTACTACTGCCATTATGTTTATGTTGTACCGCACCATTATCACAAAAGAAACTGACCTTTAGAATGTTGCCATGTCTTTTACTGTTTAATCACATATGGGATTATGTTTTTCACATTACTTTGCAGAATACACTCTGCAGAAATTTCCCAATGTGGAACTATCCGTCCTGAGGGGAGCCGTCAGGAATAAGTTAAACAACGTCAGCAAGCTGTTCAAGAAAACACAGTAAGTGTACTCAACAGTGAACACACACACACACACACATCAGGAAGGTCACCACAGTCTTAGACCCCGTCCACACGTAGCCGGGTATCTGCTAAATTGAAGATATTTTTCTACATTTTGGCCTGTCATCCACATGAAAACACATCTAAAACGAATATTTAAAAAAACTCCGGGCAAAGTGAAGATTTTTGAAAACTCTGTGTATGCCTTTTCGTGTAGACAGAGATAATCGGAGTTTTGCGTTTTAGAACGTCACAATCTGCGCCAAAAAAATGACAACAAATCTGCCCTGACGTCAAACGTGCGACCTTTGTTTACTGCAGAAGCCAGATTAAGCATGGACAAAGAGTAATGGATCGGAGTAGTGCCTTGAAAGCGTTAATTATTGTGTAGGTGCTATTTACATGTTTAATTTTAGAAGCCCAACTACTGACAAGATTCCCAATCAACGTTTTCTTGCGTCTTTTGAAGTTTATACTCCAAAATTGTATTTAGAAGCAATTCTGTCTCCGAGTCTGTCCAGACGAACGAGCTTGGCGCCGTGTTTTATGTTTAGGCGGAAGTGACGCCAACAGAGGGCTATTCTGATGTGATTAGGGGGTAGGTGAGTCGTTCCAAGATGGCGACCGAGTAAGACGTCCTTTGCTGAGCTCCTGCACAAAACTTTAAAAAACAACGGAAAAGAAACGGTAATACGTAAATACAGACGAACCCAGAACAATTTAACAACGAAATATCATATAACTACCTGCCGCTACCAAATGCCTAATCGTGAAAGGAAAAGACACAACGTCGTAGACGATGCACCAGATAAAGCTAATGCTTTGATAGCATCCTGTCATGACTACAGCCTCGTGTCTACAGTAGCAGTGATGGCTGACGACTTTCCACCCATACCAGTGACACCGTCCAAATCTCCAGTTGCCAAAAAAGCTCTGTACGGTAAGGATGAGGAATCTACACAGGACAACAAGGTTATCCAAACTTTGTCCAAACTCATTAACGACCGCGCTGATGCCATCGAGAGGTTGGTGAGCGAAAATTCAAAGAAAATTGATGACAACACTATGAAAATAGAAGGCTTAAAGAAATCAGTGGACTTTGCATTCAGTGAAATAAAAGATACTCAGAAGAAAGTAAACAATGTTGACACGCGACTCAAAAAAGAAGAATCGAAAATGGCTAAACTCCAGGCACGTATCTCTGATATGGAGTCATACTCAAGAAGATGGAATTTGAAGCTGTATGGCGTTCCTGAAAGCCAAAACGAGAACGTGAAGGAAAATGTGGTGCAACTATGTCAAACCATCCTCCAGAAGGAAGACAAAGCTGATGAGGCCATCGACATCGCACATCGCCTTGGGAAAATGAAGCCAGGGGACACGAAGCCGAGGGCCATCATCATCCGATTCGCCCTGCGTTCATGCAGAGATGCTGTTTGGAGGGCTGCAAAAAATCATCCCTTCATGCATGACCACAAGCTCCGATTCGCCGAAGATCTGCCGAAATCTGTGAAGGATTCCAGAATGATCCTGTGGCCTGCGGTGAAGAAAGCGCGTGATGAAGGAAAGAATGCCTACTTCGTAGGGGGACGTGCATTCATCGGTGAAGATGAACTTTTCCCCAATCTTACTTGATGTGACCTCTAGTCTGCAGGAGGCTGGACTACGAGTTGCTTGTTCGCCTTTCGGTCAAGACGTTTTCTCTAGACCATGTAGACCTACCTCAAAGACTAAGAGCTAAGAAAGTTTTCTCAACTGTGGGTTGTCTTAACCATAAGTTTTAGGTTTATAGACATGTTCGACCATTTGGCCTGCCTAATTCATATTAGGCTGTGTTTTTTTTTTTTCCTGATGGTAATGTTAACAGTGCAGTGCTGGCTCAGTGTGCCAGATATTACAATTTATCTAGCTACTTCGTTCTCAAAACATTTCTTTATCTATTCTTTCGTTAAATGCCAGGGGTTTAAGAAATATCACTAAACGTAAAGCACTTTTTTTGTTTTCAAAACAGCTAAATACAGATTTATGTTTCTACCAGGAATCTCATTCAGTTTCTAAGGACGTCAACTTTTGGAGAAGTCAGTGGGGATATGATCTATGGTTTTCTCATTGCAACGAAAGATCTGCAGGTGTGTTAACCTTAAAGCATAGGTTTAATGGCAATATTGTGCACACAGATACAGACCCAAATGGGCATTACATTTGTCAAGTAATTAATCACAATAAGGTTACTTTCATTATCATAAATGTGTATGGGTACAACTCATATGTCGAGAACACTCAACTATTTGTGGACATAGAAGACAGACTTAAACACTGGTTGTCTAAATCACCTAATTCTCATATAGTAATGGGAGGGGATTTTAATGTAGTTCTAAATCCTCAAATAGATAGATGGCCTCATGTCTGCAGCACGAGAAATGCTTTTCTAAAATCATTCATGGAAAGATTTAACTTAGTGGACATATGGAGAGCTAAATTTCCAAATACTGCTATATACACCTGGAATAACAAAGATCATACAAGGTTATCACGTATTGACTTCTGGTTAGTCTCTAGTAATTTAAAAGAGCAGGATATCTCAATTAATATTCTTCCATGTCCCCTCAGTGATCACAAAGCCATATCTATCTCTATAAACTTACTGCCTTCAAATAGTCGCTACATCAAAGCCAACTACTGGAAATTAAACAACTGTCTTCTTGAGCATGAAGAAGTAAAATCTCATATATTGCAACTAATCAAGCATTTCCTCACCAAAGCTAAACATGATAATTCTTTTGGTTTAAACTGGGAGTTATTTAAATATGAATCTTCTAAGTATCTTAGGAAGTTTGGTAGTAACCTTGCCAAGATTAGGGCTGCTGAAGAACAGAACATCATTAGCAAAATCGCTGTGCTCTCCCAGATACCTCCAGACACCCTTACAGATGAACAGAAAGTAGAGCTGGTTAATTTGCAAGAGAACCTAGATGGAGTGTATAAAAGGAGGGCTAAAGGTGCCTTTATTAGATCACGGAGGCGATGGTTAGAGGAAGGTGAACAGAACTCTGCCTATTTCTTTAAACTGGAGAAGTATAGAGCCAATATGAACTCTGTATCTGAACTTAAAATTAACGATGATGTAACTGATGACCCCAATATTATTTCAAAATTTTGCTCCACCTTTTACAAAACACTATACAAAACAGAATACTCTGACAGTGACGCACAAACATTCTTTAACTTGTTACAGGATATTCCCCAACTTGATGAATCAGAAAAAAAACACGTGTGATCTTCCCTTATCTCTATCAGAGGTTAAGAATTGTATTAGTCTTTTAAAGGATAACAAATCTCCTGGTACAGATGGCTTAACGTCTGAATTTTATAAATTATTCTCTCTACAGTTAGCACCTTTTTTATTAGAAGTATTTAATGAGAGCTTATCAGTCAGTACATTGCCATGGAGCATGACTCAAGGTTTAATAACACTTATTCCAAAGCCTCAAAAAGACATACTCTTGATTGACAACTGGCGTCCTATTTGTTTGCTGAACAATGACTACAAGTTGCTGGCTATCATTTTCGCCAAAAGAATTAAAGCTGTACTTTCTTCAGTTATTGATGAGGCTCAAACTGGGTTTATGCACAATAGGCATATCTCTGACAACATTAGACTGGTTTTAGATCTTATTGACTACTCTCACTTAATTTATGATGATAGCTTTATTTTTTTCTTAGATTTCCGCAAGGCCTTTGATACAGTTGAGCACAACTTTCTCTATGACGCACTTAGAAAATTTGGTTTTGGTAACTTCTTCTGTAATGCTATAAAAACACTCTACAACAGAGCAAACTGTTCTATAAAGCTTAAACATGGATCTTCAGCTAGATTTGAGGTTCAGAGAGGCATCCGTCAAGGATGTCCTATTTCACCGTACTTATTTTTGCTTGCTGCCCAACTTTTGTGCACTTATATTAAATCAAGCAACCTACAAGGTATCACCATAGCTGATAAAACTATTTTCATCAGTCAATTAGCTGATGATACAACTTTGTTTCTAAAGAACAGTTCTCAAGTCCCTTTAGCCATCAGCCTTATGGATGTGTTTTCTAGGGCATCTGGTCTTCACTTAAATCTAAAAAAGTGTGAACTACTAGCTATCAAGGACTGCGATGTTGATTCTGTTTCAGATATTCCTGTTAAAAACTCTGTAGTTTATTTGGGTGTCACTATAGACAAGCAAGACTTTCATAGATGCTCAGTTAATTTCTCTCCCATTATTGATAAAACAAAAAAAAGATTAAATCAATGGCTTCTTCGTGATCTGTCTTTAAGTGGCAGAATTTTACTTTCCAAAGCAGAGGGGATCTCCAGGTTAACGTATGCTGCTCTCTCCTTGAGCGTAGATACACAAACATGTAAAGCTATAGACAAAATTTTATATGACTTTGTCTGGAAAAACCGTACTCACTTTGTTAAAAAATCTGTCATAATGAATGAATACTGTAAGGGTGGCCTTAACTTTCTAGATTTTTCCACATTGAATTACACGTTTAAAATAAACTGGGTTAAGCGTTTTTTAAGGCATCCAACATCACTGTGGAACTTTATTCCCAATTACATTTTTTCTTCTTTGGGGGGTCTGAACTTTGTCCTAATGTGCAATTACAATATTGATAAAATTCCTGTAAAACTTGCTTCTTACCATAAACAAATCCTGTTGGCCTGGTCACTGATATATAAACACAACTTTAGCCCACAAAGATTTTATATTTGGAACAATAAGCATATTTTATTTAAAAATAGATCACTCTTTTTAAAGCATTGGTTTGATAACAATATCATTTTAGTTAATCAACTCTTCAATCAAGATGGTCATCTTTATTCCTATTCTGAGTTTCTTCTTAAATATGGTATCCCTGTCACCCCGAAGGACTTTTCTGTTGTTTTTGATGCCATCCCTGCGGGCATAATTTCTTTATTTAGAGGCCTTAAGGGTCAGTTATATGACCCTGTCGTGCGTGATGTTGCTGAGACTAATGTTGGAAGAAGTTGCTTTTCAAATCATAAGAATTCAAACAAAACAATCCGCCAACTTTTCCAACAAGAAATCACCACTGCGCCATCTTCTTTATCATTCTGGTCCAGTTATGTAGGGGACATTTGCTGGGATAAAGTGTGGCTGCTACCACATAAATTCTGCTTGACTAATAAGGTCAGAGAGATTTCTTTTAAGTTGATACATAGGTTTTACCCAACTAACCACTATTTACAGAAACTTAAAAAAGATATTGATGTAAACTGCACCTTTTGTAGGGATCACAGAGAAACACTTGTACACTTATTTTGGTCATGCTCTCATACAAAGACATTTTGGTCTAAACTATCAAGATATATTATAGATTCTGTCTACCCTGATTTTGCTTTGAAGTGGGAAAATGTACTCTTTGGTTTTGTTACTCAAGACAGGAATGCCACTTCTGAGTTTTACTTAATTAACCTCATTATCATTTTAGCCAAACATTATATACACAAGTCAAAATTTCAAAATGTAAAGCCAACCTTTATTGAATTCTCCATTTATGTAAATCATTATATAGCGTCCATCTCTTGCTCTCTTAATAAGAAAGCTGTGAAGTCTTATTCCCTTTTTGTGCTGTACAATGCATTCATGTAAATTTATTTATTTTCCTGTTTCTGTTTTTTTTTATTATTATTATTTCCATGCCATAACCCCTGGCAGACTGTTATATATGTTTTTTATACAAAATGTATGCAATGCTAACTGACAATAAAAAAAAGAAAAAAAAAAAAAGATTAGGGGGTAGGATTTGGGGAAATAATGCCATCTACAGGTTTGGAATGCTTATGAATGTGATTGAAAACGCAGATGTTCGGTTATGTGTGGAAGGGATTTTTTTCGAAGACGAGGTGGTGTGGATAAAACATTTTTATAAACGGAGGGGGGGGAAATGTTCGGTTTTAAAAATACCCGGCTACGTGTGTACATGGCTACATAGTCAGCCTGTGTAGCTCATTGTATAATTAAAGGAGAATTCTGGCAAATTTTTAAATGTAAACAATCCATGCCCTATGAGAATGGCCAGGATAGGGCTTAACAAAAAAAAAAAAAATACTGCAATACAACTGCATGTTGAAATTGGCTGGAATTCTCCTTTTAGGCTAGCATTTCTTTTGACCCACTGACACTGCCGTAAAATAGAAATCCATATACATTAGTAGCCTATGGCAAACATTGTATTATATCTTTTGCTAGCTAAATAAATAAATAAATAAATAAATACATACATACATACATACATACATACATACATACATACATAAATCATTAATCTGTATTATATCTCTTTCTCTGTGCCTCTCTCACACACCTAGGGCTGAAGCTGGATCCGATGGACCCTGATCCCTCAGACATTGATTTATTAGTGGAAAATAAAAACTTTAATTATATACAGATTGATTCTTCTGTTTTTATGCATTTTAGGCAGATGGAAGCATGAAGTCATTTAAGTGGGTTTTTTACGTTTGTGGATATAATTAGGCTATTTATTATTGTTTGCTGTGTGAATTATTGTAGCCTACTTTTGAAACTTTTGAATAAGAAAACCATGGTTTAAAAAGCATGGTTTGGTTGAAAAAAAAAAAACATGGTTTATGGCAAAAATTATACCATAGTGAAACCATGGTTAAATCATGGTTAAACCATAGTCATGAACCATGGTTTTCATGGTTACCCAAAAAAAAACCATGAATAACTATAAACCATCGTAAAATCATGGTTAGTTTTCAAAGTAAAACCATGGTTAATTTTCGTACTCCGTCCTGAGCCACATGTACAGTTAGGGGACTCGGGGATGAGCCTCTTTAGTCTTTATCAGGCTTCCAGGAGGGTTTTTTTCTCCTCCCCCGATGTGAAACTGCTCGTGACTGGAGGTTTTTGTGCTTGTGTACATCACCGTGGTGGTAGTTACCACAACGATAAACTGCTGGACAAAAACCTCTGTCACAGCTGGACTTCGGGCTGCAGGGAATTCAGGAGAGTCAGGTTTAAATCCGGATGCACTTTTGGAAGACGAGCCTCAGATTATTTTTCATGATTATTATTATTATTTTCCGTTTCATGCAGTTATTTGGAACGAATTCTGAACATTTTTGGTTCATTTTCCTGAATCCGTCTGGGCAAAGCTTCGACTGAATGGAGGATTCATTCCTTTATTCATTTGGGTTAGAGGATTTATCACAAGCTATTTGTAAGTACACGAGAATTTATTAATAAATATGAATTTATATTATATGACTGCCTCATCACGCAGGTTATGTTTTCACTTCCGTTTGTTTGTTTGCAACGTAACTCAAAAAGTAGTGAACGGTTTTTCATGAAATTTGGTGTCCAGTTATTACTACCACCGTTTTTAGTCCCACAATGAAAAGTATTAACCAGTTACAGAGGCAAACTATTTATAGGTTTATAATAATGTGTTGTTACAAATATATTTAAAAAAAAGTTACAATTGAAACAGATTCCGAAATAATAATAATAATAATAATAATAATAATAATAATAATAATAATAATAATCAAGAAAGCGGTTCTGGGAGTGGGATAAGACAGAAGAGATGGACTGTCGGTTCTGGACTGTGAGTTGCAGTGGGTTTGAAATGGATCTGGGTGATGAAGCAGCTTCTCTTCCAGCCATTTAAAAGGAAATCGGTGCAACATTTGCATGACAATAAACCCATCAAGGAACAGAAGTCCTTTCATTCATTCCGCAGTGTGACTCCTGAACAGCAATGGACTGTGAACTTGATCTCTGTAAAAGGTCTTTTTCCCCCTGAAACTAGAAATGCGCCTCGAACTTTAATCTACAAGGGAATTACGGTTCAATTCTGGATCTCCAATGTGTGCTCGCCTGAATAATGTCCGACAACCCCAGTCATTACACAGGCTTTTTTCTTCCTTTCTCTCTAAAATGGAGCCTATAATCTGGATAACGGAGCAGTTTGAGCATGCTGGGCTGATTTTATTTTATTTTTTCGATGTGGTGACACGAGCAGCTTTTTATCAGCACAAAGGAAGCTTCAGGCAGCGATTTTTCTCCACAAAAACACGCCGTGTGAAAGCGGTCTGATCAACATCATATCAGCGGACATTATTAAAACCACAAGTGACAAATAACAACAGAGGATTAGCAAGAATTCAACTCCACAAAGAAACTCGCTCGAAGTAACAATAATGATTAGAGAGCAGCCATAAATCAGTGACTCAAAATGTGAGCTGTGAATATAATTATGAATAACTTGAGCTCGTGTACTTGTTTGTCAGCAGGCTAACGATTATCACACACAGGATTAGCATCAACTCGACTCCAGTGCTAGTGAGCTAATGTTGGACAGAAAACGCGAGATCATTTTTAACGAGCTGGAAAATAAACAATAACCCTAAATTAATGTTAAATGTCAGTTAACACTAATTTACCTAATTTAAGGCTGCTGTATAACAACATTTCCCCTCAGCTCACGGTAACTGCTGTACATTTTGTCAGCAGGCTAATATAGAGTGCTTCGAGGTCAGCGCGAACCCAGCGGCGGCCATATTGGAAGTCAAAGGTCGCTGTGTCAGTGCATTGTTGTTGTTCAGCGAAGCAAAAAGGGGTGACAATGCCGAATACGTGTGTCATTGTTGGCTGTAGTAGCCGGGGGGAAAAGGGTGGCAAAAGCTTCCACAGACCCCCTAAAGTCGTGACTAACCAGGGAATTGCAGCACAGGAGAAAAGCGAGCGGAGGAGACGACAGTGGCTGGCTGCCATTAACCGATCAAATTTAGGACAACTTGACTGTATCCGGATTTGTTCGGATCACTTTGTGACAGGTAGGTTAAATTGTCTTGAATTTCATAGTTACTAAAATAAATGTGATACAAACTATTATCTTTTCTATGTACTTTCAGCAATGATTAATGGATATATTTGTCACATTAGGTAGCTTATGTCTACTGCAGTGCATTGTTGCATCAAATGGCATTTTAAGATCTAGGCCTGACATGTATGCATTGTGCGCATGCGCCTATATAGAACGTTGATGTTATGAATCAAATGCATGCACGTGCCTGTAAGCACGGGGGGAGGTGAAATGAGTTACAAGTTACACTCAGCTGTGTATATTGTCTTGTCCTTAAAATAAACCCGAATCGACGAAGCACCGGAGTCGTCCTCGTTTTATATACAAGCTGAGTCTTGCACATGGTGTCAGAAGTAACGCGAATCTACAATGGCAAAGTTTCATCCACCTGAAAGTTTGGATTTTACTCGACCGGAGCAGTGGCCAGAGTGGCGACAACAGTTTCAGAGGTACCGGCTAGCAACAAAGCTAAACGACGAAAGCGGTGCCGTGCAGGTGAGCACTTTGTTGTACACACTCGGCAGAGAGGCAGAACAAGTTTTTAACACCTTCGTCTTTGGTGAAGAGGAGGATGAGGATGATTATGACATGGTTTTGGACAAGTTAAACACGTATTTCATCCTGAAAGTCAATGTGATTCATGAGCGAGCCCGTTTCTACCTTAGAGGGCAGAGACAAGGGGAATCCGCAGAGGAATACATTCAGACACTGTATGAATTAGCAGAAACATGCCAGTTTGGGCCAGTTAAGATAGAAAACATTCGTGACAAGCTGGTAATAGGGATCCTCGACAAGGAGTTATCCGAGAAACTCCAACTGACAGCCGACCTAACGCTGGATATGGCGGTTGAAATGGTGCGGCAGTCCGAGCAAATCAAGGGGCAAGTTAGCCAGCAGGCTAAAATTAGCTCTTCAGAGGCTAGCTACCTGAGCGAAGTGGCGAGAAGGCAGGCTCGAGCTCCGAATCTCCGCTCCGGCGTGAGGGGAAGACATGTTTACTCACAGGACACAGAGGATATCAGAAGAAGAAGAGACCAGCTCATGATTCCTCTGCTGTACTCGAACAAACACAGAGGCTGCTGTGGATTTGCAGTGGATTTATATCTGTCTGATGTTTGTGGGGGATTTGCATGCGGCATGGGTTTTATATTTATTGGTTATTATGGCAAGCTTTTGACAGAACAGCTTTTCTTCAAACATTTTCATTCATAAAACTGTGTCGACCAAAAGATCCCAACTTCTTAAAAGGAACAAATGAACAAAAATGATCAAACAGATTGAATCTGAATATATTTTCAGTCTTGTGTTTGAAGAAAAGAATCATTTCGCAAAAATATGTGTGTTTCAGTTATATTTAGGAACTAATAAATTAAATAATTTTTGAAATTAATTTTTTTTCTGAATTAAACTCCTTTTATTACTTCATGTGTTTGTTTTTAATTTATTTTTTGAGGAAATATTTCCAGCTCATGAGGACGTGCATGGATAAGTGTCTGGAGTCTGTTGTCAGTGTGGCGATGAATCAGTTATCTGTTTGGTACTCCATATGAACAGAAGAAAAGATGTGTGTAATTGTTGACATGGTAAAGTTTTATTTGAGAAAATTTATTTCACATTCTTGGAAGGGGGGCGGCACAGTGGTGTAGTGGTTAGCGCTGTCGCCTCACAGCAAGAAGGTCCGGGCCAGAGTGGCGACAACAGTTTCAGAGGTACCGGCTAGCAACAAAGCTAAACGACGAAAGCGGTGCCGTGCAGGTGAGCACTTTGTTGTACACACTCGGCAGAGAGGCAGAACAAGTTTTTAACACCTTCGTCTTTGGTGAAGAGGAGGATGAGGATGATTATGACATGGTTTTGGACAAGTTAAACACGTATTTCATCCTGAAAGTCAATGTGATTCATGAGCGAGCCCGTTTCTACCTTAGAGGGCAGAGACAAGGGGAATCCGCAGAGGAATACATTCAGACACTGTATGAATTAGCAGAAACATGCCAGTTTGGGCCAGTTAAGATAGAAAACATTCGTGACAAGCTGGTAATAGGGATCCTCGACAAGGAGTTATCCGAGAAACTCCAACTGACAGCCGACCTAACGCTGGATATGGCGGTTGAAATGGTGCGGCAGTCCGAGCAAATCAAGGGGCAAGTTAGCCAGCAGGCTAAAATTAGCTCTTCAGAGGCTAGCTACCTGAGCGAAGTGGCGAGAAGGCAGGCTCGAGCTCCGAATCTCCGCTCCGGCGTGAGGGGAAGACATGTTTACTCACAGGACACAGAGGATATCAGAAGAAGAAGAGACCAGCTCATGATTCCTCTGCTGTACTCGAACAAACACAGAGGCTGCTGTGGATTTGCAGTGGATTTATATCTGTCTGATGTTTGTGGGGGATTTGCATGCGGCATGGGTTTTATATTTATTGGTTATTATGGCAAGCTTTTGACAGAACAGCTTTTCTTCAAACATTTTCATTCATAAAACTGTGTCGACCAAAAGATCCCAACTTCTTAAAAGGAACAAATGAACAAAAATGATCAAACAGATTGAATCTGAATATATTTTCAGTCTTGTGTTTGAAGAAAAGAATCATTTCGCAAAAATATGTGTGTTTCAGTTATATTTAGGAACTAATAAATTAAATAATTTTTGAAATTAATTTTTTTTCTGAATTAAACTCCTTTTATTACTTCATGTGTTTGTTTTTAATTTATTTTTTGAGGAAATATTTCCAGCTCATGAGGACGTGCATGGATAAGTGTCTGGAGTCTGTTGTCAGTGTGGCGATGAATCAGTTATCTGTTTGGTACTCCATATGAACAGAAGAAAAGATGTGTGTAATTGTTGACATGGTAAAGTTTTATTTGAGAAAATTTATTTCACATTCTTGGAAGGGGGGCGGCACAGTGGTGTAGTGGTTAGCGCTGTCGCCTCACAGCAAGAAGGTCCGGGTTCGAGCCCCGTGGCCGGCGAGGGCCTTTCTGTGCGGAGTTTGCATGTTCTCCCCGTGTCCGCGTGGGTTTCCTCCGGGTGCTCCGGTTTCCCCCACAGTCCAAAGACATGCAAGTTAGGTTAACTGGTGACTCTAAATTGACCGTAGGTGTGAATGTGAGTGTGAATGGTTGTCTGTGTCTATGTGTCAGCCCTGTGATGACCTGGCGACTTGTCTAGGGTGTACCCCGCCTTTTGCCCGTAGTAAGCTGGGATGGGCTCCAGCTTACCTGCGACCCTGTAGAACAGGATAAAGTGGCTAGAGATAATGAGATGAGATGAGATTCTTGGAAGGGGTCCCCATTGTCAGTATTTTGGAACAATCGGGGTAAAGATGTCAAGTCTACAGAACAGAACGGTTTGTGTTTTCAGTCACATAAACTGCATCTTTGAAAGAGAGAGGGGAAGGGGAGGGAGCTGGGAAGGAACCAACTGTTGATATTTTGGATCACTATCTTGTGAGAAGATGAACCACCTGCCCACCAGCTGTCTCGCAGAAAGGCACAGGTTTTCGTCAAGAATTTGCTTGTACTTGACAGCTTCCATTTTCCCTTCAGTTCTTATCAATTGCCCAGTCCCCAGTGAATAGAAAACATCCCCGCAATGTTGCCACCACCCTACTTCACAGGAGACTTTTTTTTTTCCTAAAAGTGGGTTGTGGTTTGTTTTTGCCAAATATCGCACTTGGATTTTAGTCCAAAAAAGCCAGTTTTGGTCTCATTTAACCAGAGCACCTTTTGCTACATAGTATCAGAATCTTTGAGATGTATCTCTGCATCATGCAAACAAAAGTAAGGCACATTTTTAGAAAAAAAAACAGCTTCTTTCTTAACACCCTGCCAAACAGGCCAACTTTGTGTAAAGCTTGTGAGATTGTTGGAACACGTACAGATGACCAGTCCCAGCCATAAAATCTTGTAACTCCTTCAAAGTTGCAGCTGACCTCTTGGTAGGTTCTTTGATCAATATCCTCCTGGCTCAGTCATCCAGTTTGGATGTACAGCCTGATCTCGACAAGATCATGGTGGTGTCATACACTTTCTACTTCTTAATGATGCTCTGAACCCGACTCAGAGGCAGAGTGAAAGCCTTCAGTACCTTTTCTCGCTTTCTCTTATCTTGTACCTTCCTACAACTTTATCCCAGAGATCTTTTGAAAGTACTTTCCCCAACCATGGTGAATTCTTTACAGGACCATACACTACTAGCAGTTGAATATTCAAGAAGGATCTGGTTTTATACTGAAATCGTTAAAACCAATTGATGTCAATTGGGGCAATTAGCCTGGCTTTTGATCTACAAGTTGGTGGTGTGCACTGGAGCAAGTTCAAAATTAAAACACTCCAAAGGGCTGATCACTGAACCACACCAGGAATTTCACTACTTAATTTTTAATAAGTGTCTAGAATTTTTTTAAATTCTATTTTAACTTTGATGATGAGGGTTATAATGTGTACATACAGCTCAAAAAGTTAAACTGAATTGAGCTTAATTTCCAGGCTGTAATGTGACAAAAAGTAAAGATTTCTCCAGCGTAGGATGACTTTTTATAGGCACTGGATATAGTTGGATGAAGGTCTCAGGAAGAGCTCGAGTGTATTTTGTGCACTTTGGAAAATGTTTCAGCTGCTTTCTTTTCATGGTATCTTATCTTTGTCTTTTTCTGGCCATGTTAAAGTCAATCTCGTACCTTCTTTCTACCACTTCCTATCTGTTCTTTTGTTTCTTTCCACGTCTTTATTCCGAGCCTCATTTTGTTTTGAGCAATTCCAGCGTTATGGACGTGACACTTGAACTCAAAATGGCAACAAATGACCCAGTGCATGTTTTATTGTCTCCCAGTATTTAAACAGGTGTTGCATATTTTAAGGCTGTACCATACTGGAGAAGTGATAGAACAAGAACAATTCCCATAGTACATCTAGGGCATGCCAGAAAATGCCAATAAAAGATGCGTTATGGATGTGACAGAAAAAGTATCACTTTTCTGGGGTGACTGTACATTTTTATCAAACTCTGTGAAATTGTAAACCTAATGTCGAAATGGAGATATCCATTTGATAGAGGGGTCCAAGGTGAATATTAAAAAATCTTTGTTTAAAATATTTTGTATTTCATGCAGAGTTTCGGAAGGAAAAGTCAGCGTTATGGATGTGACGAAATTCCGTTATGGATGTGACGCGTCTGAAATAGACATGGCATATGTTTAGAAAATCAGCAATTTAACCACCATAACCCTTTGAAAAACTCTCTAAATATCAGCTAAAACTATCAAAGTTCTTAAATAATATTTAGGATGGCTATTGTTTTGCTGTTTTGTGGATTTTAGCATACATTTCTGTGGCTTGTGGCAATAATATAGAATTGTACATGATCAAAGTTGATTTTAGCTTGGGTTTTACATTATAAGAAAGAAAGACTGACAGTGACATATTAGATTGGTTCAACTTATTCACATCTGTAAAATACAGGCCTAGGTGATATCTCTGGGAGTGGTTTTGATGTATTACATGTTGCTTTATTTTTGCATGGTGAGGTTGACATTTACATGGAATTGCCCTTTTCCAGTTTGCTCTTCGCTCATGGCAAAGCCCTGACATACCATACCAGTCTCATGTCCACAAATGCCCCTTTTCCACCAAAGCAGTTCCAGGGCTGGTTCGGGGCCAGTGCTTAGTTTGGAACCGGGTTTTCTGTTTCCACTGACAAAGAACTGGCTCTGGGGCCAGAAAAACCGGTTCCAGGCTAGCACCAACTCTCTGCTGGGCCAGAGGAAAGAACCGCTTACGTCAGCGGGGGGGCAGAGTTGTTAAGACCAACAACAATAACAAGACCGCGAAAGATCGCCATTTTTAAGCAATGAGAAGCAGCAGCTGTACAAACGCGAAGTCAGCCATTATTATTATTATTATTATTATTATTGTTGCTGCTGCTGCTTCTTCCGTGTTGTTTTTGCTTCGATATTCGCGCCAAGGTTTATGCAAACGTACCGACGTAACTGACGTATACAGCGACGTAATGACGTGGCTTCCCTTAGGACTGCGAGCTATGGAAAAGCAAGCTGGTTCTCAGCTGGCTCGCAAGTTGAACGAGTTGTGAACCAGCACCAGCACTGGAACTGATTTGGTGGACAAGGGGTAAAAGAGGTGACAAAGCACTGCCTCCAGTGTTGGCCTTAAGTAACCTTCCTGGCAAGTGCAGGAAGTCCAGGTTAATCAGACTGGAGAGTTCTGGGTAACTGAGTTCTCCAGCTTGGCTGCTCTCACTGTGCACCGCTGCCCCCTCTGCTGGCTGCCGGCGGTGTAGCACGACCTCTTCCAGTTACAGGACCTTCATCAGCTTCAGAGATAAAACATATGATGTCATTATTCATTCAACAAAACATTGCGATTTGTGGCACATTCCTGTTGTACTGTTGTTCTGTTGTCGCCTGTCAGGGATGGAGTGGTGTTCAAGTGGTACTTCTCTAGACTTTATTTTCGGCTGTAATTTGCAAGACTGTTTGTTTTTCCCCTACTCATAAAGTCATTATAATTTTTGTTTGTATCTGTCTATGATCTTTGACTTAGTTCTGTTTTACAAAATATCAGCAAATCTTATTGAAACCACTGCAACCCTGATCAGGCAGGTACTGAAGATGACTGAATGTCCACTCATGCCTGTGGAAAAGAAAGATACCTCCTACTTGGGAAACTTGTTTGATGGGATCAGTCTGGATGCCACATGCCCTGTGAACATTACTGGAAAGATATTAATTAATTAATTAATTAATTAATTAATTAATTAATTAATCAATCAATCAATCAATCAATCTTACTCCCATGTCTGTATTTGTATCTGTTTTGAATCAAGTAAATGTTTTGTTCCAAAGAATGTATTCTTTTTCGGACAGGAAAGTTTTTTTCCTTGATATTTTCCCTGTAATTGAAGCCTCGGGGCAGTTGTTGATTTCTGATGGTAAGTTTTAACCAGTGTAGATATTTGGATGATACAGACATGAGAAAATGTTGACCACTGCTCTGATGGTTTTGTTCAAGTTTCTAAAATTTCAGTTCCGGTTCTTTCCCCAAAAGGTTTTGTGGTGTCCATGCACAGACAATTAGAAAGTAATGGATCACGACACATTCCTCATTCTGAAAAGAATGAACTCCACCCAGAATCATGACATCAGGCATTTTGCATCTTGAAAAGTTTTTTTTTTTTTGAGTTGTGGACCTCCAGTTTCAAAGACAAAGGCCCTACAACAGCAACTATTCTATATGGGAGTTGGTGGCTTTCTTGAGCTCACCCTTGACTCCAGTGGTTGTAGACTCAAATTTGTGAGAAAGGGTGATTGAAAATAAACAGTTCTTTTCAAGTCTGGCTTTTGACCCAAAGGGAAAAAAAAAGCTATGAAAATGATAACTAAAAGACAAAAGCCCAATAAGCAACTGTGTGTCCTGCCCTTCCATGGTGGAGTGGTTTACATCATGGTCTGCTGGGCTTGAAGGCTTTGGTTTTATATTTGCCTCAATTTAGCACAGGATTTAAGTACCGGTATACACAACTGAAAAGGGAACTTAAAAACATGATGTGGCTCAGTTAGATGAACTTTACCTCTGGGTTGAGAGGTTGCTGGTTCAAACCCCAGCCAGTTCTCCAAGATATGTGTGGAAAAGGTTGAGAAGAGAGTGGAAGAAGGTGCAGGTTGGTTAAAGGGTGTTGGCTGGGGGTAATATCTGAGCAGCTGCTCCCTCAGGGTCAGAAGAGAAAAACAGATGGGGTTATGGTGCTCAAAGAGAGGGGTTCGACTTAGGTTTTTCACAGCATGCCCTATATTTTGCAAAAACCTCACCTCACTTTTTTTCTTGATTTTTAAGCCTTTTCATTTTCAGCCATAGAGCTCTTGTAGTCCTCCCATCAACCCCTACCACTCAGTCCATTCATTTATTTGGTCAACCCCCTGTGAGAACAATCCAGGTTCCAACCAGCAACCTCTAGTCTCACAAACATCACTTTTACCACAACACCACGAGGCACCTGCTGTTATAGACCCCTTCGCAGTAAATGTCATTCATACGTAAGCGGAAATTGCGCGCGCAGCCTGGACCCAAAAAAGACTCAGAAATGCCTAGTTGTTGTGTTGTCGGGTGTCAGAATCGTAGCAGTGATGGGGTTAAAATGTTCAGAATTCCAGCAGGATCTCACCCATTCCAAAAAAATCGCCAACGTCTATGACTACTGTACAAGCCATCAAACGTGGAGACTGGGATGAAAGCACTATCAAAAATGCGTGGGTTTGCAGCGCCCACTTCATCACAGGCAAGATCAGGCTATTTATTAAATCTCTCTTTTTTATTCTTTCTAGTCTTCGTTTATTGATGTAGCAAAATACTTTGGTAACGTTTGTCTGATTAGCTGGGTCATAGTTACACAATGTAATGATTATTGTTAGCATGTTAACTTAGCTTTGCATGCAATTTTGTTTGTAGGAGAGGTCTCGCTTGACTCAAGCAGTCCAGATTTTGTGCCATCATTATTTGTGTATGCCGAAAATCACAATTTTAAAGCAAGGATGGAAAGGTAAAATTGTGTGCCCTCACTCTAAATGCCAACTTACGTTGACTGCTCTAACCTAGCTCCCGCCCCGTTCAGTTTCATTTCTGGTCCCTGCCTCTCGCTTTTTACGCAGCTCTGATTTCTCTTAGCTGCACTCTTTACACTATCATTCCTTTCATGCCATTACCTCCTGCAAATTGCTGTTTAGTGTTGGTATTTGCTGTTGTCGCTAAAGCCACATTGCCATCACATCACTGGCATAATTTGATTAAAACAAAATGAATATGAATGTCCCATTGTTCATTAAGTTGTACATGCCCGCACATAACATAATCATATGCGTCTAAAGACTTGTAGGCACGAAGTTTTTCGTGGGTGTACACTGAAGTCTTGTCAATAAGGTACGAGTATATATCTGGACATTGTATACCAGGGAACTTACTAACATCGTCCGTCCACTCTTTAATTAAATGTGGATCCGGTAGGCGATGTCCACTTGTTAGAGTTAACTTATTTATGTAGCATTCTCGATCTTGTAACGACAATTGTTTGGCATAATCTGACAGCTCATAATGCCGGTCTATGGGCAGCGCCATTGTTTCTGAGTCCAGGCTGCGCGTGCATCCTGGCAATGGTCGGTTTGTTTACAAACATGCGAAGGGGTCTATAGTCTTTTAAAATTAGAACCGCAAAAATACTGCTCTATATTCCCCTCTAGTGGACAAACAGAGACGAGTTTCCCCCCGCAAATATTTTAATTCAATTCGGGTCCAAATTCATCTGTTAATTCTCTGTTAATTTGTTGGTCTGGAGGCAGACTGTTTGGCATCTCTGATTCAAACAAAATTTGCTATTTGGGACAGATGAGGTTCAGCCTCCACCAAGTCTGTCCTTTTTCCTGTTGATCATTTATTACGAGTCTGGAGAAAGACACAAAAGAGACACACACAAACAGTTGTCAGGTTCTGAAATCTGAAGCTTCCTGATAAAGCATGAGTCCATGTGGAACTCTTCTCAAGCAAAGTGTTGATAAATGCATATTGAAAGTCAAGAGGAGGTGAGGGTTGTGACGTTTCATGCATGAGCACAAATCCCCAAACTGATTCTGACTCTTGGCACAACACAGACCGAGTTTGTGTTCCAGGACAATTGATGACTCAGAGCAGCTCAGGAACATCAGATTGGGAAGGATTTCTTTCCTCCCTGATGCAGTCATCATTTTTCAACTTTCAATTTTAAAACAAGAAGACACAATTTGCTGCATTTTTCGCTGTTTTTCATTTTCAAATTCATTTTTAAGGTAAATGGCAATGTGAAGCTTTTGAGTGAAGATTGTTGATTCGAAAAACAAATGTTTCCAAAATGAAAAATACAAACCAGAATCTTTTTGGTGCCTTTGTGTTTTCAAATTAAAATGGTTGAAAGTTGAATGAAGTGAGAATCAAGGAATTTTTTTTGTGACAAAAACTGTGTTTTACAGTCTGTAATGATTTTAGTTATTCATTTAGAAATTAAAATTAACACCCGAATACCTGTTACAATCATTTGCCATGATTAAAAAAAACATACAGCTCCAATTATTGTGATAATTACAGTCCTGTGATTCTGACTGGAAGAAAAATTCCAGTATTTTATAGTAACTGCAATGACATTCACAGGAAGCAGTAAACATCCTGTGAAACGTACTACAGTCATTGACTCGCTACTTCCTGCCAGCCAATGACTGAACATTTCACAGCGTCCTTTTTAGTGTTGAGCTCATGACTTTAATGTAAATCCCAGGAGAACATGTTTTCATATTTATTCCACTCTCTCAGTCCTTTGAAGCTCAGCATGGTGGGTAGATGTTGTGTGAATAGAGAAAGAGCGCACCTCACAGGCCTTAAAGCTGAAAGAAAAACATCATCATGTTCAGACATTTCTAATGTGGCTGCAGGATAAATATACAGGAGACACTACAAGACTAAAGGTGGAGGAAACTTTCGAAATTTGAATGTTTGTCAAAAAAGGAAAATAATGTGCACCTCTACTTGTTAGAAACGGCTGCGTTATTTTTGTCTGGCTGTTCAATAGCTTATTGATGTCAGAGAATAGATCTATGGATGATTTACTTGACCTTCCTTTTTCCCCAGAATGCCTTTGGAGGAGAAACTAAAAGTCGGTGGACTAATGACAGTTTTTGATCAAATACAAATTACACAAAAGGACAGACAACAGAACTGCACTTTTAGTGTTTTGTTGTCATAATTTACTCCACATTATTCTGATGATGCCATGGATGAGACCTCATGATGCACTGCATTACTCACCATTAACAGTTTAACTGGCAAGCATTTGATAGATATTAGATATGAGCCTGTCGACTATTAATCGACTGTTTGTGTGATTTGTGGCTTCCACAAGCTTCATATCTGACCACATGCTCCGGTGACTTTATTAGAGCTGATTCTCCTCCTGATGCACACCTCAAGATTGTCCTTTTCTCAGCAATTCTGAGAGTAGTTCCAGCTGCATTGTTTCTACAGTATATGATTGACACAGAGACTTATGTCATAGATGCTCCACATGAATGGATTTAAAAAAAAAAAAAAGTGTTTTATTGTTGATATGGTGAAGTTTTGTGTGAGGAGTCATGATGGAGAGATCTGAATACATTATTTGGAATGAAGAGGTAGAAATACAGAAGGGAGGTTTCTTAAAGATAATCATCAGCAGAGTGAAGATCTTCTCAGTTTGACATATAAAGAAGTCTCAGGTACCTTGTGTTAACATGAGAACAAAGATGCAGTACCGAGTGACCCTCAGCCCCATCATCAAGCTCTTTGATTCAGTTTTGTGATGTGAGCTTTGGGTGAGCAAGAGGCTGATTTTTATCACAGTATAAATTTGCATCAACACCCTTCAACGAATAGATTTTATCCTTTCATGAATCCTTATTCTGAACAAGCGAGTTGCTGCTTTCTACAGATTATTTTAATTCCAGCAGTTTGGAGTCGTGATGCTGGACAAAACCGGTCCATTTCCTTTTCTCTCTCATCAGATTCTGTGCTGCTGAACAGACTCAGTGTTTATAAATTCAGGAAATTAACCATGGACCTGTAGTGTTCCTGCAGCTTCCATCTCAAACAGCAGCAGCCACTTTACAACAACTTCACTTGGAAATCATGTTGAAGAGGGAGCATCCATGACCACTGTGGAGGATTAAACCCAAAACCACAGGCTGCTGAATGAGTCACATGAGAAGGCAGTGTGTAGATTCACTTTATTTATTGAGCTCTGCTGCCTCCTTCAGCAGTTTCAGAAATTTCCCTGAAAACTCCGAGTACAGACTGTGTGTTAAACACAACACACTGCTAGAAACATGCTGGATTATTCCACAGACTCAACAGTTATTCCAAGTCTTTATTCAATATTCTGGACTAACTTCTCCATTAAATTGTTTATATGATGACTGTGTGTTTAAAATGATGTGGATGAAATGGATTTTAAATCCGTGTGTGTTTGTAGACACAGGAACATTTTCTGTCAAGCATTGTTTATGGATCCTTTATGAAAGGAGTCTCCAGTGTCGACATTTTTGTAACATTCAGAGGAAAAAAGTGTGAATAAGTTTTCTGCACCTGGAAAGTGTTCACCATAGAGAAGTTTGCATTTACAGAATGGCTGTTTATATCAGGCAGTAAGGAACTAATCAAAGAAACTTATCTTTTGAAAGCTTCACAACAATTAAATGTAATTATAAATGGATAAAGTGTATGATGTGTCATTCTTTAATCAATAAAGCATTGTAACTGTGAGCACACGGCTGTGGTGTAAGACACAACAGGATGAGCTTTTATAGAACAATAAGCAAATTGAATTTGGTAACATTACCCCATAAATCATAAAATCAAATTGGTCAAGATCCTTTGATTGTGTCTGAAGAAAGTTCAGCAATGTTTGAGATGATGGTTTTGTTGTAAAACTGCTTAAAATCGACGCTGCAAACTCATCATAAAAATAACTGAACTGAACCTATTAGGTGTCATTTGTGTGATTTATGTTTCTTAAGTTGAGTGGAAAAGTGTTGTCCTTGAGATCAGATTGTGATAATGGACACTTTTTTTTTCATTCAGAAGTTCTAGTAGGACTTTGTACAGGATGTTTTTGTACAGGGTTTTCATTTATCCATCTCGCTGTGGTTCACGAGCGCAGTAATACACAGCTGTGTCTTCAGTCTGCATGTTCTGCCCTGTTAATGTTACTGTGCTGCTGGACAAGTCAATGGAAACCTGAAACCTGCTTTTCAGTTTCTCACTGTAGTAAGTGCTACCGCTCCCACAAATCTGTCCGATCCACTCCAGAGTTTTTCCTGCAGGTTGTCGGATCCAGTGTGTCCAGTAGCTGCAACCAGTTAATGAATATCCAGACACTTTACAGGTCAGTGTCAGTGACTGACCAGGGGTTAATACTGTGGATCCAGTCTGGATCAGCTCAACACAGTGAACACCTGGGAAAGAAAAGTTATTTTCATGGTGGAAAAGCAATAAAACAAACTGTATTAACTGTCAAATGTAAAAACACTTACAGTGTACGGCTGCCAGCAGCAGCAGCAGCAGGAGGGATGTCGAGATACACATATATAGACACATATAACAGGGAAGGACATTATTGCTTTTCCACCATGAAAATAACTTTTCTTTCCCAGGTGTTCACTGTGTTGAAGCAGAAGAAGTAAAAGCTCTTGGTCTTCACTGCTTAAATATATAACAGGGAAGGACATTTGCATGGAGACACTCCTTATCTTAGACGGAGAACTAAATAAAGAGATATCAGTAGATGCAATATTCACAGTCTCATGATTACAGAGGAATTTCGAGAAGAATACAGTATACACTCCTCAGACAAAAGAGAAACATGGAGCTCGATGTGGATGATTCGGTGTCTGATGATGAAAAACAGTTGTTTCCTGTGAAAGAAGAAAATGTTTGCTTTTACACTATCAAATTTAAAGGTTCACTGCTCCACCTGTTCCAAACTGTAAAATCTCATCTCATTATCTCTAGCCGCTTTATCCTGTTCTACAGGGTCGCAGGCAAGCTGGAGCCTATCCCAGCTGACTACAGGCGAAAGGCGGGGTACACCCTGGACAAGTCGCCAGGTCATCACAGGGCTGACACAGACACAGACAACCATTCACACTCACATTCACACCTACGGTCAATTTAGAGTGACCAGTTAACCTAACCTACATGTCTTGGGACTGTGAGGGAAACCGGAGCACCCAGAGGAACCCACGCGGACACGGGGAGCACATGCAAACTCCGCACAGAAAGGCCCTCACTGGCCACAGGGCTTGAACCCAGACCTTCTTGCTGTGAGGCGACAGTGCTAACCACTACCCCTCCATGCCGCCCCCAATCTGTAAAATGTAAAATATAATTTTAATGACATACAGTGGATATCTCTTGTGTTTGCACAGAACAGGGATAATTCCTATCCAGGCCTCTTGTCAGGCCTCTTGTCAGCTTCTGATTAACATTGCAGATCGAGATGGTGACTTTGGAAGACGTGCTGATATTTATTGCACCGTTTCAGTCTGTTGAACCTGAAATGGTGCAATAAATATTGGGTGGGTGGATATTGTGTAAAAAGAGAAAGAGCGCCTCTCACAGGCCATAAAGCATCATGAAATAATATTTTAAATTTCTTTTGAGGATGAAGAAATCCAGGACAAGGAGAAAGATTGTGTAGATTTGATTGATTGGATTGGATTGGATTAACTTTAATCAACTTTAACTTGAATTATGGAAAACATAAAAATAATTTGCACTTCTGGCCAAATGTTGGTCCAAATCGACATTTTTTTTTTAAATCCATCATTTTTTTATGCTTTCAACTTGTCTGTAATCATTGGATATTTCAGTATATACTGTATGTAGGTTGTGACAAATTTCCAGAAAGGGTTTATGTCAAGTTTTAAATCAGAATGAACCTCACAAATATGTGGAGTGGTCTGGCCAAGATCTGAGATGGGAACAACAGTCAGTGAGTGTAATTTCCTCACCAGAGGTGATTCTAGAGTCTGTTGTGGCCCCAAGCAAAAATTTCCAGGGGGCCCTTCTGACCAGTGTTCATCACCAATATGTTATAAATAATCTGACACCAACGAAAAATGTATGAAACCAAATTTTGTTAAATTCCAAATGTGAAAATATAATGGTAAAGAACAATAAAAACAATAAAAAACAAAATAAATAAGCCCTCGGGCCCAGACTCTCTGGGGGCCCCTGGGCCAGGGGGCCCCAAGCAGTTGCCTGCCTTGCCTGTTCACAAGCTGCGCGTCTGTTCCTCACACAGTGAATGTCACACGTTCATCACATTGTTGGATCATTACATGCCACAGTGAAATGGACATGAGTCAAAACAGTTCAGTTTGTAATCAGATATCAAAATGTCTGCGATGTTCCTGCACCACAGTCAGAATGAAATCTTGAACTGCGAGAACTTTACTTGTGGTTGAGGTCCATGCAAAAGAGAAACAGTTCAGGAAAAGAAAGCCTGGAGTTATGAGAAATATCTACTGTATGTGAGACAATGTCCAAATCTGCTCACAGGAAGTGTTTTCCCAGTCCAACACACATTTATTCATCTCATCTCATCTCATTATCTCTAGCCGCTTTATCCTTCTACAGGGTCGCAGGCAAGCTGGAGCCTATCCCAGCTGACTACAGGCGAAAGGCGGGGTACACCCTGGACAAGTCGCCAGGTCATCACAGGGCTGACACATAGACACAGACAACCATTCACACTCACATTCACACCTACGGTCAATTTAGAGTCACCAGTTAACCTAACCTGCATATCTTTAGACTGTGGGGGAAACCGGAGCACCCGGAGGAAACCCATGCGGACACGGGGAGAACATGCAAACTCTGCACAGAAAGGCCCTCGCCGGCCACGGGGCTCGAACCCGGACCTTCTTGCTGTGAGGCGACAGCGCAAACCATTACACCACCGTGCCACCCCGTCTTTGAGTTCAGTTGCATGTTATTTAGCTCCCACTTGTGCAGGACTGGGACTGTATGTGCCCGAATATACAGTATTTCAGAAGTTTTATAGATTTATTTCTTTTTCTGTTCAATCAAGCGACCACATAAAGGTCAAAAAGATGATTTCTAAATGTTCACTCAGGTCTTTGTCCAATGTTCATGGAGTGATTTGACTAAACACACCCTGAAGTGAACTCAGCACAGCACAACCCTGGTTTTTGTCCAGCTGTACCAGTAACATGAATGAGTGTGTCTCTTGTGCGCAGTAATACACAGCTGTGTCCTGCGTCTCAAAATGTTGCCCCTTTAAAAACACTGCTGCTGGAGACGTCTGCAGAGATACTGATTTTGCTCTTGAGGGAGTCTTTTACAGAAGAGTTGCTGCTACACACATATCCAGTCCATTCCAGAGTCTTGGATGGTGTTTGTCGAATCCAGTAAGGACAGTAGCTGGAGATTGAAAACCCAGAGAATTGACAGGAGATGGTAAACGCCTCTCCAGGTCGTACAACTATATTATCAGACTGAGTAAATTCAACCGAATTCACACCTGTAAAGATCAACAGAATAAAACGCTTTATTTTGAACACAATCAATGCTTTTTCAGATCAATAAGAGATGTACAATGAAACAGAAAGTCATTTCAGTGAGTGAGAACTGTGCTTACAGGACGCAGCTGCCAGAAACAGCAGAAAAGAGATGGAGCTCATGGTGTTTGGACTGGCAGCTGTACGGTGACTGCTCTTGAATCTCCACAGCTCACAGAGATTTTTATTACCTCTCAGTTCCTGACTTGATGAGAAAAAGGGGGGAGACTGAGACTGACATGCAGATTTTACAAATGAGGTTTTGTCTTGCACAGTTTGGAGTTTTCCCTCCTCCAAACACACCTGATCCAACTGATAGAGCATTTACAGATTCTCCAGTGTCAGCACTCTGTAACGATCAGGATGTTTTTTAGCACCGTGATTTCTCAGTATTCAAGGGAGAGGCAACATAGGTTGGTGTGAGAATGACTGTTTATAGCTGTGATAACATAAGTGAGAACATTATTGTTATTAAAAATAAACTGTTATTAAAAATGACACAAACTTTCAAAACTTGATTACAATGGAAGAAAGGAAAAGTGTGACTGAGATGGTTTATTAGTTGCATTGAAAGGATGTCTCTGATGTGTCCAAAAGTTTTTGGAGGGGGAATCCAATGTTCTGTGTCACTGCGAGTCTGAAGCAATAATTTAAAAAAAAGCCTCCTTGATAAACCTCACTGACAGTAACTTTTCATATAATATTGAAAACGCATTGGGGAAAAAAAGACTTGAGGACGTGCTGTTACTGGAAATCAACTTTGAACAGTTTGAAAAGTAACTCCTCTTCATGTCAGTTTGCATCACATCAAAACAATGTTGATTATTTTCTGAAAACAGCACACCACTGTAATGTGTCTTAATGTGTGGCAGGACACAAACACATCAATTCACTGTTGCTTTATTCGAGCAAAACTGAAATCATACTCAGAGTCCAGTCGGGAACACGTCTGAGAAACAGAAAGGTTTCAAAATAAAACACTGTACTGGGAGAGTATTGTTTTTGCTGATACATTCTTTTCACGGGCGATTGCTCTAAGACAACGAGGGAGGCTCAGCCTCCTCTAAAAATGACAAACATCATGTAGGATGAATTGCGCTAGGCTTATGTTATAGCCGACCTTATAACATTGCTATTTCAGATCCAGAATCATAGAAATATATGTGCTCAACCCAACTACAGTGCAAAATCATTCCGTTATAACTTTCCCCAGTGCGCCTAATGTGTGCGTGAGTTTTTCCCCCTTGTGACAGCGTGATGCAGCCCAGCCTCAGTGGATTGGGAGCTCTGTGCTTGTCAGTCTCAAAATGCAAGACGATTATTGGACAAATACTGCGAAAATGCCCGCCCACGGAGTCTCATGGACTCCCAGCCTCAGTGGACTTCAACGGCATTTGGGAGCTCTGCGCTTTTCAATCTCAAAATGCAAGACGGTTATTGGACAAATACTGCGAAAATGCCCGCCCACGGACTCCGAGCCTCACATGGGAGGGACATGGCAGTTTCCGCGAGGAGACTGGTGATTGGTGAAAGCGGCCGGATATTTTCTTTGATTGACAGCTCGTTTCAACTATAGACAGGCAGCGGTACAGTGTTGCCAGATTGGGCGGTTTTAAGTGCATTTTGGCGGGTTTTGAACATATTTTGGGCTGGATAACGTCAGCAGTATCTGGCAACATCAGTTCAGTCCCATGCAGATTCGCAAGTGCTGTGGTGTATTGTAAGAGATCGGCTTACATTTCGATTTCATTCATTACATACGGTTTCTACCAGCTTTTTTAGTTTGTATATATTTTCATTGTAAATAAAGTGTAAATATAGTGTTGTCAAGTTTGCTATCTTAGTTCCAGAAATTTTGTTTATTTGAGTGACTGAACTTGAACTTGAGGGGGCTAGTCAGCTAGCAAGAAAGCTGTGCACGGATGACAAGCATTGCTGATTTAATTTTGGTGAAGCCATTTGCCAGTCTTCCTTTCGAGGAAAAAATTAAAATTAAAGAGCAGGGTAGACCAACGCCTCAAATTGACTTGGTGAAAAAGGTAGGGAATAATACTCGTTCCTTTCAGCTCTCCTGGTACGAGAAAGTGAATTGGCTAACAGCAAGTGACCCACATCAACAACAGTAAATAGGCTACTTTAGTAATATGTCATAGATGGACAAAAAATATAGACTCTATTTAAAATGTTTATGCTGAGTATATTATATTGGAATATATGTTTTTCTGGATATGAATTAAACACAGCTACAATTTGGAAAACATTTTTAAACAAAAACACAGCCGAGGTCAATTTTTAAACAACATGCCACAATTTTAAAATATAAAATGTTAAAATATTACCCCCCCCCAACACCACCATCATGTATATTGGACAGTAGGCTAATGGGCCAAAAGAACCTGTTATTTCACAGTTTGTGACCCTGCCAACAATCAGCCAGATCAGAGGCAAGAGTATGGGCAAAACTGATGTGTTTTTTCTTTTAAAATCTGGAAATATCGTAACCGACCAGCCTCCCCTGTTTGAAAGACTACCGGCCGCCACTGATTCTTTTTAAGTCCTGGGTGTTTTTGTACAGGGATGTTGTTGATTTGTCTCACTGTGGTTCACGAGCGCAGTAATACACAGCTGTGTCTTCACTCTGCATGTTCTGCCCTGTTAATGTTACTGTGCTGCTGGACGTGTCTCTGGAAACCTGAAACCTGCTTTTCAGTTTCTCACTATAGTAAGTGTTACCGCTACCACATATCTGTCCGACCCACTCCAGAGTTTTTCCTGCAGGTTGTCGTATCCAGTTTGTACAGTAGCCGCTGTCAGTTAAAGAATATCCAGACACTTTACAGGTCAGAGTCAGTGACTGACCAGGGGTTAATACTGTGGATCCCGTCTGGATCAGCTCAACACAGTGAACACCTGGGAAAGAAAAGTTATTTTCATGGTGGAGAAAGAAAAAGCAATAAAAAAGTGTATTAAATGTCAAATGTAAAAACACTTACAGTGTACGGCTGCCAGCAGCAGCAGCAGGAGGGATGTAGAGATCATGGTGTGTGTTGAAGCAGAAGAAGTAAAAGCTCTTGGTCTTCACTGCTTAAATATATAACAGGGAAGGACATTTGCATGGAGACACTCCTTATCTTAGACTGAGAGCTGAAGAAGTCGATCCCAGAATCTGCAATATTACCAGTCTCATGTCCTCATCTCAAGACTACAGAGAGATTTCTCGAAGAATAGACACTCCTCAGACAAAAGACAAACATGGAGCTCTATGTGTCTGATTTAGTGTCTGCTGATCAAAGTTCAAGGTTGGCTGCCCCACCTGGAGAGAAGTTTGTATCCAAGACAATGATGAATTCTGACCACGTGATGTGTTTTCCCAGTCCAACACACATTTATTTAAAAAAAAACAAATAAACTGCTTGAACTTAAATTTAGTTTAATGTCTTTGAGTTCAGTCGCATGTTATGTAGCGATCACCTATGCAGGAATGGGACTGTATGTGCTTGAATATACAGTATTTCAGAGATTCTATAGATTTATTTATTTTTCTGTGAAAAAAGCAACCACACAAGGGGTTCAAAGATGATTCCAAATGTTCAATCAGGTCTTTGTCCAATGTTCATGGAGCAATATGACGAAACACACACTGAAGTCAACTCAACACAGCACAAACCTGGGAATGTTTTTTTTTTTTTGTAAAGGGAGATTCATCTGATGGAGAATGTGTGGCTTTTAATGGAACAGAAGCCTCTTTATCATATACTAGAATTTTCAATCAAATATTCAACTATTAGTGAAATAGGCAACAAGGATTAAATACTAAATTTAGAATTATAATTATTATCAATGCTTGAGGATATTGGGATCATAATCGTGGAAAAAAAATTCTACTTCTCCTCAAAGTCATGACAAAATGCTCTCACACTTTCTCACACATGATACACAAACTCTGATTTGTTGAAGTGATTATTGTTCCCAAATGATACTACGGTATAACAAGTTCTTGGAAGTGAAATTCAGTCAGTCTTTAAAAAAATAACTTGGATGAAACTCTGCTGTTGTTAGTGTTTATTTTTATGCTTCCACCACCGTAAGGTGCAGGAAGCATTATGTTTTCGGGTTGTCCGTCTGTCCGTGCGTCCGTGTGTGTGTCCGTCCCGAAACCTTCTGAACGCGATATCTCAAAGGCTAATGAAAGGAATTTCACCAAACTTGCACCATTTGTGCGCTTTGGGACAAACATGAACTGTTTAGATTTTGAGATCAAAAGGTCTAAGGTCAAGGTCACTGTGAGGTCAAATGTCTGTCCGAGAACATTGTGAACACAATATGTCCAAGGCAAATCAAAGGAATTTCACCAAACTTTCACCATTTGTGCATTTGGGGACAAACATAAACTGATTAGATTTTGAGATCAAAAGGTCTAAGGTCAAGATTACTGTGAGGTCAAATGTCCATCCCCAAATCACAACTTAATAAGGCGTGTAGTCTACCAGGCGGAGGCATCCCCATCGATGCTGTTGGCGTCGAGTTCTATCTACTGTAGTTTCATGAGACTTGGATTGATAAGTGTTGTATCTTGTGGACATTCTGTTATACTGGACATGGTCTGAGGTGTTTTTGTACGTTACAGGGATGTTGTTGATTTGTCTCACTGTGTGGATCATGGGCACAGTAATATACAGCTGTGTCTTCAGTCTGCAGATTCTGTCCTTGAATTGTTATTGTGTTTGTAGCAGTGTCTCTGGAGATGCTGAACTTGTTTTTCAGTTTCTCACTGGAAGAGGTACTCCCATCATAATAGATGATTCCAATCCACTCCAGAGTTTTTCCTGCAGGTTGTCGGATCCAAGCTGTACCATAGCTCGTAACTGAGTATGAAACCTTGCAGTGGATGGAGAGACTCTGTCCTGGCTGGACTGTCATGGAAGCAGGCTGAGTCAGTTCTCCACCATGCAAATCTGTGGAGGAAAACACATGGTGATATCTCACACAATATACACTGCACATTTAATGGTATTGTAGTAAATTAATGAATTTGATAACGCACTCACAGGAAGCAGCTGCCAGCAGGAGCTTCTCTGTTCTCCAAAGTTTAACAGAGACCATCACACCACATAAATAGAGCGATATCCAGCCCTGATGCTTGTATTTGCTTATCTGCTGCTGATGGGAGGAGAACGGATTTCAAATTTATTTAAATCAGGAGGAGGAGATTCATCTGATGGAGAATGTGTGGCATTTTAATGGAACTAATCTTTTCCAGGACAGAAAGCTCTTTACAAACTTCCATTATTTATAAATCAATAACAGAGGGAATTATACATATAGAGAAACTCACAATAAGTTTTAGGTACTACATTTCGGGTGATAATTATTATCTGTGTTTGAGGACATAAACTCCTATCCTGCCCACTTCTGCATTTATTTTTCTTTGCAATATTTTCTCGCAAACTCTGTTGGTTCTTTTCCCCACAATATAAACACATTAGTTCTTGAAACCACAGTGACGTGAACAAGGATAAAGCAGAAAACGTGTCACGCAGCATCACATGACCTCCCAATACACTGCCATGTTCATGTTTCTGGTCTTTTGTGGCTCCCACAAGCTTCATATCTGACCACATGCTCCTGTGACTTTATTAGAGCTGATACCCCTCTTGATGCACACCTCAAGTTTGGACTTTTCTGATAACTATTTCTTTTTTTCAAAATGAAACATTATTCCAGCCATATTGTTGGACATCAGTCCTCTCTCGGTCATTTTAACCTCAACATGTTGGGCAGATGTTGTCGAAGTAGAGAAAGAGTGCCTCTCAGAGGACTTGAAGCAAAATGAAAAGCAGAATGTTCATGATGTTTCTAATAAATAGCTCTAGGGTTCAATTTCCTGCTGAGGGAATATTTACAGCTCATGAGGATGTGCTTGTGTCAGTTTTTGTACAGCTCTTGAGTCTGTTGTGTCAGTGTGAGTCTCGTGCACAGTAATAAACAGCCGTGTCTTCTGGCACCAGACTGCTGATATCCAAGTAAAGCACACTGTTGCTCGTGTCTCTGGAGATGCTGAAGCGAGTTTTAAATGAAGCTCCAGAGTCTATGCTTCCACCACTCCATATGATCCCAATCCACTCCAAGCCTTTTCCTGGAGGCTGTCTGATCCAGCCTGTGCCGTAGCTAGTGAGGGCATAGCCAGAAACCTGACAGGACAACTTCACTGAGGCTCCAGGAGGTTTAACCTCAGCAGGAGATGAGGTCAGACTGATGCCATGCACATCTGAGAAGAGGAGAACAGTAACACATCCAGAAACAATTAAATTCACCTCACTTCTTCAACTCAGACTGAAATATGGAGCGTATAAAAAGGTAAGTTGTGGAGAGATGCGTTTACTCACAGGATACAGAGGATATCAGAAGAAGAAGAGACCAGCTCATGATTCGGCTGCTGTACTTGAACAAACACAGAGGCTGCTGTGGACTTGCAGTGGATTTATATCTCTTGGGGGGGTGGATTTGCATGCATTGTGTGTTCTGTATTTAATGGTTTTTATGGCGGGCTTTTGACAGAACAGCTTTTCTTCAAACATTTTCATTCATAAAACTGTGTCGACCCAAAGAGCCCAGCTTCTGAAAAGGAACAAATGAACAAAAATGAATAAACAGATTTGATCTGAATATATTTTCAGTCTTGTGTTTGGATAAAGGAAGGAACCAACTGTTCATAGTTTGGATCATTGTCTTGTGAGATAATAAACGACCTGCCCACTAGCTGTCTTGCAGAGGGGCACAGCTTTTCCTCAAGAAGTTGCTTGTACTTGGCAGCATCCATTTTCTCTTCAATCCTCATCAATTGCTCTGTCCTCGCTAAAGAGAAAGCACCCCCACAACATAACTTTGCCCCCACCATGCTTCACAGTAGGTCCCCCCCCACATGGTGGGCTGTGGTTTTGTTTTTTTTTTTGCCAAATATAGCACTTGGATTTTCATCCAAGAAGGTCAATTTTGGCCTCATCTAACCATAGCACCTTTTGCTACATCACATCAGAATCTTTGAGGTGCATCTCTGCATCATGCAAACAAAAGTGTGGCACTTTTTCAGAAAAAAAAGCTTCTTTCTTGACACCCTGTCAAACAGGCCAGCTTTGTGTCAAGCTTGTGAGATTGTTGGAACACGTACAGTCTGAACAGTCCCAGCGATAATGTCTTGTAACTCTTTCAAAGTTGCAGTTGGCCTCTTGATAGCTTCTTTGATCAATAGCCTCCTGACTCAGTCATCCAGTTTAGATAGACAGCCTGATCTAGACAAGGTGTTGGTGGTGTCCTACACTTTCTACTTCTTTATGATGCTCTGAACCTGACTCAGAGGGATAGTTAAAGCCTTCAGTACCTTTTCCTCACTTTCTCTTATCTTGTGCCTTCCTACAACTTTATCCCAGAGGTCTTTTGAAAGTACTTTCCCAACAATGGTGAATTCTTTGCAAGACGATACACTACTAGCAGTTGAGTCTTCAAGAAAGAGCTGGTTTTAGACTGAAATCCTCCAAACCAATTGATGTCAGTTGGGGCAATTAGCCTGGGCTTTGATTTCCAAGTTGATGGGTTGCACTGGAGCAAGTTCATTATGAAATACTCCAAAGGGCTGATCACTGAACCACAAGCAGGAATTTCACTACTTAATTTTTAATACGTGTCCAGAATATTTTAAAACTCTATTTTAACTTTGATGATGAGGGTTGTGTGTACAAACAGCTCAAAAAGTTAAACTGAATTTAGGTTCATTTCCAGGCTGTAATGTGACAAAAAGTAAAGATTTCTCCAGTGAATGATGACTTTTTATAGGCACTGGATATAGTAGGATGAAGGTCTCAGGAAGAGCTTGGGTGTATTTTGTGCACTTTGGAAAATGTTTCAGTTTCTTTCTTTTCAGGGTGTCTTTGTCTTTTTCTTTTCCTGGCCATGCTTTAAGTCAGTCTAGTACCTTCTTTCTACCACTTTCGATCTGTTTTCTTTTGTTTCTTTTCCATTTCTTTATTCCTAGTCTCATTTTGATTTCCAGTTTGCTCTTTGCTCATGGCAAAGCCTTGACATACCATACCAGTCTCCCCTCCACAAAGAGGTGATGAAGCACCACTTCCAGTGCTGGCGGTGTAGTGTGACCTTTTCCAGTTCCAGGAACATCATCAACTTCAGAGAGGGAAGAGTAACTCAGTAACACTTCATAACTCCACCCTGCTGATGATTATTTTCAGCATGTTTACAAATGGGCGGCACGGTGGTGTAGTGGTTAGCGCTGTCGCCTCACAGCAAGAAGGTCCTGGGTTCGAGCCCCGGGGCCGGCGAGGGCCTTTCTGTGTGGAGTTTGCATGTTCTCCCCGTGTCCGCGTGGGTTTCCTCCGGGTGCTCCGGTTTCCCCCACAGTCCAAAGACATGCAGGTTAGGTTAACTGGTGACTCTAAATTGACCGTAGGTGTGAATGTGAGTGTGAATGGTTGTCTGTGTCTATGTGTCAGCCCTGTGATGACCTGGCGACTTGTCCAGGGTGTACCCCGCCTTTCGCCCGTAGTCAGCTGGGATAGGCTCCAGCTTGCCTGCGACCCTGTAGAAGGATAAAGCGGCTAGAGATAATGAGATGAGATGAGATGTTTACAAATGTTTTATTCTTTCCTCAGACAGAATATTTAAGATTTGGGGGAAAATAATTGTCCTTATATGTTCTGAAGTGACCAGGACAGAAAAAGACAAGCTTCCATATTATGAAGATGTTGATGTCCAGCTCTCAAACTTCATGTATCCCTGTGCTTCTCTAGCGCTGTAATACACTGCAGTGTCTTCTGTTCCCACGCTGTTCGTGTGCAGATACACCTGCATCTTACTGTTGTCTCTGGAGATGATGAAGTGGTCATTAACTGCACTGGAGTAATATTTGTTACTTCTACCCTGTGAGACAGTTGCAACCCATTCCAGCCCTTTTCCATTTCCAGGTGCTTGTCTGATCCAAGCCATGTAACAGCTCCTAAAGTCAGTTTCTGAGACTGATCAGGTTTGATGATCACTGAATCAGACTTGATTGGTGTCTGAAAAACCAACTCAAGTTCAGTGACATTTAACTGTAATTTATCTTGTATGTACTGTGTATTCTTTGTGTTATGTATGAGATGTACTGACTCCCAGTGACCAAAAATTTCTGATTCTAAGACTTTTAATTGCAACATGATGTACACTGCAGTGTTGAAGGTTAAAAAAGTATATTTATACTCATGATCCTCAGCAGTAGTCTTCCTGTCACATTAACCATGGCAGTAAATGTTACGATATCCTGCAGCCCCTTCATCCTGTCGACCGACACAGAAAAACTACCATTTTACACTTCCTTGCATTCTCCAAACTCAGTCCCCACCTTTACTTCAATAAAGCTGGACCATCAAAGAGCAGATCCGACCAGTACAGCCTCATCTGCAACCATGTGGCTCCTTTATTCCCTGGTGCTGCTCATTGCTGCATCCTGTAATTTCATGCATCTGTTGTTGGATCCATTTTTGTAATTTGTGTATTTGTTGTTGACATATTTTCGAGAAATTAAATGACTGGTTCTTATTTTTTCATTGCAGTTGCATTTGGTGCAATTGATTTTGCTCAGCCAGGTCATGTGATTGTCCAGCCTGGACAGGCTTTGACCATTGGCTGTAAAGTGTCTGGATGTAAAGTGTCTTGACTGATAGCAGCTATTGTACAAACTGGATCTGACATGCTCCAGGGAAAAAGATGCAGTGGATTGGATACCTTTGTAGCAGTGGAAGCACAGGGTGCACAGATTCACTGAAAAACAGGTTCAGCATCACTCAGGACACAACCAGTAACACAGTCACTCTCCAGGGTCAGAACGTGCAGATGGAAGATGCAGCTGTGTATTATTGTGTGTGATACGATAAGACAGTGATATGTATTACTACTGGAGTGCCTGGACAAAAAAACCATGGATCAGCCTTGTGCCTTTTATCTTCATCTTTGGACTGTAAAGACATCCCATTGTTCACCTTCTGAATTTTAGATTTATCTTGTCATTAATTTGCTCAGTAATATCAACATACTGTAACTGCATTGGGTAGAGTGGGACATGTCATACTTTTTACACTTTCTTATATTTCCTTGTTGTGATACAAAACAAATGGGGATTCTGAATAATGATTTGAGAAAAAAACTGTTCATTAAAAATTCTGGAAAATGAAGACGTGAAAAATTAAAAAAATGACTAATCTTGAAAGAATATCATTGTCCTGCAATTCGTTGATCAAAATTACTGTTTGTGTGTTTGATATGACACAAAATATTAAACCTTTATCCCAGTGAAATTCATTTAAAACACAGGGAAGAGATTCAACTGATGGAGAATGTGTGGCTTTTAATGGATCGGAAGCCTCTTTATCAAATATGATAATTTTCAATCAAATTTTAAAGGATCAGTGAAATAGGATAAGTTTTGTATCTTGTGGACATTCGGTTGTACTGTACACTGGATGAGGTGTTTTTGTACAGGGATGTTGTTGATTTGTCTCACTGTGGTTCACGAGCGCAGTAATACACAGCTGTGTCTTCAGTCTGCATGTTCTGCCCTGTTAATGTTACTGTGCTGCTGGACGTGTCTCTGGAAACCTGAAACCTGCTTTTCAGTTTCTCACTGTAGTAAGTGCTACCATCAGAACATATGTCTCCGATCCACTCCAGAGTTTTTCCTGCAGGTTGTCGGATCCACTCCGTACAGTAGCTGCTATCAGTTAATGAATATCCAGACACTTTACAGGTCAGAGTCAGTGACTGACCAGGGGTTAATACTGTGGATCCGGTCTGGATCAGCTCAACACAGTGAACACCTGGGGAAAAAAAGTTATTTTAATGTTGGAAAAGCAAAAAAACTCTCAGAAAGAAAACTGCATTAAATATCAAATGTAAAAACACTTACAGTGTACGGCTGCCAGCAGCAGCAGCAGGACGGATGTAGAGATCATGGTGTGTGTTAAAGCAGAAGAAGTAAAAGCTCTTGGTCTTCACTGCTTAAATATATAACAGGGAAGGACATTTGCATGGAGACACTCCTTACCTTAGATCAAAAGCTGAAGAAGTCGATCCCAGAATCTGCAATATTACCAGTCTCATGTCCTCACCTCAATATTAGAGAGAAATTTTGAGAAGAATAGACACTCCTCGGAAAAAAGACAAACATGGAGCTCAATGTGTATGATTCAGTGTCTGATGATGGAAAACAGTCATTTCATATGAAAGAATCAAAGATTTGCTTTTTTGCACTTTCAAAATGAAAAGTTTGCTGCCCCGCCTGGAGAGAAGTTTGTACACGAGACAATGTTGAAATCTGACCACGTGAACTGTTTTCCCGGTCCAACACACATTTATTCAAAAAGAACAAATAAACTGCTTGAACTTAAATTTGGTTGAATGTCTTTGAGTTCAGTCGCATGTTATGTATCGATCACCTGTGCAGGACTGGGACTGTATGTGCTTGAATTTACAGTATTTCAGAGATTTTATAGATTTATTTATTTTTCTGTTAAATTAAGCAACCACACAAAAGGTTCAAAGATGATTTCTAATGTTCAGTCAGGTCTTTGTCCATTGCAAAATAACAAAACACACACGACAGTAAACTCATCACAGCACAACCTTGGGAATGGTTTTTGGTAAAGGGAGATTCATCTAATGGAGAATGTGTGGCTTTTAATGGAACAGAAGCCTGTTTATCATATATGATAATTTTCAATCAAATATTCAACTATCAGTGAAATAGGCAACAAGGATTAAATACTAAATTTAGATATATCATTATTATCAATGCTTGAGGATATTGGGATCATGATCGTGGAAAAAATTCTACTTCTCTTTAAAGTCATGACAAAATTCTCTCACACTTTCTCACACATGATACACAAATTCCATGATTTATAAATCAATAATAGAGGGAATTATACATATAGAGAAACCCACAGCAATGATTAGATACTAAATTTAGGGCAATAATTATTTTTCTGTGCTTGAGGACATAAATTCCTGTTCTGCCCACTTCTGCATTTAATTTTCTTTGCAATATTTTGGTTCTTTTCCCCACAATATAAAGACATTAGTCCTTTAAACCACAGTGACGTGAACAAGGATGAAGCAGAAAACGTGTCACGCAGCATCACATGAGCTCCCAATACACTGCCATGTTCATGTTTCTGGTCTTTTGTGGCTCCCACAAGCTTCATATCTGACCACATGCTCCTGTGACTTTATTAGAGCTGACTCCCCTCCTGATGCACACCTCGAGTTTGTCCTTTTCTGACTTTTTTTTTTTTTTTTAAATCAAACATCATTCCAGCCACATTGTTGGACATTAGTCCTCTCTCAGTCCTTTTATTCTCTCAGTCATTTTAACCTCAACTCACTGGGCAGATGTTGTCACAGTAGAGAAAGAGCGCCTCTCAGAGGACTTGAAGCAAAATGAAAAGCAGAATGTTCATGATGATGTTTATAATAAATGTTTTTGGGGTTCAGTCTCTTGCTGAGGGAATATTTACAACTCATGAGGATGTGCTTGTGTAAGTTTTTGGACAGCTCTGGAGTCTGTTGTATCAGTGTGAGTCTCGTGCACAGTAATAAACAGCCATGTCTTCAGCTTTCAGACTCTTCACTTCGAGGTGCAGCATGTTTTTATTGGTGTCTTTAGTGATGGAGAACTGGCCCTGCAGAGACTGAGCAAATATTGTGCCAGTGTCAATGTGCCCAATCCACTCCAGTTCTCGTCCTGGTTTCTGATGGATCCAGTGCATGTAGTAGCTGCCCATTGAGAATCTTGTTCTCCAGAACAAAGAGCCTTATCTACTGATCAACACAACACAAGTTGCTGATATCCTGTATGTAATTCTGTTTAATCTGAGGGTCATGATTCATCGCAGAATGTGAGAAGAAAAATGGCCTGAATGTGCAGAGAGCAACGGGTTGAGATGGTTGAGTTTGCACCGACTGCCCTCTAGAGGCACAAAAGTCCTGTTTTCAAAATATTCAGAACTGGAAGGAAAGATTTTAAAGCATATACTGTACGCAGAGCCATGGCCTCACTTTCATGAGTGTGCTTGCCAAAGGCAAGCACACTATTGTTCTTCTTAAGTTTACTTATTCTGCTTTATTCCGACACGTTTTTTGGATCCACTACTCACCTAGGGCCTTCGAGATAGAGACACCGTTCCAACTCTGAGACGTCTGGCCCGAAGTGGTGCAGTGTGCTTGTATACAGCTTTTGGTCAACGTGCTCGTTCTCTTGTTCTTGTCATTTTTCTTTTGTTTTTTTCCCATAGAGAATGAATAGGACTCATGAATCAAATCGTCCTACTCAGACACGCTCCATCACAAATGCACCAAACCTCATGTGATACTTCAAGCCAACTCCCCCGACACATAGATGCAATTGGTTCTGACCCGCACTCATATTTTTCCTTTCTTTTTGCTCCTCCTTTTTTCCTCCATAGGCTTGCATTGATTTTTGGCCCCATTGAAAATGAATGGTGTTTCAGGAGAAAAACTTTCACTCTCCACCAACTTTTTTAACCAAGTGACCAAACTTCAAGAAACTTCACTTGATGCCTCAGGCCAAGTCCCCGCACAGATCCATCCCCTCATCTGAGACCTGCATTCGTCTTTTCCTTGGTTTTCACGCATCTCTTTTTACCTCCATAGGCTTCCATTGATTTTTGGCCCCATTCAAATGAATGGAGTTTTGCTCAGTAACACTTCACCACACATCCACCAAACTTCATATGGCACCTCAGGACAAATCACCCATCACACACATGATATCAGTTCTGAGCCGCACTTGTCTTTGTCTTGCCTTTAATCCGTCCATTTTTTCTCCATTTTGCCGTGAATCAATGGAAGCTTGACTGAGTCATTCCTCCCTTCCCCCATAGGTGATGATGCATTTGGCAAGGATCTGCTCATTTGAGACTTTGACAGCAAATCAACTTCAACTCAATGGCCACTTTATTAGGAATACTTACACGCACACATGATAGCAATTAGCATATAAGCATTCATGTGTTACCATGCTAGCCATTAGCATGTTACCCATTACGATATCATGCCTGCTGTTAGCTCGTGAGTTGTTAGCATGCTGTGGGTGGTAAAAAAGAGCAACTGGACTTGCTTGAAGATTCTTGAAGATGTTTCACCTCTCATCTGAAAGGCTTCTTCAGTTCTGTCTGACTAATAGGGAGTATCAGGTATTTATCCTCTCATGGATGAAAAGCAATCCTTCGGTGTTGTTGAGCCATCCTGTTGGTGCTGAAAGATGAATGAAAGGATGAAATGCACTGATACCACAGTGCTGCTGAACTCTTGAATCTGATTAAAGTGTTGATTCATGTTTTGCGGGATTTTTTTTTTGAGGTTGACTTGTCACATAAGTTTTGTATTTTGTGGACATTCTGTTCTACTGTACACTGTCTGAGGTGTTTTTGTACAGGGATGTTGTTGATTCGTCTCACTGTGGATTATGAGCACAGTAATACACTGCAGTGTCTTCTGTCCTCACGCTGTTCATGTGCAGATACACCTGCTTCTTGCTGTGGTCTCTGGAGATGGTGAAGTGGCCATTAACTGCACTGGAGAAATACTTTTCAGCACTATCATGTCTTATAGTTGCAACAAATTCCAGCCCTTTTCCAGGAGCCTGTCTGATTCAAGCCATCCAGGAGCTCCCAAAGTTAAATCCAGAAGCTGTGCAGGTCAGTTTGAGACTGGTCAGGTTTGATGATCACTGAATCAGACTCGATCAGTGTCTGACTGCAGGAATCTGAAATACAAGAACACACAAAGACAGGTGTTACAGTTAAAACAACAGAAATAAAGAAGGAAAAAATGTTATTTCAATTGTGAAATCAAGAATACTAACATTGAATGAACATTGCAAGAGCAAAGTAACTCAAAACTCTGCCTCGTCCCATCTCAAAGAATTCAAATGATCTGTTGCTGTAAATGAACACAAACTGCTGGTATGTTGTTGAGCTGAATGTCTCGGCATAAATAATAGAAAGGCAGGATTATATTTGCATGTCACGCCCACTAGAGACATAAAAAAATTCACAGAGGAACAGCCATGAAGATAAAAAGTTTACTGTAAAACTCCAGCTGTGTTTCCTGCTGTCAAGTCCATAACTGTTCTTTACTCATTAGATCTCATGTCCTTTTAGTGCATCACTGTGTATCACTGTAACACCCAGAAGAACATGAAGTTTTCTGATCACTGATCATCACTGAACAACACAAACTTTACAGATTTCATTTTTCAACTGTGTCTCTAATCCAGATTATCTGAGAGAAACTGAATGGAATTCCAGAAATAAATCAGTTCACAAATCATCACTGACTCATTCAGTCAGGAGCTCACGCCCACTCCTTGTCTGTTGTTTAAGCTTTGTTAGGTCTATACAGTAATATGAAGATCCACGGGCTGATTTTGCATGTGCCGAGGATGAGAGCGAGGACACGTTTTACAGCTTGTCAGTTCAGTTTAGTGGTTGTTTTTAATCATCGGTGAACATGCAAGTGACCTTCAAAGTTCTTGTAATTTAGTAATTTCCTTCACTTTAGAGATGGTTGTTAATTATTCATGAACATATTTTATAGAATGAATCAATGTTTTTAGTCACTGTCGATATCAGTGCTTATAATATACATGTTGAAGGTGTCTGAATTGATGTTGAGTGTGTAACTGTTATTTAGACGATGTCTCTGCTCCTAATTTTGAGAGATAATACTTGTGTCTTTTCTCATTTCAGAAAAAAAAAGTTTCATGAGTTTAACCTCAGAAGTGAGATACTGCCCTCTATAGGTGCAGAAATATTTACACATTTATTTTTATTTGAAATTAAGAAATGAAAAAAGGTTCAATGTGACTAATCCTGGAAGAATGTCATCTCATTATCTCTAGTCGCTTTATCCTGTTCTACAGGGTCGCAGGCAAGCTGGAGCCTATCCCAGCTGACTACGGGCAAAAGGCAGGGTACACCCTGGACAAGTCACCAGGTCATCACAGAGCTGACACATAGACACAGACAACCATTCACACTCACATTCACACCTATGGTCAATTTAGAGAGTCACCAGTTAACCTAACCTGCATGTCTTTGGACTGTGGGGGAAACCGGAGCACCCGGAGGAAACCCATGCGGACACGGGGAGAACATGCAAACTCCGCACAGAAAGGCCCTCGCCGGCCACAGGGCTCGAACCCAGACCTTCTTGCTGTGAGGCGACAGTGCTAACCACTACACCACCGTGCCGCCCCTATAATTTTCAATGAAATATTAAAGGATCAGTGAAACAGGATGGATAAGTTTTGTGTCTTGTGGACATTCTGTTGTACTGTACACTGTCTGAGGTGTTTTTGTACAGGGATGTTGTTGATTTGTCTCACTGTGGTCTTCGAGCGCAGTAATACACAACTGTGTCTTCAGTCTGCATGTTCTGCCCTGTTAATGTTACTGTGCTGCTGGACGTGTCTCTGGAAACCTGAAACCTGCTTTTCAGTTTCTCACTGTAGTAAGTGTTACCACTCCCACATTTCGATCCGATCCACTCCAGAGTTTTTCCTGCAGGTTGTCGGATCCAGTCTGTACAGTAGCTGCTATCAGTTACTGAATATCCAGACACTTTACAGGTCAGAGTCAGTGACTGACCAGGGGTTAATACTGTGGATCCGGTCTGGATCAGCTCAGCACAGTGAACACCTGGGAAAGAAAAATTATTTTAATGATGGAAAGAAAAAAAGCTGTCAGTAAAAATAAATCTGTATTCAGTGTCAAATGCAAAAAAAAACCACTTACAGTGTACGGCTGCCAGCAGCAGCAGCAGGAGGGATGTAGAGATCATGGTGTGTGTGTTGAAGCAGAAGAAGTAAAAGCTCTTGGTCTTCACTGTTTAAATATATAACAGGGAAGGACATTTGCATGCAGACACTCCTTATCTTCAGGGAAATTTGATGGTTTCTTCAAGATGAGAAAACCTCCCATCTCTAATCTGTCAGTTTAAATCTATAATAATTTGGACCAAATATTTGAACAATTAAAAAGATGAAAACAGTTGTTCAGGGGTGAGCTTATGGACTATTACCTGTTTTCAGGTGAATTTATATGAAGCAATCATATGAGAATATCACCACATTCAGGAATGAATAAAACACAACAGTTATAGAGTGTGCAGTTATAGAAAAATAATCAACAATGGGGGGAATTGAAAAAAATCAAAGAAATCCACGATAAGATTCACTTTTTATATAGAAATTTCAAATGACTGCATTCCATTTTCTCTCAGCATTCATTCATTTCTTGATGTGAGAAATTATTCTGACACATTGTCCTACCAAAGTACAAATCACACAAAAGGACAAACATCAGAGCCATAAATTTAGTGTTTGTTTGTGAAACTTTGTTTATCATGTTTGGCATTTGGAGGAAGCATGGCATGAACCCAGTAGAGGATTATAGACTTGAAACACTGAGAAAATTAGAAATGATAATTGCAACTGTCTGTCTGTCTTTAAGTGTGTGTATTTGTCTTCCACACATCATTCTTATCCTGCCATCAGTGAGACCTCATGATATAATTTATTACTCAGCTTAAATATATTCGATGTCAAGTGTAACCTGTGTCTTCAGGTAAGTGTACTGATAACTGATTTAATTAGCTATGAATTAAAGCTGGGCTAACATCAGAAAACTCTAGGTACGACTACACAGCCTAAAATAATTAGAGGTCAGCAGAGAACAGAACGCAGAGCACGTAAGTTTGAAAAATGTATTATACAAAATTATAGACAGTTATTCACATTCCCTACCTATCTAAGCCGGCTTCCTGAGTGCACAGGCACACATTAAAGGACCCAAAAATAAATAATTTCAAAATAAAATGTCCTTTTGTGAGATTCTTCTTGGAGTTAAAGGAAACAAAGTTGGTTCATTGTCTCTAGTTCTTGGTGTGCGTGTTTCTTGAAATATGTATGTTCTTCTACTACCCGGGTAGGTTTACGTGTGATCTTTTCTGTATCTCAAATGAAGGAGAGTGATAATGATGGTTCCAAAGACGCCACGGCTGGCCACAGCAGGCTCTTGGCCCGTTCACTGTCAACTTCTGCGGTTGGCTTGCCACTGACCGCCAGGGTCAGGTTCAAATGATCTCCCTCTCTCTTTCTCTCATCAAAAAAAAAAAAAAACAATCTATGCATACAGTACAGAATGCATTATTTACTATTGTCATTTCAGTTTATATCCGATCAATTTATCTCCATTCAAATGTCAAATCAAGTATAACCAATTGTAAAGGATATAAATACTATAATCATTATGTAAACGAATAGGTACACATCACATAAGATAGGTCAGTTCCACTGAAAAATCAATCATGTACTTCCATCTCACAGCATAGAAATAAAATCATGACAGTTCTGAAACCAGATTTGTTTTTTTAACCCTTTAAATCTATTTATGCTTTTTAACTGCACTTTAAATATAACATTTTTAATCAACCATATATCCTTTAATATATTCACCTTTTTTTAGACTTAAGATGAACTGCATAGCTCTTTTGTATTCATATCGAACACATTTTAACCATTAAATGACATAAATCAATGATATCTGATGAATAAAAGGGCAAGTGCTCCTTCAATGAAATAACTTTAAACTCAAACAACTAGGTATAGGCACCTTCAATGGTGTGAAACTATTGATGATCTGCTACAGCGATAACTAGCTTAGCTGGGCTAGCAGCAGAGCTAAAACAAGTTCACATTCAAATGCTTAGCGATTAGCATGCCGCCAACTCGATTAGTACACTGCTAGTGCGATTAGCGATCTTTTATAAGCATCTTCAACAACATAAAACAACCTGTATCTGTCTCTACATGGTATCAAACAGCAAGTATCAGGGTCACAACTCCGATTGGTTTTAAAAGAACGGCGTTCCATGACAAAATGGAGCTAGACAGTTAGCATAACACTCACATTAGCATCCTTACCGGAGGTACCTTGAGGAGCTCGCAGATTCATGTGGCTCAACTCTCTCTCACACAGCTTTCAACCTAATGGACACACAATATTTCAATATTTGGTACGAGATATTATGATTTTCTATCCCTCGGAGGATATTTCCATACCAGTAGTTCTCAGTAGGATGACTATATGCTCTCGGGCAATGTCTCGATCCAAAGAGAGTGTCTTCTTCTTCTTCTTCGAGGTTTTACGGCAGCCGGCATCGAAAAAGTTGCATTGCTGCCATCTACTACCACCTTCGTGCACTATATCCTGCTATATATACCAGTGTCCGTTAAGAACTTGAAAAAACATCGTCTTCCCCTCCTGCTTGACCCTAATGCTAAAATACCTTTCAGAGATACTTCTTCCAAGCCAATCTCCTGCAACTGTCTAATTAAATCTTGCCTTTGGTGGTCACACTTTCTACAAGAAATCAAAACATGATGTACTGTCTTGCGCTCTTGGCAAGAACACAGGCCATTTTGATGCTTTCCCAAAGTAAATAAAGTGCTGTTCAGAAATGTGTGACCTATCCTCAATCTAGAAATAATTACCTCTTCCTTACGTCTAGTCCCCCCTCTTTTACAGACATTAACTGAATCAGTTACCCTACTGACAATTGAGAATAGATGCCTCCCTTTGTTTTCTTGCTCCCCAAGCTATTGCCATTTTAAAATTGTTTCCTGCCACACTATACTTTTACCCTCCGCCTTGGACAGATTTATGTTGACATCTATGGGTACCTTTTGAGCAGCTTCCTTAGCCAACTTATCAACCTTTTCATTTGATGCTATACCTACATGTGCTGGGACACATACAAATGATATTTCTACCCTTCTCACATCTCTAATTGCCAGAAGAATATCATATATAAGGTCTTGTCGGCTCTTTGATGACCCTTTCCCAATACTTTTGATTGCTGACACAGAGTCACTACATATCAATACTTTATGGTTTTGAATCTGTTCAGCCCATTGTACTGCCATCAGGATTGCATAATTCCACTGTAAATACACTTAGAAAGCTTGAGGTTCTCTTAACAGCTTGGATATTCCACCTCTGAACAACAAAAGCTGCTCCTGTAGCACCCGTTTCTTGATCCTTTGAACCGTCAGTAAAAATTAATATGTATTTCTGATCCCTTTCTCTTACATGACATTGAAATTCATACACCAAATCTGCCTCTGGATTATCTGACTTAATCTCAAGCAATTTTAAATCAGTCTTTGGGGACTCCAATTGCCATAGAGGAACTGATGGCCACATTACTCCTGGACAAAAGTTCTTGTCAAGAATAGCCATTTCCTGTGCCACTGTCTCTCCTACCCATCCAAAACTTGGACGTCTCGCCACCTCTCTCTCCCAGCTTGCCTGAATTATACTTTTAACTGGGTGATCACACCTTTGACCCATCAGATTAATCCAGTAGTTAGCCTGAAGCTGCTTTCTCCGCAAACAGAGTGGCATTTCTCCTGTTTCTACCTATAAGGAACATACTGGGGAAGATCGCACAGCTCCTGTACATATTCTCAGTGCCTTAGCTTGGACTATATCTAACCCAGCTAAAACTGATTTGGCTGCAGATCCATAAACCAAACATCCATATTCAATTCTTGCTCTCATAAGATATATATAAATTTGCTTCAAAGAAGCTACATCTGCTCCCCATTCTGTGCCAGCAAGGCATCTCATTAAATTCATAACCCTTTTACATTTGTCTAATACTTTCGATACATGATCTCTCCATGTAAGTATTGTGTCAAAAAATACACGAAGAAATTTAAAACTTTTAACCCTTTCCAAAGTCCTACCATACAGTTCCAGTTTTAACTTTAATCTATTTTCTTCCTAGTGAAGAACATCACCTTAGTCTTTTCAATAGATAGTCTAAAACCCCATTTCCTTCCCCAATCCTCCACCAGGGTTAGAGCTTCCTGCACCTTCTTCAGGGTGTACTTCACATTCTTCCCCCTTTTCCATATGCTACCATCGTCTGCAAATAGTGATGTAACAGTTCTTATGAAGGGGTGGAGCACAGAGGACAGCAGGACAGAGATCAGGTTCAACAATAGTTTTATTGCTACACTTTTCAGTGGTCTCTCATAAACATACACACACAGCCAGACACACACGCACACACATCAGGTGTCTGGTTCGGGAGCAATCCTCTGCTCTCTGCTCTCCCTCCCTAAATAGGGCGCGGTCACTGGGAAGACACACACAAACAGGTTAATTGCAGTCAGGTGTAGTGATTCTGCCACTTACCTTCCCTGACACCGCCCTCCTGTCACAGACCGGCGCTTGACCATGCCCCCGCTGCCACATACCTCCACCGCCCGACTCAGGCCAGGCAGCCGTCCGGCCTGCAGCCGACTCTCCCCCCCTTGATGGAAGAGGAAGTCTGCCACGACCATCTGCGCCCCCGGCCTGTGGACCACCTTAAAATTGAAGGGTTGGAGTGCCAGATACCAACGGGTGATCCACGTGTTGGCATCTTTCATGTGGTGGAGCCACTGGAGGGGCGCGTGGTCCGAACAGAGGGTGAAAGGGCACCCCAGCAGGTAGTAACGGAGGGCGAGGACCGCCCACTTGATCGCCAGACACTCTTTATCGTGCTGTAGCGCCCCTCACGCACTGACAGCTTCCTGCTGATGTACAGGATGGGGCGGTCCTCCCCCTCCACCTCCTGGGACAAAACTGCCCCCAGCCCTCTGTCCAACACATCGGTCTGCAACATAAAGGGGAGAGAAAAGTCAGGGGAGTGTAAAAGTGGCCCCCCACACAGTGCAGCCTTTACCTCCGAAAAAGCCCGCTGGCATTGCTCCGTCCACTGGACCGGATCTGGTGCCCCCTTTTTAGTGAGATCAGTCAGTGGGCTGGTGACGTCCGAATAATTAGGTATAAACCTATGGTAATAGCCAGCCAGCCCCAGGAACTGTCTCACCCCCTTTTTGGTCTTGGGCCTCGGGCAGGCCGCAATTGCTGCCGTCTTATTAATTTGGGGACACACCTGCCCGTTGCCCAAGTGGAAGCCCAGATACCGTACTTCCACCCGCCCAATCGCACACTTCTTTGGGTTGGCTGTGAGCCCCGCTCGCCTCAGCAACCTAAGGATGGCCCTCAGATGTTCGAGGTGCCGCTGCCAGTCATTACTATAGATGATTATATCATCTAGATAAGCGGCCGCATAAGTGGCGTGAGGGCGGAGGACTCTGTCCATCAGCCGCTGAAACGTAGTGGGTGCCCCAAACAGCCCAAATGGAAGGGTGATGAATTGGTGTAAACCAAATGGTGTGGAAAAGGCCGTTTTTTCTCAGGAAAGTGGAGTCAAGGGGATCTGCCAATATCCCTTCGTCAAATCCAGCGTCGAATAAAAGCGAGCAGTGCCAAGTCGATTGAGCAACTCATCAATACGAGGCATTGGGTACACATCGAATTTAGACACCGTGTTGACTTTTCTGTGGTCCACACAGAACCGGACCGACCCGTCGGCCTTGGGTACCAAGACCACCGGGCTGCTCCAGTCACTGTGGGACTCCTCGATGATGCCCATTTCGAGCATGGTCTCAAGTTCTTCCCGAACCACCTTTTTTTGTGTTCAGGTAGTCTGTAAGGGCGGCTACGCAATACTACCCCCGGGGGCGTCTTTATGTGGTGCTCTATGAGGTTAGTGTGACCGGGCAGGGGCGAGAACACATCTGAAAACTCAGTCTGCAACTGGGCAACCTCCGTGAGCTGGGTCGGGGAGAGGTGGTCTCCACAGGGGACCGGAGGGGTACGTGATGTCAATGCCCCTTTTTGAACCTCCGGCCCCAGCTCCGCCTTCTCCGGAACCACCGACACCAACGCCACGGGGACCTCCTCCTTCCAGAATTTGAGTAGGTTGAGGTGGTAAATTTGTAGCGCCCCACCCCTGTCCGTTCACCTCACCTCGTAGTCGACGTCCCCGACTCGCCGTGTGACCTCAAAGGGACCTTGCCACTTGGCGATCAATTTGGAGCTCGAAGTGGGCAACAGTACGAGTACTTTATCTCCCTGGGTGAACTCCCTAAGGCACGTTCCCTTGTTGTACAGGCGGGCTTGCCGTTCCTGGGCCTGCCGCAAATTATCCTGGGTTAGGTGGGTGAGCGTGTGGAGTTTTGCGCGCAGGTCCATAATGTATTGAATTTCGTTCTTGCTTTGTGAAGGTCCCTCCTCCCAATTTTCCCACAGCACGTCTAGGATGCCGCGCGGCTTACGCCCATATAATAATTCGAACAGGGAGAACCCCATGGAGGCTTGGGGAACCTCTCGCACTGAGAACAACAAGGGCTCGAGCCACTTATCCCAATTTTGTGCATCCTCACTTACGAATTTTTTAATGACATTTTTGAGGGTGCGATTGAACCGTTCCACTAAACCGTCCATTTGTGGGTGATACACACTGCTGCGGATCGGCTTAATCCCTAATAACCCATACAGTTCGCGCAGTGTCCGTGACATAAATGTAGTGCCTTGATCAGTCAGAATCTCTTTCGGGATTCCGACTCAGGAAATAACGTGGAAGAGTGCCTCTGCAATACTGCATGCTGAGATATTGCGCAGAGGCACTGCTTCCGGGTATCGCGTTGCATAGTCCACCAGAACTAATATAAAGCGGTATCCTCATGCTGACCAATCTAATGGCCCGACGAGATCCATCCCAATTCTCTCAAACGGGGTCTCGATCAATGGAAGAGGGCGCAGAGGCGCTTTTGGAATGGCCGCTGGATTTACTAACTGGCATTTGCGGCATGCCGTACACCACCTACGAACATCGCCGCGAATCCCCGGCCAATAGAATCGGGCCATTATTCGGGCTAGTGTCTTGTCCTGCCCTAGGTGTCCAGCCATGGGCTTAAAGTGAGCTGCCAGGAATACCAATTCCCGGCGGCTCTTTGGAATTAAAAGCTGTGTGATTGGCTCTTTCGTCTGAGTGTCCTGCGTCACTCGGTATAACCTATCCTTCATAATAGAGAAATAGGGGAAGGACGGAGTGGCGTTCGGCGGGAGCGTTTGACCATTGATTACTCTCACTTGGTCAAACGCATGTCGCAGCATCTAGTCTCGCGATTGTTCTAACGGGAAATCCGCGAGAGATTCCCCGAGAGAGAGAGGAGGAGCCGGGGGCTCCTTGCTCTGACACGGAGATGACGTAGACAGCTCTGTGACAGCTGCTCTCGCCAAAGTGACACCGGGACCTCCCCCTGCTAAATGGCAGGACCCACTCTCTACTAAGCGCATCATCAAACCCCGAAATCCCGTCCAATCAGTCCCCAAAATTAAAGAGTGGGTAAGGCGAGGATTAACCGCTGCCTTCACTATAAATTTTTCCGCTCTGAAAAAAATGTGGACTGACACCAAAAGGTAGCGGTGAACATCCCCGTGCACACACAACACCTTCACCCCCTGTGCTCCCTCCAATGCCTCGTTCTGCACCAGGCTTTGGTGAATTGAGGTCTGATTACAGCCAGAATCCACCAACGCCTGATATGTATCCCCTTGGATACTCACTGGTATGCGATACGCTCCGGCCCGATCGAGGGCGGCCTCTGGCGCGTCGGGGATCCGAACCACCACACCCACCTCCATTGCTGTGCGCTGCTATTGAAAGTGGCCCGCTCCCCGCAGCGCCAGCAAACCGGCCCGGGCTTTCCCCCTGCACCGGTGATCTGGGGCTCACTCACCTGAGGTGGGGGAGAGACAGACACAGAAGGGAGAAATGGGAGGGCACCGCGGGTGCGGCGGGCTGGCTGGGGTGGTGCCGGCCCCCGCCTCCGCGGTGGGGGAATGGGGCGAGGACGGGACACAGGATGAGGGAGAGAGAGAGAAGAGGAGAGAAGAGAAGAGAAGATGCCATCTGCTGTCCTGCTGCCAGGACAGCTGCCAAATGGTCCTCCGCCAGCTCGACTGCCTGATCCAGCAACGCCGGGCGGTGGCACTGGACCCACTCCGCAGTTCCTGCTGGCAAGCGAGCGACGAACTGTTCCAGCACCACCTGGTCGATGATTCCCTCGGCGGCATGGTTGTCGGCCCTCAACCACCGCCAGCAGGCGTCCCGGAGCTGCTGGCCAAACGCAAATGGCCGGCCGACTTCCTCCAAGCACAACGCGCAGAAGCGCTGGCGCTGCTGTTCTGGGGTGCGCCCCACGCGCTGGAGGACGTCCTGGCGGAGGTCCGCGTAGGCCAGCCGGCGGTCGGCGGGGAGCTGTAGCGCGGCCAGCTGTGCCTCTCCCGTTAGCAGGGGGAGGAGGCGCGCCATGCGCTGCTCCATTGGCCACCCCGAGGCTTCGGCAACTTGCTCGAAGAGCATGATGAACGCCTCGGGGTCATCCTGCGGGCCCATCTTGGTGACGGTGAGGGGAGACGGGCCCGCGGTAGGAGTGCTGGTGGACCCCGCTGATGCAAGGAGGTGCCGGAACGCCTCTCGATCTTCCTGTTGGGCCAACACCAGGGCCTCGAACCGCTGTTCTTGCTCCTTTCGGAGGGTGAGTAGCGCCTGGTACTGGCTTTGCTGGGCCATGGCGAGGGCGTGGACCAGTTCAGCGAATGGGGAGGACTCCATGGGGCTGTTAGGCTCCTGTGCTGCAGGTCCCGGGTTTCAGCACCACTGTAACAGTTCTTATGAAGGGGTGGAGCACAGAGGACGGCAGGACAGAGATCAGGTTCAACAATAGTTTTATTGCTACACTTTTCAGTGGTCTCTCATAAACATACACACACAGCCAGACACACGTGCACACACATCAGGTGTCTGGTTCGGGAGCGATCCTCTGCTCTCTGCTCTCCCTCCCTAAATAGGGCGCGGTCACTGGGAAGACACACACAAACAGGTTAATTGCAGTCAGGTGTAGTGATTCTGCCACTTACCTTCCCTGACTCTGCCCTCCTGTCACAGACCGGCACTTGACCACGCCCCCGCTGCCACAAGTGACTTTCCAATCCCTGGCTGAACATTCGAAAAAATATCATTAATCATTATTTTGAAAAGTAATGGACTAATAGCACTGCCTTGTGGAATCCCATTTTCAACCACACACCTTCTTAGTATTTCTTTCCCTATTTTCAACTGAATACTTCTATTACTTAAAAAGTCCATTACCCAGTTTAACAAATTTCCCCCAATCCCTAGCATATGCATTTTGATTAAAATACCCTCTACCCATAGCATATCATATGCTTTTTCCACGTCTAAAAATACTACCACAACAGTCTCTTTCTTTACTTGTGCTTTTCTTATTTCATCCTCAAGACATATGATTGAATCAATAGTACTTCTCCCCTTTCTAAAACCACTCTGATAGCTAGCCATCAACCCCCTTTCTTCAATAAAGTGCATTAACCTTCCATTAACCAACCTTTCCATTAATTTACCTAAATGAGAAGTTAAAGCTATTGGCCTATAATTTGCTGGGTTACTAGCATCTTTTCCCGGTTTTCTTATTGGAACAATGACTGCCTCCTTCCACCCTGTAGGAATCTTTCTTTTCTCCCAAACTTTATTAAATACATTTAAAACCTTCTGAATTCCCTTATCACTTAAATGTCTTAACATGTGATAACAAATTTCATATTTACCAGGGGCTGAATTCTTACACCTATCCAATGCATTTCTTAATTCTCTCAGTGTGAATGGAACATTATATTTATCTTCTAATTTTCCCTTCTTTTGAATAACCTCTGCATATATGCTCCTTGTTTCTTCCCTACCTCTTCTTTCTTCTTCTGATAGATTATCAGAACTATGCACCTTACTCAGTGTGTTTACCATCATTTCTGCTTTCTCGAGGTTTGATATAGCCAACTGATTTCCATCTGAAAGGATTGGGTAATTCCACTCTCTTCTATTACCTTCCATCTTTTTAATCATTCCCCATACATCATTTACTGTATATTAGTAGTGTTTCCAATTGAACTACAATAATCCCTCCAGTATGATCTTTTCCTTTGTCTTATTGTCCTTCTCACTACTGCCTGTGCTTGCTTATAATCAATCATATGTTGAAAGTTATGAGTTCTTTTTAACCTTCTAAAGGCTAGATTCCTTTCTCTAATAACCTCTTCACATTTAACATTCCACCATGGGACCGTTTTTCTTACTAGTTTTCCTGAACTTTTTGGTATTGTAGTCACTGCAGCCATATTAATACTCTGTTGCAACTCAATTTCATCAACATCATCTGTTTATTGGACTGAATTGAGATACAAATCACTTATTTCCATAAATCTCTCCCAGTCTGCCTTTTTGAAAATCCACTTTCCATGACTATCTTCTGTGCTCAACCTTACATCAACATCCAGTTTACATGTAATTGGATAATGGTCACTTCCAATAGTGCTTTCTCCATACACTTCCCACTCACACTTTGGTTCCAATTTACTGGACAAAAACATGAGGTCTAGTACTGATTCTTTACCAGTTCTTATATCTATCCTAGTCCCTCTACCATCATTCACACAAACTAAATTCCTATCATTTATTATCTCCTCAATCACCTGTCCATTATTGTCTGTCTTTTCCCCAAAGAGAGTGAAAACGGGCTGAAGATTTTCTTTCCAGTGCATGCGCCACCCGCTGGCAGGGCAAAGGATTGCAGTACCTCACAAAAGCGTAAATTCCCCTCCTGCCCACTTCTGCATTTTTTTTTGTTTTGTAATATTTTTTCACAAACTCTGTTGGTTCTTTTCACAACAACATAAACACATTAGTTTTTTAAACCATAGTGACGTGACCAAGGATGAAGCAGAAAGCGTGTCACGCAGCATCACATGAGCTCCCAATACACTGCCATGTTCATGTTTCTAGTCTTTTGTGGCTCCCACAAGCTTCATATCTGACCACATGCTCCTCTGACTTTATTTGAGCTGATTCCCTTCCTGATGCACACCTCAAGATTGTACTTTTCTCACAACTATTTTTTTTCAAAATGAAACTATTTTCAGCCACATTGTTGGACATCAGTTCTCTCTCAGTCCTTTTAATCTCTGTCATTTTAACCTCAACATGTTGGGCATATGTTGTTGAAGTAGAGAAACAGCGCCTCTCAGAAGACTTGAAGCAAAATGAAAAGCAGAATTTTCATGCATTTATCATGTCGCTGCAGATCTCTCGATCCCCATTTCCAGAAAAGTTGGGATATTTTCCAAAATGCAAGAAAAACAAAAACCTGCCCTTTGTTACATTGTGACATACTCACTAAATTTTGTCTGTTTTCTTGCCACTTGGTTTTTTTGACCAGTTTCTGTGTCCTGTTTCACAGCAGAGTTTTTTTTTTCCCTCATGTCCTTCATTCAAGAAAAATACCAAAATTGTTTTCAAACCTTGTGCTTTCCATTTCATTCCAGTTGTGTTCTGTGCCATCAGATACACTGAATGAGTTGTTGATTAAAGTCTCTGATACCACAGTGCTGTTGAATTCTCAGTTCTGATTGGTCAGAAGGTGTTGATTAATTTTCTATAACAGCAGCTCTGGCAGTCGTCCTGGCTGCAAGGTTGATATCTGTATGGCACTCCATATCAACGGATATAAAATGTGTGTGATTGACATGGTCAGGTTTTCTCTGATGAGATGTTTATTTAGCCTTCAGTGAAGGAGTCTCCAGTGTCAGCACTTTGTAACAGTCAGAGGTAAAAGTGTAACTCAGCTTTTCAGAAAGTCTTCAGAATGGAAGGGTTTGTAGTTTCTCAGTGACAGAACAAGCTGCAACTTCATGAGAGAAACAAGAGAGAGGCTGGTGAGGGACCAACTGCTGATACTGCTCTAACGGAAGTGATAAAAGGAAATAACTGACTAATGTGAGAGGTGGCTAACCTCATCTCATTCACTAGGTCACTAGGTAAAGCAAGGTGACTTCCGGTGGCGCAGCACTGTTGCGACCCGGGCATGGGAGCTCGTGTGATTATTTGTTTGTTTTGAGTTTTTTATCGTGTTTTAAGAGTGCTGTTTGTCAAGTGTGAAAAGTCTGTAAGTTCATCTGCCAGTATGTGGAGGACGATTGTGTACGGACTTTTGGTGATCCTGATTATTACATCCCTTGTTTGGGCGGAATATGCCGACGGGATCAACAGGTCACCTGGAGGAAGCGAACAGGTGCTATGCTACAGAAGGGAATAGAGTGCTTTGAGATCAGCGCGAACCCGGCGGCGGCCATATTGGAAGTCAAACGTCGCTGTGTCAGTGCATTGTTGTTGCTCAGCGAAGCAAAATGCCGAATACGTGTGTCATTGTTGGCTGTAGTAGCCGGGGGGAAAAGGGTGGCACAAGCTTCCACAGACTCCCTAAAGTCGTGACAAACCCGGGAATTGCAGCACAGGAGAAAAGCGAGCGGAGGAGACGACAGTGGCTGGCTGCCATTAACCGATCAAATTTAGGACAACTTGACTGTATCTGGATTTGTTCTGATCACTTTGTGACAGGTAGGTTAAATTGTCTTGAATTTCATAGTTACTAAAATAAATGTGATACAAACTATTATCTTTTCTATGTACTTTCAGCAATGATTAATGGATATATTTGTCACATTAGGTAGGTTATGTCTACTGCAGTGCATTGTTGCATCAAATGGCATTTAAGATCTAGGCCTAGTAATGTTTAATGTACACATGCTGTTAGTACAAGTTACATACTAGGACTACATTTTATTCACTGACTAAAATAATTGATAATTATGCGGCAACAAGCTGGGGTCAGCTTTCCATTCCTTCTCACTAACAGTGTATGGATCTACATTCCCAATGAAATGTACCTTCTCAGCATAACGCTCCCATGCCTGCTTATCCAAACTTTCACAGTAGTGCTCCATCACTTCAGATGTCTAAATTCTTAAAAAATCCAAGCTTCTAAGCCCTCTAACGCGGAAACGAATCGCTAAATGTGTACTCTATGATGTGTACTCTATGATGTGTACTCTATGCGCGCTCTGGAGCGAGTGACTTCCAAGATGGCCGCGCCGACCGCATGGTTACTATTTTTAGCATCATCTCGGAGCACTCTATTGCTCTTAGCACTGCGACCAAGAGCTACCCCGACGGCTGGAATTTTAGAAAATGTCCCTGGCTATCTGGTTCGGCGGCGAGAAAGACAGAGGCCGCGTAAGCGGGGCAGAAGAGGAGGCATTCGGCAACGACTCCAGCGGAGACGCGACAGACCACCTTTGCCCTCAATCATCTTTAGTAACGTGCATTCACTAAGGAATAAATTGGACGAGCTACGCTTAAATGCCAGGATTTGTCATGAATATCGGGAGGCGTGCTTGATGGCATACACGGAGACTTGGTTCCAGGAGGATTTCCCAGATCAGCTGACCCAGGTACAGGGGTTCCCTAACGTCCGGTTGGACAGGGATGGTAGCTCAGGTAAAAGGAGGGGTGGTGGTGTCTGTATCTACATCAGGGACTCCTGGTGCACAAATTATGCTGTTAAGGATAAAGTCTGCTCTCCCGATGTCAAACTACTGTGTTTAAGTTTAAGACCTTTTTATTTACCCAGGGATTATGGGAATATCTTTGTCTGTGTTGTATACATACTGCCGAGTGGTAATGCAGCGAAAGCTGCTTCTCGCATTGCAGACTGTGTTCACCAGCAATTACAAAACAAGCCCGACGCACCAATCTTCATTATGGGGGACTTTAACCATTGCAACCCGAACAGCGCACTACCTGGGTTTCAGCAATATGTTAAAAACAACACTCGAAAGGACAGATTACTGGACAAGTGTTTTGGTAATATAGAGAATGCATATGCTGCTAAAATCAGGCCTCCGCTCTCAAACTCTGATCATAATATCATTCAATTAATCCCCGTGTTTAAACCAGCTATTAAAAAAGGCAAACCAATCACTAAAACAGTCAGTGTGTGGGCGGACTCATATAAAGAGGAACTGAGTGGTTGTTTCTTTGCGACGGATTGGGATGTCTTCCACCAGGAGAACAACTTAGACTATAAAGTGGACGTGATTACGGATTACATCAATTTTTGCGTCGAGACGGTGGTGCCGAAGAAAACCATAAAAGTTTACCCCAATAATAAAGACTATGTTACCCCAGACATTAAAGACTGTATTAAGCGTAAACAACGCGCCTTTCTGAATAATGACGCATTAGAACTAAGGAGCGCCCAAAAAGAACTGAAATGGAAACTAAGGGAGGCACGGGAACAATATAGACTAAAGATTAAAGAAACTTTCCTAACAAAGGACATAAAAGAGATGTGGGACTGTATAAAGGACATGACAAACCTAAATAATAGGGCAATGACTCTTAATGTGTGTAATGAAAAGGAGCGTGCCAATGAGTTAAATTTATTTTATAAAAGGTTTGATATTGTGGATGATGGGAACAGGGCAGTTAGACTATCATGTAATGTCAATGCTAACAATATAGTTATTGGCACTTCTGCTGTTGTGAAGGCATTCAGGGCTTTGCATACGAGGAAAGCAAGTGGGCCAGATGGGGTTTCTCCATTAATCCTTCATGATTTTGCTCATGAACTTGCACCAGCTTGGGGCCCATTGTTCCAGCTCTCTGTAGACACATATTGTATACCCTCAGGTTGGAAGAAAGCGGTAATAATTCCTGTACCTAAGAAATCTTGTCCACGTGAGAATAATGATTTTAGACCTGTTGCGTTAACATCAGTGGTAATGAAATCATTTGAGCATATAATGCTGGGTGAGTTAAGAGCACAGGTCCAACATCTCCTTGACCCCTATCAGTTCGCTTATAAGGATAGGAGAAGCACTGATGATGCCTTATGCACTACATCTCACCTCATACTCAAACACCTAGAAAACACAAGGGCATATGCTAGATTACTTTTTATGGATTTTAGTTCTGCATTTAATACAATTGTGCCTCAAATTCTTTTAGAGAAGTTACAACGAATGGAAGTCAGCCCTGTAATGATAAAATGGTACCATGCATTTCTCACTGACAGAACACAACAAGTCAAAATTAATTCTACATTCTCTGACACACTGACAATCAACACTGGAGTCCCACAAGGCTGCATGAGTTCTCCTCTGTTATTCACTTTATACACTAATGAATGTAGAAGTCAGTATATAAATAATTACATTATCAAGTTTTCAGATGACACAGTCATTCTTAGTCTGTTGACACAGGATTCTGATGCATCTGTCTTTCAGTCAGAAATAGACAATGTTGTGCTGTGGTGTGAGTCAAACAATTTGGTTTTAAATGTGAGCAAAACAAAAGAAATCATCTTTGACCCTAGATCCATAGGTAACCATAATTTGGTGACACTAAATGGGGAGGCAGTGGAGCAGGTATCCACATATAAATATTTAGGTGTTTTATTTGACTCTCAACTAAAATGGTGCCAGCATGTTGACTTTTTATGTTCAAGGATCAGTCAGCGTCTTCATTTTCTGAGGAGGTTGAGAGTGTTTGGCGTTGAGAAAGATATTATGATGGCCTTCTATAGGGCTTTCATTGAATCCATCATCAGATACGGCATCATAATATGGTTTGGGAACCTGTCTGTTAAACTGAAAGCTCAATTGCATACCCTTATTAAGAGAGCTGGGAAAATTATGGGCATGCCCCCTCCTACATCATTGCAAGCTTTATTTGATGAAGCAGTAAGGAGACAGGGATTAAAAATCTCAGTGGATGAGGAACATATTTTGTATGGCAAATATGAAATGTTACCCTCAGGAAGGAGATATAGGCTCCCAAACTGTAAAACAAATAGGTTCAAACCCTCAATGGTTCCTTGGTCAATTAAACTACTTAATAGTAGGTCTTAGTGTGGTGCGAGTTGGGGGGGGTATTATTTTTAGGTTGTGGTGTAATTTTATGCAATCATTTTGTTTTATGTGTAATATTTATTATTATAATGATATCTCTCTGAGCAATGTTTGTGTTAAGTAGCTCGGGGAAATGGCTGTGTGCAATACCTATGGACTGTAATACAAGGGGCTGTCTGTTTGGGGGTGTGTGGAGGCAGATGAACTAGGATGTATCCATGTTTGCATGTTACTTGTTTAGTGTTACTTGTTTAGTTTTTAATTAGTTTAGTATGCTATATTTATGTTATATGGTTCTGTAAAATCACACTCTCTTGTTTGCCCAAAACAAATTTCTCTCAAGTAGAGATAATAAAGGCTCATCTATCTATCTATCTATCTATCTATCTATCTATCTATCTATCTATCTATCTATCTATCTATCTATCGATCTAACTTGTTTTGTGAACATTTCATCAGATTACTTGTCACTGTCACAAATAAAAAAGTATATCATGTTGTCTGGAATTCATAAAAAAAAGCAATTATTCCCAAAATGCTGTCATATCAGAGGAATAAAACACTGTTCATTGTGGATCCAATGACAGAGTGATAAAGTCCTGCTTTACTGATAAATAAACAGACAAGTAGGGTTTATAGATACAGTCAGGAAGATGGTCGTCTCAGGAAGTGTTCGGGTGTGTTTTTGTGCACTTTGGAAATCTTTTCAGTTGTTTAATATCTTTGTGTTAATTTATTTATTTTCTTCATACCATGCCTGAAACCTCTATCTAGTCCTATCTTTCCTACACTTTCTTTCTGACTTTTTTTATTTTGTTTCTTTTTTAATTCTTTATTTTAATCTTCCTTTTCTTTTCCAGTTTGCTCAGGTAAAGCCCTGACATACTGTCCCGGTCTCCCCTCTACAAAGGTGAGATGAAAGGCTGCATCCAAAGTTGGCCTGAAGTAACCTTCCTGGCAGGTGCAGGCAGTTCAGGTTAATCAGCCTGGAGAATTCTGGGTAACTGAGTTCTCCTGCTTGGCTGCTCTCACTGTGCACCGCCGCCCCCTCTGCTGGCGGCCGGCGGTGTAGTGTGACCTCTTCCAGTTCCAGAAACATCATCAACTTCAGAGAGGGAAGAGTAACTCAGCAACACTTCATAACTCCACCCTGTTGATGATTATTTTCAGCATGTTTACAAGTGTTTTATTCTTTCCTCAGACAGAATATTTAAGATTTGGGAAAAGAAAAAAATCATGTTCCTTATATCTTCTGAAGTAACCAGGACAGAAAATAAGACAAGCTTCCATACTCTGAAGGGGTTGATGTCCAGCTCTTAAACCTCATGTGTCTCTGTGCTTCTCTCGCGCCGTAATACACTGCAGTGTCTTCTGTCCTCGTGCTGTTCATGTGCAGATACACCTGCATCTGACTTGTCTCTGGAGATGATGAAATGGCCATTAACTGCACTGGAGTAATATTTGTTATTTCTACACTGTTCGATAGTCGCAACCCATTCCAGCCCTATTCCATTTCTAGGCACCTGTCTGATCTAAGCCATGTAACAGCTCCTAAAATCAGTTTCTGAGACTGATCAGGTTTGATGATCACTGAATCAGACTCGATTGGTGTCTGAAAAACCAACTCAAGTTCAGTGACATTTAATTGTAGTTTATTTTGTATGTACTGTATATTCTTTGTATTATGCATTAGATGTACTGATTCCCAGTCACCATAACTTTCTGATTCTCAGGCTTTGAATTGCAACATGGAGTGTTGAAGGTTAAAAAAAAGTATATTTTTACTCATGATCCTCAGCATTTGTCTTCTTGTCACATTAAGCATGACAGTAAATGTTATGATATCCTGTAGCCCCTTCATCCTGTCAACCAACAGAAAAACTGTCATTTTACACTTCCTTACATTATGCAAACTCAGTCCCCACCTTTCCTTCAATAAAGCTGGACCATCAAAGAGCAGATCCGACCAGTACAGCCTCATCTGCAGCCATGTGGCTCCTTTATTCCCTGGTGCTGCTAGTCACTGTGTCCTGGAAGTCCACACATCTGTTGTAGTATCCATTGTTGTACTCTGTGTATTTGTTGTTGAGATATTTTTGAGAAATTAAATTACTGTTTATTTATTTATTTATTTATTTATTTATTGCAATTGCATTTGGTGTAATTGATTTTGCTCAATCAGGTCATGTGATTGTCCAGCCTGGACAGGCCTTGACCATTGGATGTAAAGTGTCTGGATATAGCTTGAATGATAGCAGCTATTGTACAAACTGGATCCGACATGCTTCAGGGAAAAAGATGCAGTGGACTGGATACATTTGTAGCAGTGGAAGCACAGGGTGCACAAATTATTATCAATGCTTGAGGATATTGGAATTATGATCATGGAAAAATTCAACTTCTCTTCAAAGTCATGACAAAATGCTCTCACACTTTCTCACACATGATACACAAACTCTGATTTGTTGAGGTGATTATCATTCCCTAATGAGACTACAGTATAACAAGTCCTTGTTCGTGATGTAATTATAATCATGTATATAATGTGTAGCAGTGTTAGAGATGTAGCACTGTAGTTTCAAATCTACACAACAAAGTGAAAAAAACCCCACATGAAACTCTGTTGTACAACCCCGATTCCAAAAATGTTGTGACCAAGTACAAATTGTAAATAAAAATGGAATGCAATGATGTGGAAGTTTCAAAATTCCATATTTTATTCAGAATAGAACATAGATGACATATCAAATGTTTAAACTGAGAACATGTATCATTTAAAGAGAAAAAATAGGTGATTTTAAATTTCATGACAACAACACATCTCAAAAAAGTTGGGACAAGGCCAAGTTTACCACTGTGAGACATCCCCTTTTCTCTTTACAACAGTCTGTAAATGTCTGGGGACTGAGGAGACAAGTTGCCTAAGTTTAGGGATAGGAATGTTAACCCATTCTTGTCTAATGTAGGATTCTAGTTGCTCAACTGTCTTAGGTCTTTTTTGTCGTATCTTCCGTTTTATGATGCGCCAAATGTTTTCTATGGGTGAAAGATCTGGACTGCAGGCTGGCCAGTTCAGTACCCGGACCCTTCTTCTATGCAGCCATGATGCTGTAATTGGTGCAGTATGTGGTTTGGCACTGTCATGTTGGAAAATGCAAGGTCTTCCCTGAAAGAGACGTCGTCTGGATGGGAGCATATGTTGCTCTAGAACCTGGATATACCTTTCAGCATTGATGGTGTCTTTCCAGATGTGTAAGCTGCCCATGCCACATGCACTAATGCAACCCCATACCATCAGAGATGCAGGCGTCTGAACTGAGCACTGATAACAACTTGGGTCGTCCTTCTCCTCTTTAGTCCGAATGACACGGCGTCCCTGATTTCCATAAAGAACTTCAAATTTTGATTCGTCTGACCACAGAACAGTTTTCCACTTTGCCACAGTCCATTTTAAATGAGCCTTGGCCCAGAGAAGACGTCTGCACTTCTGGATCATGTTTAGATACGGCTTCTTCTTTGAACTATAGAGTTTTAGCTGGCAAGGGCGGATGGCACAGTGAATTGTGTTCACAGATAATGTTCTCTGGAAATATTCCTGAGCCCATTTTGTGATTTCCAATACAGAAGCATGCCTGTATGTGATGCAGTGCCGTCTAAGGGCCCAAAGATCATGGGCACCCAGTATGGTTTTCCGGCCTTGACCCTTACGCACAGAGATTCTTCCAGATTCTCTGAATCTTTTTATGATATTATGCACTGTAGATGATGATATGTTCAAACTCTTTGCAATTTTACACTGTCGAACTCCTTTCTGACATTGCTCCACTATTTGTCAGCGCAGAATTAGGGGGATTGGTGACCCTCTTCCCATCTTTACTTCTGAGAGCCGCTGCCACTCCAAGAGGCTCTTTTTATACCCAGTCATGTTAATGGCCTATTGCCAATTGACCTAATGAGTTGCAATTTGGTCCTCCAGCTGTTCCTTTTTTGTACCTTTAACTTTTCCAGCCTCTTATTGCCCCTGTCCCAACTTTTCTGAGATGTGTTGCTGTCATGAAATTTCAAATGAGCCAATATTTGGCATCAAATTTCAAAATGTCTCACTTTCGACATTTGATATGTTGTCTATGTTCTATTGTGAATACAATATCAGTTTTTGAGATTTGTTAATTATTGCATTCCATTTTTATTTATAATTTGTACTTTGTCCCAACTTTTTTGGAATCGGGGTTGTAATTTGTGGGTTTATTTATTTTTTTAGTAAGACTTGGATATTTAAGTTTTGTATCTTGTGGTCATTCTGTTATACTGTACACAGTATGAGGTGTTTTTGTACAGGGATGTTGTTGATTTGTCTCACTGTGGATAACGAGCGCAGTAATACACACCTGTGTCTTCAGTCTGCAAATTCTGTCCTCTCAGAGTCACCGTGCTGCTGGAGCCATCTTTAGAAATACTGAATTTGCTTTTGAGAGAATCTTTATGATAACTACTTCCACCTCCCCAAATGTGGTTTATCCATTCCAGGGTTTTCCCTGCAGGTCTGTTATCAGTAACAGAGTAGCCAGATACTTTACAGCTGAGGGTTAAAGAATCTCCTGGCTTTAACATCACTGAGGTGACCTGAGTGAGTTCTACTGCACAGTCCACATCTGAAAAAAAAGAGATGTCACAATTTCAGTCAGAAATGTCTGTACAGTATGTTATAACTGCAATAATTTGCTGTGAGTTCATGATTGAAGTGAAACTCACAGGATGAAGCTGCCAGCAGCAGCAAAAATGGAAGGAACATCGTTGAACTAAAAGCAGTGCTAAATTATCCAGAGCCCACAGTGACCGAGGCTGATATTTCTCCATAATGTAGTTGGAAGGGGGGAAATTTTGCATCAACATTTGCATATTGTGATGCTGATCCATTCAAAACAGCCTGCTGGTTTCTGTCCTCAACAGGTTTTAATCATCAGAATGAAAAATGTTCTTTGGTGCTGAATTTGGTTTGTTTTTATGAAAGACTGAAAATAAGCATGATAATTATTTTCAATGCTTGAGGATATTGGGATCATGATCATGGAAAAATTCTACTTTTCTTCAAAGTTGTCACAAAATGCTCTCACACTTTCTCAGACATGATACACAAACTCTGATTTGTTGGGGTGATTATTGTTCTTTAATGATATAACAGTAGAACAAGTTCTTGTCAGTGATGTGATTATAATAGTGTGTATAAATGTGCAGCAGTTTGAGAGATGTAGCACTATTGTAACCCACATCAGGTTACAGAGCTTGCTTTTGTGAGGTACTGCAATCCTCTGCCCCGCCAGCGGGTGGCGCATGCGCTGTAGAGAAAATGTGGCAGATCACAGAATCCAGGGACACATGTCTCCCCGGGGGCATTTTGAGTTATTGACAGATTCAGAAAGTACAGTTTCTAAGCTTTTCAATGATGCCTTCCATGTGGAGATCTGACAATATTTGAAGAATGTGTGGCCTTTTGAAAGTGTATACTTCTTAAAACAGAAAAGGGAGAAAATCGCCCTCAAAGTTTTCCATCTCAGCTACTCTGGGTGTAGGGCGGGCACATAATGGTGCTCATCTGCATGACATTAAGGAAAGCCCTACCCCCTACTAGCTAGCACGATACTACTTTCATGTAAACAAAGATCACCACGTCAATTTTCCTTCCATGCAAAGTATGCCCAAAACAATTATGAAGTACAAAAATAAGTCCTAAAGTATACTTTAACGTTTTGTGGTTGAAAAATTACTCACACCGTAAGAAAGAAAGATAGCACGATGATGACACAACTAACACAACACTAGTTTCATGTAAAGCCTCGGTCACAACCGGCCGTACAGTACGCGCTCGTACGGCCGGTCTACATGCAAAAAACGCAAGAAACACACGGAGAGCGCGCATGAAACGCACGAAAGCGCGTGTGTGATGTGCTGATTTTCGAGCCGCAGACCGGCCGCAGAGGTTCTTTGTCATGTCAAACAAACTCTACAGGCGCTTACGTTTTTTTCAGGTTGCAAGACAAACTTACGGCCAATGCGCGTCTTTCTCCATGAAAAAAAAAAACGCAGCGATTTGGGAAACGCCAAAAATCACATGGCCAAAAAATCGTACATCCGGTTGTGACCTAGGCTTAACCAAACCACAACACTCTCCGTTACATGCAAAAATAACCACACAGCCTTAGATTAATAAACTTACCCCATCAGAAAGAGAAACGGCACCTTGCACACACCAATGCCTCCGATGGAATGTAGTCCTAGAACGGTCCGTGTATCATCCGATCATTCAAGTATTCCATTCAATCTGGAAAACGAGGTTGCGGGGTTTTTTTGCTAGAAATGGTCATCTCTGATGTAAATACCAAGTGTCTGTTTGCTTCGCGGTGTTTGTTCCTCTGCGCTCTGTTTAGCTTGCTCATTCCATAGTGAAATTACATGCCTGTATGCAGTTAAGTCGCCATGCGCTCAGCCCGAATCATACAGCTGATTCGTGAAAAAAAAAAAAAAAAGACTTAAATCATCATGTGAATGGCCCATATGGTAATTTACCCACACACCCCAGCAGGCTACAGTCCTGACAAAAACGAGACAATTTGCAACAAAAAATGTATGCTTTTCCAACAAAACAATCTATTATCTGAAATACTGATTGCATTCTTCAAGATCTCAACTTGCACATGATGGAAAAAAACAAAAATCACAAATTTCTAAAAAAAAATGCTTCTTTTGCGATTATCTCAGATTCGTTTCGGCCGACATGTGTCCCTGGATTTGGTGAGGGGTCACAAATCTTCAGCCCGTATTCACTCTCTCTGGATCGAGACATTGCCCGAGAGCACACAGTCATCCGACTGAGAACTACTGGTATAGAAATCTCCTCTGAGGAAAAGAAAATCATAAAATCTCGTACCAAATATTGAAATATTGTGTGTCCATTAGGTTTAAAGGGCTGATGACACGAACATGACTCTATGCAATTTCTTAAATAAACTATACAACATGGCAAACATGTTAGATTTCTGTTATAATTACGTGAAAAGAAGCTGTTGTTATGCAAATATCCAACTTTTAATTGCACAGCACAAGAAAACTGGGTCCGTGGCTTGCGGCCATGTTGTGACGTCAGCAGAAGAACATGCTGCGGTTCACTGGCTGTTCTACTCTGGTTCTACTCAATGGAAATGGCGCATGAAAACACCGGTGAACTCTCTAGTGCTAGCTCTTCCTCTTCTGGGAGTCTAGAATTGTGTTGATCTCTTCCGAATAGAATCTATGATAGCCTACCCTCTTTACCCTTTGCCTCTCGTTGCTAGGCGGCAGTTACATGAAAGCCGCAACCTTTCATAAGCAAATACATGACTGATATCACGCAGACTTTATGATTACATTTATGATTATCATGTAGAATCTATAGCTGTACATACCTTTATCTTATGTCATTTCACAGCACATGTTCTGACAGGAGGACTGTCTTTGGATCCGGCATAGCTACTAGTAGACCCCCTCCGGAATACTGGCACTGTTGCCAGATTGGGAGGTTTCCTGCCCAGTTGGGCGGTTTCAAGTGCATTTTGGTGGGTTTTGAACATATTTTGGGCTGGAAAACTTCAGCAGTTTATGGCAACAGATACTGCTGATGTTTTCCAGCCCAAAATATGTTCAAAACCCACCAAAATGCACTTGAAACCGCCCAACTGGGAGGGAAACCTCCCAATCTGGCAACACTGTGTAGGCACTGCTGATGGTAGTAACACACGTTTGTGCTGAACTGCACACCCAAGAGATTCTTTTAAGCTGGGAAGGGTGTCAAAACAATCCAAATCGAAGTGTTCAGAGCACAGGACGGATGTTGGTGAGGGCTCCCACTTGTCACGAGTGCGCCTGACTTGCTTCACCCACTTCACATGCAGCTCGGGATCTCGGGAAACTTGAATAAACTTACCCCGTCCTTGTGGGTTTTGGAGCAAAAGCCGGCAACACAACGCAAAGGCATAATAACTATATATATAATAATGTATAATAATTAGTGCTGTCAAGCGATTAAAATATTTAATCGCGATTAATGTCGCGACTGTCATAGTTAACTCGCGATTAATCGCAATTTAATCGCACATTTTTGTCACATGAAAAACCATTGTAATTCTCTTATCAGCATAAAAAAGTGAATGGGCTTGCTCATCGTTCGAACTATGGGGGTACTAGGGGGATCCGAGATCCCCTGAAACAGACATGAGATCCCTTGAAAACATGACTTGGGAAATGTTGGGGGGTCTCTAAAATATTGTCAAAATGATGTTTATTGACATAGTAATCGTGTGTAATGGGAAGCATTTGCATATCCGAAGTGAGCGCGCGATGGAGAGCAGCGCTCTGAGACAAGCGCAAGCACACACATCCCCAGGGAATAAAGGGACCCCCCGAAAATATCAGCATAGTTCGAACACTGGTTGTACCAATGTTTTTTTTTTTTATTGCAAAGCATAACACGTCTTGTCACAGCTACTGCAAAGTGGGGCTGGAGCCGCCGATGGGAAAACGAAACTTAAGCCGAGCACCGTGGCTCTTCAGGGGAGGCCAGAGGACTCTGGCTGTGTGCGGCGTGGCATCATGTCACAGAGCGTTAATCTCACAATAAAAAAATTATCGCCGTTAAAATTGAGTCAAGTTAACGTGTTAATAACGCGACATTTTTGACAGCACTAATAATAATGTATAATAAAAATACTAATACTGATAAACTGAACACCTGTCGCATCAACAACAAACTGGTAAGTGAGGAGGAAGGTTCTTTCGCTGACATCATATAGCTCCTCCTCCTCCTTCGTCTCCTGGGTGCTGCAGCCCCATCAATTTGCCCAAATAGCCGCGTTTTTTATCATAACTTGTAAAATAGGCGCCTTCGTGAATTAATATATGGATCATTGGGAATTACTTTTAATGTTATAAAACATTGCCAAAGATGTCAAAAACGTGTCATCAGCACTTTAAAGCTGTGAGAGAGAGAGTTGAGCCGCATGAATCTGCGAGCTCCTCAAGATACCTCCGGTGAGGATGCTAATGCTAATGTTATGCTAACTTAGGGTGACCAGATTTCCCTAGTCTGAAACCGGGACACTTTTGCGCGTGATCATGCTCGTGCACGCACACCTTTTTTTTATGTAAACGTGACACTCAGAGAGGTGCTCTTATCATTTTGTTGAAGCTCACATTTATCAACATCTCACATGAAATAAAACAAACAGGCATTTTGTTATCTAGTAGCATAGTGGTATACAGATCAGTTAAATTATGGTCAGACAACAGATTTTGTAATGGCTGAGAATAGGCCAGGCTATGTCCATAGGCCAAATTTAAACTGATTTATTTCACCTGTTTGTGAGAACACCAAGAAGAATGCATATGCACATGTAGGCTATATCTCTAAAATTGTATGCACTATAGCATGAACTTAAAAAGTAGATATGTGACCTCAACATAGCCTAGGTCAGAATCAACCTTACTAACCATTCCCCACAACTGAATGAATAAAGCAAGAAGATGTGTACAAAAGTGAACACTTTAATGGAAGGTGCAACAAGCTGTTCAACACAGCAATATAGCCAAACTGTCAGAATGGTATGTTAAACAGAAACAAAAAAGAGACAAGTGATTTGAGAATATATACTACGGAAGCCGAGAGAGGCCCTTCATCTCATCTCATCTCATTATCTCTAGCCGCTTTATCCTTCTACAGGGTCGCAGGCAAGCTGGAGCCTATCCCAGCTGACTACGGGTGAAAGGCGGGGTACACCCTGGACAAGTCACCAGGTCATCACAGGGCTGACACATAGACACAGACAACCATTCACACTCACATTCACACCTACGGTCAATTTAGAGTCACCAGTTAACCTAACCTGCATGTCTTTGGACTGTGGGGGAAACCGGAACACCCGGAGGAAACCCACGCGGACACGGGGAGAACATGCAAACTCCGCACAGAAAGGCCCTCGCCGGCCCCGGGGCTCGAACCCAGGACCTTCTTGCTGTGAGGCGACAGCGCTAACCACTACACCACCGTGCCGCCCGAGGCCCTTCATATAATCCTTTTTTTTATTCACCTTGTTATCCCGAGATAACGACATAATTAATTCATGATCTCGAGAAAACAACACAACTAATTCAAGATCTCGAGAAAACAAAACCGTTATTCCGAGATCTCGAGAAAACAAAACAATTATTTCATGATCTCGAGTAAACAGCTGAGAAGTGGTTCATTCAGGTGCGCCAAGAGACTTGTGATATGCTGACTTTGGGGCTATTTCTCATTCTGTATAGACGCAACTTTGGTCATTAGAATGTCTGGAATAATCGATCACCTAATAAGGCAATATTTTGATCAGGGGTTGACACAGGGAGAGATTGCATTAAGTCTTTTAATAAGGGATAATTTCAAAATTAGTCCGCGGCACCTCCGCAGAAGACTGGCCCGGCTTCGTCTCTACCGACGGAGATACAGTGATCCAGCTGAGATCAAGAAATAATTGTTTTGTTTTCTCGAGATCACGGAATAACGGTTTTGTTTTCTCGAAATCTCGAAATAATGGTTTTGTTTTCTCGAGAGCTCGAATTAGTTGTGTTGTTTTCTCGAGATCCTGAATTAATTATGTCGTTATCTCGGGATAACAAGGTAAATAAAAAAAGATTATATGAAGGGCCTCTCGTGGCTTCCGTAAATATACACTCAAACAAAACAGCAATAAAGGAGGAGAGGGGGACAGCCCGAGGAAAGCCCCCACAGGAGCGCACATCATTTGCAACATAGGCTACCCAACTCAGTACAAGAACAAAACACTTATAGTGTGTGCAGTAGGCTTCATGCGCATTGTTCTGCACCTCTCAGAGGAAGGGGTAGGTGCCCTGTAAATCTCTGGAAAAGGTACATTTTCTTTTCGGCATAATTGCTGCGACATTACTGTTGCTAGCTGCTAGACAAAGAACATTCGCGCCAGTTAATGTTTATTTTATTGTTGCATGGCAACATGTTCTGTTGTCTGGAATAATGTGGCTAAATAAACACCCATGCCACAGGGCCAGGGGGCAGTAACCAGGAAAGTTTGCGATTCCTGTCAATTCCTCAAAATAGTAAATGCAGACATTTCTCCACTAATGATTCCCACGCTGCTCAGTCGCAAACGTCGTGAGTGGCAAAAACCGGGACATATCCATGTCCTGACAGACTTTTGTCAGGACTCGGGACACACAACCCCAAATCAGGACTGTCCCGGTAAAACCAGGATGTCTGGTCACCCTATGCTAACTGTCTAGCTCCATTTTGTCATGGAACACCATTCTTTTAAAACCAATCGGAGTTGTGACCCTGATTCTTGCTGTTTGATACCATGTAGAGACAGATTCCCCAGAGGAAAGGAAATTTTAAAATGAGATCTCTTCTCTTTCTCAATTTTTTCTCCTAGACAATAATGAGATCATAGTGATATTAAAATGAGATTACTGCTTTTGTCTCCTGCAGTGGCGCAAAAACGGGGTATGCTCTATATGCGGTGCATATGGGCGCTCTGTCGGGGGGGGGGGGCGCCAAAACAAGGGAGGGACAAAAAATTATCATGCTATGTTTTAAAACTACTCCTGTGTTTTAACTCTTGGCTATGCTCAAAATATTCTGCTTAAAATAGTAAAGAAACGTCCAACGTCCCTTTACTTTCCACAGCTTAGGCTACTCACAGTGGAAGGAGGGAGAGGGGAGGAGGAGAGAGGAGGAGGGATCAGCTCAACACAGTGAACACCTGGGAAAGAAAAATTATTTTAAATGTTGAAAAAGCAAAAAAGCTGCCAGTAAAAATAAAACTGTATTAAATATCAAACGTAAAAACACTGACGGTGTACGGCTGCCAGCAGCAAGAGGGATGTAGAGATCATGGTGTATGTTGAAGCAGAAGAAGTAAAAGCTCTTGGTCTTCACTGCTTAAATATATAACAGGGAAGGACATTTGTATAGAAGCACTCCTTATCGAAGGGGAAATTTCATTGATGTATCTACATGTGAAAACCTCCCATCTCTCAAACATCTCTAATCTGTGAGTTTCAAAAAATAATAATTTGGACCAAATTGTCTCGTCTTCTTCCGCTTATCTGGGGCCGGGTCGCGAAGGCAGCAGTCTGAGCATGGAAGCCCAAACTTCCCTTTCCCCAGACACCTCGGCCAGCTCCTCAGGAAGAACACCGAGGCGTTCCCAGGCCAGCCGAGAGACATAGTCCCTCCAGTGTGTCCTGGGTCTTCCCTGGGGCCTCCTCCCGGGGGGACATGCCCGGAACACCTCCCCAGGGAGGCGTCCAGGAGGCAAATATTGGACCAAATATTTGGACCAAATATTTGAACAATTAAACAGATGAAAACAGTTGTTCAGGGGTGAGCTTATGGATTATTACCTGTTTTCAGGTGAATTTATATGAAGCAATCACATGAGAATATCACCACATTTGGGAATGAATAAAACACAATAGAGTGTGCAGTGATAGAAAAATAATCAACGATGGGATGAATTGAAAAAAAAATTCAAAGAAATCCAGGATAAGATTCAGTTTTATTTAGAGATTTGCAAAAGTCTGCATTCCATTTTCTCTCAGAATTCATTCATTTCTTGATGTGAGAAATTATTCTGACACATTGTCCTACCAAAGTACAAATCACACAAAAGGACAAACATCAGAGCCATAAATTTAGTGTTTGTTTGTGAAACTTTGTTTATCATTGTAGGACTTTGAGCGGGTGGGTGGAGCACAGAAGTACGGCAGGCCAGAACTGAGTTTCAAAAAGCTCTTTATTTTCAGCTTTTCAGCTTTTTCAATCTCCCAGTCACGCATACATGCACACACATCAGTCGTCTGGTTGGGGAGAGAGCTCCCTTCCTCTGCTCTCTCTCTCGTTATATAGGGCGCGGTCACTGGGGAAGACACACAAACACAGGTTAACTGACATCAGGTGCAGTGATTCTGCCACTTACCTTCCCTGACTCCGCCTGCCTCTGGTCACAGACCGACGCTTGACCACGCCCCCGCTGCCACAATCATGTTTGGTATTTGGAGGAAACATGGCATGAACCCAGTAGAGGATTATAGACTTGAAACCCCCAAGAAAATTAGAAATGATAATTGCAGCTGTCTGTCTGTCTTTCAGTGTGTGTATTTGTTTTCCACACATCATTCTTATTCTGCCATCAGTGAGACCTCGTGATTTAATTCATTACTCAGCTTAAATATATTCAATGTCAAGTGACTGATAGATGTTGCCTTGTTTCTGTTCAAGTGGAGGACAAACCTAATATTAACACGAATAATTAAATGTCGTTCAATAAGATGAACTTTTTTTCATCAGTTAAAACTTTACTGAAAAGTGTTCATGTGATATTCATGATGTAGAAGGACTGAATGATGAAATCTTCAAAACTAATTAATATAAATATTGCTGCTCGGAAAGGTTTCACTGAAGTGGACGAGGTTTTTGGTGTCAGAAATGTTTTGGGTAAATGAATTGAATCATAAGAAGATAAAAAGTAAAAGTGTGACTGAGATGGTTTATTAGTTGCATTGAGAGGATGTCTCTAACGCGTCTCAAAGTTTTTGTCAGGGGAATCCACTATTCTGTGTCACTGTGTGTTTCTTGCGCAGTAATACACAGCTGTGTCTTCAGTCTGCAGATTCTGTCCTCGAATTGTTATTGTGTTAGTAGCAGTGTCTCTGGAGATGCTGAACTTATTTTTCAGTTTCTCACTGTAAACTGTACTCCCACCAGTATAGATGTATCCAATCCACTCCAGAGATTTTTCTGCAGGTTGTCGGATCCAAGCTGTACCATAGCTCGTAAGTGAGTATGAAACCTTGCAGTGGATGGAGAGACTCTGGCCTGGCTGGACTGTCATGGAAGCAGGCTGAGTCAGTTCCTCACCATGCACATCTGTGGAGGAAAACACATGGTGAGATCTCACACAATATACGCTGCACATTTATTGTTATTGTCGTAAATGAATGAATTTGATAAAGCACTCACAGGAAGCAGCTGCCAGCAGGAGCAGTAGAGATGGAGAGAACATGGTGTGTGTTGTTTGTACTGGGGTCTTCTCTGTTCTCCAAAGTTTAACAGAGACCATCACACCACATAAATAGAGTGACATCCAGCCCTGATGCTTGTATTTGCTTATCTGGTGATGATGGGAGGAGAACAGATTTCAAATTTATTTAAATCATGAGGAGGAGATTCATCTTATGGAGAATGTGGGGCTTTTTAAGAGAACAAATCTTTTCCATGACAGAAAGCTTTTTACCAACTTCCAATATTTATAAATCAATAATAGAGGGAATTATGCATATAGAGAAACTCACAACAAGGATTAAATACTAAATTTAGGGAGATGATTATTAACTGTGTTTGAGGACGTAAATTCCCCTCCTGCCCACTTCTGCATTTATTTTTATTTTATAATATTTTCTTACAAACTCTGTTGGTTCTTTTTGCCACAACATAAACACTTTAGTTTCTTAAACCATAGTGACATGAACAAGGACGAAGCAGAAAACGTGTCACGTAGCATCACATGAGCTCCCAATACACTGACATGTTCATGTTTCTGGTCTTTTGTGGCTCCCACAAGCTTCATATCTGACCACATGCTCCTCTGACTTTATTTGAGCTGATTCCCCTCCTGATGCACACCTCAAGATTGTACTTTTCTCACAACTATTTTTTTTTTCAAAATGAAACTAATTCCAGCCACATTGTTGGACATCAGTTCTCTCTCAGTCCTTTTAATCTCTCAGTCATTTTTTAACATCAACATGTTGGGCAGATGTTGTCGAAGTGGAGAAAGAGCGCCTCTCAGAGGACTTGAAGCAAAATGTTCATGCATTTCTCATGTCGCTGATCTTTCGAACCCCATTTCCAGAAAAGTTGGGATATTTTCCAAAATGCAATAAAAACAAAAACCTGACATTTCTTACATTGTTACATACTCACATTAGTGAGTTTTTATTTAATTGACAAAAGTACAAAGAAAAGATTTTTGATAGTTTTCCTGACCAACTTCATGATATTTTCTGAAGATGAACAAAGTTAGAATTTGATGCCTGCAACACACTCAAACTAGTTGGGACAGAAGCAAAATAAGACTAAAATGTTGATACGATATTCAAGTACTACTATTTTGGAAGATTCCACAATAAGCAGGTTAATTGGAGACATGTGACACGGACAGAGCTGCAGGAGGACCAAGTTCAGGCCCAACGCTCTGTGAAGCCTATAAGCAAACAAACTGCAATCCTTCTGAATTTTGTCTGTTTTCTTGCCACTCAGTTTTTTTGACCAGTTTCTGTGTCCTGTTTCACAGCAGAGTTTTCTTCCCTCATGTCCTTCATTCAATAAAAATACCAAAATTGTTTTCAAATCTTGTGCTTTCCATTTCATTCCAGTTGTGTTCTGTGCCATCAGATACACTGAATGAGTCGTTGATTCAAGTCTCTGATACCACAGTGCTGTTGAATTCTCAGTTCTGATTGGTCAGAAGGTGTTGATTAATTTTCTATAACAGCAGCTCTGGCAGTCGTCCTGGCTGCAAGGTTGATATCTGTATGGTGCTCCATATCAACGGATATAAAATGTGTGTGATTGACATGGTCAGGTTTTCTCTGATGAGATGTTTATTTAGCCTTCAGAAAGCAGCACGAGGCCCTGGTGCTGGCACAGCAAGGAGACCGACAGGCGTTCCGGCACCTCCTCACGTCGGCGGGGTCCACCACCTCCACTGCCGCAGGCCCTTCTCCCCTCACCCTCACTAAGATGGGCCCACATGACGACCCCAAGGCCTTCATCACGCTCTTCGAGCAGGCAGCAGAGGCCTCGGGCTGTCCGGTGGAACAGCGTGTGGCGCGCCTCCTCCCCCTGTTAACGGGCGAGGTGCAGATGGCCGTGCTACAGCTCCCCACCAACCGCCGGCTGGTCTACGTGGACCTTCGCTGGGCCGTCCTCCAGCGGGTGCGGCACACCCCTGAACAACAGCGTCAGTGCTTCCGCGCTCTGCATCTGGAGGAAGTCGGCCGGCCGTTCGCGTTTGGCCAGCAGCTCCAGGACGCCTGCTGGCGGTGGCTGAGGGCCGACAACCACGTCGCCGAGGGAATCCTCGACCTGGTGGTGCTGGAACAGTTCCTCTCCCGACTTCCAGAAAGAGCAGCAGAGTGGGTCCAGTGCCATCGCCCGGCGTCGCTGGATCAGGCCATCGAGCTGGCGGAGGACCATCTGGCGGCTGTTTCGATGGCAGGACAGCGTGTCTCCTCTTCTCCCCTCTCTTCTCTCTCTTTCCCCCCTTCTGTTTCTCGTCCTCACCCCATTCCCCCACCGCGGAGGCAGGGGCCAGCTCCACCCCAGCTGGCCCGCCGCACCCGCAGTGCCCTACCAATTCCTGCTTCCATGTCTGTGTCTCCCCCCCCTCAGGTGAATGAGCCCCAGAGCGCCGGTGCAGAGAGGAAGCCCGGGCCGGGTTGCTGGCGCTGCGGGGAGCCAGGCCACCTCCAACAGCAGTGCTCGGCAATGGAAGTGGGCATGGTGGTTCGGATCCCTGACGTGCCAGGAGCCGCCCTCGATCGGGCTGGAGCGTATCATATACCAGTGAGTATCCAAGGGGATACATATCAGGCTTTGGTGGACTCTGGCTGTAATCAGACCTCAATTCACCAAAGCCTGGTGCAAGATGAGGCATTGGGGGGAACACAATTGGTGAAGGTGTTGTGTGTGCACGGGGATGTTCACAGCTACCCTTTGGTGTCAGTCCACATTCTTTTTCGAGGGGAAAAATTTAGAGTAAAGGTGGCGGTTAATCCTCGCCTCACCCACTCGATAATTTTGGGGACTGATTGGCCGGGATTCGGGGAGTTAATGAGCCATCTAGTGAAGAGTGGGCCCTGCCATAGTTTAGCAGGGGGAGGTCCTGGTGTTGCTTTGGTGGGAGCAGCTGTCACAGAGCTGTCTACGTCATCTCCGCATCAGAGTGAGGAGCAGCAGGCTCCTCCTCCCTCTCTCGGGGAATCCCTGGCAGATTTCCCATTAGAGCAATTGCAAGACGACTCTCTGCGGCATGTGTTTGACCAAGTGAGAGTAATCGATGGTCAAACGCTCCAGCCAAACGCCACCCCGTCCTTCCCCTATTTTTCTATTATGAAGGATAGGTTATACAGAGTGACGCAGGACACTCAGACTAAAGAGCAAGTCACGCAGCTTTTGGTTCCAAAGAGCCACCGGGAATTGGTATTCCAGGTGGCTCACTTTAATCCCATGGCTGGACACTTAGGGCAGGATAAGACACTAGCCCAAATAATGGCCCAGTTCTATTGGCCAGGGATTCGCCATGATGTCCGTAGGTGGTGTACGGCGTGCCACGAATGCCAGTTAGTAAATCCAGCGGCCATTCCAAAAGCGCCTTTGCACCCTCTCCCATTAATCGAGACCCCGTTTGAAAGAATTGGGATGGATCTCGTCAGGCCATTAGATCGGTCAACACAAGGGTATCACTTTATTTTAGTTCTGGTGGACTATACAATGTGATACCCGGAAGCAGTGCCTCTGCGCAATATCTCAGCACGCAGTATTGCGGAAGCGCTCTTCCGCGTCATCTCCCAAGTTGGAATCCCGAAAGAGATTCTGACTGACCAAGGCACCTCGTTTATGTCACGCACACTGAACAAACTGTATGGGTTATTGGGTATTGAACCAATCCGCACCAGCGTTTATCACCCACAAATGGACGGTTTAGTTGAACAGTTCAATTGCACCCTCAAGAATATAATTTAAAAATTTGTAAGTAAGGATGCACGTAATTGGGATAAATGGCTCGAACCCTTGTTGTTTGCAATGCGAGAGGTCCCCCAAGCCTCCACAGGGTTCTCCCCATTTGAATTGTTATATGGGTGTAAGCCACGCAGCATTCTAGATGTGCTGTGAGAAAATTGGGAGGAGGGACCTTCACCCAGTAAAAATCAAATTCAATACATTATGGATCTGTGCGCAAAACTCCACACACTCACCCACCTAACCCAGGAGAATTTGCGGCAGGCCCAAGAACAGCAAACCCGGCTGTACGACAGGGGTATGCGCCTTAGGGAGTTCGCACCGGGAGATAAAGTTCTCGTACTGTTGCCCACATCAAGCTCCAAATTAATTGCCAAGTGGCAAGGACCCTTTGAGGTCACACGGCGAGTCAGGGATGTCGACTACGAGGTGAGGCGAACGGACAGGGGTGGGGCGCTACAGATTTACCACCTCAATCTGCTCAAACTCTAGAACGAGGAGATCCCCATGGCGTTGGTGTCGGTGGTTCCGGAGAAGGCGGAGCTGGGGCTGGAGGATCAAAAGGGAACATTGGCATCGCGTACCTCTCCGGTCCCCTGTGGAGACCACCTCTCCCTGACCCAACTCACAGAGGTCACCCAGTTGCAGACCGAGTTTTCGGACGTGTTCTCGCCCCTGCCCGGCCACACCGACCTCATAGAGCACCACATTGAGACACCCCCGGGGGTGGTAGTGCACAGCCGCCCTTACAGATTACCTGAACACAAGAAAAAAGTGGTTCGGGAAGAACTCGAGGCCATGCTCGAAATGGGCATCGTCGAGGAGTCGCACAGTGACTGGAGCAGCCCGGTGGTCTTGGTACCCAAGGCCAACAGGTCAGTCCGGTTCTGTGTAGACTATCGAAAAGTCAACGTGGTGTCTAAATTCGACGCATACCCAATGCCTCGTATTGATGAGTTGCTCGATCGACTAGGCACGGCTCGCTTTTACTCGACACTGGATTTGACAAAGGGTTATTGGCAGATCCCCTTGACTCCATTGTCCCGAGAAAAAACGGCCTTTTCTACACCGTTCGGCTTACACCAGTTTGTGCAGTTTGGGCTGTTTGGGGCGCCCGCTATGTTCCAGCGGCTTATGGATAGGGTCCTCCGCCCCCATGCCACCTACGCAGCTGCATACCTCGACGACATTATTATTTATAGCAATGACTGGCCGCGGCATTTACAACACCTGAGGGCCATCCTTAGGTCACTGAGGCGAGTGGGTCTCACAGCCAACCCGAAGAAGTGTGCGATTGGGTGGGTGGAAGTACGGTATCTGGGCTTCCACTTGGGCAATGGGCAGGTGCGTCCCCAAATCAATAAGACAGCAGTGATTGCAGCCTGCCTGAGGCCCAAGACCAAAAAGGGGGTGAGACAGTTCCTGGGGCTGGCTGGCTACTATCGTAGGTTTATACCTAATTATTCAGACGTCACCAGCCCGCTGACTGATCTCACTAAAAAGGGAGCACCAGATCCGGTCCAGTGGACGGAGCAATGCCAGCGGGCTTTCTCTGAGGTGAAGGCTGCACTGTGTGGGGGGCCACTGTTACACTCCCCTAACTTTTCTCTACCCTTTACGTTGCAGACGGACACGTCGGACAGAGGGCTGGGGGCCGTTCTGTCCCAGGAGGTGGAGTGGGAGGACCGCCCCATCCTGTACATAAGCAGGAAGCTGTCAGTGCGTGAGGGGCACTACAGCACCATCGAAAAGGAGTGCCTGGTGATTAAGTGGGCGGTCCTTGCCCTCCACTACTACCTCCTGGGGCGCTCTTTCACCCTCTGTTCGGACCACGCGCCCCTCCTGTGGCTCCACCGCATGAAGGATGCCAACGCGCGGATCACCCATTGGTATCTGGCACTCCAGCCCTTTAATTTCAAGGTGGTCCACAGGCCGGGGGCGCAGATGGTCGTGGCGGACTTCCTCTCCTGTCAAGGGGGGGGGAGTCGGCTGCAGGCCGGATGGCTGCCCGGCCTGAGTCGGGCAGTGGGGGTATGTGGCAGCGGGGGCGTGGTCAAGTGTCGGTCTGTGACCGGAGGGTGGAGTCAGGGAAGGTAAGTGGCAGAATCACTGCACCTGAAGTTAGTTAATCTGTGTTTGTGTGTCTTCCCCAGTGACCACGCCCTATATGAGGAGAGAGAGAGAGCAGAGGAGGGGGTCTCTCTCCCAGAACCAGACGATGTGTGTGTGTGTCTGGAAGAGAGAAAATATTGCGTCTGAAAAGAGCAATAAAAGAGTTTGTGGAACTTAATTCTGGCCTGCCGTCTTTCTGTGCTCCACCCACACGAACTGTTACACAGGGTTTATAGATACAGTCAGGAAGATGGTCGTCTCAGGAAGTGTTTGGGTGTGTTTTGTGCACTTTGGAAATCTTTTCAGTTGTGTTTAATATCTTTGTGTTAATTTATTTCTTTTTTTCATACCATGCCTGAAATCTATCTCGTCCCTTATTTCCTACACTTTCTTTCTGACTTTTTTAAATTTTGTTTCTTTTTTAATTCTTTATTTCAATCTTCCTTTTCTCTTCCAGTTTGCTCAGGTAAAGCCCTGACTTATGGGGCTTTTCCACTACCAACGCGGCTGAGTTGGGCTGAGTCGTGCGGTGCTGAGTTGGGCTGAGTCGAGCTGAGTGGGGCTGTTGCGGTTTCATTTCGACTACAACCGCACTGAACCATGCTGGCTGGAAGTGGGTGGACACATTGGGTGGAGTTAGCGAAAGTGGGTGGACGTCACGTGATGTCGTTAGGCGGCGCAAACAGTGACATCAGTGACCTTTTAAGCGGTAGTCTCATGACCCGGATAGTAAATAATAAACATGGAGGACATGGAGTCGTTAGTGTTGCTGGTCTTGGTGCTAGTTTTCTGATCTTCTTCTTCTTCTTCTTCTTTGTCATAATTCTTCTTCTTCCGGGTTTACGGTGTTTACAGATGGTGGTTAAAGATCCCAGCGTGCTCGCGGGGTGTGTGTGGGCATGTGAGGACACTCCTCCTCACCAGTCAGTGCACAGGGGAGTGTCTCCTCACGCCCCTAGCCCCACTCGGCTCGGTTGGGCTCACTTCAGCCTCACTCCAAAACCGTGCGAGTTTTGGGTGCTGAGTAAGGCTGAAGTGAGCTCAGTCATGCTGCTCTGAGGTAGTCGAAACGCGAGCCATGCTGGGCTGAAGTGAGCTGAAAAAGGGTAGTGGAAAAGGCCCAATACTGTCCCGGTCTCCCCTCTACAAATGTGAGATGAAAGGCTGCATCCAAAGTCGGCCTGAAGTAACCTTCCTGGCAGGTGCAGGCAGTTCAGGTTAATTCTGGGTAACTGAGTTCTCCTGCTTGGCTGCTCTCACTGTGCACCGCTGCTCCCTCTGCTGGCTGCTGGCAGTGTAGCATGACCTTTTCCAGTTCCAGGAACATCATCAACTTCAGAGAGGGAAGAGTAACTCAGCAACACTTCATAACTCCACCCTGTTGATGATTATTTTCAGCATGTTTACAAGTGTTTTATTCTTTCCTCAGACAGAATATTTAAGATTTGGGAGAAGAAAAAAAAATCATGTTCCTTATATCTTCTGAAGTAACCAGGACAGAAAAAAGACAAGCTTCCATACTCTGAAGGGGTTGATGTCCGGCTCTTAAACCTCATGTGTCCCTGTGCTTCTCTCGCGCCGTAATACACTGCAGTGTCTTCTGTCCTCATGCTGTTCATGTGCAGATTACACCTGCATCTGACTTGTCTCTGGAGATGATGAAATGGCCATTAACTGCACTGGAGTAATATTTGTTATTTCTACACTGTTTGATAGTTGCAACCCATTCCAGCCCTATTCCATTTCTAGGCACCTGTCTGATCCAAGCCATGTAACAGCTCCTAAAGTCAGTTTCTGAGACTGATCAGGTTTGATGATCACTGAATCAGACTTGATTGCTGTTTGAAAAACCAACTCAAGTTCAGTGACATTTAATTGTAGTTTATCTTGTATGTACTGTATATTCTTTGTATTATGTATTAGATGTACTGACTCCCAGTCACCATAACTTTCTGATTCTCAGACTTGGAATTGCAACATGGAGTGTTGAAGGTTAAAAAAAAAGTATATTTTTACTCATAATCCTCAGCATTTGTCTTCTTGTCACATTAACCATGACAGTAAATGTTATGATATCCTGCAGCCCCTTCATCCTGTCGACCAACAGAAAAACTGTCATTTTACACTTCCTTACATTATGCAAACTCAGTCCACACCTTTCCTTCAATAAAGCTGGACCATCAAAGAGCAGATCCGACCAGTACAGCTTCATCTGCAACCATGTGGCTACTTTATTCCCTGGTGCTGCTAGTCACTGTGTCCTGGAAGTCCACACATCTGTTGTAGTATCCATTGTTGTACTCTGTGTATTTGTTGTTGAGATATTTTTGAGAAATTAAATTACTGTTTATTTATTTATTTATTTATTGCAATTGCATTTGGTGTAATTGATTTTGCTCAATCAGGTCATGTGATTGTTCAGCCTGGACAAGCCTTGACCACTGGATGTAAAGTGTCTGGATATAGCTTGAATGTTAGCAGCTATTGTACAAACTGGATCCGACATGCTCCAGGGAAACAGATGCAGTGGACTGGATCCATTTGGAGCAGTGGAAGCACAGGGTGCACAAATTATTATCGATGCTTGAGGATATTGGAATTATGATCATGGAAAAATTCAACTTCTCTTCAAAGTCATGACAAAATGCTCTCACACTTTCTCACACATGATACACAAACTCTGATTTGTTGAGGTGATTATCGTTCCCTAATGAGACTACAGTATAACAAGTCCTTGTTCGTGATGTAATTATAATCATGTATATAATCTGCAGCGGGCGGCACGGTGGTGTAGTGGTTAGTGCTGTCGCCTCACAGCAAGAAGGTCCTGGGTTCGAGCCCCGGGTCCGGCGAGGGCCTTTCTGTGTGGAGTTTGCATGTTCTCCCCGTGTCCGCGTGGGTTTCCTCCGGGTGCTCCGGTTTCCCCCACAGTCCAAAGACATGCAGGTTAGGTTAACTGGTGACTCTAAATTGACCGTAGGTGTGAATGTGGGTGTGAATGGTTGTCTGTGTCTATGTGTCGGCCCTGTGATGACCTGGCGACTTGTCCAGGGTGTACCCCGCCTTTCGCCCGTAGTCAGCTGGGATAGGCTCCAGCTTGCCTGCGACCCTGTAGAAGGATAAAGCGGCTAGAGATAATGAGATGAGATGAGATCTTGTGGTCATTCTGTTATACTGTACACAGTATGAGGTGTTTTTGTACAGGGATGTTGTTGATTTGTCTCACTGTGGATAACGAGCGCAGTAATACACACCTGTGTCTTCAGTCTGCAAATTCTGTCCTCTCAGAGTCACCGTGCTGCTGGAGCCATCTTTAGAAATACTGAATTTGCTTTTAAGAGAATCTTTATGATAACTACTTCCACCTCCCCAAATGTGGTTTATCCATTCCAGGGTTTCCCCTGCAGGTTGTCGGATCCAAGCCGTGGCGTAGCTGTTGTCAGTAACAGAGTAGCCAGATATTTTACAGCTGAGGGTTAAAGAATCTCCTGGCTTTAACATCACTGAGGTGACCTGAGTGAGCTCTACTGCACAGTCCACATCTGAAAAAAAGAGACATCACAATTTCAGTCAGAAATGTCTGTACAGTATGTTATAACTGCAATAATTTACTGTGAGTTCATGATTGAAGTGAAACTCACAGGATGAAGCTGCCAGCAGCAGCAAAAATGGAAGGAACATCGTTGAACTAAAAGCAGTGCTAAATTATCCAGAGCCCACAGTGACCGAGGCTGATATTTCTCTATCTGTAGTTGGAAGGGGGGAAATTTTGCATCAACATTTGCATATTGTGATGCTGATCCATTCAAAACAGCCTGCTGGTTTCTGTCCTCGACAGGTTTTAATCATCAGAATGAAAAATGTTCTTTGGTGCTGAATTTGGTTTGTTTTTAAGAAATACTGAAAATAAGAATGATAATTATTTTCAATGCTTGAGGATATTGGGATCATGATCATGGAAAAATTCTACTTTTCTTCAAAGTCGTCACAAAATGCTCTCACACTTTCTCACACATGAAACACAATCTCTGATTTGTTGGGGTGATTATTGTTCTTTAATGATATAACAGTAGAACAAGTTCTTGTCAGTGATGTGATTATAATAGTGTGTATAAATGTGCAGCAGTGTGAGAGACGTAGCACTATTGTAACCCACATCAGATTACAGAGCTTGCTTTTGTGAGGCACTGCAATCCTCTGCCCCGCCAGCGGGTGACGCATGCGCTGTAAAGAAAATCTTCAGCCCGTATTCACTCTCTCTGGATCGAGACATTGCCCGGGAGCTCACAGTCATCCGACTGAGAACTACTGGTATGGAAATATCCTCTGAGGAATAGAAAATCATAAAATCTCGTACCAAATATTGAAATATTGTGTGTCCATTAGGTTTAAAGCCGTGAGAGAGAGAGAGTTGAGCCGCATGAATCTGCGAGCTCCTCAAGATACCTCCGGTAAGGATGCTAATGCTAATGTGATGCTAACTGTCTAGCTCCATTTTGTCATGGAACACCGTTCTTTTAAAACCAATCGGAATTGTGACCCTGATTCTTGCTGTTTGATACCATGTAGAGACAGATTCCCCAGAGCAAGGGCGTAACTTTGTATTCAAAGTTGGTGGGGACATTTCCAGGCACGATACTTCCCTTCAAGGGGGGTCAGGGGGCATGGTCCCCCTGGAGAAAATTTAGAAAGATCCCGTTTTAAGGCTTAATTTTGATGCATTTTGAGATGCGTACTATGGCCTCACTACTTTTATGAAAACCATTTCAGGGCAGGCTGTCAATGGGTATGCAGTGAAAGGCTGGAAACATGATGGACCAAACAAATGTAGAACTGGGGGGGGATCCTGCCCCAGAAAATTTTGTGAATCTTCACACATAAATAAAGCAATCTGATGCACTCTGATGGGTAAAAGGTGGTAAAATATACCTACCAAATACTCTCTTGCACACTGGTTGATTGAACATACTTTACATATGAACTATATACACATTACACATTATTACTAGATTCTGTGGAAGGACTTGCGTCCTGCAGTACAACTGCTATATGAAAAAATACACAATAAACAGTATCATCTTAAAACATTCATTGCCATCTTTTTATTGTTGATTCTAGTGTCACAAAAAAAAAACAATAGGGCCACCAACAATGCTCAGTCAAAACAGATACAAACTAAGGGGTAAGGGATAGCACATAAACAGGACTACTCAAAACTAAACCAGGACTATACACGAGCCAGGTCTAAACCAGAACTTCAATGTTTCAGCCAGGGCAAACACGGATCACATCAGGACTAAACCAAGGCTAAACCACAAACAAGAGCAAACTAAACTAGAGTTAATATAATAATAAACTAGATTATACCTGGACTAAACCAGGATTACACCTAGCAATAAGAAAGGAGAACTAAAGTCATTGAAATGCTATAATATTACGTTATAACGAGGCAATATGACATCATTACTTACATTTGATTGTTTTCGGAAAAATCTCCGGATATCAACTGGCATTTTTTCCGACATGACACCACCGCTAACCTGCCATCACCATTCAACACCACACGCGTTATGTAGAACTAGAATACCAATAGTTCTAGACGTTGCTACCAATGAGTCGTTGGTTGCTACACACATAGCAGAGAGCTGCCGCCAATCAGGTTACAGCTCTCAAAACAGCAGCTAAGCGGCGGCAACAGCGGGGCTTGTCATTCATGAGATAAAACAGGGGAAAACAGTCGCGCGTGTCTCTAAACGTTCGGAAAAGGCGTGAAATGTTGGTGGGGACTGTCCCCTGCCCTGTCAAAGTTGGTGGGGACATGTCCCCACCTGTCCTTATTAAAGTTACGCCTGTGCCCCAGAGGAAAGGAATTTTTAAAATGAGATCTCTTCTCTTTCTCAATTTTTTCTCCTAGGCAATAATGAGATCATAGTGATATTAAAATGAGATTATTGCTTTTGTCTCCTGCAGTGGCGCAAAAACGGGGTATGCTCTATATGCGGTGCATATGGGCGCTCCGCCAGGGGGGGCGCCAAAACAAGGGAGGGACAAAAAAATATCATGCCTGGCCCGTAGCCAGGGGGGAAGGGGTGATCGGAGGGTTCGTTCGATCCCCCCCCCCCCCGCGACACCTCCCCCCCGGACACACACGCCCCTCAAGATTACTCAAGATTTATTCATTTGTTCATGTCCGATGAATATACATTGATTCACATTTAAATTTACAATATCAAATCCAGACTAATCAAAAAAGAAAAGTAGACTAAGTGAGGACGAGTTAGAAAAACGGGTTCATTTCTCCTATGTTTATGTTTACACGTTTTGTTCAGACTGCTTTACACCCCAATCCAGTGGGTGGCGGTAATGCCCCCATTAGACCCCTTTCTCTGACGTCACCCGAAACCGGAAGTAAACAAACCCTGCGCCATATTGGAAGACCAACAAACTCGTGATTTGGGGGAAATAAAGGCAGCGCGCGGTATGTGAACCCACGAGGCACTTGGTTCATCAAAAACCTACAATGGTAAACTTTTGTGCTGTGTTTGGGTTCTAACAAAGCTGATGGGAAAGGTGAAAAGAAGTCTTTCTACAGAATACCAGCTGTGATTGAGACACAAGCAAACCAAGGAGCTTTCTGCCAGGAGACAGAGAGAGGATTTAGCTGCTTTATGCAGAGCGGATCTGAATACTTCAAGTCTATTTTGTTACTGGTAAGTCACTAGGCTAGAGTGTTGTAGAACATTTTTTTAAATGTTTACTGAATAAAAACATCTTTAATTTTATCAAATATACTCTACTCTATATTTCATTTCTTTCTTTTGTTTTAATTTTCCTCCCTCCATCCCTCTTTGGATTTTAAATATAGTTTTTCCCCATGTCCAAATAATTCAAATATATATATATATATATATATATATATATATATATATAAATAAATAAAAACAGATAAGTAGTAAATTAAAAATAAATTATGAAATTAAAAAAAATCCACTCTCCCTTGCCCCGAGTCTTATCATATGGGTCAAACCCATCAATCACAGCCAGTTTCTCCACATACCGTGCTCTTTCTGCAGCTGGTCATGTACTCACATAACCAGAATTATCAGCCATCGTATCACTTTACTCTCGCTCGTACTTTGTTTTATATTGTGAGTATGTATGTATGCATGTACTTGGTCTTCCAATATGGCGCCCTAGCACAATCTCGCGGTACGGTGACGTCACGCAGTGGCCCTCTATAAAAGAAGATAAAGACAGAAAACGCAAGAAATCTGCTGCTACTTTGTCCCAAAATATTGGCGCCATGTTCCAAAAAAGGGCCAAAATGGGTAAGGTGCTGAGTGCAGTACTTTGTTTTTCTTTTGTTTACAACAGTAGTGGTAGATAGATCTGTCAGAGTGATCAGTGGGGGTGGGGGGTAGCGTCAGCCCGTCCGTCAGTCTATGTGTGTCAGTGACACGCACACACAGAGATGAGTTAGGTGGCTCGATGGCTAGGTACTAGTAGCGTCGGACCTGGGGCTGCTTTTATTTTTTTTTCAGCTTGGGAAATCGGAGCTGTGGTGTGGTGTGAAGACAGTAAAATGCGAGACTTTAAGAGCACGTGTTTTTCAGTCGTCATGGTAACATGGCATCATGGTAACATGACGCCCTGTCATGGTAACATGACACCCTGTCAGTGGTTTGGCATTTGGATCAGAGTGAAAAGAAACGTGTGCACTAGCTGAAAAATGAAAATGTTCAGACCAGTGTGTGTGAAAACACCCACTGTTGCTGCATTTGGGCATTTTTAAATCAATTGTCCTTATAGGGCTGTGCGATATTATTTCAATCTCAGGATTACTTGAAACATTTATCTCAATTAGAAATTATTGTTGTTTTTTATGCTAAAGCATGGGCAGATCAGGAGTGTTCTGATGCCATAAACAACAACTGAAGTGAGCAACAGAGACAGACAACAACAGACAGACAATGAAGGAGAGCAACAACAGACAGACAGAGGAGGGGAGAGCAACAACAGACAGACAATGAAGGAGAGCAACAACAGAGACAGACAATGAAAGAGAGCAACAACAGACAACTGAGGTGAGCAACAGAGACAGACAATGAAGTCACAGCACAGTTGTAGGAAGATAACAATAATAAGTTAGACAACAGAGAACTTATAACGAATAAAAAAATGTCTAAATTAGAAGATTTGAAGTGTGCTCGTGTATTTGGTGGGTACGGGAGTAGGGGGCCAGATGAAGTCCACTTTTGGGGAAAAAAGATCCCCCCCCCCCCCCCCCCCCCCAATGCTGGCTACGGGCCTGCATGCTATGTTTGAAAACTACTCTTGTGCTTTTAACTCTTGGCTATGCTCAAAATAGTCTGCTTAAAATAGTAAAGAAACGTCCAACATCCCTTTACTTTCCACAGCTTAGGCTACTCACCGTGAGGGAGGAGAGGAGGGGGCGCTGCTGAGCGCTCCATACAGTAGCTGTCGCCCATAGACCGGGTGATTGTTTAAGGCAGGATGGAGAAAGCAAAAAAGTTATCAGGTGCCCAAGTTAGGAAGAGAAAGAAAGAAAAGGAGAAGGCATGTGAGGGGATGCGCCAAAAAATGTTGACATGGATGAAAGACAGTAGGCTAGGTGACAAGAACAGAGACAAGACAGAGTAGCGGAGGAAGAGAGAGAGGATACAGAGGAGACTGAGATGAACATGGAGATACCAACTGGTAGAGAGGAGGAGAGCCATGATGACATCAGGTGAACTGTATGGACTATGATGGAAACAGATCTTGTGTTCAGGGTCAGGGATTAGGCTATGAAGTTCACAGAAGACTAGATAGTGCTGCGCTGGCCTGGCTAGCTGAAATTGTATAGCGATTTAGCATATTTAAGCTGAGCCTGATGCACACAGGCTATGGGCAAGGATTTAGTACCCGTTTGTCAAATTGATTGAAATGTGGTGCCTGCGTGAATGCAATGATCGTTAATGTCGGTCGGACAAGCACCTGATTATGCAATCACCATTCATGGATAGCTAGCGAACTCTGGCTTGTGTAACAGAAAGTCAGATTAGTTCATTTCCATAATAAATTCAGATATGATAAATAGCATTTTTATCTTGGATTCACGAGTCCGACACCGTTGCAAGGTCATACTGTTTTCACACATTTGTGAATTCGGTGGACGTTTCTGTATCCACGCAAGGTCATAGCCTGGCTTCTGTAGAAGTCAGTGCTCCCTCTGCAGGGATATTGAGGACTGTTCTAAACACACATCTGAATCTCTGCAAGTTTTTATCTTAGAGACATATAACGGACACCATTAGAAACCTTGAAGCTTACATTGCAGACATGTTTTCAAATATAGCCTGTATTAAAAAAGATGGCTCTTTGTAAATAACAGATTTCTTATGATTAGGCTACTAATGGTAAGACTGCATCAGAAATGTGTAATTCATATGTCTGCAAGGAAACTAAGGCTGGTTGTCTGACATGGGCTAGGGGACAAGAACAGAGACGAGACAGAGTAGCGGAGGAAGAGAGAGAGGATACAGAGGAGACTGAGATGAACATGGAGATACCAACTGGTAGAGAGGAGGAGAGCCATGATGACATCAGGTGAACTGTAAAATGTGCATTTTTATATATATATATCGGTGTTTTCCCCAGAAAAAAATTTAAGCCCTAAATTGTGGCATGATAAAACACAGACAATTGAGCGCCAACAGCGCAAAGCGAAACTAGGGGGGTCCGGGGGCATGCCCCCCCAGAAAATTTTTTGAAAACAGATGCTCTCAGGTGCATTTTCAGGGTCTCTGAGAGGTTTTAGATCCATGATTATAGGATAGATTTTAAGTGCTTCAGTGATTTCTGACCTACATCGTATTAATGTATACACATTTGAAATTTCACCTGAAAGTTCAACATGCAGGTTAAACTGTTTAGTTATAGATTACTGAGGTATACGATAGATTTGAAAATCTACGGGGATCCCTTGCACTTAATTATCTATGATCAAGTAGTGTTGTAACAAAAATGTGCATGAAAATATGAACAGTGGTTTGCTCCATCTTATGCAATCCAATGAAGAGAATCGATCATCATAACCTCCTGTTGATCACAAAGGGATCTGAACCTCAGAACTGCCACCTTAAAATAAGTTGCTGTATTACTATAACTGTAATGTTTTAGAATGTTCCTGATGCAATTACCGTAATATATGTATAACTAAGATGCACTGAAAAGAAAAGTAAGGCAACTGCATATTATAAAGTTTAAATTTTGGCATTTTATTAAATGGACTAGATTAAGATTAAAACATATTTAAAGGAAAAGAAAACTTAATTCATACATTTAAGTTTGCAGAAAGATTATGTACTTATAAACACATTCCTGAAGAGATTGTGTTAATAAGTGTCAAATGTAGCATAATTTCGAATAATAACGATAAGCATATTTGGCAGTGTGATGTCAGTGTGAGCTTTTAACAAAAAAATAATCCGGAGCCTTCTTTTGTTAAATGGATCCCAGTGACATCACACTGCCAAAAATGCTTATGATGATTATTTGAAATTATGCTATATTTGACACATTTGGACAACTTCACTTCGTGAGAGTGTTTATAAGTACATGATCTTTCTGCAAACCCAAACTAATGAATTAAGTTTTCTGCTCCTTTAAAGCAGATTAATTCTCCTTGGCTTTTGCTTGGCCCAATGTTGGGCAGCCCTCTCATAGTCCATCTCGCTGTCATCCATGCTGATGTGGATCAAATTGTCCAGCGAGTCTTCTCCTAGCTTATTAAAATCAGTCGGCTTTGTCCGTCTCGTGGGGGACAACATCGGCAGCCAATGAGATCGCTTATAATGATTCGGAAACTTCTGGGATGTTTGACGTTTTCTTTCGATATTTCTATTGGACGGTTTGAACACGTGATCTTGACACAGCCAAGAGATTACAGTTTGTTTACATCATACCACGCGGACATATTACTGTGACAGAATCAACACAAACATTGGAAAAAAGAGCGCTTGTTTAACACAAATATCAATCAGTATGCAAATGGATATATTTGCTCTCCTATGTATCTAGTTACTTGTCGGTAGGAAATTTTAACGTATCGGTATAAATCTAAGCGTATCGGATTTTAACTAAAGCGACTAAGCGTATCGGCAGGCAGAGCAAGCGTATCGGGCCCGATACTAGCCTGGGCCCGCCCATCCTAAGCGTGACGCAACATGAGGGTCTGTTGCGAGCTTAGTCTGGCCAGGCAAGCTATCTACAGCTCTTCCAAGCTCCCAAAAAATCGGGAACCAATCAACTTTGAGCATCTCCAACGGCCCTGGGTAGAGGTGTGTTCAAGGCAGTGACGTAGTAGAACTGCGACCGGAAGCCATAGATTGTTTACAGAATCTATGCCGGAAGAAACATTACGAACATGGAGCAAGTTCTCATTGAAAACGGAGCAAAGAGCAGCCCTGGTGGTATTTATTGAAAGGAAGGACGTTTTCGCCTTGCTCCCGACCGGCTTCGGTAAGAGTTTAATCTACCAGTTAGCCCCGTCGCATCACATACGTCAGAGGAAAGAGTGATGTGATTGGTTTAAGCTTCGTCACAGCCTTTTCTGGCTTCGACCAGTAGCAAACTGAGGCATTTCAGGGAGGCGGGTCAACCATGGGCTCTGGGAAACGGTTGGGCTTAATATCTTGGCCAGACCAATAGCTCGTAGAGCTTTGCAGTCGCGTTAGCCAGACTAGCCCGATATGCTAAAACGCTTTGGGAAAACCCATGCAATCCAGTCTGCAGCGTTTCTACAAAAAAAAAAAATGCTCTGGTGAGTTAGTCCGTAGCACGTAGCAAAGTAACACAAAACAAAAAGCAAGTTGCTCTGTATCTGTTTTAGCCGGAGGTAATCCGTAGTTTGGACTCAAAGAGTCTCTACACAAAACGTGTGTCAGCTAAATAGCAACACAAAATCAAATTAGGCTACTCCTCTCTGGCATTCACTTAGCTTTAAACAGCCGCTGGAGTTGTGGAGCAGTCTCTATTGGCAGGGAACTGTCAGGAAACTCACGGCAGGATGAATCCAGGAACGACTAGCCAACTCGCAAAAGCTAGTCAGGCTCTCCCTCACTTGGCACTGTAACCTACAAAATGGCGCGTCTTTATATGCCACTATTAGAAGGGTCGATAGACACGAAACACTTCTTGTTACTAACTTAAACTTCACTGCAGGGTGCATGAACGTTGTTCACCCATCTAAATTCCCTCACTCTTTACGGAATCCAGAAGAAAATGCACATCCATCTCATCGTTCCCCGCACACTTCTCTCTCTTTCTACTTCCTGTTCACCTCTGACCCAACTCTTCTTCTGTGGTTGTCTTATCAATTGGCGATTGATGAAAAATAATTTTAAAAATAATAATCATTTGACATCCGTCATGTTGTCATTGTGGTCTCCTGAACACAAATCATCATGGAACATGAACTGAAACAGCTTGGTTTGTGAGATTATTGTAGCTCTGTGGATTGAGTGAAGTGAACAGATGTGATTGAGCAGTCAAATAACCACAGTTAGAGGGAGATTATATTCATCATTGACAAAAATGACAACAGTAAAGACTTGTCCAATAAAATGCTGTGTGAAAAATCTGTCTGGTTTTTGTACAGTTGCTTCCTCAGCTCCAGTCACTGTGGCTTGTCGGGCGCAGTAATAAACCGCAGTGTCCTCTGTCCTCAGACTCTTGGCCTCTAAGTACTGTGTGCTTGCTGGGACATCTTCTGTCATGGTGAACTGGTTCTTCACAGACTCTGCATATATTGCTTGATTATTGCCTGTGTTCATCCTCCCAATCCATTCCACAGCTTTCCCTGGTTTCTGTCATATACAGTGTATGTTGGAGCTCGTCATTGAATATCCACTTATTTTACTAGAGATCTTCACAGTTTCTCCAGGTCTCTTTACTCCAGCAGGAGACTGGTTCAATCTGATCTTAGCACTACAAAAACCTGCCAGATAAAACAATCAGAAATGATCATGAACGCATTCAATCATACACTCAGTGGGAAACATAGAAAGAAGTCTCAGAGACCTTGTGTTAACATAAGGATAGAAATGCACTGCTGAATGATGCTCAGCTCCATAATCAAACTCTGTGATGGCTGGAAGTTCTGGAATTCAGTTGGGTGATATGAGCTTTAGCTGAGCAACGAGCAGATTTTTATGCAGAGCAAATAAGAACAGGATGCATTTGCATCAGCATCCTTTGAACCAATAGAGTCAGGTCTATAATATGAAGCTCCACGGGCTGATTTTGCATGTGCCGAGGATGAGAGCGATGACACATTTTACAGTTTGTCAGTTCAGTTTAGTGTTTGTTTTTAATAATTGGTGAACATGTAAGTGACCTTCAAAGTTCTGTAAATTTAGTAATTTCCTTCACTTTAGAGATGGTTGTTAATTATTAACAAACATATTTTATCGAATTAATCAACATTTTTAGTGACTGTCGATATCAGTGTTTATAATATACATGTTGAAGGTGTAATTGCTGTTATTGAGATGATGTCTATGCTCCTAATTCTGAGAGATAATACTTGTGTATTTTCTCATTTCAAAAAAACAAACAAACAAACAAACAAAAAAACCTCGCAATTTCATGAGTTTAATCTCAGGAGAAGTGAGATACTGCCCTCTCTAGGTAGGTGCAGAAGCATTGACATTTATTTTCATTGTTCATGAAATATTCTGTAAAATGAAGAAATTAATAAAAAGGTTCAATATGACTAATCTTGAAAGAATATCATTTTAATGCGGTTCTTTGATCAAAATTATTTTTTGCATGTTTGAAATGGCACAAGTGATTAAAACTTCATTCCAGTGAAATTTATTGAAAGCATGGGGAGGAGCTTCATCTGATGGAGAATGTGTGGCTTTTAATGGAACACAAGCCTCTTTATCAAATACAATAATATTCAATCAAATATGAAAGGATCAGTGAAATAGGATTGATAAGGTTTGTATCTTCCCTTACAGAAAAAACATGTATTTCACATGTGATCACGTTACCACGTGTTACCATGTAGAGCACATTTGGAAAACATGTTACCACATGTGTAAAACATTCCCACATGTGATTCACATAAAATTGGGCCAAAACCACATGTTTCCCATGTGCAGATAACATGTTTCACATGTGAAGTTCATGTGGTTTTTCTGTAAGGGTTGTGGACATTCTGCTATACTGTACACTGTATGAGGTGTTTTTGTACAGGGATGTTGTTGATTTGTCTCACTGTGGTTGACGAGCGCAGTAATACACAGCTGTGTCTTCAGTCTGCATCTTCTGCCCTGTTAATGTTACTGTGCTGCTGGACGTGTCTCTGGAAACCTGAAACCTGCTTTTCAATTTCTCACTGTAGTAAGTGTTACCGTCACCACATACACATCCAATCCATTCCAGAGTTTTTCCTGCAGGTTGTCGTATCCAGTGTGTACAGTAGCTGCTATCAGTTAATGAATATCCAGACACTTTACAGGTCAGAGTCAGTGACTGACCAGGGGTTAATACTGTGGATCCGGTCTGGATCAGCTCAATACAGTGAACACCTGGGAAAGAAAAGTTATTTTAATATTGGAAAAAGAAAAAGCAATAAAAAATGTTTTAAATGTCAAATGTAAAAACACTTACAGTGTACGGCTGCCAGCAGCAGCAGCAGGAGGGATGTAGAGATCATGGTGTGTGTTGAAGCAGAAGAAGTAAAAGCTCTTGGTCTTCACTGCTTAAATATATAACAGGAAAGGACATTTGCATCGAGACACTCCTTATCTTAGATAGAGAGCTGAATAAAGAGATACCAATACATGCAGTATTCACAGTCTCATGATTACAGAGGAATTTCTTGAAGAATATACACCCCTCAGACAAAAGAGAAACATGGAGCTCGATGTGTATGATTCAGTGTCTGATGATGAAAAACAGTAGTTTCATGTTAAAAAAGAAAATGTTTGCTTTTACACTATCAAAGTTAAAGGTTTGCTGCCCCACCTGTTCCAATCTGAAAAATGTAAAATATGATTTTAATGACATACAGTGGAGTTCTCTTGTGTTTACACAGAACAGGGTCAATTCCTATACAGGCCTCATGTCAGTGTTTAATATCATCGCTTCAAATCAGTGCTGCAGATCGATATGGTGACTTTGGAAGACGTGCTAATATTTATTGCACCATTTCAGTCTGTTGAACCTGAACATGTTGGGTGGTTGTTGTGTAAATTGAGAAAGAGTGCCCCTCACAGGCCATAAAGCATCATGACATAACATTTTTAATTTCTGTTGAGGATAAATAAATCCAGGACAAGGAGAAAGATTGAGTAGATTTGACTGATTATGGAAAATATAAAAATAAGTTGCACTTCTGGCCAAATGTTGGTCCAAATGGACTTTTTTAAAATCCATCTATTTTTTATGCTTTCAACTTGTCTGTATTCATTGGATATTTCAGTATATACTGTGTGTATTACTGTCTATTCTGGATATTCAGAAAGGGTTTATGTCAAGTTTTAAATCAGAATGAACCTCACAAATATATGTGGAGTGGTCTGGCCAAGATCTGAGATGGGAACAACAGTCAGTGAGTGTAATTTCCTCACACAGTGAATGACACACATTTATCACATTGTTGGATCATTACATGCCACAGTGAAATGGACATGAGTTAAAACAATTCAGTTTCTAATCAGATTCTGGAGATGAAAATGTCTGCGATGTTCCTGCACCACAGTCAGAATGAAATCTTGAACTGCGAGAACTTTACTTGTAGTTGAGGTCCATGCAAAAGAGAAACAGTTCAGGAAAAGAAAGTCTGCAGTTATCAGAAATATCTATGTGAGACAATGTCCTAATCTGACCACGGGAAGTGTTTTCCCAGTCCAACAAACATTTATTCGAATATCACAAACTGGTTTAACTTAAATTTAGTTGAATGTCTTTGAGTTCAGATGCATGTTATTTAGCTCTCACTTGTGCAGGACTGGGACTGTACAGTATGTAGTAGTAGTAGTACTTTATTGTCACCATACAAGTACAGTGAGATGTTGTTTAGAAACAGCCCACAGATGCCCATAAAAGTAATACGTAAGTTAAGTAGTTCAGCAATATAGGTGCTGTACATCAATATTTAAAATATATATATAGAAAATATAAAAATCCACAATAAATATATACAATCAAATGTGCTGGTAAGGTTGGAAGTGATGATATAAAATTAAGATAAATAATAAATAGGTGCAGGGTTCAGGTATTCACTGACCAAGTTAGCAGCGCAGTAGAGGTAGATTAATGTTGGTATGGGACACATACCCATACACACACACAGTTGGTAAGATAAAAGTAGAGGTATAAATAGTAATAGTAATAAATAAGGTGCAAGTGAGTCATCATATTACATTACAAAACTGTGGCCACAGAATGCAATATAGCTACCCAGACCAATGCACAGGGTCCTATTCCATAGTCCCCACTGCACAGTCCAGGAAAGCAGGGGTCAGTATCAGTAATGTCCTAATACAGTGATCACACTATTGGACAGACAATGGTCACTATTGGACAGACACCCCCCCCTACCCCCACCCCCATCACACACACGCACACGCGCACACACAGCCTGCGGCTACAGGCACACACACGTCTTCCAGGTTTCCCAGCCTGGGGGGACCACTGGCATCTCACAGTTCAGCACGTCCTGAAGTAATGAGGGGGGGCAGGTGACGCATGGAGTTCAAAAGTCTGATGGCGGTGGGATAGAAACTGTTCTTCAGTCTTGTAGTGCGGCTGCGCAACGTCCTGAAGCGTCTGCCAGATGGCAGCATGGTGAAGAGCCTGTGACCGGGGTGTGTGTGATCCTTCAATATGTTTATTGCTCTGTTTGTGCAGCGTGTGTGATGAATCTCCTCAAGTATGGGGAGTTGGCTGCCAATGATCCTCTGTGCCGTTTTAATGATGCGCTGTAGCGTCTTCTTGTTGTCGGAGGTGCAGTTGGAGTACCATGATGTAATGCAGTATGTAATGACTGATTCAATGGTGCAGCGGTAGAAATTGATGAGCAGATTTTGTGGTAGTTGGGCCTTCTTCAGTGTCCGCAGGAAGTGCAGCCTTTGGGCCCCCTTTTTGGCTATTGCCGAGGTGTTGGTGGTCCATGACAGGTCCTGGCTGATGTGAACTCCCAGGAACCTAAAGCTCTGCACCACCTCCACTGACTCCCCTCCAATGCTGATGGATTGGTGGTGGTCACCCTGGCCACGCTGCCTGAAGTCCAAACTCACCTCCTTCATCTTGTTGGAGTTCAGGGCCATGTTGTTGTCTTGGCTCCAGTGTGCCAGGTGCTCCACCTCTTCCCTGTAGGCCGACTCGTTGTTGTTGGAGATCAGGCCAATCACGGTTGTGTCGTCAGCAAACTTCATGATTGTGTTCGTGCTGTGCTTAGGAACAGTCATGTGTGAAGAGGGAGTAGAGAAGGGGGCTGAGCACACATCCCTGCGGCACACCTGTGTTCAGGGTGATGGGTCTTGAGTGGAGTTTGCCCATGCACACAGACTGAGTTTTGTTACTGAGGAAGTCCAGTATCCATCTGCAGAGCTGGGGACTGAAGCCAAGGTTGTACAGCTTAATGGCCAGCTTGAGAGGGGGGATGGTGTTAAACGCTGAGCTGTAGTCAATGAATAGCATACGCACATAACTGTTTGGTTCCTCCAGGTGTGAGAGGGCAGTGTGAAGGAACAATGAAATGCTGTCCTCCGTTGATCTGTTGGTCCTGTATGCAAACTGATGTGGGTCGAGGAATGGGGGGGTGTTGGATTTGATGTAAGCTAGCACCAGTCGTTCAAAGCACTTCATCACAATGGGTGTGAGTGCTACTGGGCGATAGTCGTTCAGGGACTTGATGGCCGCCTGCTTGGGGACAGGAACAATGGTGCTGGTTTTGAAGCAGGTGGGGACTGCAGCTTGGTCCAGGGAGATGTTGAACAGGTTAGTGAGGACTGTGCTTAGTTGGCCTGCACAGTATTTTAGGACCTTTCCGGGAACTCTGTCTGGTCCTGGTGCTTTGCGAGGGTTAATGCTGCCGAGGGCCCGCCTAACCTCGTGTTCGCTTAGCACCAGTGCATGTGATGCAGTGTCCATAAGTTCAGTGGGGGGTTGGGGAATGGGTCCCTCATCAAACCGTGCAAAGAATTTGTTGAGGTCATCAGGGAGGGTTGGGTTGTGAGAGCTGGGCAGACAGGGGTTGGTGCTCTTGTAGTCAGTGTAGGATTTGATGCCCTGCCACATGCGTCTGGGGTCAGAGTCCACAAAGTGTTGCTCTATTTTTTCTTTATAGGAGCGCTTAGCTTCCCTGATGCCCCTCTTCAGGTTGGCCCTGGCTACTGTGTAGGCTGCCTGGTCACTGGAGTGAAAAGCCTTGTCTCTGATTGCCAGCAGGTTCTGGACTTGTCTGTTCATCCAGGGCTTGTGATTTAGAAAGGTGCGAATGGTCTTGTGGGTGGTGACATTGTCTACACAGAAGCTAATGTAGTCCAGAACAGAAGATGCATATGTATTTAGGTCTGATTGTCTATCCAAGGTAGAGATCGAATTAAAAAGTTCCCAGTCAGTGTCCTCAAAACAGTCTTGCAAGCATTCAGTAGCTCCTTCAGGCCAGACTCTGATGATCTGGCTAGTGGGCTTTGACCTGGCAATGAGAGGCTTATATGCAGGGGTCAAGAACAGAGGGATGTGGTCGCAGCGTCCGAGGTGGGGGGAGGGGGATGCTTTGTATGCGTTGGCAATGTTACAGTAAACAACGTCTAGTGTATTCTTTCCTCTGGTTGGAAAATCCACAAACTGATAGAAATTAGGCAAAACAGACTTCAATTTAGCATGGTTAAAGTCTCCAGCTATAATGAACACAGCGTCGGGGTGAGAGTTTTGCAAGTCGCTGATGCTGTCATAAAGTTTGCTCAGTGCCATCTTAGCGTTAGCTTGGGGAGGAATGTAAACAGTGAGGAGAAACACCGTGGTGAATTCTCTTGGGAGATGAAATGGTCTGCACTGCAGAGAAATAAACTCCAAGTCCAGAGAGCAATAATGTTCTATAATAATAACACAGGTGCAACAAGAGTTACTCACGTAAGTACACACACCTCCACCTTTGTCCTTGCCGGAGTTAGCAGTTTGGTCGGCCCGGTATACAGTCCAGCCGGCAATCTGAATAGCCGAGTCGGGGATGTTAGCGCTTAGCCATGTCTCCGTGAAGAGTAGGGCACAGCTGTTCCACTTCTGTGTCGAGATCCTGAGTCTCAACTCGTCCATCTTGCTGGTTAAGGACTGGGTGTTCGCGAGGACTAGGCTGGGGAGTGGAGGTTTGTGAGGGCAGTTCTTCAGCCTCATCTGGATGCCGCCTCTCTTACCCCGCTTCTTTCTCCTGTATCTCCTCCGACGATGGTGTGACTTGGCTCGGTTGTTTACCCACGCAGGCACAGTGGTTCTAAGTAGTTCTTCAGGGATATCCGTGGGTGGTGGAGGAATAAAGCCTTCCAGTCCAATATCGATGAGTTCTTCCGGACTGTAAACAGTGCATGCTCTCACTGATTGTAGACTGTTGCTAATCCTTACTAAAACAAGGTTAAAAACGATAAAATAAAATAAAAAGTTGCATCTGTTTTGAGAGCTCCGGGCCGCAGCAACTACAGTATCTGCACCACCATCTTGCATCTGCTATTCCACACTGCCCCCTAGTGGCCGAGAATGGAACTGGAACAGTCTGTGCCAGAATACAGTATTTCAGAGGTTTTATAGATTTATTTATTTTTTCTGTTCAATCAAGCGACCACATAAAGGTCGAAAAGATAATTTCTAAATGTTCACTCAGGTCTTTGTCCAATGTTCACGGAGTGATTTGACTAAACACACCCTGAAGTGAACTCAGCACAACCCTGGTTTTTGTCCAGCTGCACCAGTAATGTGAATGAGTGTGTCTCTCATGCGCAGTAATACACAGCTGTGTCCTGCGCCTGAAAATGTTGCCCCTTTAAAAACACTGCTGCTGGAGACGTCTGCAGAGAAACTGATGTTACTCTTGAGGGAGTCTTTTACAGAAGACTTGCTGCTACACACATATCCAATCCATTCCAGAGTCTTGGATGGTGTTTGTCAAATCCAGTGAGGACAGTAGCTGGAGATTGAAAACCCAGAGAATTTACAGGAGATGGTACTGTAAATGCCTCTCCAGGTCGTACAACTATATTATCAGACTGAGTAAATTCAACCGAATTCACACCTAGAAAGATTAATGGAATAAAATGTTTTATTTTGAACACAATCAATGATTTTTCAGATCCATAAGAGATGCACAATGAAACAGAAAGTAATTTCAGTGAGTGAGAACTGCACTTACAGGATGCAGCTGTCAGAAACAGCAGGAGAGAGATGGAGCTCATGGCATTTGGACTGGCAGCTGTACGGCGACTGCTCTTGAATCTCCACAGCTCACAGAGATTTTTTATTACCTCTCAGTTCCTGACTTGATGAGAAAAAGAGAGGAGACTGAGACTGACATGCATATTGTACAAATGAGGTTTTGTCTTGCACAGTTTGGAGTTTTCCCTCCTCCAAACACACCTGATCCAACTGATCGAGCATTTACAGATTCTCCAGCATCAGCACTTTGTAACGATCAGGATGTTTTTTAGCACCGTGATTTCTCAGTATTCAAGGGAGAGGCAACAGAGATTGGTGTGAGAATGACTGTTTATAGCTGTGATAACATAAGTGAGAACATTATTATTAAAAACAAACTGTGATTAAAAATGACACAAACTTTAAAAACTTGATTACAGTGGAAGAAAGGAAAAGTGTGACTGAGATGGTTTATTAGTTGCAATGAGAGGACATCTCTGATGTGTCCAAAAGTTTTTGGAGGGGGAATCTAATGTTCTGTGTCACTGCGAGTCTGAAGCAATTAAAAAAAAAAAGCCTCCTTGATAAACCTCACTGACAGTAACTTTTCATATAATATTGAAAACGCATTGGTGAATAAAAGACTTGAGGACGTGCTGTTACTGGAAATCAACTTTGAACAGTAACTCCTCTTCATGTCAGTTTACATCACATCAAAACAATGTAGATTATTTTCTGAAAACAGCACACCACTGTAATGTGTCTTAATGTGTGGCAGGACACAAACACATCAATTCACTGTTGCTTTATTTGAGCAAAACTGAAATCGTACTCAGAGTCCAGTTGGGGTTCTCCAACACGTCTGAGAAACAGAAAGGTTTCAGCATGAAACAATGTACTGGGAGAGTATTGTTTTTGCTGATACATTCTTTGTAAGTCCTGAGTGTTTTTGTACAGGGATGTTGTTGATTTGTCTCACTGTGTTTGACGAGCGCAGTAATACACAGCTGTGTCTTCAGTCTGCATGTTCTGCCGTGTTAATGTTACTGTGCTGCTAGACGTTGTGACATCCCGAGAGGCTGCGTCTTGGAGGGGCGCTATATTCCACGTAGATGGCTCCAACCATAAGCAGCTATAACGCCATCTGGTGGTGGAGTTGGGAACTTCACCCCTCAGCACACAACCCGGCAACACACCTGTGGCCAATGATGGCCTAATGAGCAAGAGGGCTTTGTGAGAGCTCAAAACTCTGTGAATGTGGAGCTGGAAGGAGAGAGGTTCATGGACTCTCATTGCTGAGTGGATCCTGCTGGGCGGAGTATTCATTGAAATGCTTATCTGGAATTCTTACCTGAGGGATTTTGTACTGAAATACTTACCTGTGTTATGAATGCCTGCTACTGGACTGCCACTGGGCTGAAGACCACAGGGATTGTTGACTGGACTCAAAGTAAGGTGGAAGATTTTGCTTGTTCTGGGAAAAGGATATTGGACTGAAGGGAAGCTACCTATAATTTTGTTATTCTAAAGCCAGAGACATTGTTTGAGTTTGACTTTTGGGAATCAATCCTCATTTGAGCATGGGAATTTGAGATACCTTTTCTGTTTAATCTCCTGGTATCACATTAAAAATCTTGATTTATTCTAACCTTTGTGTCCTGGCACTAACTGAAGGGTCCCACTGAGAGCCAGTCAACCTCTCGTGATATCACAACGTGTCTCTGGAAACCTGAAACTGGCTTTTCAATTTCTCACTGTAGTAAGTGTTACTGCGACCACATATCTGTCCGATCCACTCCAGAGTTTTTCCTGTAGGTTGTCGGATGCAGTTTGTATAGTAGCTGCTATCAGTTAATGAATATCTAGACACTTTACAGGTCAGTCAGTCGGTGCGTTTACATGCACATCCAAATCGAGCTACTGTCGGTAATCGAGCTAAGGGTCCCAGCAGGGGTGCCAGAGAAATCCAGTCCTACATGCACACAAGGAAATCGAGCTATTGTGTGAGGTACATTGTGCACGCGAGCCACAGGTGGCGCTACACGCCCCATCGTGTTGGTACACTTCCAGTTGTTGTCAGGAAGAAGAGCTATTCAAGAGTATAAACAAAGTTATCAGTTCTGTGTTCACAAGAAGAGTGTTTATGTATGAACAGAAGTGTTCCTAATAAAATGGCAACTCAGTTGAAGTTGATCTGTAATGGTGAACATATTAACTGTTAGCATGCTAATAACTTACCAACTAATTGGAAATGGGTGCGTACATGCCCAGACAAGTGTTCCTAATAAAGTGGCGGCTAAGGTGAAGTGTCATGCAGACCGAGGCTGTTGTGTTTCCCGCCTGTGGTCTCGTCACTCGTCACTTCCCGAAGGGGCAGTGCTGAAGTAAGTAGCTCGACTACGTAACTCAATAGGGTTTACATGCAGTAAGTAACTCGGCTACAATCGCATAATCTAGGTCACGTAGCTCGATTACGAGAAATCCAGTTCGGCTCGATTTCAGCCGAGCTAAGGTGTTTCCATGGCATTTAGAACTTTGATTTCAGTCGAGCTACGGCAGAAATTCTATTTTCTCTATGTGCATGTAAACGCACTGACTGACTGAAACAGCCTCAACACATGGACTGAAGTGAATTCTCAAAGAAGAAAACACAAACCAGCCTTAATCTTAACAAGAGCCCTGTAGATCATGAGTCATAAAAAGCCTCAGAGCCTTAATGATTCAACACCAGCTACAGTGCCTGCCAGAATTATTGGCACCCAGAAGAAAATGAGCAAAAATTATTTGCAGAAATTCCACAAGAGAAACTATCTATTTTTTCCAACAAAAACAATCCGCATTAAAGCCATTTTTAACTGAACTCATGTAGATATTTAACATTTTTAAATCAAAGTAATTCTTGAAAAACTTGTCTGATTTTCCAGGAAGTATGTTGTTGCCATTGTCTCCATGTCCTCAGGTAATGTATATAAAATTAGTTCATGGTGACAAAAAGGACTCATGCCATTAAAAATGCACAGTTAAACATGATTATGTCCAGATCAAAATGTATGAAATGACTGGAAATTTTGACCCATGAACACATGGTCGCCCACACATTGAACAGGATGGTGAGTGAGAAAATGTGACAAATGATGAAAACAGAGTTTGTTTCATGTTTTTGACATTAAGAATGAACAGGTGATCTGTGGTTGGTTTTAGATTTTTCATTTTTGGAGAAAGAAAGCACAGGTGGCAGTGTGGGTTGGAGAACAGATGCATCCTGTTCCTGTGACTGTAACCGTGATAGATGCTTTACTTATAATAATACACTGACCTACAGTTTAAATGACATATTACACTGTTAGTAAGTGTATAAATGCGATTTATATTTGATTTTTTTTTACATTTTGTATATTACATGTGTATGATCAAAATATATTCTGTTGCATTTTAGTTGCGTCTAATTTCTTTACTGCACAATACAATGGAATTCAACTCCATGGTCACCTTGTAGGAAACAAAGACTACTTTATCACTAATTTAAAACAATTGCAGGTCTACACAGATGAAGACTGAGTGAAGCAGAACGATGGACAAAATGTATCAGGAGAGTAAAAGTGTAATAAATTACGTGAATGGTCATTTACATGGAGGCCATTTGAAATGCAAATTTTCTTGCATAAAGTTTCGATTCACAGTTCCTAATCTCTTCTCTCTGCAGCTGTGACTATCAGAGCCTGAAGCAACACACAGGTGGAGCACGTGCATGTGATGTCACAGCCGATCCAGATTGTGACAGACGCCATCTTGTCGGTCAAACGCCATATTTCCCCCTTCTGGTTCTGCTTCTACTTCTACCTTTTCTTCTGGAAAACCCTACTATATACAATTCTACTACAACAGCTGCAGCTACAAGCTCTCCCTACCTGTGCACGTTTATGTTTTGTGTGTGTATTTTTGCGTGTTGTTCATCTGTATCAGACTTCAATATCCGTATAGACTTACTGGACATTGGTTTCCAGCAGAAAATGACGGTTTGTAGTGATTTCCATCACATGCACAACATTCCGGATGAGATAGCGAGACCAGCAGGGTCTCCGTGGATTGTTATCGGAAGCGAAGGAGGCGGCGTCGGGAGCGGAAGCAAAAGCGAGGCTGCAGGTAGAGCCGGCCTGTTGACTAAGCTCAGAAAACAGCCCCTCAAATCTCCACTACTAAGCCTTTACCTCTCCAACGCCAGATCCATGGTAAACAAGACGGACGATTTGGAATTACAGCTGGAATTACCTTATTCTATTCTATAATCGGCTGGTCAGTGCTATACTCAATACTTAAGTGACTTACCTGTCCAAGGAGGATTGTTATTTTCTTGTTTACAAGATGCCACATCTGAGTCGCTGACAAATCCTGAATTTCTGTAAAGATAACTGTCCAGAGATTTATAAGCACGCAGTGCTTCACCACTGAACAGCGAGGGAAAGTTAATGAGGTAATTATACACGTCTGGGTATTCCACCTCTGGCAGTTCAATATCCACTGACACGGTCATGAAAACTACGTCCGGTAAGCCATAAGGGTCACTAATCTGTAGATCGTTTATTTTAGACATATATCTAGTTATCTGTTCATTAGAAAAATGAGCCGTGAAGTCCGTTGGTTGAAATTGATCCATTCTGTACACGAGTGCAGCAGTATTCAGCTGTGTTTTTTACCGACAAGATGGCGGCTGTGTACTTTCCGGTCACGTGACTGCAAGATCTCTATACACACCAAAACGCACACGTGAAGAAGTGAGCTCAATCAAGCGTTCAAGTTTTCTGCTTTGTTAATCAAATTAGTTCAAGCTGTTCAGATTCAAGCCACAATGAGTTCATGATTAAATGTTACACAGGAATACACATGGGCAAGAATTCAACAAACAAGCTTTCACTAATAAAATATATGGACATAAAATATCAGGTGCTTGCTGATGGACTAAGGAAAGGTTAAATTGGGAATTGATCTAGACTCCATGGAAAGTCTTTCACTCTGTAAAGGCTGGAGAAACTCTGTTTTTGGTGATCCACATGTGGTTCTTTCAAACTGTACAGTGTGAAGTTTAGGCAACAAAGTGTAATATTTCACTCATCATGTGAGAGGCAGGTGATGTACAAAAGGCCAAGTGTACTTCACAATATGAAGTGTGTGTGTGTGCTGTCAGCTCTGGACTGGAGAGAATTGTCTACGTGTTAATGTCATTTTCATGTTGATATTTTGTCAGACTAGCAGTAGTAGAGTCATGGACTAATACTGATCATCTCAGGCGATTAATAACACACTGTCATGATTTTTTATTTTGAGTTTCAAAAGTCTGAACAAACTGAACGTTAAATATCTTCCTGGGACATGAGACACATGGAGTTGTTGGAAGTGAAAAAGAATTTTGCATGTCTTATTCTCAGGGATGTACATGTGGTCTGAATTTCATTTGATTCAATCATTTATTATATATATTTTGATTTGAAAGTTTGAGACATGTCTCCATCTTCTGGTGAAATAGTGAATAATTAATCTTGTGAACAAAAGATTTAACAAAAAATAAAAATAAAAAAAACACACGAGTACAAATGTAATTCAAATTAAGGAAAGGATTTGAATATATGTCCATCAAGACTCAGAGGGGAAAAAAGAAAAACAGCTGAAAAAAGCTCCAATTTCCATCATCAAGCAACAAGTTCATTTTTTTCCTTCTTTATTGTTTTATTCACTTGCATCTATCAACTTGGAGATTAAAAAGATTCAAACCAGTACAACAATACAGCAATAAAGCATGACATAATGTAAGGATTATGGCATCTAAAAGACGCCCGAAAGAGCTGATCATGTTGTCTTCACTTTGACCAGTCACTGAACATCCATAGATGAGAGAGATGACGAAGAGGATGATGAAGGCACAGGCCATGTTCCAGGTTTCCTCAGCCTGATCCAGTGTGCTAGTTTCAGACTTGTTCTCATCAAAGTATATCGTCTCTTCAATAAATTCTGGAAGAAGAAAGGATGTGGAGTTATTTTGTCACTGAAGGAGAACCGAGAAGTAAAGAGCTGCTTCATGTCTCAACTTCATGAAATTAAGGGCAAAGTTTGTGCTTTTGCTCTCAGATGAAGTAAATGCACTTATACTGATTCGGATTGGTCAGGAGGTGTTGAGTCATTTGAAATTTGACTCATAGATATCTGAGTAAACACCAAAGACAATAGAATTCTTCAACAGAACTGTTTATGAAACAGGATCGATCCCAGGACTACGCTAATAGATTCCAGAAATAAATAAATCACCTGTTTTGGAGATGCTGCGATTGATGGTGCCAGTGACATGCCTGACATGGCATGTGTACGTGGCTCCAGGTGCCCATTCAGCAGCCTGGACATTCAGGTGGCTTTTAATGCTGAATTTCCCATCAGGCCCTTTGGCAGAGCTGCTGGTGTTGTCCTCACGCTGTACGCTCACACTGTTCAGGAGCCAGGTGACGTGAATGGCTGACGGGCTGAAACCGTACACCAGACACACCAGCTCATCTCGACCCTGCAGCAGCTCCACAGAGGGAGGATGTTCGTTCACAGAGGCTGCAAGAAACATGCAAATAAATCAACAAAGAAAACAGCAAATCAACGAAACGAGCCGCTTCCACCAGAGACAGGACGTGACATGTTACTGGTCGTAGATGCTGTCTATCGTGCCGACGATTGGTTTTTCAGACGACTTGTGGCTGACCGCACAGGAAAAAACACCATCCTCCCTTTTGGATGCTGGTAATATCAGTGCGCTGTGCATGGAATAATCGCCCCACGCAGCGCGAACACCGACTGGACTGTTGGTGAAGCGAGACTCATCTTGCCGGATACCGTTCAGCTCACAGAGATATCAGCAGGGCGGAAGCCGTCGATCAAGCAGAGAAGAGTCGTGTTGTGAAATCCTGACAGGTTGTCGTCACTGGGAGTGACAATTCGGACCGTGGGACTTTTGAGGTCTGAGGCTACAAATGAAAAAGCAAACATCAACTCAGAATCGCAGAAGTTCTTTAACAGTGATTTGAAATACAGATTTATTGCGAGTTAATCAGAGTCGCATGATTGAATTCTCTGTTCTGATTGGTCAGATGTTCAAGTCCCAGGTTTATATTAATACAACCTTTCTATTCCATGATCATTACAAAAGTAACAGCTAATTCACAGGGACTTGGAGAGAATGCTTCACAAAACTGAAATAGTCAAGTTTCCTGTTCATGGAAGGAGACGCCAGTGTCAGTGCTTTGGAACAGCCAGAGGTAAAGCTGTTGCTTTAAGTTGAAGGATGGATGTTATACTGTTTTTCAGAGCTTTTCAGTCAAAAGCTGCAACTTCAAGAGAAAGTGAGAAGACGACCATTTATAGCTGTGGGTGAGAACTAACCTGTTATGCAACCATTCCACAATATTTAATTTCACTACAAATGGATAAAGTATCACGGTAGGTTTTTTTTTTTATGAATAAATTGTCATTGTTGGCAAATTGCTGTGATAAAAGAAGAATAAACATGACACTTTGAGACATGCTTTTATGATTTTCCTATCAGAGCACGCCTCCAAGTGTTATATTTTTGGAAAAAGCGGCACCGAAGCCCTCATCATGCTTTGGGAGTCTGATGTCAGGTGTGTGTGTGTGTGTGTGTGTGATAAATGAATGCAATGTGATATGGACTAAATCATATTTATGGCTGTTCACATTCATAAAAATAATGAATTTCAGAAACTGAGTCAATCACAGAAATGGTTTTCTTCTCTTTTCACAGAAAACTCAATAAAATGGTTCCTTAAAGGTCAGTGTTTGTGAGCACTTGCCTCTGGTTTTCGAGATGTTGTGTTGCTGTGCGTTCTTGGAACAGAGATGTTGCACCTCACAGGAAACAGTTGTGTCCTTTTTCCACTCTGCAGCCGGAACGCTGAGAACACTTTGGACGCTCTGTGTTCCATTGCTGTGCTCTTTAGGAGTTTGTGTGGTCGCATTCTGAGAGTAATTGTCCTTTCCTACTTTCCAAATAATGGAGAAGTCCTTGAGCCTGCGGCCCAACAGCAGACAGGTGACGGGGACCAAATCCTTGGCTCTCATATCACTGATGGAGGGACCCAACAGGTAAACCTGTGCCATCGGAGCAGAAGCTGGAGTCACTGGAGATAAAGACATGATATTAGTCTAGAGACGGACATCGACAAGATCTACATTTGGTATCAACATCATGAACTTTTTGGACACGTGGTCCTTTATTCGAATACCTGCACAGACACTGGTGCTCTTCTGAACAGGTTTGTGATCCTGATCGCTGACCTCACATGTAAATTCCCCTCCGTTATTCCACTCCTGCTGTGGAAGCGATATCTCGCTGGACACTTTCACACGCCCGTCTGCTTGCACCGTTACTTCACGGAGATCATTCAGCACAGATTTGGGGAGCCACTTGATCTTTGGATTAAGTCCAGTTCCAGAGCAAAGAAGTTTTTGTGTCTTCGATGCAGATTTATCCACAGTGGAAACAACTGAAAGTTCCACTGAAGGGTCACCTGGAGAGAGGATCAAACATTTGAGCACAAACTGGAAGGATTTCATTTCTGGCTCCACTGATTTGTTCCTGTAAATATTACCGATATTCAAACAGTAAAGACATTGAGGTTGAAATATTTCTCACCAAAAATGTTTCCTGTAGAATTGGACTCCCACTTATTGGTACTGCTTTGCTGAATCTGACAGGTGTAACGTTGGTCTTTGGATCGTGTTGTTTTGGAAACAGTGAAACGTGCAGTCAGAGTGTCCTGGCCTTTGGGCAGGTCCACATACTGAGCATCAGGGAGCTTGGCTTCGTTGGCCTGGAGGGTGACGGCGAGCTCACCAGAGGGCAGATCTCTTGCGGCACACACCAGCACCGCGCTGTCTCCCTTCTCTCCGTCTGTAAGAATCCTCCTGATCACCACTGTCGGAGTTTTCTGCACAGGTTCTGAGGAACATCAGGGAAAGGTTTGTCATTTCACATTTTCGATGAAATTAAAATATTTTAAGTGACTTTTCCAAAGTGGAACCAGTTGAGGATGATCCCCATGTATCTAAATTCATGTATCTACTCTTTTAATCACTAATGTACTGTATGTGAGGCAACCTGGACAATCCCGTCACACATCAAGTTGTAAAGTGTGGCCTTTTGTATCTTGCTTCTTGCAATATAAATGAACATAAAGATTAGAAATACAAGTTGAAATTATATCCATTATATCCTTACCTGTAGTATTGATTGTCTCCTCTACTTTGTTGAAACATGGATGTTTAGCGATGCATGTGATTTTCTGCACGGTTTTCCAGTCTGCTGTAGAGATGGTCAGATTGCTGACCGTCTTGCCCAGTCTCGTCTCTTCTGTGCTCGTCTTGTCCTTCTTTTCCTTTCTGTCTACAAGCCATGACACTTGGGTGTTGAACATAGTCTCAACAACACAGGAGACTGTTACTTCTGAATCTGTCAATACTGACACGAGATGAGGTTTCTCCAGACGTATCAGCGGTTTGGTTGTCGGATGAGCTGCAATATATCAGCGCAAGATTGTTCACTTCAACTTGAACATCATGGAAGGTTTTTATTTTGCATTTTCCTTCTGCGGAACTGACCTTTACACTTGCTCCATGTTTGTTTGAAGGTCTTGGAATTGTGTGTGTGGCCTGACAGGTGAACTCTGTCCCTTCGTTCCATTGCTCTGTATTAATGCTGAGTTCACGGAGTGCAGCAAACATCTTTTCTCCTTTGCTGGAAGCTTCGAATACTTTCAGATTTGATTTCTCTCGGAGCAGCTCCTTACCCTTGTACCACTCGACAGTCACATTTTTCGGACGAAAACCATCCAACCAACAAAGCAGACGAATGATGTCATCTGCTGTCGTGATGCTGATGGTGATGTTGGGCTCAGTCACAGGCTGACCTATAAACAGCGAGATACAAGCAATTCAAGTGCATGACGTTTATATTATTGATAGATTTAGTGATGAGTCAAACTTCCTCAAAGTTTCTTCTTCTTTTGTTGTGTTAAAACACTGGCACAACAACACTTCATCAGGAACTCAAACTGTGATATTGGACAATAAGCTTCATGATGATGATGATGTCATTAGAAATATGACTGCATCCCATACACCACAAGGAACTCTGTTTAAAAGCACCTGGCACAAATCAGAGAAGATGGCACTTCTGTTTGTTCTATGGATAAATAATTGAAAGTTATATTTTATTTTTCAGCACTTTTTAAAACTCCTGGCCCATCAGATCCTGGGTTTGGTGAGAGACAAGCGAGAAAAACATATTGAGCACAACGTGCCAGAGCCTCATTAGCGAATGAATATCAGCAGATTTACTGTCTGTTTCTGTTAAATCAAAAATATTTCATTTTCACTTCAATAATCTGACATTGCAAAAGAACAAAATCAAAACTTGGTAATTTTTTTTTGTTCTTGGAAATTTGCAACATCCTTTCTTTTAGTTTTCTGCCCCCAAAGTTACAGCAAAGCCAAACAACCTCATCACCAGAGTTAAAAGTTCGACCAGTGTTTATTTCATCTGCATGACTGATCATAATAAATCTCATCGACAGAGCAAGCGAGACGAGTTTGTGAGATTGGAAGTGAGGATTAGTTCATAAGGGTTTTTTTTCCCTTTTTCTTTTGACTCATTCTGTGTTTATTTGGTTGTTTGTGGGAGTTTTTTAAAAGCAGAACTCAATGGAACAACTAATGACAAATAATTCTTTGTTTACTATGAAGTGTCGGATTTATCACAGTAATCACTCTGTGTGTGTTTGATCTTGCTCTCCTCTTAGTTTTTTGCATGATTAATTTAAAGAACAACATCAGTATAATTCTTTGTGTGTTTGACAGTGTGTGGTGTTTTGTGGTGTGGTTAGAGGAGAGGAGAGCAGGACAGGCTTCAGCGAGCACAGCAACCAGTGGATGGAAGCAGCAGTGAGGCAACAAGCAGGCCAAAGATAAACGGCACAATCTTCCAAATGAAGAAGTGAAAATCATCTGTATCTCTGAGATGGGGGCGGCACGGTGGTGTAGTGGTTAGCGCTGTCGCCTCACAGCAAGAAGGTCCTGGGTTTGAGCCCCGTGGCCGGCGAGGGCCTTTCTGTGTGGAGTTTGCATGTTCTCCCCGTGTCCGTGTGGGTTTCCTCCGGGTGCTCCGGTTTCCCCCACAGTCCAAAGACATGCAGGTTAGGTTAACTGGTGACTCTAAATTGACCGTAGGTGTGAATGTGAGTGTGAATGGTTGTCTGTGTCTATGTGTCAGCCCTGTGATGACCTGGCGACTTGTCCAGGGTGTACCCCGCCTTTCGCCCGTCGTCAGCTGGGATAGGCTCCAGCTTGCCTGCGACCCTGTAGAAGGATAAAGCGGCTAGAGATAATGAGATGAGATGAGATCTCTGAGATGGAGTGAAACACACCTGCACAGGAAGAAGTGCAATGTTTGCATCCATTATTAGATCATTGACTTGCCGTGTTTTGCCTCTTATGTAAAGTGTTTTTTATTCTCTTCGTTTGCTCAGTGACATGAAAAAGCCTTTGTAAAAATGCACAAGACACTTTCGCTTCATAAAAGAATAAATCAGAGAACAAAACACTTTTACTCCATTTACAGAACAGAAACTGAATGAAATACGATTGCCAATGAAACAGTTTAGAAAAATGAAGCCGATTAAAATAAACACTCGACTGCAAGGCCAACAATGATTCAAATAAAGATGGAAAAAACAATGAGACTTTTAACTGCATATTTTTCAAAGACCTTTATTTGAGATTTGAGTAAAAGCATGAAAAAAGTCCAACATTTAAATGTCCAAAAGGTATTTACAGATATAAAATACGTGGAAAGTACTTGAGTAGGCAACAGCAGAAAGTATAACTCAGAACAGTATCATGAAGAAACAGAGAGAAAACCAAACTCGTTTCCGTTCGCAGTTTCTGTCTTCATTTCACCTGAAATCACAATTTTAATCTGATTAGATCACAAAAGTGCCATTTGTCATGTGGGACAGAAATATATTGTTTTTGTTCATTATGTAATGAAATCAAAGTATCCTGGATATTCATCTCTCTCTCTCTCTCTCTCTCTCTCTCTCTCATTAGAGTGAATTCAAATACTAGTATATTGGGACAGTTTCCACACCATTAATTTAAACAAAATCCCCAACACACGACACATTTCTGATATTTTCATAATGAGATGAGATGAGTTAATGTGTGTTTATAATATTCTAAAGAAGCTTCAGACATTTTTCCTTCATTCCCATTTTCATTCGACACTTTTATCCCCAGCAGACTGACTAAAAACATCAAGCCAACCATCCCATATTACAGGGACATGAACACAGCACAGTCTGGAAAATTATATAAATACAGGATATGAAGTAAAAAGATCTGCAGACTGTTTTTATTGATTTATTTGTCCCAGTCAACCTGAATTCACCCCGTTTGTTTCTTGGATCAGGTCTCACCTTGATAACAGTCACTCTGATGCTGTAGAAGAGGGTGATGAGGAAGAGGAACACAAACATCAAGGCAGTGTTTGCCATGCTGTCATCCTCCATATCTGTCTCATGGTAGAACATCTCGGTCAACATCAGGCCATCTATTAGTGTACACATACACACACATTTGTACATGATGAGAATAAGAACAGAAAGCACACAGATATCAGTTTACAGATGATGTACACCACAATTTACACACTCTATACAGTGTAAAGGATTAAAAGTGGACTCGACATACTGAAAATGAAGCATGGAATTTTCCAATGCCAGTCTCATGCAACATGTTTTCCAACATTACATCAGCTTCGGCTTTCATTAAATGGAAACGTTTACATTTAAAATGGCCGAAGTGGGTATATTTAATGTAATATCCTGACACTTATTTCATTTCATCCCACAGTGCTGTTGAATTCTCCACTCTGTTTGGTCAGATAATGTCGAATTGTTTCTATAACATCAGTTCTGGCTACAAGGTGCTTGTTCTAATATGTTATTTTTCTGTAGTAACATGCACATGAATGGATTTTTAAAAAAGGGTTTGGACATGTCGATATGGTCATATTTTCTGTCAGGAGACACTGACTGAATATTTATGGAAGGAGTCTTTGGCGTTCGTTTTCTTACATTCAGAAGTCAAGCTGTAATGTTCAGTTTTCTGACATGGGAATGTCTTTCGAACGGACGGCTTTGCACTTTGCAGTTTCTTGCTTTTGTGATAAGTCGCACTTTGAAGTCAGTTTTGTTGTTTTGGGATGTGCTTTACACATGATAACAAATACCCCACTGTCCACTTTATTAGGAACACCTGTACATTCCTGTAGTTATCTCAATCAGCCAATCATGTGGCAGCAGTGCAATGTATAAAATCCTGCAGATACAGGTCAAGAGCTTCAGTTAATGTTTGCATCAAACATCATAAAGGGGGAAAAGTGTGACGTCTGAGACTTTAATCGTGGCTTGGATGTTGGTACCAGAAGTTTGAGTTTTTCATAAACTCCTGATCTCCTGGGATTTTCACAGAAACAGCCTGTAGAGTTTACACAGAATGGTGCAAAAAACTAAAAACACTGAACGAGCGACAGATCTGTGGGTGGAAACGCCTCGCTGATGAGAGAGATCAGAGGAAAATGGACAGATTGGTTCAAGCTGCCAGGAAGAACATAGTAACTCAAATAGTCACTCTACAACCGTGGTGAGCAGAAAAGCATCTCAGAACACACAACCCATCAAACCTTGAGGTGAATGAGCGACAAGAGCAGAAGGCCACATCAGCTTCCACTCCTCTCAGCCAAGGAAAGGAATCTGAGGCCATCATGGACACAGACTAACCCTCTGTATGCATTGTGCTGCCTGCCACATGATTGGCTGATTAGATAACTGCATGAATGTGCAGGTGTACAGCTGTTCCTAATAAAGTGGACAGTGAAAGTATAACAGCAAATAACTGCATTTTATTTCTTGACTAGGTTACCGAGGTGTGTTTTAAAAAAAAAAAATCTTTCAATGGATTTCACATCTTTTGTAATTTATCTCATGATTGGGGAGAAAACTCGTGTTTCAGTGGTTCCTGATCAAAGTGGTGTCACTGTTCAAAATCAGCAAAAGGTTCTCGATCCAAAGTGCCTCCACAGGTTCTTGTTTGTGTTTCTCTCAAATTAAGATTGCGTATCTTGATTCGTCGATGTTTGAATGCATGGTATTATGAAAGCTACGCATGAAGGTTTGTTAATTGAAACTGGTGACCACCAACCTGTCAAGGAAAAGGGGAGAAAAAATTCTCCACATTATATGAAAGTCTGAGTGTCTTGGCTTGTTGCAGATAAAACAGCATTAAATTCAATTGTTGCAGCATTTTGATTTACGGCCTAATCGAGGATATATTTACGAATAGTCATCAACACAGAGCAACAGAAAAGCTTGACAAATATTACAGAAAGACACACACACACAAATTGTCACAGAAAACTGCAACATTCTCTCTGATATTTAACAGAATGAATAGTTTATGAATGGATTTGTCTTTCTTAAATTTTATGAAACTACTTGAAATGATATTTGATGGACGTTTAAAGTCCATATTAATTATTTGCTTCTTTTTAATTGGAAACTTGAGCATTTTGGAAGATCCTGTCCAATTTTAGGGAAAATGCAGTCCAACATGTCCCTTAACTAAAGACTGATGTGTTGAGAATATGATGAAGGAGGACTTTAAACCAGCTGTAACTAAAATGTCTTCAAACAAAGCCAGTCCAGGTGCAGCCATGGCATTATTTTACACAATCCACATTTAGGATATGGTCGGATCATGATGTCTTAAGTTAGTGTAATATAATAACATCATATTTCCGTACTGCACAGGGTACATGCTGAAGGATTTTTTTTATTGTCATTGTTTCAGTGTAATATTGCATCAGACATATTCCAAAGACCAAGGACACACAAGCATCAGACAGACTTCAGGACAATGACATTGTATTAATTAAAAAAATAGGACATGGAAGATGGGGCAAAAATAAACATAAAACAAGCATTAATAGCAGACAACACAGTTTCTAATACGTCTGGCAGGTCGGGGGAACATTCAGGTTGAGATTCACTAAGGTGGGTGGAGTCGCTTTGTTATTGATGGATCTGGATATGAGGCGCACAGAGTCCTCGATGGACTCGTGATAAACCCTGCAGCTGAACACAGCGCCACTCTCCCATTCTGTACTGCTGACAATCAGCTGGCTGTACACTGAAAACAGGTGGTCTCTCTCGAGAACCTGAGTGGTGTTGTGCTTATAGCCTTTCGCATCGTCCGCTTGATTATCATCAACAAGCCAAGACACATACACCTCCTTAGGGTAGAAGTCTTTTACATAGCAAGTCAGGGTCACCGATTTGCCTGGTCTCTCTGGTGGAGGGAGCAAGTAAACCTTGGGGCAGTGTTTTTCGCCTACAAACATGAAATCACAGTTAAGGTCAGTTTCAGTGTTCAGGAACATTGGTCATGCGTGAACTCAAATCAGAATTTGGACTCAATTTCAATATTATTAGAGATCACCTCTGAGAATGCGTTTCTGCTTCCTGAAAGAAATTCCTCAGAGATTTATCAGACAAATTAAGAGCAAGAGTAAATATAAGTAATAAAAGCATTTCCTACCACTCGTTCTTTGGTAGACGACTGATTTATACTGCTGGATGAACGCTGAATTTTCCACCTCGCAGGTGAAATTGGTGCCTTTGCTCCAGTCATCGAAACTGATCGAGGTGATGAGTCTGACCTTAGAATCCGTCGAGACTTTTTTGACAGAAGAGAGCTCCTCATCCTCATCATTAATCCATTTAATGCTCCTGAAACCCGAATCCAAGTCGGTCCTGCACTCGAGCTCGCCGGCGCGATCGAACAGTATGTCCCATGGAAGGTGGGATGATGCTCACCTCGGGCTGCTTTGGAACTGGAACTGACACTGTAAAGAAGATGTAGAATTTTTTTTTTCATGAAACAAGCAAGTATTTGAATAAAAAAACAAACAGTGAAGAGATTAATATATGGTACATTTTCAGATTCTACAAAGTTTTAATGCAGATTAAACAAAATAATCATAACTGATAAATAACTCAGTTTCCAATGACAGCATTTCACAAGTGCTTTGTAGTCTTTCCTTAAAAACAGTCTCTCATATTATGGTGTGAGAGTACCATCAAGCTCAAACCCCGTCACAGGAAGTTTTCATTTAGTTCAGTAAAACTGACTGCTTCTTTAGAAGAAATGAGTCATTCAGCTGTTTGGACAGGTTTCAAATTGGTAGGTAAAGGTCAAAGTAGGAGTAGAAGAATCGTATAACACGTACCATAATACAAGTTTAAATTATATCCATTATATCCTTACCTGTAGTATCGATCGTCTCCTCTACTTTGTTGAAACATGGATGTTTAGCGATGCATGTGATTTTCTGCACGGTTTTCCAGTCTGCTGTAGAGATGGTCAGATTGCTGACCGTCTTGCCCAGTCTCGTCTCTTCTGTGCTCGTCTTGTCCTTCTTTTCCTTTCCGTCTACAAGCCATGACACTTGGGTGTTGAACGTAGTCTCAACAACACAGGAGACTGTTACTTCTGAATCAGTCAATACTGACATGAGACGAGGTTTCTCCAGACGTATCAGCGGTTTGGATGTCGGATGAGCTGCAATACAGTATATCAGCGCAAGATTGTTCACTTCAACTTGAACATCATGGATGGTTTTTATTTTGCATTTTCCTTCTGCGGATCTGACCTTTACACTTGCTCCATGTTTGTTTGAAGGTCTTGGAATTGTGTGTGGCCTGACAGGTGAACTCTGTCCCTTCGTTCCATTGCTCTGTATTAATGCTGAGTTCACAGAGTGCAGCAAACATCTTTTCTCCTTTGCTGGAAGCTTCGAATACTTTCAGGGTCGATTTCTCTTGGAGCAGCTCCTTACCCTTGTACCACTCGCCATTCACTTTTTTCGGACGAAAACCATCCAACCAACAAAGCAGACGAACGATGTCGTCTGCTGTCGTGATGCTGATGGTGATGTTGGGCTCAGTCACAGGCTGAGCTATAAACAGCGAGATACAAGCAATTCAAGTGCATGACGTTTATATTATTGATATATTTAGTGATGAGTCAAACTTCCTCAAAGTTTCTTCTTCTTTTGTTGTGTATTAAAACACTGGCACAACAACACTTCATCAGGAACTCAAACTGTGATACTGGACAATAAACTTCATGATGATGATGTCATAAGAAATATGACTGCATCCCATACACCACAAGGAACTCTGTTTGAAAAGCACCTGGCACAAATCAGAGAAGATGGCACTTCTGTTTGTTCTATGGATAAATAATTGAAAGCTATATTATATTTTTAAGCACTTTTTAAAACTCCTGGCCCATCAGATCCTGGGTTTGGTGAGAGACGAGTGAGAAAAACATATTGAGCACAACGTGCCAGAGCCTCATTAGCGAATGAATATCAGCAGATTTACTGTCCGTTTCTGTTAAATCAAAAATATTTCATTTTCACTTCAATAATCTGACATTGCAAAAGAACAAAATCAAAACTTGTTTTTTTTTTTTGCTCTTGGAAATTCGCAACATCCTTTCTTTTAATTTTCTGCCCCCAAAGTTGCAGCAAAGCCAAACAACCTCATCACCAGAGTTAAAAGTTCGACCAGTGTTTATTTCATCTGCATGACTGCTCATAATAAATCTCATCGACAGAGCAAGCGAGACGAGTTTGTGAGATTGGAAGTGAGGATTAGTTCATCAGTGTTTTTTTTCCCTTTTTCTTTTGACTCATTCTGTGTTTATTTGGTTGTGTGTGGGAGTTTTTAAAAACACAACTCAATGGAACAACTCATGACAAATAACTGTGTTTAGTATGAAGTGTCGGATTTATCACAGTAATCACTCTGTGTGTGTTTGATCTCGCTCTCCTCTTAGTTTTTTGCATGATTAATTTAAAGAACAACATCAGTATAATTCTTTGTGTGTGTGTTTGACAGTGTGTGGTGTTTTGTGGTGTGGTTAGAGGAAGGAGAGCAGTACAGGCTTCAGCGAGCACAGCAACCAGTGGATGGAAGTACACTCTAAAAAATAAAGGTGCTTCAGTGGTTCTTCAAATCTCTGGATGGTTCCATGGAGAGTCAAAACTCTGTGATGAACCATTACATTATGCGAAAGGTTCTTCACATTGGAAATGGTTCTTCAGAGCCTGGCATTCTCTTACCATTTGCTGGTCAATGCACATAGGCTATGTTTACACAAATCTGTCTTCACTGCTCAAACACATGGTTTAAATGGTTCTTTAAAGAACTGTTGCATGAAGGGTTCTTTGAAGCTCTGAAAAAGGTTCTTCTATGGCATCGCCCTGAAGAACCGGTACTGGCCCCATTATTTTTTAGAGTGTAGCAGTGAGACAACAAGCAGGCCAAAGATAAATGGCACAATCTTCCAAATGAAGAAGTGAAAATCATCTGTATCTCTGAGATGGAGTGAAACACACCTGCACAGGAAGAAGTGCAATGTTTGCATCCATTAGTTAGATCATTGACTTGCCGTGTTTTGCCTCTTATGTAAAGAGTGTTTTTTATTCTCTTCGTTTGCTCAGTGACATGAAAAAGCCTTTGTAAAAATGCACAAGACAGTTTCGCTTCATAAAAGAATAAATCAGAGAACAAAACACTTTTACTCCATTTACAGAAAAGAAACTGAAGGAAATACGATTGCCAATGAAACAGTTTAGAAAAAGGTGGGAGTTGTTAGAAGCAGAGATGTAGGGGGGTGCTTGATCACACCTGCAAAAAACACACACAGGTCCATATGCAGCAGCAATGGGCACAGCAGGTTTTGCAGTTGAGGAATAGATTGTGTTGCCACAGTATATCAAGTCCACAAAAAGTGCATTTTTTTGACCAAATAATCTCTGAATGGATATCAGTGCTGTCAAATTCTTAATGTTAATACATATTCTATACGTGGAAACTTGGAATATTGAAATTTCCGGTTTCTCAGTAAAAGAAGCTGTGGATATATTTTTCTTATTAACTTCGAGAGGGATCAAACATTGTCAATCACCAAATTGCTGATTATTTTCCTATCACAGCACCCCTCATGTTTTCTTTCTGGCTAAACAAATGACATGGATGGATTCGAGCAGGGTTCAGGAGAAAACTCTGAACTGTACAGAGCACTGGATCTCTGGGACTGAGGCCGAGAACCCCTTCAATTAGAGTTTCCCAGTCTGTAAAATCGAATCGATCTCATAACTGTTGATGCCACAGCAAAGTTTTGCAAGGATTTTTGAGAGCATACTGTAGCAACAAGCATGCGAGAAGTCATAAGCTACAGGTGAAAAAAAGGGAACAGGCTTTGTTGAGCATTGGCAGAGAAAGAGCACACAGTGTACGTCAGCTTTGGAATTTAAAGTGTTTGACTGTGGATATGAAATATTCCGGTGCT